>NC_141082.1:36197376-36891543 GCF_041138505.1 Cibotium barometz
TTATCTGTGCATAGCTGCTTATTTCTGTGTTCCACTTCACGACGAGGCTGGAGTAAACCATGAAGAAACAAGAGCACACAGACACTTATACAAACTCAAACGAAGACAAGGCAAGAGGTTAAAACAATAGACAAGAAAAAAACAGCTGTAAAATAGAAACAATAGACAAGAAAAAAACAGTTGTAAAACAGGGACACGCAGAAGACGACCCAAGGTCCAAACTCTCCACACAAAACCAACAGGAACAAGCGGGGGCCTATGTGGACAACGCGCATGCGAACACACACACACTTTTTAGTGAAACCACTGATTTTATCTATCTTAATGTAGAACCGCTACCACCCAAAGTGGATGGTTTAGAAAGAAGATAAATTTGGTTGCCACCAAAAGATAATGGCAAAATTTCTTGACCGTGTAAACTATAGCTAACCCTTCCCTCTCAGTGGTGGTATAATTTCGTTCTGTCTCATCGAGTTGGCAGCTAGTAAAGCTGATAGGGAAATCCAACTTATGTTCACTGGGTTGAGCCAGCACACACCCACACGCGTGAGTGCAAAGGAAGAAAACGAGAACAGCACAATAGACGCTGGAGAAGAAAGGGAAAGGAGGCAGAGCGCAGGACACGAGCTGGCGAGTAAACTCCACGCAGCACACACGCACATATGCATGTTATTGCAGGCAGCGCGCGGAGGAATCACGGACAATAGAACCACTCGGCAGGAATTCTCAACAGGGTCGCTCGACAGCAGATCCTCTCACAGAGGATTCACGGACAACAGAACCGCTCGGCAACTCCTCTTGACAGGGTCGTTCCCCACACATACACACCCCTCACAGCACTCACGCACACATGGACACACACGCACACATGAACACACATACACACATGAACATGCACACACCCATTCATCACAACCCCACACACACACAAATGCACGGACATAAACATACAAACATGGAGAGAAACACAAGCATCTAATGATAAGTGATTTGCCTTTATCTCTCTCAAGCCATACAATGTTCAGTCTATACCTTTGCAAGGTCCTTTGTAGTTTCTGTTTTTCCTGTGCCTGCAGGTCCTTCTGGAGCACCTCCAAGGTTCAAGTGGATTGCACCCATCAGCGTCCGATAGCATCTATCTGTTAAAGGGGTAATCACCAGTCTGCTAGAGTTCCCCAAGTACTCATAACCATACTCACGTGAACAGTTCATCATGCGGACAAAACATGTTTCTTTTTCCCAATACATCCGGAGCTGGCTTTGCCATAAAAAATCAGATTCATTCTCAATACCCTCCTTAGCCAAAAGCGCAACCACATCTCGAGCATGGACATCCATAACCACTAATGCACTAAGAGTGGCACGATTTAGCTTGGTCAGGTTTCCTCTTACTAAAGAAACAACATTGCCGAGCTGCTCTGTGCATCTCTTCTCGAAGTTACTTAAAGAGTTTCCACCAGTCAGAATGTTATCTGTGAGCATTTTGGTCCAGTATATGGCACTTACAACAAGAACGATTTGTCCAGGCCATTGAAGGACCCAATTCTCACGTGGCACCTCTGCATATGCAACCACAGATTTTGCACACTGATCTTGTAGAGACTGAAGCATTCCTTCTTCCACCTGTTCATAGATAACTGTTAAAGGAAGTTACATTTTCAAGAGAACAAAGAACTTTCAAAAACTGTTGTTTCTTTTCCCCAGCCTTTAGCCTGGTACTGAAGATTTTCATCTCCTGGCAGCAAGGCCTGGGCTCAATACCCGCCAACCTAAACCCTGAATGCACTACACGTAAATGTATCCCACAAAAAAAATGTTGTTGCCTTTGAGGAGAAAAGTATGAGGTTTTGCCTGTAAAAGCCATTTTTCTACAGCTCCTTGTGCTGTCTTCGGGTTGAACTTTTCCGTGAGTGCCACCACCTCTCCTTCAGCAGAAATCATTGCAGTGACATCAAGGTTTTTTTCAAATCTTAGACTGTTAATGCCCTCAAAACACTTCTTCAAATGGGGCTGCACCCGAAGTGGATCCTTTGTCTCAGAAAGGATCTCCAGCATCTCATCATTGGAGAGGAAAAAAAACCTTGGAAACGCTACTCTTTTCACCTGTAATTCAGAAATTTATAGGTGAAATCTCTTATCTTACGTAACCCTTAAATGGGAAATAATGAAGGCTTCAAAATTGCCAAATGTATGGATGGAGCGTACCTCCAGGTAAGATGCCAATCCCTTATTGATCGCTTCAAGGAGCCTGTTGGCCTCCTTAAGTTTCTGTAACCTATCAATATCTTTTGCAGCTTCTAAACAAGCAGGGTTTGAAGACGTTCTTTTCATCACCTCTCTCCAAGTTTGGTCCACAGTGGAGAACTTCTCCCCTTCCTCAGGCATCTGCCGCATAATGTCTTTGGAGCCGAAAATCGGCCCCAAGTATTGCCATGTTGCTTGACATTCCAACCAATTATCTAATAAATCCTGGGATTTGCGAGAAAATAAACACATCAAAACAGATCCTGTTAAGCAAATCTAAGCATGTGTGTATGCATGGGTGCAAGCTGAGTGTGCCTGCACATGCATGCCCATGCGTGCGTGCCTGCATGCACATCAAAGATCAAACTTGCATTGACTGTTGCATCCCATCAAAGGACTCATTAAAGATTATACTTGCATTGACTTCTGTGTCCCTCCATCAAAGGACTCACTGAAGACTAGCCTTCCATTGATTTCTACACCCTATCCAAAAGCATGCAATGGCAGGCAGAAGGATGCTGGAGTACGTGTGCATGCATGTGTGCGTGCGTGCAAGAGGGGCAACGTAGGAGGGAGGTTCGCCTATATGGGATTGTTCATTTGTGTGCTTGATGAGATGTCAGGATGAAAGAAAAACAATCACATAATGCACCTGCATGTTCAGCATGAGAGTCCGCCATTTGCCTGCCCTTTCTTGGAAAAACTTTATGAAAGGTGAAGCACACATAGATTGTATTTTCACCAGTTGATCATCAAGAATTTGTTGGATATCATCCATCCCTCCCAATATAAAAGTTCCAGAGTCTTTGTAAGGAAGGACCACAAATTCAACACCATTCCAATCTGCAGCCATTTTGTCTAGAGTTTTTTCAAAGGAATACTCTTTGCTTGCAATTGCAGCCAATGATCTTACCTAGATAAATAGACAATAGAAAATCTAAGTTTCTTCCCCCATAAAAAACACTTATATATTAAGTATGATTAAAGATGTAGACTCATATTACAAATACACAACACATGGAAAATAAAATTTTAATCCAATTATTGACTTTAAAAAATATTTAGGGAATTATTTTAGAAAGATAAACCATGTGACCATAGAAATTGTGTAGGATCTACTTCTACATACTTTCACCACAACCGAGGGCAATATGGCGCCAAGCATGTAACCCCTCTCCAAATCTCCAAATGAAGTGTACCACTTGTAGCCATATTTGGTAGTGATGTGTGTGAACACATCACTAGGATTTTTGGATGGTCCTAGTGTGTGAACACACTAGGACCAGCTAGGGCACTTTTTCCCTCTTTAGGAGGTTTTTTCCCCCATGCTAGTATACACCTGTCTTGGGGTATATTTATCATCTTTGTATAGTACACATTCATAATCTATCTATCATCTCATTGTGTGCTCCATAGAGCTTCTTCATTGTGTATGTGTGTGTGCATTCCTGCAACCCAGACGAGAGGGGGACTTGAATATTATCGATCCGGATGTTCAGTGCAGGGCGTTGCTCTACAAACTTGTGGTCAGAGGTTTCCTACCAGGCACTGAGCCTTGGAAGGATTTTTTCTTGTCTCAGATTTCCGGATGTATACCCCGGGTTGGGAGAGACTGGATACCAGCACATGGTTTTTGTTCACAAAGGATGATATCAGGGCACCATCTTTCCCTCTTATTGCAGCCATTATCAGAGCATGGAGAAGCATGAGACCTTTTTTGCGACAAAGGCTTCCTAGGTCTTTGCATGAGGATGACCAACAACCTATTATGTGGAACGAGCTCATTAGGGATGAGGCCAGTCGGCCACTTGGTGCATCTCGTTATATGCCGTGGTCAGGATGGGAGAGATGACCACTACCCTTATAAAAAAGCTGCGGACCGAACTAGGAGAGCCAAGCAATTGTCCCCCAAGTCACATGTATGGGTGGGCCACTCAATTCGCCCATAAGTTGGGGTTCAGAACCGCAAATATGCTGTGCAGTGCTCATCCCCACATAAACAATGTTGTACAGTCTCAGAATCTGCCGCACACCTAGGGTAGGAAGGTGCTACACTGAAAACCGATCTCCACTGATTGGTGGGAAGACCACCATGTAAGAATAACCAAAAGAAATGAGAGATCTGGCTCCTTCTATATGAGTGCCAAAGTCTATGCCAATATCTGCGTTGTATCATTGGAGAAATATCATAGCTCTCCCAATGAGGCGTGAGAGTAGGGATCCTATGCATCTGTTGAGTGAGGAGAAGCCTGGCATTCCGGACGTTGAAACTGAAAAAAGGAAGGGTTTTCAAAGGATCAAAGGCATCAATCCACTCCCACTCTCCTGGATCCCACTGCAGATATCTGATAGGACTGCCACCATATAACCACAAACACCAAGAGCCATGAGTCACTATTTGAGGAGAAGGGTCAATGAACCAATGCTTCCTCGAACAACCAACAATCCTCACTGGACTAAGCCTAGTATCTGGGATGATCTCCTCCATGCTACATCTCCTCAATCTCCCTCTAGGCATGATAGAGTAAATGATGCAATCTGTAGCCTCCTAGCCCGGGAGAGCAATGACATGCAGCGGTATGCCTATCCTTGAAAAGACTCCCAGCCAACTCGGATGATAGTCTCCATGAAAGGTCCTAGAGAGCCACTCATGCGAAATAGCTACATCAATCTGATCAATATGAATGCGAGAGCCCCTAAGATGTTGAATGGATACAGCTCTCTGATCCTCCGGAAGACTCTTAAAGGTCTTCCAAGCAAGAACTGTGTATGCAAAAAACTCTCCTAGTTTCATTCGTAGAGGTATTGCCCAGCATGGTTTATTGCAGGATGTCCCTCACTCTGATTATACAATCCCCAGACAAAGGATTCACACCACTTGGGAGACTGTTGCTAGTATTACAACATGGCAGATCTAGAGAGCTAGATGCACGGAGGCTATTGAGGGTGTCAAGATTTTTGGGTTTGAGTGCATTAGTACTATATGGGGTGATATCATCCATACTCTTATGGCTACTTGGGCTCGTATTCAGGGGTCCTCTCATTCTACGCAGGCAAAGCGCGTTATATTTATGCGCGAGTGGGACCATGGCATTTTCTTTTCCTCTAGTCCCACAGGTCTTTCATGGCATCATGATGCTCCTCAGTGGTTGAAATCACCTTACATATTGGGGTGATTCTATTTTTTTCCGGCTTATAGCTGTGATTGTTGTATGTCTTTTTCCTGGCACACAAGTGCTCAACACTTAACTTCACTTTACTTGCAAAAAATGTGAGAGTTCTAAAGTTATATTGGGTTCATCAAGTTACTAAAATAATAACTGAAACCCAAGAATACAAGTGTTTTTTGAGAATCGTACATAAATATTAAGTGTTGGATGAACTCACGGCCCCTTCTGGGCAGCGTGGTTCAATAGCCACTCGAGAGGGTTCACCAACAAGGATACAATTGTTTTAAAACCCAGTCAAAGCAGAGTTCTTACCTCTTCAATCTTAGACATGATCCCAAGCTCAAGAAGATTATTAACACTAAAATCCGCGTCTGCTGTATATGGCACTCCAAGAATAACAAATATTTGTGACCAATGTCGATCCTTTAGTGCTTCACTAGCAAGCTCTTCAATCAAAGGCAATACCTGCAAAAAAACCAATAAGCCTTCACACATGTCCTAGTCCCAAGTTTATATTGCCAAGCAGACACGAGACATCCTTCACACAATAAATACTCACCTTTTTGAAGTCATCGATCGTGTCTTTCAACCTAAACACAACAGTGTCTTCCTTGCTTGCCTTGCCCATTTTATAGGCCTCTTTTGCATACTCATCCGTCTTGCTAATGATCTCAGGGCCATTCAACCTCCTCACATGGCCAGTTCTCCAGCTCTGGGTCATTGTAATCCAATCATTGAGAGATCTCCAAACTCCATACCTCATGTTGTACTCCTTTTCAGTCATTGTCAGGTTACTTAAGTCATCTATGGCCATCTGATGAGTTAGAGTCTTGATCAGTTCTTTTGTAGTGTATTAATACCAACAGTTTGCAGCCGATAAACATCTTTAATGTCTTTCAAAGAATGCATGTTCGCACCCTTCCTTTCAATAAAAACATAAAAAAGAAGAAGAAAAAACACATCAACTGGAACAAATTTTTGAAAAAAATGGGTGGCAGATTTAGAGGCTTCTGCACTGGGACAGCAATTAGGTTATCCGTGGGTCCCTAGAGAAACTACCACCAGGTACTTGGTTTGTCACGTGGATGTAAATATCGGCCTTGTTCAGCTGTTTGCACTACTCTTGGAGAGTATTTGAAACTGAAGTTCAGCCACGTAACTCAAGCACACTTAATTATTAATGCAAATTAAACACTTGTGAATGGCCACACCCACATTTAACACAAAACTTGAACCACAAAACTGTAAAAGAGATATGCGCAAACGATACCACACTACGGCTGGAATGGGCCGACCCCCCCCCCCCCATACACCCGAAATATTTCATTACCGAGTATTTCACTTGTACAAGCTTGGGGTCCTCTTCTCCATGACTGGAAAAAGGCCAAATTATCCAAAAATACACTTCTAGCCCATCAACTTATGAGAGTGGTCTTGGCATTTTGGATCCCAATATTCAATGCAAGGGTCTATTGACATGGTTGATAGTTAAAGGTTACCATTCAAGCAAGTAGCCCAACAAAGAACTTCTTATTGATCAGCTTATAAGGGGCGCTCCTACAAGGGTTGGTAGCGTGTGTTGGCAGTCACTATGCCTAATTCTATATAGATGATAGAGACCATCACTAAAGCCCTGAGGTCTCCCTTCACTGCAGCTATTGTCAGTGCATGGTCTAAAGTGAGGCATGGTTCGAAACACAAAAGAATTTTGTTGGGCCAAAATGTAGACTGATAGCAAACAATATTTCATTCTCTCTTAAGGATGCCAAGTCAATAAGGTGCAATGCTTAAGACAAGGTGACTGGTTGCATGGGAAAGTGTTTCCATAAAATGTGTGGTTTGATTATTACAGACCAGCCAAGGGATTGTATCATTTGGGTGGTTGACTAAGATGGCTAGGATTCCAACCATGATAAAAGATAATGACTTCACGACTTACTCGGTCATTTGGGGTAAAAGTCATTTTGTCTGATATCAGGGCACCATCTTCCCCTCTTATTGCAGCCATTATCAGAGCATGGAGAAGCATGACACCATCTTTGCGACAAAGGCTTCCTAGGTCTTTGGATCAGGCTGACCGACAACTTATTATGTGGAACAAGTTCATCAGGGATGAGGCCCGTCGGCCACTTGGTGCATCTCGTTACATGCAATGGTCAAGATGGGAGAGATGTGCATACATAGTTCTTGCTTGGAAGACCTTTAAGAGTCTTCCGGTGGATTGGAGAGCTGCATCCATTCAGCATCTTAGGGGATCTCGCATATGTATTGATCAGATTGATGCAGCTATTCCGCATGAGTGGCTCTCTGAGACCTTTCATGGAGACTATCCTCCGAGTTGGCTGGGAGTCTTTTCGAGGATAGGCATACCTTTGCACATCATTGCTCTCCCAAGCCAAGAGGCTACAGATTGCATCATCTATTCTATCATGCCTAGAGGGAGATTAAGGAGATGTAGCATGGAGGGGATCATCCCATATACTAGGGTTAGTCCAGTGAGGATTGTTGGTCGTTCGGGGAAGCATTGGTTCATTGATCCTTCTCCTCAGATAGTGACTCATGGCTCTTGGTGTTTGTGGCTATATGGTGGCAATCCTATCAGATATCTTCAGTGCGATCCAGGAGAGTGGGAGTGGATTGATGCCTTCCATCCATTGCAAGAGATGGACACGTGCCTTACATGTACGCGTAGTTGGTTGGGAAGATAAGGGGAATCCCCAAGAGGATGCAAAAGCTCTTGCAACAAAAATTGGAGCCACTGTTGTACCCATTGCTGAAGCATGGCGAGTAGGCAGAGATGAAACCAGGGCGAAGATACTGATCATCAGGTTTGGTGACTTGGAGAAGAAGCAGGCCTTCCTCTCCAAAAGGATGGCCTTTAAGGAGGAAAAGATTCATTTGGATGAGGACCTTACATTGGCACAGATAGCACAACAGAAGGAACACATGCCGCGTGTGCTTGAGGCAAGGAAAGAGGGGAAATGGGCGGTATACAGACATGGCCGAGACATCATTACGGAGAGCAGGCCCGCCTGACGGTGCACAACCTATGAGACATTGCAATTCACGGTGTGGAATTGCAATGGAGCCCTTAGAATAGATGCAGGATACTTTCAGGATACTTTCACACACAGTGATATTGCACAAACACGAGGCCCATCAGTGCACAAACACGAGGCTTCCTAACGTGCGGGGTTATAGATGGGAATCACTGTTCCGCCCTCAGCCACACACGGTGGGAGGTACCAGAGGATCTGGAGGAGTGGCAGTACTTTTCAGGGAGGAGCTTCATGACAAAATACATGTGGTACATAGAGATGTAGATGCGAGGTACATGTGGGTCCGTGTATGCAGAGGGGGGCTCCGCGAGCCATATGTGGCGGTATCCTACTTTCCCCTAGCCAACTCCAGGTTTGCACCATCAGGAGGCACCCTATATGCCACTATATGATGATATCATGAGATTTGCCAGCATGGGAGACATTACTATTGGGAGACTTTAATGCACGTATAGGCATAGAGCAGATAGAGCTATATGATACTCATGAGGCTATCTACCGGGAGATCACGGCAGAGGATGTAGGGTTGCAGAGATCAGCACAGGATGAGTGGGAGATTATAGAAGGAAAGGCACAGGATCATGATGGGCTAGTTGGAGAGCATTTCTCATATGTGCGTGATACTTTGGCTCCGTTGATTGTACATGTGTTTAATCATGCCATTTGTGAGGGTTTCTCGGCAAGCTAGACAAAGCATACCATTGTACCACTCTTTAAGAGTGGGGACCCCATTGTACCAGGCAACTACATGACAATCATGATTGGTCATTACTTGGCCAAACTATATGGCTCTATATTGGAGTTGGAGCTGAGCCACTGGGCAGAGAGGCATGGTCACAGAGCACAGGGACAAGCCGGCTTCAAGAGAGGATTTACTACCTTGGATCACATACTTACACTTCGGGCACTTATTGAAGAGGGCACGGCAGAGAAGAGAAGGATATACTACTGCTTTGTGGACTTATGCAAAGCATTCGACACCGTACCACGTGCCAGGCTTATGCACAGATTGCAAGACATTGGGGTACCAGAGGATATACAGTGGCGGATATATGCTTTGTATGAGTCTGTGAAAGGCAGAGTCCGAACTCCAGGCAGACTATCCGATCACGATAGGGGTGAAGCAGGGATGCCCGCTATCACCCACCCTCTTTGGGTTGTACATGGATGTGGTCTCGCATTATGTAGACACATTGGGAGGCCCAATGGGATGCTTGGCAGGGGTGTTGATACCCATGTTGTCATATGCAGATGATATTGTTCTAATCTCAGACTCTCCGGAGGGACTAAATAGACATTTGGATGCATTATAGGCATTTTGTGCAGATAGAGATCTGACAGTGAACCTTGGGAAAACCAAGGTTATGGTGTTTAACACCACACAGGCATGGGTAATGAGATCAGAGTATCAGTTCACTTTCCAAGGGGAGCCAGTTGAGTACGTCAGGTCATATGTCTATTTCGGTGTTACTTTTATTCATGAAAAATTTATAGGTAAGGGGTTTTTTAAATACCCCTTGAACGCACGTGATACGTGGGGTTTCTTATACGCATTTGTCAGCTATGCTACTAGGAGGTAAAGACAGAGGAGCACTACACTTGCAGATGTACACTCTATTATGAGATCCGAGGGAGATATCACTGCCTCTTCCAAGAGGGTGTTGGGCCATTACGTAGGGTCATGGAGTTTGAGGATCAGAGATGCTTGGGATTGTTCCTACTTGAGCTCAGGAGACACAAAGAGACCTTCTTGGCAGACAAGAGACCGAGCCATGATGTACCTAGACAGAGGATCCTGATAGATTTCTTCGGCACTAGCACCAGCCCAGCCCAACCCAGACACCTCCTGATACCTCCTCCATCGGCCATCAGGGCACCAGCCACGCTACCAGGTAGTCACCATTGATACGCAGTCGTCTTATGTCGTGCTCGTTGGCCACGCCCACCAGGATCCCGACCACAACATCCTCATCATCGCCAGATCAGATCCATTATTGCACAACATCAGAGGCACCTACCTCGCTTCTACAACCTCTCCATTCTAGACAGGCCCATGGCGGAGATATTTGATCTGAGGAGAGGGCAGCACTTCAACTAATCGATCTACTTGACATACATTTTCCAGTATATTCTACTCAGTATCATCTAGGAGTCTTACTTACAGTTCTTATAACTGTAAGATAGTCATTTTATTGTACTTTTCAGTTTCATTTGGTTGTTCTCTTTGATGAGACACCAACTTCAAATGTACTCTCAGTTTTGGTCTCATAGGCCATTATGGCCTCTTAGAGACGTTAATATATCATTTCATTTCTCTCTCTATGTACTATGTTTTGGTCTCATAGGCCACTTTGGCCTTTCGCAGACGTTAATATATCCAGGCAGATCTTCTTAGCCTCTACACACATTGCACATGGATCACACCCCTGGAGCTCCCCACAAAGATGCACTTTTACAAAGACCACTTCCTCACACTCACTGAGGATGGATTCATCCAGCAGCCGGGCTACTTGAGTGTTCACATGTCCCATGCCATGCGGATTGCAATTGGCCAGATACGGGTTTCTTCCCACCACCTCAAAGTGGAGACAGGTAGAGTTGAGCGCATCTTCAGAGCCGAGAAGCTTATACGAACACCCAAAGAGGAGAGGATCTACCGACTATGCCACATAGAGGTTGAGAAGGAGGAGCATTACATATGCCGCTGCCCAGTATACTATGAGATCCGCGGGAGGTTTCACTATCTATTTCATTGAGGGATTCGGTCCACTCTCCAAGATCATTGACTTCCAGGACCAACGTTGCCTGGGCCTCTTCCTGCTTGAGCTCCGCAGACACAGGGACACCTTCTTGAGACACAGGCCCCAGCCACCCCGCCCCCTCCCTCAGTAGCCAACCATCACCAGTTTCTTCCGGACCCAGGTGGTGGAGGACAACGACATAGTGGATCTTGTGGACCCTCCACGAGCTCCTCTGGACCTACCTCACCCGAGAGGAGTTACCTCGGACCGAGCCTCTGCACTCCAACGTGCCCGACGCCCTCGACCCCCCCGTCGGCCACGATCACCTCATCAGCTCCAGATCGAGGACATGCTCCACCGCGATCCAACTACCTTTCCACGTGACATAGCTGAGGTAGACCTCTCGGCCATACTCGTCAGCCCCATGCTTGACATTTTGGAGAGTGGTATACCATCTACTCGGAGCTGATGTTGCTCCCATGTTTTTATGTTCTTAGTATTCCATGATGAGTTTCCATGGACAGTTTTGTATCACCCCAGTGAGATAGCTATATTTATGCTTTCTTTCTGTTTTATTTTCCATTCCATGATGAGAAATGCCATGGACGTTATTGTATCACTTTGGTCTCATAGGCCCATTGGGTCTTTAGTAGACGCTTAATATATCTTTCTTTCTTTCTTTCTTTCTCTTTGCCCCCTTGTTCTATTCCCTTCTCTCTCTTCGCCCCAACTCCAGCTACGCATCCTTTCTCTCTCTTCGCCCCCCTTTCCCCACCCGCCCTTGCTCTGTTCACTTCTCTCTCTTCGCCCTTGCTCAAGCCCCCAAGGCAACAACATAATCCTATCTGCTGCTCCCTCTTGTCGCCCCTGTACTTGCCTCCCCACTTGCAGTTGGCCACCTATGGGGGCCACCACCTGAGGAGCAGAATCAGTACTAGAAGGGGTACCCCTTCAGTCCAACATGGACAGCTTGCCAGCAACAAGGACTAGAGGTGAGAAGGAGAGGAAATACAAGTCGATTTGGGCAAGCACACAGAAGATCGACGACCCCCATATCAAAACATGCCTGACCACCATGAGAGAAGTATGCAAAATGGAGGATACGGACATTGAGCACCTACATAAGAAGCTCGGGGAGAACAAGGATAGTGATGACCTTATGTATAGGTTCCATGCCTCCTTGCAAGAGGAGATGGATAGGTCGAAGGCAAACATGCAGGTACATGGCAACTCAGCTAAGCAAGATGCAGGAGGAAATGGTCTAAATGTTTGACGCAAAAACCAACCACCATAGCTCACTAATCATGGAGCTGGAGGCCCAAGTCGCCACCCTTAAAGTGGAAAATGAGACCTTGAAAGTTGAGGGCACGTACTCAAGTCGAAGAAGGAGAAATTCAACTATTCCTCAATGATGAGCTGAATACACTTAGAGAGCAACTGAAGACCCTGAAGGAACAAGAGGAGAAGAAGGCAAACGAGGCAACCACATGGGCCGAGATGATTAAGAAGACACAAAAACAAGTGGAGGAAGCGGGCAGCCGGATTGAGGTTGCCAAGAAGCAACAGAACCCATGATCATCCCCAAACATCATCGATGACACACTCGAAGAGGAGAAAAGAAGGAAGATTAGGGCATTGAATGTGAGAGTGCTGGGATGGAAGGAAGGAGCCTCGCCGAAAGAGGACGCCATAGTACTATGCAGAAAACTGGAAATCCCTGATACCCCCTTCGTCGAGGGATGCAGGGTGGGCAAAGACATCACCAAGGAACGCGCACTCATCCTCAAGTTTGCGGGGTTGGAGGCAAGGCAAGCATTCCTTACCAAAAGGCGGGCACTAAAAGGAGAAAAGACTTCCCTCGAAGACGATCTCACACTAGCACAGGTGGCACACGAGGGAGTGCATGCCACGCATCTTGGATGCACGGAAGGCAGGGAAATGGGCAGTGTACAGAGATAGGAGGGTGATCATCACCGAGCGATGTGCCCAATGACAATGCGAGACCTATGAGACCAAGCTAGAGATTGCGGTTTGGAACTGCAATAGCGCCTTGAGGACAGATGCAGGTCTGTTCGAGGAGACATTTAGAGGGAGAGACCTTGTCTTATACACAGAGACACATCAATGCCAGGGGAGTCGGCTTCCAGAGGTGAGAGGATACAGATGGGAGTCTGTTCACCGCCCACACCCACGCACAGCAAGGGGTACCCGGGGGTCGGGAGGGGTGGCTTTACTATACAGGGAGGAGCTTCAGCATGTGATACAGGTGGTCGGACGGGATGAGGCTGCACGGTTTTTTGGGGTGAGGATCCAGACAGAGAGGGCCTGGGACATCTACCTTGCAGTGTGCTACAATCCACCCTCCACTTCTAAATATGCCACCCATGGAGAGTCCCATACCTGCCCCTTTATGATGACATTATGTACCTAGATCAGATTCTATAGCTCTAGATTTTTGTTATCTTTCTTTATTACTATTTTTGTACCCTGTCAAAGTCTGTCTCACAGATAATCATTTTAAGTTCAGAACTCAAGACTAATAAGAGGTGTTTGTTCATAAGAATGGAAAGCACGTAGTAACTTAGTTGAGTCCGTCATCTTTGTGTGTAGATATCGTAAGGCCATAATATGATAAATCCTTAAAGGCTTAATTTCAACCCAAAGAATTTGTTTGCTTGATTGTACACACACACCCCTACCCACATACACACACAATTATGTTAACCTGAAATAGCCGTTGATATCCTCTATACGTCTCCAGCCTTACTCGAATCTCTGAGATCCTTTCACTTATTAAAACTAGCTCTGTGACTATTTCTTTAGGATCTGATTCTGGCATCAGATACTTCCCTGAGTGTAGCATACCCAATATATTTATAAGCCCTTCATTGACACCATTAACCTGCCGATCTAAATCTGCCATCATTAAATTTTTCTTTTCTTCAATAAAATAATCAGCCGCCTCAATAGAGTCACCATACTTTTGAACAGCATCATGCAAATCATCAAGCTTGATTTGATCATCCGTTGGAATTTTGACTTCATATGCGGAAAGCAAGGAGTACATCTCATCCACAATTGACGCCTCTGCAAGTACAGCTTTTCTTTTCTCCATTGTTATCTCATAAGTCTATCATAAGAAGGTGCAGAAAAGTATAACCTCGATAATAAACAAATGTAAAACACAAAGCCATATTAATATATTGACCCAAAAAAGAAAAGATTGACTCAAATTTGCATTTTCTTGGGTAGATGATTTTTATCTGTTTCACACCTTTATAAATTCAACAAAGCCATCAAGCTCAGCTGGGCGCATGCACAGGGCGTGTATTCTCTCTTGGAACTTGGCCAAAACCAGAATGGTTTCATCTCTTGCTGCAGCAAGTAAAAGACCTTTTATCACATCGAGAGTTCTGGTGGTGATGGGTAATAGAGAGTTTCGTAAAGATTTTGAATCCACATGAAGAACTCCAATAACACTGCAAGAAAAATCTTTTTGTTGTGATCGTGGTGTTACCAAAGAAAAGCAATCGATGAAAGGAAAGAGACTCTTTTGGCTCATGTTGGCAATAAAATTTCTTTTTTTTAACCATAAAGAAACTTCTAATAAGTATGATAGAAACAACAAAGAGCCACGGATCAAGGTATCAATACACCATGCATAGCATGAATCAACCATATAGGTGACCATTCACCAAAGAATTTCTTCTACTTGGCAATCGCAGATCTGGATGAGCCATGTCTCTTCGACCAAATGGCCATATGTGTATGCACATTATCAATCCAGATGCAGGAAAGGGTGTGAGAAGATAGGATCTGAGCCTGTTTAGAAAGTCCCAGAAAACACGGAAGTTGATTGATTTTGATTGGTCTTTCACAGAGGAAACTGATACCATTGTAGCAGCATTGGAAAACATTAAGTTGATTGATCTTCACACACAATTGGCTAATTAAGTTTTTAATTAAATTCCCATAACTAGTATTAAGGGCCACCTATAAACAATAATTAGCAAAAAAACAGCTTAAAAGATGTGTATTTCTCCTTTTTAGATCATTAATGTCATTACATGCATGCAGACTCTTATATTAAGCATACTTTGAGCTCTTCGGCAATGCATTGAAGGTTGCCAAACTGCCCAGAAAGTTTGGCATAGGATTGCCTCCCTAATTTGCATGTTTTGATAAGTTTCTTCATTTAATGCTTGAGAATTTGTTGCTTAGTTAGTAAAGTAAAGCCAATAGCTAGTTTGAGACGTCACCACCACGCATCTTAATCTCTCGGGTGCATAGAGGTGAGGTGCACTTTAGAACTCTAGCTAGGGTCACCCTTTTCAAACACGTTGCATTGTTGTGGCTTTAGAGATATTTGCCTGAGATGTGGGTGTACAGAGAGATTGAATGGTTGTTCAGACATATCATGCTTATCCTCTTTGCAGCATTTGGTCTGATACTATTCATATTTGTGCTGCAATGTGGAGCATGACATAGGGCAGGTCAAGCCCTTGCAAGATTAAGAGCACTACGTTCGTGAAAAGATTGGATCACAGCAGTTGTGCTTGAAATAGTTTTAATATAGAATGGAATTTGTTTCCAGGTTAGCCCAAATAAAACAGTTTCAGAATTTGGCTACCAAAAAGTCAACCACAACTCCTGAATGCAAATAAACAGGGGTGAGAATGAAGGTAGACAATGTGTCTTTGTCTATCTTAAGGAATTCCAAAAAAAACTGTAAGGGGAGAAGCGCATCAGCCCTAAAATGCGGCTAAATCATGTACATAAACTTTGTTTCTATCAGAAATTGGTTATTCCCAAATTTTCAGCAATCGCAGAAGTTTCAGTTGTACTTCTGTTTTGGTCATTTCACTAACATAGGTTTCATATGAGCTGAAACAAGTACAAATTAGTACTATATTTGGAAAATAATTTCATGACTTCTTAAATCTCAGGGTAAAAATACTCATCATTATTTTAAACAGTTCTTCTTATGAAAATTTTCCTCTCAATACTGCCACTCTTCTTTCCACTGTAAAGAAAGTTTCAGTCTAGCAAGACAAAGCTCATTATTTGAATTTAGTAGCAGTAGTGCTAAATGACTGACCAGCCAATCCGCATCTTTTCCAGATCTATTCGCCACTCCCTCTGGCGGGCAAGCTCCTCTCTATATTGCCGAACTGTTCTTTTTTCCGCAATATACGTTTCATGGTTCCATGCTTCTCCAAACAAATACAAAGGCCGGTATTCTTGAAACATCTAACACAAGACAAACATAATTTGATGAATCACTCTCATACAAAGCTAGCTTCGGATAGATAGAGATAGTGCTGTATATCTTAAAGCTCATCTCCCAACCTGTGAATATTTTCGAGCTTCCACAAAAGCAGCCCTTATAATATGCTCGATATTACTACGACACAATAAGAAGTGCTTTGATTCTCTAAGTATGTTCACAGGATTGAGCCCAAATGATTTGGTTTCAAAAAACGATGAGTAGACTCTCATGTACAAAAGTCGGGGAGCTGTTTGCAAAATCTGAGTAATCCCTTCCATTGCAATTCTGAGGGCCTGTATCATGGATGGGGAATTTCTTTAAAGTAAGAAAGCCCTTGATAAGGCCTATGATTTCTAAAACATAAAAACAGAACCATTGAAAGTTCTTTAGAATTTAAAAAAATTCATCGGGCTTCTCCATATTATTAGTAGTGCGTGTGCATGTGCATGGCACGAAAAATAGGAAGAAAGGCACAAAGCTGAAGGGTGCAAAGGATTCTAATAAGTTACATGTTGCAAAAAGCATAACAAGCTAAATACATAAGAAAATATCTAAGAAGCGATCAAAGGATGCAATGGACTCAAATATGTTTAGCTTTGCACACAAGAAGCAAGGTAAGTCTGGAAGAAAACATCTTCAAGTATTCTACTTACTGCAATGATTGCATCTTCATCAGGTGTAAAGGCTATGTGTGCCTCGGAAAAGGATACTGCTGTGATAAAAACCCCTTTTGAACTTTTTTCTAGACCAGTTCGTGTAGCTTCCAAGAAATTATACAATTCCTCAAGTGACATGATACTGCGGTTTAAAAGGCTCTCCACAAACATGTAATCAACCAGCCTTATAAATTTTCCAAGCATCTTTTCTTCGGCCATGACTCGGCGATATGTTTTTGCACGCTCTATCTTTTCATTGCGTATGCTCACCATGCCTTGCACTTTGCTGCCTCTAGGCTGATGTAGATTAACACCAATGACGTCATCAAGTTCATGTTCATCACGCACACTTTCCTGCGTAACAACACATTGTCTGGATGTTTATATTTGCAGCAACTTCATAACTAAGAAATCGAATAACAAAGAACATCCTTGCCCTCGAACAGCTATGGGGTATGGTTATCCCTCTGTGGATCATGCACATGTAGCATGGGTTAGCAATTGGCTATAGGGGGATTTAGTTAATAATCCAATAAAAGTAGGGTTATCAATAGCACTTGAGGGGACCATATAAGCGCATGCATGTGCACATGACTGAGTGTTGAACCAACAGTGTGTGGGTCTCAATCTAGCCACTGTAGAGGAATTTCAAATCCCTTGGTGCCTTCTGTGTGCAATACGGAACAAATTCATTAAGCAACCCATGGGCAAGGAGGTCAAAGGTTTAGATCAGCACACGAAACACTATTTGGGGAGGCCTGAGAAGTCGATCCTCTGCCTAAAATGTGAGACATTTAAGCCGGAAATCAAGAGGAACTAAGGAAGGTTCTCCGAGGAGTAGATTAGCACATGCAACATTGGGAGATCGGCAACGTGGACTCTGATCATTGGGGAGGGGTGTTGTCTAGCACCTAGCCAAGAGTGCACCCAACCGCCTGGTGTAACTAGGAGCGCATACATCGAAGCACTTCATCATTTACTTGACTAACAATACAATAAACCACAAAGATCATGCCACACAAGAAAAGATCACAGTACACCACTCTGGGGGGGGGGTGAAGAGGGGCGTAAAACTTCAGTATTTTATCACCCTAAGAGAATGTCTGTCTCTGCACAAGCTCTATCACAGGCCTATCATCACACCAGGCATCCAAGATAATGAACTGGAGTGCCATCGGGATCCACTGAAAAGCCTCAACTCGCCTTTATTCTCAAAACAAGAGAGCCTCCACATGTGCTCTAAAATGTGCAAGGAACAAATAATTGATCAGGTTCGAAAGCTCCCTGTACCTGAGCTGTTGCGCGCACCTGAACCTCCACTTCCTCTTGTGCGCAACTGGAGTGCCACTCGAGATCCATTGAAAAGCCTCAACTCACCTTCATTCTCAAAACAAGAGAGCCTCCACATCTGCTCTACAATGTGCAAGGAACAGATAATTGATCAGGTTAGAAAGCTCCCCATACCTGAGCTGCTGCGCGCAACTGCACCTCCGCTTCCTCTCGCACTCAACTAGAGTGCCACTCGGGATCCACTGAACGCCTTCATTCTCAAAACAAGAGAGCCTCCACATGTGCTCTAAAATGTGCAAGGAACAGATAATTGATCAGGTTCAAAAGCTCCCTGTACCTGAGGTGCTGTGCGCACCTGCACCTCCGCTTCCTCTCGCACCAGCGCCCTTCTCTGCCCACTATCTCTTCTCCCGCTGCCCTCTCTATCCTGCTCCTGCCCGCTCTAACCTCCCTGCCATGCTTTGCTGCCCACGCTTTTGCTGCCCGTGCTGCCCCCATGCGGAAGAGAGTAGGCAACCCTGTTTGACCCCAATAGTACATGTCCCCACAGAGAGTCCACCTGGTGCAGCACGAACTCACCCAATGACTACCTTGTATAGGGCCATCACACCCCAAATCATGTCATGTGGGAAATGCAGCTCCTACAAATGTCCTAATAGGTCTGATCGGGATGGAATCAAAAGCTTTGCGAAAATCCACAAAGCAACAGTATACATGCTGCTTCCGTGACTTGCCCCCGGCCCATAGAGTGAAGATATGATCCAAGGTGTAGAAATTCCTCGTGAAGCCTCCCTGACCTGATGCTCTGTACCATAGTCTCAGTCATAAAACTGATATATGCCTCACCTGTAAGCCCAACCGGGTGTGCCGTGACAGATTCAACCACGTGTCCAAGAGATAAAGATAGAGAGGGGAGAGAGAGAGAGAGAGAGAGAGAAGGGAATAGGGATCTTGCACAGTACACCACACTGAGCGGGGAAAAGCCCTGCCCCATTTCAGGAATTTATTCAGGAACAATATATGGGCACGCTAGCCAGAATCAATGAATACAAAACAAAATAGATATGCCGATGTAGGATATCCAAGTCGATGTCGATGTCAAGGCACGAGATCTCTGATGCCGAGCGCACCACGGGGATCTCACCGGACTAGTACAAAATAAAAATATCCAAGTCCAAGTCCAAGTTTCAATCCAAGTCCAAAGATCTCCAAGCTTTTAAACACGACACACAATGGATGTGTGTAATAAATGAAGTAATCGTTGCCCACATGTATGGAAGATGTCGAACTTTGATGTAGGAAACAATCCCCAACAACTAATATCCAAGAACTGGACAGTGGTGGCAAGGATACTTTCAAAAATCAGCCGGCACACGGGTGTCTAAGAGGAAGATGCTAGCAGCGTAGGTGTCACAACCTGGCGGCAGTGCTAGAACAGGCAACTCTTGGCGGGCTTATGGCAACAGGTGTTGCTAGTACTGATGTTGGTGGTGACGCTGTCTGTAGGCAACAAAGTAGAGCGGGCGGAACAGGGCGCTACTGGTTGCTGGCGGCGGACAGTGCTGCTGCGGACTGCTATTGGTGGTGGTAAGCGGCGCTGCTGAGCAGAAGCAGGCGAAGCAAGCGCTACTGCTTATGGCGCTGGGGGTGAAGCCGGTGGAGATGCTGGGGCTGAAGGCAGCACTCAAGCAATGATGGTTCAATGATGCTCTTGATGGCGTAAAGTGGCAGCAATTCGGCCAGCGTAAACGACGATCAGATGGTGGTGATGATGATGATGATGAATCCAAGTCCAAAGATCAATCCCACGCTTCCAAAATCTTGTTGAAGATGATGATGAAAGAAGATGACAATGATGAGCTCCAAATCTTGATGATGGTTGTCACCCCTTCAATGATCTTGTTCATGGTGCTACAAGAGAGGTTCAAGCCTTTTTATACTTGAGGAAGCCTTGCTTTTGGCCAAAAAGTGATGCTTTTGCTTTGCTTTTGCCATTTACTTTGTTTTTGGTCTTTTTAATAGTAAAATATTACTCAACTTTAGTCAAAAGTTCTTGTTTTGCTTTTCTAGCTTCAGGGCCTTGCTTTTTGGCCCTAGAGCTGCTTTTTGGAAAAGCAGCTTTTTGCTTTTTCATTCGGCTCAGTCTCCTCTTGCCAATGGTGCTCATAGCTCGCGGTCAACCCAGTTTGACTTTTTGCTTTTTCCTACTTTTTGACCAAGACTGGTTCTTTTTCTTGAGCAAACCTTATGGTCCCTCTCTCCATGTCTTCTTCCACCTGTCTGGCTTCGGGCATGGGTTTCATTGTCACGTGCACACCAGTCAGGTGTACAGTGACATGGCATCATTCTATGGCATCATTAGCATCATCAGGAGTCATCAGGCATTATTCAGGCATTTATGCAATTTTATAGGTATTTTACTGGCATTTATGGGGCAGCCGCCGACAGCATTTTGTGGACATGGCATCTGGCTGACAGCCCTATGCTGGCCGACCAGCAGCATGTTTGCATATATATTCAGTCCACTCCCCATTCAGGATAGCAAGCTCATCAGAGAAGCATTCAGCAGCGTGTTCTCCAACGCATCTCCTCCAGGAAGCATTGGGAGCAGCAGAACCAGCCAACGCATCAGCATTCAGCAAACGCATCAGCATCAGCATCATCTTCAGCAAACGCATCATCATCAGCCCTCAGATCTGCAAGCACATCTGCGTTTCATCATCAGGTCAGCATTCAGCATCTGTTCCAAAGCCTCCCTTCAGCATTTCCTTCCAAGGAGACAAGGGAAAGAGTGGACAGCAGTTCATCCCGCATATTCAGCATATAGGCAGCATATTCAGCAGTACAGATCCATTTGGATCTCATTGTAACCGCATTCATTCATATAATATAGCTGCATTGCATTGACACCTATTTGTCTATCTCTTAAACATCATTAAGTGCAGTTTATCTAGACTAAGGTTGTGTTTACGACGGTCATAAGCTCTCACATGTCACATTCATCATGTAAAACAAAGCTAGGAGGGCCAAATAGTTACATCACCGCTCCATAGATCTTGGCCATTGTGTGAACAATATAGTCCTGTAGTTGTGGGGTCTCTTGCTTTGTGGATGTGGCGCAGTGGCATTTGTCATCCAGGATAGTGGAAAGCCTTTACAAAGAGCTCCATTGAAGAGAGATGCAAGGATGGGGGCAAGCATATGTTGCCCGTGAGCAAAGTGTTCTTCGTGCAACTTTTTTAGTGCTCAAGTGACATTGGTGACATTGAAGAGGAAAGACGATGTGGGTTGTGGGGTGTGTCATGTGGGGTATGAGCTAATCCGGCACTTCATAAAGCTATCGTGCATAGGCCTCCCAAAACGCTAGGGTCTGCCCGGTGTGGGGATCCTTTTTTCCTCAAGAATGTGCCAAACGTCTGAGTTATCCTCACTCAAGAAGAGCTGGTATAACTTTTGTTCTCATCTAGCAAGAAACACACGCTTCTTCCTACTACAAGTGATTTGATGGAAGATTTTTGCAGCTCACATGCTGAGATCAATCCATGTTCTCTCTCGCGTAGGAGGCTGAGCCTTGTGGCTTTGCATTCCTCATTATACCACCCATTTTGAGGCTGAGATCCCATCAGTAAACTGGCTTATGAGCATGTGGTGTAGGGAAAGTTTGGCATGGGTGGAGTCATAATGGCGGATGAAAGTTAGAATGTGATTGTGGATATTGGGATGGACAGGTCAAGGGCTGAAATATGGTAGCAAAGGCGATCCTCATAAATGTGGTCTAGATTGTGGTGAAAATGGATACGAGTGAAAGTAGAAATTGGGAGAACTGGTGGGGAGGTAAAGCAGGGCATGAAACGGTGAATGAAAGGTAAGTCGCGGTTGGGACACACAATATAACAGAGGAGAGGTGGAAGTGCAGGATGGCTGGGCAGAGGCAGAGGAGAGGCAGAAGCGCAGGCGTGGATGGCAGGAAGGGCAGGCAAAGTCAGAGGCGGTGGGAGCAAAGGCGAAGGCGGGACAGGAGGGCAGAGGCGGCAGGAGCAAAGGATGAAAATGGACAGGCGGGCAGAGGAGATGTGGCGGGAGCAGGGTGGCATTGGCTGCAGACTGAAAGTGAGCAGAACGCGGCCAGCAGGCAGCGAGAGAGAGAGAGAGAGAGAGAGAGAGAGAGAGAGAGAGAGAGAGAAAGTCGTATTAACGTCTTCAAAAGACCCGAAGGGTCTATGAGACCAAAATGGTGTACATAGTGTTCATGAAATCTCGTCATGGATGAAATAAGGGAAAAAAGAGAGAGAAAGAAAGAAAGAAAGATATATTAAGCGTCTACTAAAGACCCAATGGGCCTATGAGACCAAAGTGATACAATGATGTCCATGGCATATCTCATCATGGAATGGAAAATAAAACAGAAAGAAAACATAAATATAGCTATCTCACTGGGGTGATACAAAACTGTCCATGGAAACTCGTCATGGAATACTAAGAACATAAAAACATGGGAGCAACATCAGCTCCGAGTAGATGGTATACCCCTCTCCAAAATGTCAAGCATGGGGCTGACGAGTATGGCCGAAAAGTCTCCCTCAGCTATGCCACATGGAAAGGTAGCTCGATGGCGGCTGAGCATGTCCTGGATCTGGAGCTGATGAGGTGATCGTGGCCGACGGGAGGGGGGGGGTCGAGGGCGTCAGGCACGCTAGAGTGCAGACGCTCGGTCCGAGGTAACTCCTCTCAGGCGAGGTAGGTCCAGAGCAGCTCGTGGAGGGTCCACAAGATCCACTATGTCGGTATCCTCCACCTCCTAGGTCCGGAAGAAACTGGTGACAGAGCAAAATGATGAGGGTCGTGTGCTCAGCAAGAAAATGATGGTTGGAGTGGGCCATTGGAGCAAAACAATAGAATCCCTCCTATGCAGAGAGTTGGTCAACCGTCCAAAGCCCCCCACCACCTTGCACGCAATTTTTTGCCCAACTGATGGCCAGCCCCTCATGCTTTGTAGCTAACTTTTCGAAGTGGCCCATAGAGACAAACAAATTATTGCTTAGACCTGCCTTTTACAAAGGCACGCCAAAAAGACTCTTCTACAAAATTCTAAAAAACAATACACAGAACATTGGCATATAATTGACAATCACAATGTGGAAAAAGGAAGTAACCAAGACTGTACTCGAAAGATTTGAGCTTGCTTCTTCACATCTTGGCAAATCTTTCCCAAAACTTGTTGTACTTTTTCTGAGCATGCCTCAACAGCTGGACTCGCAGCATGATGGCGCTGTTGGCTTTGAGCTTCCAAGAACTCATCCATGGTATAAAGGCGATTCGACGCAAACAACAACATCTTAAGGTCCATCAGATCATATATATATCCATGGATTTGAAGCAATGCATTAAGAAAAGCAGGCTTCCCCTTGAACAGTTTTAATATCAATGTCTCGCGCACACGCTTGAAGTTTCTCCGTCCAACATGTTTTCTCCAGATTGTGAATGCTTTTTGAATGAGGTACTTTCCAAAGAAGTTGATACGCCGTAGTGACAGAAAAATATTTTTCTCATGCAGCCATTCCTCTAATGAAATGGAGGTACCTTCGATGCCAGTTCCTAAAAAAACTTAACTTATTATAAAGTTAAAAGGGACATATGTTACTGCTTAAAAATGTCTTATTAAGCCGATCTTGTCCACTCTAAACATATACACATCAATGTATAATGATAACAAAAACAACTAAAAATAAAGGACACGTATAACTTAGACAAAAGCATGCAAAACAGTAAGTTTGTTCTTCATACATCCAACGAAATGTAATGCAGTCCCAGTAGACAAAAACACCTTCTGAAAGGTTTACAACCATGCCTAATTTTTCCGCTACAATGCCTCTAAATGGGGATGAGTCTCTGCACGATGTGTTGCATTGGCATCCTGTTGCGTCTTCAACAACTACTCCTCCAAGATTAGTTTGGGCATATGTGCTTTTTTGAGGCCTTCTAAAGGCCCAGGAACATCTACATTGCTCATGTCAATGCTGCAAACAATCTAAATGCTGCTTAGGTCTAGTTTAAATCTTCCTCCTCAAGTACTGCCACCTCACCTTTGGGCATAGAAATATTTCTCTAAAGTGGCTCATGGCTACATTCAACTTTGTCTATGGACTTGGATTGTATATATATGCACCATAAATTACAAATCATGTTGTATGTGGAGGCACATTTATTTCTCCCATTCTTCTTTCTTCCACCCCTCCTCCTCCCCCCCACACCCCCCCCCCCAAAAAAAAAAATTTACACCATAAATTACAAATCATGTTGTATGTGGAGGCACATTTATTTCCCCCATTCTTCTTTCTTCCACCCCTCCTCCTCCTCCCCCACCCCACCCCCCGTTCTTCTTTCTTCCACCCCTCCTCTCCCCCCCCCCCAAGAAAAAAAAAAAAGAGAGAGAGGCCTCTGTAAAGTTCTAAAAAACATAGAATTGAGGTCATTTTAGAAATTATACTCCTAAAGACACTATTAGCAAAACCAAACGGGGATGATGTGGTTTCAAACGATGGTAAAAACAAAGCATCCTTCCTTGTAGAAGGCATCTAAGGAGTAGCCAATCCAGATGACGTATCTATCATCAAGGTCACAACTCATCTGATCACATCCACCATACACTAATGGATTCACTCTCCAAGGCCCCTCCAAGACCAGAGTGGCACGAAGTACACTTCCCTGCACCCTCCAAGAAGCATTTCAGCATCATGCCTGCCGAATGAACCATCAAAAGGTGCTTCTCCTCACTACCCAAAATTTCATAACCAAAACACAACCACTAGGCTGCCCCATAATTTGCCAAGCTTTTTTTAAAGAAACTTCAAAAAACGTTTCAAAAAACGCCCTACTACCTAGACAAGGAACAGGTCACTTAGTGACAAAAGATAAAATCATGAACCACAGCCTAAGATGATTTGGATCTATCATATGGGCCATGCTGCCTCTGATGTCAACTTAAAAAAGGTATGAACAAATGAGTTACTCGTAATAATGATCTTATTTCATAGTAACTTGCTCCGAGGGACACTTGCCACTCTAGTTTGTCTGCCCTAAGGATCCCCAAGCAACATGTGCCAAGACTCAACAGAAATGACCTCCTCTCCATGATGATAATGTAATGTGCCCAATCAACTTCTATGTTGTACTCATGGTACGGACTAAATACCAAAATCATGTGCCATCAATGGTGCAACTATGAAACTCTCTGTCTAACTATCCTTTAGTGTTAGTTCCAACCCAGCACTTCTAACAAATTCTCAATAAACACCACATGGAGAAGCATCAAACTATAAGGGTGTGTGTCACGTAGCATGGCTAAAGCGGTTTAATTACTTATTAAACAATGCAAGAATTGCAAACAATGGAATGGAAAAGCATTTTCTCAATGCTCCACCCTCGTGTTGCCACTATCAGAATGCAGAGCGGAAATGAAGACAACTGCTGTAGAGAGCAATACAAAGATGAAAAGAGAGAGAGAAGCTATGTAACTCTGCTATATACACCAATAAAATCCCGGAAATATATATGATGGAGTGTGGGGGCAAGGGGCCATTTTATATGGCCCCTGGCTGCTGGTTGGCCAGGTGCATGCAGTCGGCCAAGACTGCATGACACAAGTCGGGCAGAGAAGACACAGTTGGCCAGCATCTGGGGCAGCCAACAGCCCATACACAGCTCCAAAAAAATAGGGAAAAATACAGAGAGTGAGGAAAAATTGGGAAGACACTAAATACGGGCCGGCACACCCACAACAAAGGCCCTGACATAGTGTACAGACAAGAGATGACTGCTAACACCCCCTCTCAGCTCCTAGCTGTGAAACCAGCTGGAGTGCCGCTTGAGCATAGCCTGAGGTAGAGACTTTGTGAAGAGGTTTGCAACATTGTCCTCCGTCGAACAATAAAGAAGCAAGATGTCACCAGCCAAGATCTTCTCACGAACAAAGTGATATTGTATCTCTATGTGCTTGGTCGGGGCATGGAAGACCGGGTTCCGAGCAATAGCGATCCAGCTCTGATTATCGCACTGGATGACTGTGGGCTCCTTCTGTGGAAACCCAATCTCGCCAAGCAACCTCCACAGCCACACAACCTCGCAAGCAGCACCACAAGCAGCCCGGTACTCTGCCTCTGTAGGCGACAAGGCAATAGTTGGCTGCCTCTTGCTACTCCATGAAACAGCTCCTGAGCTGAGGGTAAAACTGTAGCCTGATGTAGATCTCCTCGTGTCTGGATCTCCTCCCCAATCTGAGTCACTCCAACCTTGGAGTCGAACTCGTTCCGTCGTTTCACCTCCAGTGGTGTAGAGCAGTCCAAGATCCTTCGTACCCTGCAGATACTGCAATCTTAAGTCCCAATGAGACTTCAATGGCGTCTGCATAAACGAGCTCAATAGCCCCACAGGAAAGCTCAAGTCCAATCTAGTGTTCAGCAACCAGATCAATGAACCAACCAGCTTCCGGTACAGAGGCATCAACTGGCTCACAAGGATCATTCACTATAAGCTTCGTGTTCGGGTCCATCGGTGCTTGCAGTTCTCCATCCCAAAGGCCTCAAGCAACTCATGGACATACCACTACTGAGAGACAGAACCCCCTCTGGGTCTGCCAGGTCTCCAATCCCAAGAAGAAGTGGAGTAAGCCTAAATCGGTCATCTCAAACTCCTTTGACAAGGCAGCCTTCATCACTGCAATGTGCTCCATATGATCGCCAGTGAGAATGAGATCATCCACATAAAGGTTGATCATGTGACCATGCCGCGTTCCCGAAAGAGGTATAGGTTAGGATCTGCAACCGATCTCTGAAATCCAATCCGTAGAAAGAAGGAATCAATCGTCTAATTCCAAGCCTTGGGAGCCTGCTTAAGACCATACAAGGCCTTCCGCAACCTGTAAACCATCCCCTTTGATCCTGGAGCCTCAAAGCCTGGAGGCGGCTCAACAGACACCTCCTCCTGCAGGTCACCATTAAGGAACATAGATGTAACGCCCATCTGAAATACGGGCAACCGCTGAGAAGAAGCAAGGGCAAGAACGGTCTGAATTGTGGTCATCCTCGTTGTCGGTGCAAAGGTATCCTCATCGTCGATGCCTGGCCGCTAAGCATAACCCTTAGCCACAAGTCTGGCTTTGTGTTTGTCCACCGACCCATCTGACGTATACTTGGTCTTAAAGACCCACTTGATACCAATGACGGACCGTTCTAACGGCCTCAGAACCAACTCCCAAGTGTTATTCTTCTCTATGGCATCCAATTCCACCTGCATGGCTTTCCTCCAAGTATCCTGTGCAAGGGCTTCCTTGACGGAAGTGGGCTCTGTGTCCTGCATGATACGAGACATCAAAGCATAGTTTACCTATAAAAGCTCTAATGAATGACTTTTGTCACGAACTCTATGCGATCTTTTGTCCGTCCTCTGTGGTCCATTCAGAGGGAAGCTCCATAACACCCGACTCCCGAAGAGTGTCTACCAACCACCTTGGTACTCGAACAGAACGTGGAGCCTCCTGCTGTAGCGGGGGCTCATCTCCAGCTGCGGGCTCAACCTCCTCAACTGACTGAGGTTGTCTAGCTCGAACAATCGACTGGGAATCATCATCAGAATCATCTGGGTCCAAGAAGTGGTGCTCATCGACAGTGGAAACTAGAACATGCTCATCAAAAACCACATCCTTGCTGACGACGACCTCGTGCCTTTACAACTTGTGTCCCTTGGAAAGAGAGTTATATCCCACAAAGACAAGCTTTTGGGACTTTGAGTCAAGCTTCCCCCTCTACTTCTTTGGAATGTGAGCATATGCATCACCACCAAACACACGAAAATGGGAGACATCTGGTTTCCTACCAAAATACGCCTCAAAGGGAGTCATGTTCGGTACTGACGTCGTCGGAGAATGGTAGAGGATATGGACAGCCGTAGAGACAGCCTCTCCCCAAAGTGGACGAGGAAGATCATGATGCTCTAGCATCGTCCTCGCCATCTCCACCACAGTCTTGTTCTTACGCTCAACTACTCCATTCTCTGACGGCGAACCTATATTGGCCAGCTCCCACTTGATGCCATGGTCCGCACGAAACCGCACGAATGCATTGGAAGAAAACTCTCCTCCTTTGTCAACCCTAAGAGTCTTTATCTGCAAGCCAGACTCTTTCTCCACCATCACATGCCACTCCTTGAACCGAGCAAAAGCTTGGTCCTTCTATGAAAGAAAATAAACCCAAGAGAATCTACTACAACCATCAACAAGCAACATGAAGTACAAAGAACCTCCCAAGGATGGCGTCTGCATAGGTCCACACAAGTCAGTGTGTACCAACTCCAAAGGTTTCGAAGCCCGCCTAGAAGCTTGCTTCGGAAAAGATTCCTTGTGCTGCTTACCACCACGAATGCAAGAACTACAACGTCCCTGCCTGTTGCCAACATCTGGCAAGCCAACCACCATCTGGTCCCGGAAAGCTCGCCGCAACGCATCCACATTCAAGTGGCCAAACCGAAAGTGCCACAAATCACCAATCTGATAACCTGTCAAAGAGGGGAGTGCTGAGAGTTTGTATATACCATTCTCCACTCCGCCTTCCCAAACAACTTGGCCAGTCTTACGGTCCCGTAGAGCAACAGAATGCTCCTCAAACTCCACCCGGAAGCCAGTCTTGCACACCTCATGCACTGACAACAGATGAAAACCAAGTGCAGGGACGTAAAGAACACGAGAGGAATGCTTCCCCCCTCTGCACCTCAATCAGCAAACCCTCGACGTCCCACTGTCTCCAAGCTTCAAGCCACCTGGGGCTCTGATACCATGTCAGAATGCACGACGAAAATGAAGACAACTGCTGTAGAGAGCAATACACAGATGAAAAGAGAGAGAAGTTGTGTAACTCTGCTATATACACCAATAAAATCCCGGAAATATATATGATGGAGTCTGGGGGCAAGGGGCCTTTTTATATGGCCCCTAGCTGTTGGTCGGCCAGCCCATAAACAGGTCGATAACAGCCTGGCTGCTCATGACTGCCACCTTGACCAACAAATACCTGGTCGGCCAGGTGCATGCAATCGGCCAAGATTGCAGGACACAAGTCGGGCAAAGAAGACACACTTGGCCAGCATCAAGGGCAGCCGACAGCCCATACACAACTCTAGAAAAATAGGGAAAAATACGGAGAGAGAGGAAAAATGGGAAGACACTAAATACGGGCGGGCACACCCACAACAGAGGCCCTGACATAATGTACAGACAGGAGATGACTGCTAACAGCTACTACGGGTGACAGATGTGCTCTATTTTGTAAGGCCCCCTTTATGAGGAGTAGCCGTTGTGGTGAGCACCCGGGCACCCAACAGTTCCTAATTTAGACATTGGTTGGTGGCCAGATGGATAGGAGACCGCTTATGTAGACTTGGCACTCTACCAAGTAAGATGCATGCTTCTGCGGGCTATGTGACCGCATTAGTGGGTGCTGGACAGCAAACTGAGGGCACATTGTTTTCGAGTTGTGGGGGGTCGTTTGAGGGTCCAGACAGTCTCAGATGGCCGTGGGAGCTGCCCTGTAGCAATCTAGTATAGTCCGAGTCAGATGATATGGTCAGTTGGTCATTTTGGACCCAATCATGGGTTGGCCGATATGGCCAAGACCCACGTTCATGCCAACTTTAGATACTATATACAGACTAGTTTGGCAGCCTTAGTTCATCATCGAGTTCACTGTGTTCAAGCACTCTTATAAGCAAGACATTCTCCATCCAGAGTCAATCTAGATCGCCATCAAAGCTCCTTACCTTGAGCACATGGGTGGGTGGACAACCATGAATTTGTAATCAATTAGATGACCATAGTGATGTATCTAATGATCTTGATGGGCATTTGACTAGTCATGATCATTCGGCTAGTCATACATCCCTAGTTACACATGGGGAGGACAATTCACATGTTGATGAGCACATCATAGACCATGAGGAGCATAGACCCGACATTCTAGTATTAGATGTGTTGGGCTACTCCTCTGGAGTTGTCACATGTAGAGAGATTTTGGATACGACCACTACTCCTACTTTTTATAGCATTCCTGGCAGCATTCGTGTGGATCGAATTGTTGTGATCTCTAGGCAAAGCATGTTTTGGCAGTTTGCTAATTGAAGGCAAATTTGGAGAGATAGCCCAACTTACAATTAACGCAACCACTCGTACCCACCCTCCACCTTTTGGTGATGGAAAGTTGGATTGAGCAAATTACACTCTCTGGAAGTTCAAGATTAGATCTATTCTTGATTCATATGAGTGGTAGGAATTTGCAACAAGGGTTGATGCAAAGCCAGGTCCTCCTTTGGATCCAACAGATCCATTGCAGACCATACTATCAAATCCTAGTCTAGCTTTGGCATGGAGGTGAAGAAATGCAAATACGCTATGTGTCATCATCACCAACATCATTAATTCGGTAATGACCCTGATTCAACTAACTACCATAGCTTCTGAAGCATGGCAAGTTCTAAAAAACTAGTAAGAGACGAGGAATCTGACAAGTATTCAAAACCTTGAGAATCAGCTTGCAACAGAAAGGCATTCTGAAGAAGAAGCAGCAAAGCAATTCATATCGCAGATAAAGATTCTACAAGATCAGATGGCGGTGGTGAAAATCACTAAGACCAATGAGGAAATGGCACGAAGATGCATCAAAGTTTTGTCAAAGTCACGCAGCAGCAGCACACACACCACCCTAGGACACTGAGCAACGTCGGTGGCTGGGCTCCCATCTCCTTGCCGTTGCTCCCCCCCAAAAACCCAGCCGAAGGAGATATCTATGACAAAGTGCCACCACACCCTATATATGGCTCTTTGACTTACCATGCTCTTGCATATGGGATAATCCACCACAACTTCTAGTCATGCGATAACCCGAGAGTAGCTATGATAATTGCCACCTCAAACACCCTCCTTCAATTCGAGCACCTCGATCAAACAGAGGTTAGGACCACCCAGGACCACACAGGCCGAGCTCTGATACCATGTCAAAGTCACACAGCGGTAGCACGCACACCACCCTAGGGCACTGAGCAATGTCGGTGGTTGGGCTCCCATCTCCTTGCCGTTGCTCCCCCCCAAAAAACCCGGCCGGAGGAGATATCTATGACAAAGTGCCACCACACTATACATATGGCTCTTCGACTTCCTATGCACTTGCAAGCCTAGAACAGTCCCAAAACAGCCCATCTCTGAGCCACAGTTTGCAACCTTCCTACAGCCCCTTGGAAGATTGCATTGGCCTCGAGATTGGACATCATTGGTGCTTCTACATCCGTGTACAGTTCAACCCAACTATTGGTCTTCCGAAGGTCTCATGTTTGGCTTACCCACAGTCCCCAATCAGTCATACAACCATTCTCTTCAAAGTAATAAAAGAAAATACTCCTAGCAATAGGAGGGGACCCTTCGGTGGGTAATTTGGGACCCAATAAGGTGTTCAGATCTCTCTCTCTCTCTCTTAGAGAGATGGACTATTGTGATCAAAGATGCTTGGGTTTTTATCTCCCGGAGACATGGATCCTCACATCGGAGACAGTGCCTACACCCGAGGATTCAGAGCATCATTGCGAGGCATCGGGCTCGTCCGACCAAGCATCTTACTATGGCAGATATCCAAGCCATCAAGCAGAGACCCATGCTAGAGCTCCTAAGATGATTACCACTCCAGGCATATACTGTTGTACTCACTATCACTTTTGTACTCCCCCATATTCATGTATTCATGTATCCATGTACTCATGTACCCCATTTTGACTAGTAGCATTAGCTTCCCACTCTCCCTAGTTGCTGCTTCCGGATACTCCCTACTGATGTATTGTAGGGCTAGATACTTACCTTCAGTTCTTTCTTTTCTTTTCCAGACAGTGTATCAGATGTCACATGGTTGTAACTTTGGTCTCATAGGTCACTTTGGCCTTTTGAAGACATTAATATAACATTTCATTTTTCTCTCATCTCTTAGAGTGTGAAGTGATAAAGTGGATTGCTAAAGACTTGCGAAACTCAGGATAAAGAAGGCGGTGTGAGACTTTGTGTGACAAGATTCTACATCTACACATAATTCCGCTGCATGTTACATAAAAGTAGCTTTCCAAAGCTTGAGTTGTAGTCAATACGCCGATGTATGGTGGAGCATGGCTTTCTTTGTTAACGTTTGGCCTCAAATCCTTTGTTTCACATAAACGGGTTTACTTCATTAAAAAAATCTTTCTTGATGGCAAGAAAAGTCACAAATTTCCATTCTAAAATCTATTCCAATACAATCTTAGAAATCCTCATCTAAGACTTTCATAGGCCACAACATGGCCCTCATGGTACAAGACTTCTCCAATGCAATCTCCTCTTGACAAACATCCTGGCAGAATGTTAATCTGATGACCTTCCGATCTATCTAGCTTCTTGTTTTAGCTTGTCAGGACAATTTGCAACTATATGTCCCTTGTTTCTCATAGAATGTGTAGCGAAAGAAGGGAAAGTGGAAACACGGGAGAGAGTGAGAGAGAGAGATGGAGAGGAAACACAGGTGAGAACCTGCCCTCAATATCATCATCCAAAGAAATACATGTCCCGAGCAAAAGGGGAGAAAACCTCGTATGTGAGGGACTGCAGCAAACAATGCTAACAAGCAGTGAAGAATGAGGGAGGAAAGCCAGCTATATATATGCCCATATGAAGGCAACCGACTAGCATCCACACGACTAGGTAAATGTCCACGACTAGGACAAATATCCAAGGCACCATAAAATGGGAAATAATATGGGAAAACATATGTGACGGATGACCAGCCCCTCTAGCTAACATGGTCAGCCCTAGAGGCTAAAATAGGACACTAAACAAGAAGCCAGCAAGAAGGGGATGATGTCTAACACCCCCTCTTAGTACCAGATGCTGAGTGAACTCCAAGAAGCTGTTGGGGTAAAGGCATTATGCCCACCCTTGTAGTGTGTACAAGCCCATAAGTTTTATAGTACATAGTACACTTAGTACTTTTAATGTACTAAGTGCACTATGTGTACTAGAGCAAATATACATGTGTGATAGGGGAGTCACACACTCATACTTTTGTGAGTTGACTTATCCCCACATCTCTCTCTCTCTCTCTCTCTCTCTCTCTCTCCCCCCCCCTTCTTCTCTGTGTGTGTCTCCCACATGAAACCCTAATTGTTTCAGCTGAGCTTCACTAGCTCCTTCAACTGGTATCAGAGCACGAAGGAAATCAGTTTGGCCATTGTGCAGACAGGGTTTTATCCCACATCTTCACCCTGCTGGCTGTTGCGTTTCCATGTTGCTACACCTTTAGCCTTCGAATCTCTCTGTGATCACTTTGCTTACAGGTAGTAGCTTTCGCTTCACACACCATAACCTCCAGTGCAGGGCAGCGCGCAGCATTGAAGAGCAAATGCCATAACGAGCAGCAGCGCAAACGCCATAACGGGCAGCAGCAGCAAACTCGACGTCGTCTTCTCCTGTGCGCAAATGCGGCTTGAGCTGCGATCTTGGTTGGGGAAGACACTGCAGACGGCTATAAAGAAGGCGGCTTGAGCTACGTCTGGTTGTGGAAAACACAGCAGTCAGGCCAGCATCAGCAGGTTCGCTTCAGGACACAGCGACGCTTTGGCTGCGATCCACGGTGGTTTGTGTAGGCGGCTGCAGCGAATCTGTGTGCATCAATTGTAAGGGTAAAGTCGCGAGGTACCGCCCACTTGCACGTATATACCATCCATACCTGCACAGCAGCAGCAAATACGACGCCCCCCCCCCCTTTTTTCTGCAAGAGAAATCAAAAATTTTCTGAGGAATTTGCTTCAATTTCGGGATTTGCATGTCCATTATTATCAATTGAGCAGGTACAGGTCCTAATGGCTCAGATTTGAGCACAATTGGCAACATTGGGTGACATTGGTCACATTCCAGGTCAATTGGCAGGAAATTGGGTGTCAACATTTGGGGCTTTTGATGTAATTGTGCCATTGGGCATTCATACATGCCGTATGATGTGAGCAATCTCACATTCGAGGCAAAATTGCAAGAAATTGGAGTGCAAATCAAAGGGCTTTTGTGCCAATTGGGTTGTTTTGCATGCAGGCACGCACTGGCATTTCATGCTTTGGGCAATGTGTTGATGCCTGTCAAGCACTCAATGTGCCAGTAAATCAAGGGGCTTTTATGTATTGGATGTATATGTGGCCAGGGGGAAGCATTGTGAAGACTCTGGATGCCTTCATGTGCATTAATGTACCATTCATGATCAGAAATTGATCTTGAATCAAGGGGCTTTTTCAAGATTTTGTGCTTGTTGAGCTTGGCAAAGCAGTAGGGAAGACTTTTATGTCTTGAACCCTCAAGTAATCCACTTGCAGTCAAGGGGCTTTTGCCCAATTTCTGTCCGGGACTGTTGTATGCAGTGGTGGGGACTGTCAAGGTCTGATTTTCACTCATTTGGACAGCCAGGAGAGCATTTATTGCTACTGTACTTGCTGGTACAGATTTGGTACAACTTCGTACAAGTTTTGGCATGGCTGTACATTGATTTGAGTGAGGAAAAGGCTCATTTTCAACTGTTGTATTTGCCGGTACAAATTTGGTACATCATTGGTGAGCACTTGGTACTGTTGTAGAGTATTTTGGAAGGGGAACAGAGCACATCTAAGGAGCTGTCATAAATCTACAGCAACCAGATTTTGGTGATTATATCACATTCAGTGGGAGGAGAGTTGCATTCGTGCTTCCGCAGTGGGAGATAAACTTTGGGAGAACAACTGTGAGCACTTTGTGTGCTTTTGGTGCAGTGTTTGCACATCTTGCAGGGAGTCAGGCATTGACTGTGTCAAAGGTTGCATATTGCTATGGCAACCACAGGTGAGAGCTCTTCATTCCTTCACATCAAAAAGCTTGAAGGCTCACATAATTATGACATTTGGCAAACCCAGTGCTATAATGTGTTGCTCCAGAATAAGCAGCACAAGCCCATCAAAGAAAGGGGTGTAATGCCCGCTTCTCTTACTGCTGAAGAATGGGAAGATATGGATGAGCTGGCAAGATCCACCATCATGTTGTCTGTGTCAGACACTTTACTTTTCAGCATTCGTGAAGAGAAGACAGCTTGGGGAATGTGGCAAAGATTGCAGGACTTGTATGCCCAGCAAAGTGCGTCAAGCAAAGTGTATTGGTCGAAGAAACTCATAGGTCTTCAAATGAAGGAAGGGGCGTCTATGACAGCCCATCTAAATGAGTTTAATGGTGTTGTCACCCAGGTCATCAATCAAAAGTTGGCAATGGACGATGAGTTCAAAGCCACCTTTCTCTTATGCACCTTGCCAGAGAGTTGGGACACATTCAGGACAGCCACTAGCAATTCAAATGCTATGCTGTCATATGCAGATGTGGAGGGTGCTCTCCTTCAAGAGGAGATGAACAAGAAGAACAACTCTGTTGGAAAGTCCAATGCAATGAATGCACGTGGGAGATCCCAGCAAAGGGGTAAAAGCCAAGAACGGGGAAGGAGCAAGTCCCGCTCCAAAAAGGACTTGGAATGCCATTATTGTGGCAAGAAGGGACATTTCAAAAAGCAATGCTACAAATGGAAGAATGATCAAAAGGAAAAGGGCAAAGGCAAAGACAAAGACAAAAATGAAGCCAAAGATGCAAAGCCAAAAAGCAAAAGTGGAGTCAAGATTGAAGAAGTCAATGTGTCACATGCAGGTGACAGTGAGGATGAAGTCCTATTCACGCCTTCACTTGATGCCCATTCACTCCTTGCAGGAAATGGTCATGGTATGCACTCATGGATCATTGATTCAGGTGCCTCCTTTCATGTCACAGGTTGCAGAGACTTGTTTGTCAAGTATACTGCTGGCAATGAAGGAGTAGTTTATTTGGGTGATAACCATGCATGCCAGATTCTCGGCAGAGGTGATGTGAGGCTTGTGTTTTCAGATGGCTCACAGCTTATGCTCCATGATGTCAGGCATGTGCCTGAGATCAAGAAGAACCTGTTTTCTACTGGACAGCTTGATGATGCTGGTTATGTTACCACATTTGGTAGTGGAAAGTGGAAGATTAGTAAGGGCTCACTGGTTGTTGCCTGGACACTCTTTACTTAATGCATGCTGGTGTTTGTCACCATGCTAATGTAAATGCAACCGAGCTGCCGGAAATCTCTATGTGGCATAGCCGGTTGGAACACATGAGTGTCAATTGTCTCATTTTGGTTACTTGCCTTCTCTAAAGTTCTCAAGTTTTCAGTTTTGTGAGCATTGTATATATGGCAGGCAACTCCAATGCCCCCACAAGAAAGCTCTTGGACAGAAAGATGCTCAGTTAGAGCTTGTGCATACATATGTATGTGAGATGCCTCAGCTTTCTTTGGGAGGGGCAAAATATTTTGTGTCTTTTATTGATGATGCCACACGCAAGGTGTGGGTTTATCCTCTTCGTTTGAAGAGTGATACATTCTCAGTGTTTGAGAAGTTTGTTGCTCATGTTGAGAATCAAACTGGCAAAACACTGAAGGCTTTGCGTTCCGATAATGGTGGAGAGTATATGTCCAAACAGTTTCAGGACTTTTGTGATGCTAAAGGCATCAAGAGGGAGCTCTCTGCTCCTTATGATCCTCCACAAAACGGGACAGCAGAGAGGATGAACAGGACCATTCAGGAGAAGGTCCGTTCTATGTTGTCACATGCTGCATTACCTCATGGTTTTTGGGCTGAAGCTGTTATGACAGCCGTTCATCTTATAAACAGGTCACCTAACATGAGGCTTGGTGGGAAAGTATCAGAGGAAGTATGGACAGGGAAGCCTCCGTCCTACAAGCACTTGAGAGTGTTTGGTTGCGTTGCGTACGTGCACATACGCAGGGAAATACGCACCAAACTTGATCCTCAGTCTCACAAATGCATATTCCTAGGATATGGTGACAGAGGTGAAATGGGGTATAGACTTTGGGATGCAATGAATATAAAGATTATACGCAGCAATGATGTCATTTTTGATGAAACATGCATGTATAAGGAGCCTGCAAGGCAACAGGAGCCTGGCAGAGTCATCTTTGATGATGATGGACATCATGGACAACAACCAAGGGCTGTAAATCAGTCATTACATCAACAAAACCAGCTCTTAAATGGTGCTGAAAATGGTCCAAATGGACAGCCAGAGATGGCAGAAGATATCCCTATGGATATCCCACAGTTAGAGGAGATACCGGGCATGATCTTTCAACCTTATGGCATGGAACAGGAACCACCAATAGGTGATATGCAGGCTGGACAGCAACCTGCAAATGATGGTGTCACATGCACTCTGCACTCAGTGCATGGTGACAAGATGGCTCATCATCAGAAGTGCAACAGTTGTACAGTTGTAGAACCCAATAGGATGATATTTGTCGTACGCCGTGACCCCATTGTACATCCTCAGTCCAGGATAAGTCAGGCACGAGCTACGTAGGTCATTCCTCAGCTTTAGTGGGTCAGTCAGTCAATTAAGTCCCTTAACCCACTTGGAGAGAATCGTTCATGCATGTAGAGTCACTAGAAGCCTTAGGGTTTGCATCAGAAAGCACTCTGCATCTTGCATAATATGCATACATATGCCTGTGCATCATTTAGAACATCCCCAAAGCCTTAGGGAATTTACTGGGATTTATCTGGTATTTTTCCCATATTTATTAGTATTTATTTATCATTATTTGCATTATTGGGCATTTATAAATATTAACTTTATTAAATGACCAACCTCCAGTTAGTATAAATAGGCTTGCCTAGAGCCTCTTTTGTCATTCAGTCTTCATTGTGCTAAGAGCTCTCCTCTTTCTTGCTTTCAGCCCAAGACTAATCCAGCCCTAGTGCCCATAAGCTTTCTTCTCCAGCCCCTTGAGATCCATAGCTTCAGCCCAGCCCTAGGTGCCTATCTTCAGCCTCTTTCAGCCCTGAATTCAGCATCAGTTCATGCCCACAGTTCAGCATAGTTTAACGCCAGCAATCAGCCTTCATATCTGCGTTTTTGCACAGCCATACAGCAGAAGACCTCTGCGTTTTTCTGTCCAGCAGCCTCAGTTCCCTGCAGCTTCTGTCCAGCAGCCCCAAGACACTTGTGTTTCAGTCCATCAGCACTCCAGACACCTGCGTTTCTGTCCACAGCAGATTCCAGCCCTGAAGCAACAGTCTACAGCAGTTTCCAGCCCTGAAACAGTTGTTTGCATCAGTGTCCAGCATTCTGTGCATCATCCACACATTCAGCAGTCATCTGGTGAAGGTAACACAGCATTCATATGTGTTTTCAGCATTCTAACAGTGTGTAGAACAGTCCACCTTCTTCTTCTTTGAGCCTCAGGTGTGCAGCCCTTCCTCATGCCCTTGGGAGGAGTGCATAGGCTCGAGATCAAGTCATTGAGGTGTTTCTACAGCAGTGTACAGATCAGCCGCTCTCCGATCCTCCGAGATCTTGCGTTTGGCTTATCTACAGTCCAAAGTCATTCTCTCTAAAGTAATAAAGCAAATACTATCTCGTTATCGGGATAGGGGGCCCTTCAGTGGGTAATTCGGGACCCAATCTGGTGTACAGTTCTCATCTATCTCTCTCTCATCTCTTTAAAGTTTGAAGTAATGAAATGGATTGCTAAACTCACGAAACTCAGGATACAGAAGACGGTGTGAGCATATTGTGTGACAAGATCAACCAATACAAAGACTTCCGCTGCATATCACATTGGTATCAGATTCAGATAGTCCACACACACCGTATCCTAGCGTGGGGGCATCCTCCCGGATGGTTAGATTGCGTTCCGGCACGACCACCGACTTCAGCATCATGTCTACAGGAGAGAGTACTCATCAGCCGGAAGACGTCTCCCCCGAAGGAGACCTTGCTCTTCCGCCTACAGCAGACACCATAGCTCTTCTTAGAGCTCAGAACCAGCTACTCATGGAGCGTCTCCAACTCTTGGAGGCAGCAGCAGCACGTCCTTCTACACCTCCAGCAGCACCCGACTACATCTCCCTCTTCTTTCAGATGGAACAACAAAGGAGAGAGGACGAGGCCCGAAGGCGAAGAGAAAAAGAAGAAAGACGGGACTATGAGGAAGCCCAACGCAGGATCGACGAAGACCGGCGTCAGGCTGAACTCGCCGCTCGGGAACACCAACGTGAGCTTGATCGAGAACGTATGTTACTCGAACACCAACGGGAAAAGGAGGCCATACACTTGAGGTATCAGCAGCTCTCCTCAGTCTCCCCAGTCATAGGTGTCACCAGCCACCATCCCGCAGCAGCTTCAACCACCATCATTCGCAGTCAACCGAATTTCAGCAAGTATGATGGTAAGTGTGATCATTCTTCAGTTAATCAATTTATTCATCAGTTTAATGCTCATTTTCCATTAGCTAGGATCACAGACCCTCAAGACAAAGTCCACTTAGCGGCTCCCCAACTCACTGGTAAGGCAGTCACTTGGTGGCAGCATTGGTCTAGTATTCATACTGACCAGGCCACAGGTGTCACAGCCTTTGACTGGGACATCTTTGTCCATGACCTGAAGACCAGATTTCTCCCGCCCCAGTACATGACCGGTCTGAAAGACGAGTTCTATGGACTCAGACAGAACGGTTCCCCAGTGCTTCAGTTTTCCGGTAAGGTTATTACTTTAGCACAGCAGTTAGGGTTATCTGAGCAGGCCAAGATGGAGCAATTCATTCGTGGATTGGACTCCAACATTCGGTTCACAGTTCGTAACTTTGAACCAAGTACTTATGACCGGGCTTTGACTCTTGCTCAGAATGAAGAAATGAAGCTCAATGGGGGCAAGCCCAAGCAGGCATCTCAGTCCAGTACCAAACCCCAGCAGCAGCAATCAGCTGCACAGACAGGGAAAGGTAACGCATCTTCTAAAGATGCTAAGAAGGACAGCAGTAATAGCTCCAGTTCAGGGGGTAAGAAGGATAAAGAACCTAAGAAAACCCCTGATGAAAAGGCTAAAGCAGGCATTACTGGAGGTTATCTTCCTCCAGAGGAGCAAAAGAAATACCAGTCAGAAAATAGATGTTTTTTCTGTCATATTATAGGGCATGGTAAGAAGGATTGCCACAAATGGCAAGCGGCACAAGCTGCCAAAGCTCCTTCTGCCACAGTTGCCACAGCCTCCCTAGCTCCTCCAGCCCCGCCTACTACCTCAAATGCAGTTCAACTTTTACCTTCCATGCATCCTATACCATCCGTGGTATTTGATGCTAAGCAGGAGGGTGAGAGCGATGCTGCTCTAAAGAGCCTCATCCGAGCTTATGGCTCTGCCCAGGGCCGACAGTTTGTAGTCCTTTTCGATATGGGTAGTTCTGAAGACGCCATCTCTCCCCAGTTGGCTAATAAATTGAACTGCACTTTAGTCCCATATCATCTGGATGTGGACGGGTTTACACCTGGTCTTCACACCCACATTTCCCAGAAGGCACAGCAATTTGCCTTTGAAGTTCAGAAGGCCTCATTTCAACGAGATTTCATCGTCTCCCCTTTGTTAGGGTGTGACATGATCTTAGGAATTCAGTGGTTCCGTCAGTATGAGCCTATTCCCAATTGGGGGCAGGACACTTTTACTATTTGTAAAGGTTTGCCTGAGCCTGTCATGATTCGTGGGGATAGAAGCATTCTTGGCATCCCATTGATTTCCCATCTCCAGGCCAGACGAGCTATCCGCAAGGGAGCAGAAGGAGCACTCCTTTATGTTCGTGCTCAAACAGCCCCTCCCTCATTAGTAGCATCCCTCACATCTTCAGTCCCTCAGTTAGCAGACCTCCTATCTAGACACCAGGACATTATGCTTAGGGACGATCTCCCGCCCAGTCTCCCACCCTCTCGCCTTGAGGACCATCACATTGATTTGGTCCCTGGATCAGATCCTCCTAGCAGGTTTCCCTATCGTCTTTCCAAGACTTTAGAGGGCGAGTTGGAAAAGCAGTTATCTGAGCTTCTCCGAGCCGGATTCATTCGGCCTTCTTCCTCCCCATTTGCTGCACCTATCCTATTTGTCCAAAAGAAGGACAAGTCTGCACGCCTTTGTGTAGACTACAGGGCATTAAACAAACTCACTATCAAGAATAAGTTTCCTATGCCCAGGATAGAGTACATTTTGGAGCGTTTAGACGGTGCTAAGTTTTTCACTAAGATCGACCTCAAGAGTGGTTACCATCAGGTCCGCATTTTTGAAGCTGACATTCCAAAAACAGCTTTCAGGACAGAGCGTGGTCACTACGAGTTCGTAGTCATGCCTTTTGGGCTTACAAATGCACCAGCAACGTTCAATAAGATGATGTCTAGGATTTTCGCAGTCCACATTGGAAAGTGTGTTTTCATATTCCTTGATGACATACTAGTCTTCTCAGCCACTGCGGAGCAGCATGAGAAAGATGTGGAGAAAGTCTTGCAACTTTTGCGAGATAATCAGCTCTACATAAACGCCAAAAGTCTATCTTTGGTGTTAAAGAAGTTCAGTATTTGGGCTACATCATTGGTTCCGATGGGATTAGACTGGACCCCTCAAAGGTTGAAGAGATCTTAGATTGGGATATTCCTAAGACCGCCCAAGAAATCCGTTCATTCGTAGGTCTTTGTCAGGCCTATAGCACACGTGTCCATCAGTTTTCCAACCTTGCAGCACCTCTTACCGACTTGCTCAAGGGGGTGAAGACTCGCAAGCAGAAAGTCTCAGTTACAGGTAAGGCACTTGATGCATTCCGTGCACTCCAGAAAGCTGCCTCAGAAGCACCTGTATTAAAGTTAGCATCATGGGACGAACCTTTCGAGGTCATCACCGATGCCAGCAATGTAGCCATAGGTGCAGTCCTCCAGCAGGACAATAGACCCGTGGCATATTACAGCAGAAAGTTGGATGTCGCCGAAAAGAATTATTCGGTATATGACAAAGAGCTTTTGGGTGTGATCACAGCGCTCAAACATTGGAAGCCTTTTCTTTATGGACAGGCTTTCACAGTGAAAACAGACCACCAAGCACTTAAGTGGCTTCAGACTATGCCAAGTGCCCAGTGGAGTGATCGACAGGCCAGGTGGAGTCAAATCTTCCAACAGTTTGGAGGTATGATTGAATACATCCCTGGTAAGTATAACCCAGTAGCAGATGCTCTCAGTCGAAAGTCCAGCATCCAAGCAGTCCAAGAAGCTACCATTCTCGAAATCACGGGGAAGGACTTGGATAGTATGAAAGACCAATATGTCGACTCCCCTGAGTTAGGTACTCAGTATAGTTTGGCCCTCACTTCTGAGCCTGGCCACTATTCAGTACAGAACGGTTGGTTGTTCTACAAGAACCGTCTCTGTGTTACTCGAGAAAAGCGTTCCGCTCTTCTCCACGATGCCCATGACTCCTTAGTTGGAGGACATAGGGGTATCAACAGTACCCTCGAGAAATTGGAACGGTCCTTTTATTGGCCAAAGATGAGGCGTGATGTCTATGCACATGTACAAGCCTGTAAGATTTGTCAAAAAGTCAAGGTTCCCCATACAAAGAAGGCAGGTTTACTTCAACCTTTGCCTATCCCCGACCGACCTTTTATCGACATATCTATGGACTTTGTAGGGCCTCTACCAGCATCCACTGGATCCCGTAACACTCAGTGTTTTACCATTGTGGATCGCTTTAGTAAGTTCTGCATGCTCATCCCATGCAAGCATACGGCCACAGCCGAGGACGTAGCCCGTATGTTTCTCAAGCATTGGTATCCAATTTGTGGTTTGCCTAGCACCATAACATCAGACAGAGATTCCAAGTTTACCTCGCATTTCTGGAGGGCATTATTTGAAAACTTTGGAACTAAGTTGCAGTTGTCTAGTGCATTCCATCCCCAGACAGATGGCCAGACAGAAATTTATAATCAGTTGGCCTTTGATGTCCTCAAGTCATACTGTCATGACCAGCAGTCCAAATGGGAGCACTATCTTCCGTTGGTCCAAGCTATCTTGAACGACACTCATTCATCCAGTGTCGGACGGACTCCATATGAAGCAGCCTTTGGTCGCCGTTTTTCTTCTCTTATGACGAGAATGGTGTCTCCATGTTTAGAGGCTAATAAAACCACGGAAGCATTTTCCGAGATCATTGAGTCAGTTAAAGACCGCTCGACCAAAGCTCAGGAAGCATATAGCAGACAGGCAAATAAATCTAGACGAGATGTCCACTTCAAGGAAGGGGATTGGGTCTATTTGCGTATCATGAAGCAGAGATTGAAACAAGTGGGCAAACGTTGTCCCAAGCTTTCATTCCGTAGTTTTGGCCCTTTTCCAATAGTTAAGAAGATAAGTGATGTCTCAATGAAATTAAAGTTGCCTGCCAGTTGGACAATGCATGATGTTTTCCATGTTTCTTGGCTAAAACCATATGTTGGTCCAGAAGTGTTTGATGTTTCAGATGAACAGCAGCCAGACGTGGTAGATGAGGCAGAAGTTATTGAGCCTGAACAGATCCTTCTTCATCGATGGAAGCATGGTTCCGGTCGACGGATTCGTCAATTCTATACGAAGTTCCGAGATCGAGGTACCCACGAAGCCGTATGGCTCGACGAGGAGTTCTTCCAGGAGTATCCCCAGATATTGGCGGACTACTTGGAAGCCATGAACCTGCCGCCAAGCTAATCAGGAGGGAATGTCACATGCACTCTGCACTCAGTGCATGGTGACAAGATGGCTCATCATCAGAAGTGCAGCAGTTGTACAGTTGTAGAACCCAATAGGATGATATTTGTCGTACGCCGTGACCCCATTGTACATCCTCAGTCCAGGATAAGTCAGGCACGAGCTACGTAGGTCATTCCTCAGCTTTAGTGGGTCAGTCAGTCAATTAAGTCCCTTAACCCACTTGGAGAGAATCGTTCATGCATGTAGAGTCACTAGAAGCCTTAGGGTTTGCATCAGAAAGCACTCTGCATCTTGCATAATATGCATACATATGCCTGTGCATCATTTAGAACATCCCCAAAGCCTTAGGGAATTTACTGGGATTTATCTGGTATTTTTCCCATATTTATTAGTATTTATTTATCATTATTTGCATTATTGGGCATTTATAAATATTAACTTTATTAAATGACCAACCTCCAGTTAGTATAAATAGGCTTGCCTAGAGCCTCTTTTGTCATTCAGTCTTCATTGTGCTAAGAGCTCTCCTCTTTCTTGCTTTCAGCCCAAGACTAATCCAGCCCTAGTGCCCATTAGCTTTCTTCTCCAGCCCCTTGAGATCCATAGCTTCAGCCCAGCCCTAGGTGCCTATCTTCAGCCTCTTTCAGCCCTGAATTCAGCATCAGTTCATGCCCACAGTTCAGCATAGTTTACGCCAGCAATCAGCCTTCATATCTGCGTTTTTGCACAGCCGTACAGCAGAAGACCTCTGCGTTTTTCTGTCCAGCAGCCTCAGTTCCCTGCAGCTTCTGTCCAGCAGCCCCAAGACACCTGCGTTTCAGTCCATCAGCACTCCAGACACCTGCGTTTCTGTCCACAGCAGATTCCAGCCCTGAAGCAACAGTCTACAGCAGTTTCCAGCCCTGAAACAGTTGTTTGCATCAGTGTCCAGCATTCTGTGCATCATCCACACATTCAGCAGTCATCTGGTGAAGGTAACACAGCATTCATATATGTTTTCAGCATTCTAACAGTGTGTAGAACAGTCCACCTTCTTCTTCTTTGAGCCTCAGGTGTGCAGCCCTTCCTCATGCCCTTGGGAGGAGTGCATAGGCTCGAGATCAAGTCATTGAGGTGTTTCTACAGCAGTGTACAGATCAGCCGCTCTCCAATCCTCCGAGAACTTGCGTTTGGCTTATCTACAGTCCAAAGTCATTCTCTCTAAAGTAATAAAGCAAATACTATCTCGTTATCAGGATAGGGGGCCCTTCAGTGGGTAATTCGGGACCCAATCTGGTGTACAATTCTCATCTCTCTCTCTCTCATCTCTTTAAAGTTTGAAGTAATGAAATGGATTGCTAAACTCACGAAACTCAGGATACAGAAGACGGTGTGAGCATATTGTGTGACAGGATCAACCAATACAAAGACTTCCGCTGCATATCACAGATGGTCATTGGGTACGGAGGTCCACAAGACCCTCCAGACCCCCTGACAGGTTTGTTCCAGGGGTTGACTACTTGATGCTCACTGACTGTGGGGAGCCCTCATGTTATAAGGAGGCTTTATAGAGGGCAGACAAGGCTCTTTGGGAGCGTGCTATGAAGTCAGAGATGGATTCTCTGCACAAAAATGGAACATGGAAGTTGGTGCATTTGCCTGCAGGCAAGAAGGTTTTGCCATGCAAGTGGGTTTACACGCTCAAAGTTGCACCTGATGCAAAGCCAAGATACAAAGCCAGGTTAGTGGCTAAGGGCTTCAAGCAGGAATATGGTGTGGACTTTGATGAAATCTTCTCTCCAGTGGTCAAAATGACCACACTTAGAGCTGTATTAGCTTTGGTTGCTCATGATGATCTGGATTTGATTGATGGATGTGAAGACTGCTTTTCTTCACGGTGATCTCCATGAGGAGATATATATGCAACAGCCAGAGGGTTATGCAGTGAATGGAAAGGAGAAGCTTGTATGCAAGCTGAAAAAGAGTCTTTATGGGCTCAAACAGGCACCGAGGGAATGGTATCATAAATTTGATACATTCATGAAATCCCAGGATTGCAGGAGGAGTGACATAGATCACTGCTTATACACCAAGAAAGCTTTGGATGGCAGTCTATTGATCCTCATCTTGTATGTTGATGATATGTTGATTGCCAGGAAATCTCGTAAAGAGATGGATGCCTTGAAGAAGAGGCTGCATCAGACCTTTGATATGAAGGATTTAGGTGATGCAAATCACAGTTTGGGTATGCGGATACTTCGGGATAGAAATCAGCATATGTTGTATTTGTCTCAGAAGGAATACACTGGCAAAGTTTTGCAGAGGTTCAATATAGACGGGGGGAAGAAGACTAGTACTCCTTTGCCTCCATATGTGAAACTCAGTGCTATGGACAGCCCACAGTCGGATAGTGATAGGGCTGATATGGCCAAGATTCCGTATGCTTCAGCTTGTGGCAGTCTCATGTATGCCATGGTTGCTACCAGGCCGAACATTGCATTTGCAGTGGGAGTGATTACTAGATACGTGGCCAAACCTGGCAAGAAGCATTGGGAAGCAGTGAAAGGTGTCATGAGATACCTGAAGGGCACACAGGATATGTGCATCTGTTTTGGCAAACAGGATGCATTAGTGCATGGTTACACGGATTCGGATTATGCCGGTCATCCAGATAACCGGAAGTCTACTACCGGTTATGTGTTTACATTCACAGGAGGTGCTGTGTCATGGATATCCAGGATGCAGAAGTGCACTGCCTTATCTACTACAGAGGCCGAGTATATTGCAGCCACAGAGGCTTGCAAGGAGGCATTATGGCTATCTCGGTTAGTGGTTGATTTGGGCTATACAGGGGATATTCCATTGTTGCATTGTGACAGTCAGAGTGCCATCCAGTTGGCAAAGAACCCTGTCTTTCATGCAAAGACAAAGCATGTGGATGTGAAGTATCACTTTATCAGAGAGGTGATAGAGAACAAGCTGATTCAGCTTGTCAAGATTCATACGGATGACAACCCGGCTGATCTGTTGACAAAGAGTTTGCCTCCAGAGCGGTTCGCTCATTGCAGACACTTGATGGGCATTGGATGAGGCCAGTTTCAGCCTTGATATGGCCTTGTATATTATCATGTACATGCTGATTTTTTCTTTTCCTTCACTTAAGGGCACACTGCCTTTAAGTGGGAGGTTGTTGGGGTAAAGGCATTATGCCCACCCTTGTAGTGTGTACAAGCCCATAAGTTTTATAGTACATAGTACACTTAGTACTTTTAATGTACTAAGTGCACTATGTGTACTAGAGCAAATATACATGTGTGATAGGGGAGTCACACACTCATACTTTTGTGAGTTGACTTATCCCCATCTCTCTCTCTCTCTCTCTCTCTCTCTCTTACACAGACATTGTATCAGATCCACCAATTGTTTTTAGCTTTCCTTACACAGACATTGTATCAGATCCACCAATTGTTGTAACCTTTTTGGTCTCATAGGTCATTTTGGCCTTTTGAAGACGTTAATATATCATTTCATTTCATTTCTCTCTCTCTCTCTCTCTCTCTCTCTCTCTCTCTCTCTCTCTCTCTCTCTCTCGGCATGGGAGACGTCCAGTCAGAGTACTCACCATGGAGGACATTGAGGATATCCGCCATCGACCGATGAGAGACATCTTTGGATAGTGATGTGTATGATGCTTACCTTTGTTGCTGGAGTTTTCCTCCCACATGTTATCCATTAGGAGCTCCTGGTACCGTACTTTTCCTCATAGTTGTTTCAGTTTCAGTTAGTTGTTTAATTGTTTTTAGCTTTCCTTACACAGACATTGTATCAGATCCACCAATTGTTGTAACCTTTTTGGTCTCATAGGTCATTTTGGCCTTTTGAAGACGTTAATATATCATTTCATTTCATTTCATTTCTCTCTCTCTCCCTTCTTCTCTGTGTGTGTCTCCCACATGAAACCCTAATTGTTTCAGCTGAGCTTTACTAGCTCCTTCAAAAGCCAGAGACACCGTCCTCGATCAAAGATGAAAGACTACAGAAACAGGTACCAAAATAGCTCCACAAGCAATCTCCTCAGCAACTCAGCTACAAAAGCAACAGAACAAGCTGCTAGGTACACCGCTCCTCTTGAAGAAAACAACCAAGTACGTTGCGACGTGCTGCTCCAAATAATGGTTCCAAACCCAAGTGCAGGAACACTCCCCGCAGTTGAATGTCGTGTATCTAGCCTGGAGAAGGTATAAAAAACTTTATAACCAACCAAGATCAGATCCTGTATATAATCAATCCTGGGAGAAGCAAGTTGCTCCTCACTAGAACCCTCAAAAGAAATAGAGTCAATCTGCTCCAACTCTGTACCAAGAGTAGCCAAATGCTGTACAAAAGCATCCTCTGAGAAGGTCGGCAGACTGGTACAAGCCCAACCTGATTCTGATCCAAATCCAAAAAACTCTGGAAGTACCACTGTGCCCCTGGCACGGTTAGCAACCACAGATCCAAAACATCCCACACCGGGTCCAAAAAACCATCCTCCAAAACAACCAACCTGCAGAACTGGCAAGGGGAGGGGCATCCTCAGAAGCATCACAAAGAGAGGCAGAGGTAGGCTCCTCACAATGAGGAAGGGAAGCAGGAATATAAACTGCAATCGTAACAAAGTCCTCAAGAGCATCACTAAGAGCGGAAGACTGTTCCATAAGTAGAATCAGATCCCAAGAATCAGCAACAAATAAATGATCCATGTGAAAGGATCACACCTCACAGGCAAAACACCCTCCTTGTTTTGCAAACACTACAAAGAACACAAGCTCGGACAAAATAAACTCTGCTCAAGATCTCTGAAAAGATCACAACTCTCCTCCAAAATCTGTAAACCCTTGTCACAGAAGAGAGTCTCCACAAATACAAAACAGCTCCCAAAACTGATCCTCAAGTGAAGTAGCTGGAGATGGGCCCTCTCTAAGTGTAGAAAACTCCTATGGGAGGCAAAACGCAGCCAAAACACTGTTGTCCAGCAAAAACAGCACTCCACCGCCAACAGAAGGCAAGGAACATGAAGAAACTGGGTAGTTGTGAAGGCCAAGAACAAAACACAGGTATAGATGCTCCAAAATCAGCAAAACACTGACTAAAATCAAAAATTCAGTATCCTCCTCAAGTACCAAACTGCCTCCAAAGCCACAATCCAAAGAAGAAACCCCCTCTGCAAGGGATTTGTGTCCACTGGAGAAGAAAACACAACACCAACAGAAGGCTGCAAACCTGAAAAATTCAAGCCAAACAATGTCCACACCTCCTATGAGGAAAAACGCTGAAGAGAAGGTACCTTCGGGTCCAACGGATGAAGCCCAAGTGAAGGTAGAGCTACCAACAAGATCAGTTCAAAAAAACGCAGCAACTATGGCTGCAAATCTGAAAACGCAAAGGTAAAAGGAGCAGTAGAAAGGGTTAAACTCGAAACACAGAAGAAATAGGTACACCCAAGCCTCCAATCATCAAAAAACCTATAGGAGAAAAAACGCAGTATGTAGGCTGCTGCTGTCCTACATAGAATAGGTGGCCAGATGCTGCAAAACTGTTGTAGAAAACTACCTGTAGAAAAATGTAGCACTCTAGGTGCTGCTGCCCTGAAAACAACGCAGAAAACAGGTGAGGGGGAAGTCTCAGGAGGTCAAACCGGCTATGGATGACCATGGGCTGCAATGGAGAAGCGCCTGAAAGAGGCAAGCGACCAGCAGCAACCTGAGAGAAAAAAAAAACGCAGATCTGTTCACCTTGCTGAAAATGCAAAAACGCAGGAGGGAGAGGAGGGAGCATCCAACTTAGGTTGTTGCTGCCCTGAAAACAGAGCAGAAAAAAGGTGAGGGCGAAGTCTCAGGAGGTCAAACCGGCTATGGATGAATGGAGAAGCGCTTGAAAGAGGCAGGCGACCAGCAGCAACCTGAGAGAAAGAAAAAAGGAAATCTGTCCACCTTGCTGAAAATGCAAAAACACAGGAGGGAGAGGAGGGAGCATCCAACATTGTTCTTCATCGGCGCTCTGATACCATGATAGAATGTGCAGCGGAAGAAGGGGAAGTGGAAACACAGGAGAGAGAGAGTGAGAGAGAGAGAGATGGAGAGGAAACACAGGTGAGAACGTATCTGCGTTTTGCATTAGCATGTTGCCAGGAGTGTTTAGGGCTGAAAGAAGACTCCCAGAGCTTCCGCGTGTTACATGGAAGAAGCAGGCGACCAGCAGCACTTCTGAGAAAAAACGCAGATCTGTCCACCTTGCTGAAAATGCAAAAACACAGGAGGGAGAGGAGGGAGCATCCAACATTGAAGATCACCGACGCCCTGATACCATGATAGAATGTGCAACGGAAGAAGGGAAAGTGGAAACACAAGAGAGAGAGTGAGAGAGAGAGATGGAGAGGAAACACAGGTGAGAAGCTGCTCTCAATATCATCATCAAAAGGAATACATGTCCCGAGCAAGAGGGGAGAAAACCTCGTATGTGAGGGACTGCAAACAATGCTAAGCAAGCAGTGAGAAATGAGGGAGGCAAGCCAGCTATATATATGCCCATGAGTAGGCAGCCGACTGGTGATAAAATCCTCCATGACTGGGAAAATACCCAAGACCCCATAAAATGGGGAATAAAGTGGGAAAATATATGTGAGGGGTGACCAACCCCTCTAGCTAACATGGTCAGCCCTAGAGGCTGAAATAGGACACCAAACAGGAAGCCAGCAACAAGGGGATGATGTCTAACATCACCTTCCGCTGTGCACTATCACCTCGGAGTGCCTCCACATCCACCGACGCAAGCCTTCGACACCAACCACCTCACGAAGTGCGTTTGCCTCACATCGACGCGAGCCCTCGTCATCGACCATGCTTTAGCTCCGACATCATCTTTGCTTCTGCATTGGTTTTCTACTCAGAGTCTCCTCACATCAAAGGGCCTCTTGTACATATTTTCACTCTCCATCATATATACACTCACTCACCCATTTCCTGCTGTGTTGTTTTTCTCTGATCTCTCGTACATCTTGTCCTTTTGTCCTTTTGTCCTCACAGCGGTTCAGCAAACAAAGAGGACCAATGCAAACTTTCCAATCGCATAGAGTTACCGATTAGAAAATCGCTTCCCACCCATTTGAGGTTTTTCAATGCAGTCTTGCAATCTTGCACCATTCTTGTAGTATATGGACAACCCACAATGTGACCCTCAAAACGGGCCAATTCCCAATGTGAATTGAGTCATTGACCCAATTTCCATAGGCTATAGTTTACATGCCTGTACACATAGCTGCAAGCATGATTGCCCAAGGCTGCTCTTGCCGAAAAAACACAAGAATTATGATAGCTTTTTGAGCCAAAACATGGTAGAGAATGTCAAGAATATTCAAACCACCATGCATCTTTGGTGAACGAACACAATTGCGTGGCAACAGTCTCTCAAGGCATTTTTAGTTGTCTTGGTCTTCCAGAACAATGCCAAAGCTTCAGACATGAAAGCATGCAAATCTTTCTTCCTCCAAACAAGCAAAGGTTAATGGAATTGAACATAGGTATTGATCACTCATTGTACAATGCGTAATCTCACATGCAAGGGCCACGTTGAGTGTTAGAAGTCATCTCCTATCTTTATCAGACATCAGGGCCTCTATTGTGGGTGTGCCCGCCCTGTATAGGTGTTTTCTCATTTTTCCTCGTATTTTTTTCCCATTTTTCCCTATTTTCCCCATGGTGTGGGAGGCAGTTTTCTGCACCCTGGCTGATCCAGATGGTGGCCGACTGCTGGTCGGATGATCTGGTTCCTGGCCGACTTCCCTGTGTGGTCCCCGACCTCTCCTGCATACTAGCCGACTATGCACAGCTGGCCGACTGCATGTATGGGCTGGTCGTGGATATGTAGGCCAAGTCGGCTGTTTTTGCACAGGCCGACTGCATGTATGGGGCCATATAAAATGGCCCCATGGCCCCCACATCATTGTATCCAGTTTTCAGATTCGGGATCTTTGTGTATAGAGAAGAGTTACACGCCTATCTCTCTCCTATTCTTGTGCTGTCTATTTTCTGCACTCTGCTTGCTCTTGTGGTCTCAGATTTGGTTATCATCTCCGCTGCGTATTTTGACATGGTATCAGAGCCCTAGGCTCTTGAAAGATCTTGGGAGTTTTCTGAGCAAGAGGGGGATTATTGCGTTGCTGATTGGTGGACTGTTAGGGACTGTTCGGGAAGAGAAGTAGCAAGAGAAAGGCGGGCTAAGTTGCTGGACAGCCACTTGCAAGTTTAAAGTTTTTTTTCCGACCCACCCACCCTTTCAGTTACATCCCCGCGATGGCAGATTTGTTAGAGCTGGCTAAGAAGCATGTGAAGATCCCAACACTCCCCACGTTCCCAGTGGACTGTCAGTTGGACGGGAACAATTATGGCATCTGGAAGGTTATGATGGAGTCTGTGCTGGAGTCATATGACCTTGCTGATTTCATCGTTATCGGGGTTCCACGGTCGGAAGCAGAGGAAGGGCCGTGAGGAACAGACACAGATGCGGGACCATGTCAACGCCGGGGTCCGTTCATTTATCTTCCTCAAGTGCACACCACAAGTAATCAATCACGTTAAGCATATGACGCTAGCCAGAGGCATATGGCAGCACTTGGCTTCTCTTTGTAACAAGGTATCGCCCATGAAGAGGATTTCCTTGGAAAGGCAGATGCGGGTTATGAACCCTGCAAAGTCGTCGACGATGCGGGAGCACATTAACAAGCTGCAGGCCCTTCAGCAAGAAGTCCTCCAGGCTAGGAAGGAGATATCATCAGAAGATATGGCCGTTACTTTGCTGTCCCACTTGCCTGCTCAGTATTCCGCTTTCTACTCCTCTTTGATTACTAGTGGCAGGCTCAACACCATTACCTGGGAGGAGCTTGTGCCCATGGTCTTGGACCAGGAGGAACGTTTCAGGAACCCTCCTCACAGCGGAGGTTCAGAGGCCTTAACTGGCCAACGGCCGAAAGCCCGGAATAACAAGGGCAAAGGGAAGGCTTCACCGGAGAAGTCTTCTGATGAGAAGAAGCCTGAAACAGAACGAGAGAAACTGAAGGTCGAGCGGTCCTGCAATGATTGTGGCGCGAAAGGCCACTGTTGGAGGAAGTGTCCTAAGCGGACTGGGAAGAGTGCTGATTCTTCAACCTCAGCTGCAAAGACTCCTGCATTTGTGCACTTAGAGATGATGGACTCCGATGCTTCATCGTCTTCGAAAGAGGAGGTAATTGGCTTCACCGCGAAGGATACCCGGGAATGGATTCTTGACAGTGGTGCTTCCAGGCACATGACTCCGGAACGTGACTTCTTTTTGGATCTGAAATGGCAGTCAGGTCGCATTTTCATTGGCGACAACTCCACCATTCCGATACACAGTGAGGGCCGGATGGAGATTATTCCCGATGGCAAGGGGGACAAGCATGCCTCCCGTGTTCTTTACGTCCCAGCTCTTGGTTTTCATCTTCTGTCAGTGCATGAAGTATGCAAGACTGGCTTTCGGGTGGAATTTGAGGAGCATTCAGTTGCTCTACGGGACTGTGAGACTGGCCAGGTTGTTTGGGAAGGCGGTGTGGAGAATGGTATCTACAAGCTCTCTACACTCTCCTCATTGACAGGTTCTCAGGTCGGAGATATGTGGCACTTTCGTTTTGGCCACTTAAATGTGGATGCACTGCGGTGAGCTTTCCGGGACCAAATGGTGGTTGGCTTGCCAGATGTTGGCAGTAGGCAAGGACGTTGCAGTTCTTGCATACGTGGTAAGCAGCACAGGGAATCCTTTCCGAAGCAGGCTTCCAGGCGGGCTTCAAAACCATTGGAGTTGATTCACACTGACTTGTGTGGACCTCAGCAGACACCATCATTGGGAGGATCTCTCTATTTCATGCTGCTTGTTGATGACTGTACCAGATTCACGTGGGTCTACTTTCTTTCACAGAAGGACCAAGCTTTTGCACGGTTCAAGGATTGGCATGAGAGGGTGGAAAAAGAGTTTGGCTTGCAGGTAAAGACTCTTAGGGCTGACAAAGGGGGTGAATTCTCCTCGAATGTATCTCAGATTTTGTGCAGATCATGGCATCAAGAGGAAACTGGCCAATACAGAATCGCCTTCAGAGAATGGAGTTGTAGAACGCAAAAACAGGACTGTGGTGGAGATGGCGAGGACCATGCTGGAGCATCGTGATCTTCCTCGTCCACTTTGGGGAGAGGCTGTGGCAACGGCTGTCCATACCCTCAACCGGTCTCCAACGACTTCAGTACCTAATATGACTCCGTTTGAGGCATACTTTGGCAGGAAACCTGATGTCTCGCACTTCCGTGTTCTTGGGAGTGATGCGTGTACATATTCCGAAGAAGTAAAGGGGGAAGCTTGACTCCAAATCCCGCAAGCTTATATTTGTGGGGTATAATTCTCTTTCCAAGGGATACAGGTTGTATGATCCAGAGAGGAATGAGATTGTTGTCAGCCGGGATGTGGTCTTTGATGAGCATGTTCCAGTATCCACTGTCGAGGAGCCGCCACTTCTTGGAGATCCAGAAAAGTCTGATGATGATTCCCAGACCATTGTTCTGGTTGATCAACCTCAGTCAGTACAAGAGGTTGAGCCCGCAAAACTGGAATAGAGCCTCCTCATCAGCATGAGGCTTCACGATCCGTTCGAGTACCCAGGTGGTTGTTGGACACCCTTCGGGAGTCAGGTGTCACGGAGCTACCCTCCGAATGGACCACAGAGGACGGCCCTCGAAGATCACACAGAGTCCGCGACAAAAGCAATACAGCGGAGCTTCTTCAGGTGAACTATGCTTTGATGTCTCGTATTATGCGGGACAAGGAGCCCACTTCCGTTAAGGAAGCCCTTTCACAGGATACTTGGAGGAAAGCCATGCAGGTGGAACTTGATGCCATCGAGAAGAACAAAACATGAGAGTTGGTACCGAGGCCGTCGAAACGGTCAGTCATTGGTGTCAAATGGGTCTTTAAGACCAAATATGCGTCAGATGGGTCAGTGGACAAACACAAAGCCAGACTTGTGGCTAAAGGTTATGCTCAGCGGCCAGGCATCGACTACGAGGATACCTTTGCACCGACAGCACGGATGACCACGATTCGGACCATTCTTGCCCTTGTTTCTTCTCAGAGGTGGCCAGTGTATCAAATGGATGTAAAATCTGCGTTCCTTAATGGTGACCTGCAGGAGGAGGTGTATGTTGAGCAGCCTCCAGGCTTTGTTGTTCCAGGATCAAAAGGGATGGTTTACAGGTTACGTAAGGCCTTGTATGGTCTTAAGCAGGCTCCCAGGGCTTGGAATCAGAAGATTGATTCCTTCTTTGTTCGGACTGGTTTTCAGAGATCGGTTGCAGATCCCAACCTATATCTCTTTCGGGAACGCGGCATGGTTACGATTATCATCCTTTATGTGGATGATCTCATTCTCACCGGCGGTCATGTGGAGCACATTGGCGTGACGAAGGCTGCCTTGTCAAAGGCATTTGAGATGACCGACCTGGGCCTACTCCACTACTTTTTGGGATTGGAGATCTGGCAGACCCAGAGGGGGTTTTTGTCTCTCAGCAACGGTATGTTCATGAGTTGCTTGAGGCCTTTGGGATGGAGAACTGCAAGCCTATTACTTCGCCAATGGACCCAAACACAAAGTTAACTGTTAATGATCCTTGTGAGCCAGTTGATGCCTTGCAATATCGGGTGTCAAGTTAAGCAGAAGGGGATGTCACGTAGACATATCTATACAGAAGGTGCAGGACTTCGGGTGGAAAAATGGTCCCATGGGCCATGTGAGCCCAGTCCGGGACAAGTTAAGCAGAAGGGGATGTCACATGCATCCCACCTTGGATGTCACATAGACATATCTATACAGAAGGTGCAAGACTTCGGGTGGAAAAATGGTCCCATGGGCCATGTGAGCCCAGTCCGGGACAAGTCAGCCAAGGTTCCACTCCAGTCGTCCGAGGTCAAGTGTGCATTGTCCTGCACATGAATCGGTGCCAATCCACGCTGAGAATCTCCCTCTAGAATGATGTCAGTGGTTATGTGTCAAATCCCCACGGATCTCCTCGTGATCATGCCTGGTACGAGACTCGAATCCTGCAAACAAACAAACAAACAAGGAGGTGCAGGCCTGACTCACCTCCCAACCATGACAGCCGTGGGCAAGCCCACAGTCTTGGCTGTCCCTGTCAGAATATGCAGCGAAAATGATAACCAAACTTGGGTAGACAAGAGCAAGTAGAATGCAGAAAATAGACAGCACAAGAAACACAGAGAGAGAGGTGTGTAAACTCTTCTCTATACACAAGATCCCGCAGAAAACTGAATGAGGAAGTGGTGGGGGCATGGGGCCTATCTATATGCCCCATGTGAGCAGTCGGCTAGCACTGGTGGCCCTCCACGACTGCATGGGCAGTCGGCCAGCAATAAATGAAGCCCACGACTGCATACAGCAAGTCGGCCAGTAATAAAACACTCCACGCTTGTTGATGGGCAGTCGGCCAGTCACACGTCTGTTGATGGGACAGTCGACCAGCCACTAGGTGCTCCTGCCAACTTCTGGCGTCCCTCCACACCACTGAAAAATGGGAAAAATAGGGAAAAAATACGGGGAGTGAGGAAAAATGATAAAACACCTCATAAGGGCGGGCACACCCACAACAAAGGCCCTGGTGTATAAAAGTAGACAGGAGATGACTTCTAACACCCCCTCTCAGCTCCTGGCTGTGAAATCAACCCAAGGGAACTGGAGTGCCGCCTGAGCGTAGCCTGAGGTAAAGACTTCGTGAAGAGGTCCGCCGCATTGTCCTCCGTCGAACAATAAAGTAGCAAGATGTCACCAGCCAAGATCTTCTCAAGTACAAAGTGATATTGTATCTCTATATGTTTGGTCCGGGCATGGAAGACCGGGTTCCGAGCAATAGCTATACAACTCTGGTTATCGCACTGGATGACTGTGGGCTCCTCCTGTGGAAACCCAATCTCGCCTAGCAGCCTCCGCAGCCACACAACCTCACAAGCAGCACCACAAGCAGCCCGGTACTCTGCCTCTGTCGAAGAAAGGGCAATAGTTGGATGCCTCTTACTGCTCCAAGAAACTGCTCATGAGCCGAGGGTGAAACTGTATCCTGAAGTAGATCTCCTCATGTCTGGATCTCCTCCCCAATCTGAGTCACTCCAACCTTGGAGCCTCACTCCATCCCCTCCTGTGTAAAAGAGTCCTAGATCCTTCGTACTCTCCAGATACCGCAAGATCCGCAATCCTGCGTCCCAATGAGACATCAATGGCGTCTGCATAAAAGAGCTCAATAGCCCCACGGAGAAGCTCAAGTCCAATCTGGTGTTCAGCAACCAGAACCAACTTCCGGTACTGCGAGGCATCTGTGTGGGAGAGAGAATTAGGGTTAGGTTAATTCATGTGGGAGACATACACAGAGAGAACAAGGGAGAGAGAGAGAGAGTTGTGGGGATAAGTCAACTCATGATGTGAGTGTGTGACTCCCCTATCACACATGTATATTGCACTAGTACACATAGTGCACTTAGTACATTAAAAGTACTAAGTGTACTATGTACTATAACTTATGGGCTTGTACACACTATAAGGGTGGGCATTATGCCTTTACCCCAACAACCTCCCACTTAAAGGCAAAGTGCCCTTAAATGAAGGAAAAGAAAAATCAGCATGTACATGATAATATACAAGGCCATATCAAGGCTGAAACTGGCCTCATCCAATGCCCATCAAGTGTCTGCAATGAGCAAACCGCTCCGGAGGCAAACTCTTTGTCAACAGATCAGCCGGGTTGTCATCCGTATGAATCTTAACAAGCTGAATTTGCTTGTTCTCTATCACCTCTCTGATGAAGTGATACTTCACATCCACATGCTTCGTCTTTGCATGAAAGACAGGGTTCTTTGCCAACTGGATGGCACTCTGACTGTCACAATGCAACAATGGAATATCCCCTGTATAGCCCAAATCAACCACTAACCGAGATAGCCATAATGCCTCCTTGCAAGCCTCTGTGGCTGCAATATACTCGGCCTCTGTAGTAGATAAGGCAGTGCACTTCTGCATCCTGGATATCCATGACACAGCACCTCCTGTGAATGTAAACACATAACCGGTAGTAGACTTCCGGTTATCTGGATGACCGGCATAATCCGAATCCGTGTAACCATGCACTAATGAATCCTGTTTGCCAAAACAAATGCACATATCCTGTGTGCCCTTCAGGTATCTCATGACACCTTTCACTGCTTCCCAATGCTTCTTGCCAGGCTTGGCCATGTATCTAGAAACCACTCCCACTGCAAATGCAATGTCCAGCCTAGTAGCAACCATGGCATACATGAGACTGCCACAAGCTGAAGCATACGGAACCTTGGCCATATCAGCCCTGTCTCTATCTGACTGTGGGCTGTCCATAGCACTGAGTTTCACATATGGAGGCAAAGGAGTACTAGTCTTCTTCCCCCCATCCATATTGAACCTCTGCAAAACTTTGCCAATGTATTCCTTCTGAGACAAATACAACACATGCTGATTTCTGTCCCGAAGTATCCGCATACCCAAAATGTGATTTGCATCACCCAAATCCTTCATATCAAAGGTTTGATGCAGCCTCTGCTTCAAGGTATCCATCTCCTTACGAGATTTCCCGGCAATCAACATATCATCAACATACAAGATGAGGATCAATAGACTGCCATCCAAAGCTTTCTTGGTGTACAAGCAGTGATCTATGTCACTTCTCCTGAATTTCTGAGATTTCATGAATGTATCAAATTTATGATACCATTCTCTTGGTGCCTGTTTGAGCCCATAAAGACTCTTTTTCAGCTTGCATACAAGCTTCTCCTTTCCACTTACTGCATAACCCTCTGGCTGCTGCATATATATCTCCTCATGGAGATCACCGTGAAGAAAAGCAGTCTTCACATCCATCTGAATCAAGTCCAGATCATCATGAGCAACCAAAGCTAACACAGCTCTAAGTGTGGTCATTTTGACCACTGGAGAGAAGATCTCATCAAAGTCCACACCATATTCCTGCTTGAAGCCCTTAGCCACTAACCTGGCTTTGTATCTTGGCTTAGCATCTGGTGTAACTTTGAGCCTGTATACCCACTTGCATGGCAAAACCTTCTTGCCTGCAGGCAAATGCACCAACTTCCATGTTCCATTTTTGTGCAGAGAATCCATCTCTGACTTCATGGCACGCTCCCATAGAGCCTTGTCTGCCCTCTGTAAAGCCTCCTTATAACATGAGGGCTCCCCACAGTCAGTGAGCATCAAGTAGTCAACCCCTGGAACAAACCTGTCAGGGGCTCTGGAGGGTCTAGTGGACCTCCGTACCCAATGACCATCATTTGCAGGTGGCTGTCCAGCCTGCATATCACCCATTGGTGGCTCCTGTTCCATGCCATAAGGCTGAAAAATCATGCCCGGTATCTCCTCTAACTGTGGTATATCCATAGGGATATTTTCTGCCATCTCTGGCTATCCATTTGGACCATTTTCAGCACCATTTAAGGGCTGGTTTTCCTGCTGTAATGGCTGATTTACAGCCCTTTGTTGTTGTCCATGATGTCCATCATCATCAAAGATGACTCTGCCAGGCTCCTGTTGCCTTGCAGGCTCCTTATACATGCATGTTTCATCAAATATGACATCATTGCTGCGTATAATCTTTTTATTCACGGGATCCCAAAGTCTATACCCCATTTCACCTCTGTCACCATATCCTAGGAATATGCATTTGTGAGACTTAGGATCAAGTTTGGTGCGCATTTCCCTGCGTATGTGCACGTACGCAACGCAACCAAACACTCTCAAGTGCTTGTATGACGGAGGCTTCCCTGTCCATACTTCCTCTGGCACTTTCCCACCAAGCCTCGTGTTAGGTGACCTGTTTATAAGGTGAACGGCTGTCATAACAGCTTCAGCCCAAAAACCATGAGGTAACGCAGCATGTGACAACATAGAACGGACCTTCTCCTGAATGGTCCTGTTCATCCTCTCTGCTGTCCCGTTTTGTGGAGGATCATAAGGAGTAGAGAGCTCCCTCTTGATGCCTTTAGCATCACAAAAGTCCTGAAACTGTTTGGACATATACTCTCCACCATTGTCGGAACGCAAAGCCTTCAGTGTTTTGCCAGTTTGATTCTCAACATGAGCAACAAACTTCTGAAACACTGAGAATGTATCACTCTTCAAACGAAGAGGATAAACCCACACCTTGCGTGTGGCATCATCAATAAAAGACACAAAATATTTTGCCCCTCCCAAAGAAAGCTGAGGCATCTCACATACATCTGTATGCACAAGCTCTAACTGAGCATCTTTCTGTCCAAGAGCTTTCTTGTGGGGGCACTGTAGTTGCCTACCATATATACAATGCTCACAAAACTGAAAACTTGAAAACTTTAGAGAAGGCAAGTAACCCAAACGAGACAATTGCTCCATTCCCTTGACACTCATGTGTCCCAACTGGCTATGCCACATAGAAATTTCTGGCAGCTCGGTTGCATTTACATTAGCATGGTGACAAACACCTGCATGCATGAAATAAAGAGTGTCCACCTTAGAGCCTCTGGCAACAACCAGTGAGCCCTTACTAATTTTCCACTTTCCACGACCAAATGTGGTAACATAATCAGCATCATCAAGCTGTCCAGTAGAAAGCAGGTTCTTCTTGATCTCAGGCACATGCCTCCTGACATCATGGAGCATAAGCTGTGAGCCATCTGAAAACACAAGCCTCACATCACCTCTGCCAAGAATCTTGCATGCATGGTTATCACCCAAATAAACCACTCCTTCATTGCCAGCAGTATACCTGACAAACAAGTCTCTGCAACCTGTGACATGAAAGGAGGCACCTGAATCAATGATCCATGAGTGCATACCATGACCACCTGTAAGAAGTGAATGGGCATCAAGTGAAGACGTAAATAGGACCTCATCCTCACTGCCACCTGCATGTGACACATTGATTTCTTCAATCTTGACTCCACTTTTGCCCTTTGGCTTTACATCTTTGGCTTCATCTTTGTCTTTGTCTTTGCCTTTTCCCTTTTCTTTTTGATCATTTTTCCATTTGTAGCATTGCTTTTTAATGTGTCCCTTCTTGCCACATCAATGGCATTCCAAATCCTTTTTGGAGCGAGACTTGCTCCTTCCCCTTTCTTGGCTTTTTCCCCTTTGCTGGGATCTCCCACGTGCATTCATTGCATTGGACTTTCCAACAGAGTTGTTTTTCCTGTTCATCTCTTCTTGAAGAAGAGCACCCTCAACATCTGCATATGACAGCATAGCATGCGAATTGCTAGTGGCCGTCCTGAATGTGTCCCAACTCTCTGGCAAAGTGCATAACAGAAAAGTGGCTTTAAACTCATCGTCCATTGCCAACTTTTGATTAATGACCTGGCTGACAATACCATTAAACTCATTTAGATGGGCTGTCACATAGACGCCCCTTCCTTCATCTGAAGACCTATGAGTTTCTTCAACCAATACACTTTGCTTGAGGTACTTTGTTGGGCATACAAGTCCTGCAATCTCTGCCACATTCCCCAAGCTGTCTTCTCTTCACGAATGCTGAAAAGTAATGAGTCTGACACAGACAACATGATAGTAGATCTTGCCAGCTCATCCATATCTTCCCACTCTTCAGCAGTAAGAGAAGCGGGCATTACACCCCTTTCTTTGATAGGCTTGTGTTGCTTTTTCTGGAGCAACACATTGTAGCACTGGGTTTGCCAAATATCATAATTATGCGAGCCTTCAAGCTTCTTGATGTGAAGCAATGAAGAGCTCTCACCTGTGGTTCCCATAGCAATATGCAACCTGTCAATGCCTGACTCCCTGCAAAATGTGCAAACACTGCACCAAAAGCACACAAAGTGCTCACAGTTGTTCTCCCAAGCTTTATCTCCCACTGCGGAAGCAAGAATGCAACTTTTCTCCCACTTTATGTGATGAAATCAACAAAATCTGGTTGCTGCAGATTTTGGACAGCACCTTAAATGTGCTCTGTTGCCCTTCCAAAGTACTGTATAACAGTACCAAGTGCTCACCAATGATGTACCAAACCTGTACCGGCAAGTACAGCAGCTGAAATTGAACCTTTTCCTCACTCAAATCAGTGTACAGCCATGCCAAGACATGCACAAAGCTGTGCCAAATCTGTACCAGCAGGTACAGTAGCAATAAATGCTCTCCTGGCTGTCCAAATGAGTGAAAATCAGACTTTTACAGTCCCGAACACTGCATACAACAGTCCCGAACAGAAATTGGGCAAAAGCCCCTTGACTGCAAGCTGATTTCTGAGGATTCAAGGCATAAATGTCTTGCCTGCTGCTTTGCCAAGCTCAACAAGCATACGAACTTGAAAAGCCCCTTGATTTAAGATCAATTTCTGATCATACATGGTACATTGACGCACATGAAGGCATCCAGAGTGTTCACGATGCTTCCCCCTGGCCACATATACATCAAATACATGAAACCCCTTTGATTTACAGGCACATTGAGTGCTTGTCAGGCATCAACACATTGCCCAAAGCATCAACTGCGAGTGCCTGCATGCAAATCAACCAAATCGGCACAAAAGCCCCTTGATTTGCACTGCAATTTGCTGCAAATTTGCCCAAATGTGCGATTTCTCACACCATACAGCATGTATGAGTGCTTAATTGCACAATTACCTCAAAAGCCCCAAATTTCGACATCCAATTTCCTGCAAATTGATCCTGATTGTGACCAATGTCACCCAATTTTGCCAATTTTGCTCAAAATTGAGCAATTCGACACCTATACCTGCTCAATTGTTGATTGTACTTGCTCAATTGCAAATCCCAAAAAAAAATTGAGGAAAATACCTTGTAATTTCTGATTTTTCTTCAATTTGCAGGCTGAATTTTGTTGTTGCAGGAAAAGGGGGTGATGATGCTGCTGCTGTATTAGTGCAGCATGAAGGACTCCTTTGCAGCAGCTCGTGCGGCTATTGAAGCAGCACCACACTATTGGGAAGCACGCAGGTTGATGCTGATGCGCCTGCAGATTGCTGTGCGTGTACGGATGCTAGGCTGCATAGCTCTCCTCGTGGGCAACACAGTAGACGTCTCCTCGCTGGCCTCCTCGCTACCTCTGCCGACTTCCAGCCCAATACACAGCCAGGACTTGATTGGCTACGACTTCCAGGTTGCGTTGGAGTCTTCGCCTGCTGTGCGCTGGAACTCTGCGCACCAGGTTGCGTTGGAGTCTTCGCCTGCTGTGCGCTGGAACTCCTGCTGGAACTCCACGCGCGTATGCTGCCTTGCTTTGTAGTCGAGGTTTTATGCCACGGGGCAGTTGAAATCGCGCTGCTTTTACGTGTCCAACGCCCAGCGCTAATACGCTTTGTAGCCAGCCGAATCACGACCAAACGCCTCAACGCCCACTGCCTACGTGTCCGCCTGGCTGCTGTGATTCAGCGCAGAAGTGGCTGCCCGCCACATTCTCCTTCCGCCCACCTGCCTGCAACTGCTGCCTTGTGGTTCGCTTGGTTGCTGCGACCCTGATGCAAGCCTACGACTGGCTGTGTGGCTGTCTACACACTGTGCGCTGCTACTCTTGCACTGCCTGCCACACTTGTTGCATAGCTCAGCAGCCAGGAGAGAAATCAGCGCCTGTATGGTTTTGCAGCAACTCTACCCAACAGATGCGACTGAAATTCAGGGAGGGATCACTAAGCTCTGATACCAGTTGTGTGGGAGAGAGAATTAGGGTGCTACCACGTATGCAAGAACTGCAGCGCCCTTGCCTACTACCAACATCTGGCAAGCCAACCACCATCTGGTCTCGGAAAGCTCGCCTCAATGCATCCACATTTAAGTGGCCAAAACGAAAGTGCCACAAATCTCCGACCTGAAAACCTGTTAACGAGGAGAGTGCAGAGAGCTTGTAGATACCATTCTCCACACCGCCTTCCCAAACAACCTGGCCAGTCTCACAGTCCCTTAGAGCAACTCAATGCTCCTCAAATTCCACCCGAAAGCCAATCTTGCATACTTCATGCACTGACAGAAGATGAAAACCCAGAGCAAGGACATAAAGAACACGGGAAGAATGCTTGCCCCCCTTGCCGTCGGGAATAATCTCCATCTGGCCCTCACTATGTATCGGGATAGTGGAATTGTCGCCAATAAAGATGTGACCTGACTGCCGTTTCAGATCCAGAAAGAAGTCACGGGATGGAGTCATGTGCCTGGAAGCACCACTGTCAAGAATCCATTCCCGGGTATCCTTCACGGTGAAGCCAACTGCCTCCTCGCTCGAAGATGATGAAGCATCGGAGTCCACCATCTCTAAGTGCACAAATGCCGGAGTCTTTGCAGCTGAGGCTCAGGAATCAGCACTCTTCCCTGTCCGCTTAGGGCACTTCCTCCAATAGTGACCTTTCTCGCTCTCGTTCTGAATCAAGCTTCTTCTCAGAAGACTTCTCCGGTGAAGCCTTCCCTTTGCCCTTGTTGTTATTCCGGCCTTTCGACCGTTGGCCAGTTAAGGCCTCCGAACCTCCGCTGTGAGGAGGCTTCGTGAAACGTTCCTCCTGGTCCAAGACCATTGGCACAAGCTCCTCCCAGGTAATGGTGCTGAGCCTGCCACTCGTAATCAACGAGGAATAGAAAGCAAAATACTGAGCAGGCAAGTGGGAAAGCAAAGTGATGACCATGTCTTCAGATGATCTCTTTCCCAGCTTGTAGGACTTCCTGCTGAAGGGCCTGCAGCTTGTTAATGTGTTCCCGCATCGTCGAGGACTTTGCAGGGTTCATAACCCGCATCTCCACTTCCAAGGAGATCCGTTTCATGGGTAATACCCTGTTATACAAAGAAGCCAAGTGCTCCCATATGCCTCTCGCCAGCGTCATGTGCTTTACATGATTGATCACTTGTGGTGTGCAGTTGAGGAAAATAAAGGACCGGACCCTGGCGTTGACACGATCCCACATATGTGCCTGTGCCTCTCGGTCCTTCCTCGTCGACAGTAACTCCCCTTCCTCTGCTTCCGGCCGTGGAACACCGATGATGATGAAATCAGCAAGGTCATATGACTCCAGCACAAACTCCATCATGACCTTCCAGATGCCGTAATTGGACGCGTCCAACTGACGGTCCACTGGGAACGTGGGAAGAGTCGAAATCTTCACGTGCTTCTCAGCCATCTCTAGTAAATCTGCAATCGCGGGGAGTAAACTGAAAGGGAGGGTGGGTGGGAAAAAAAATCTATAAAACCTGCAAGTGGCTGTCCAGCACCTTTAGCCCGCCTTTCTCTTGCACCTTCTCTTCCCGTACAGTCCAAAACAATCCACCAATCAGCAGCCTAACGCTCCCCCTCTTGCTCAAAAAAACTCCCAAGATCTATCACGAACCTAGGGCTCTGATACCATGTCAGAATATGCAGCGGAAATGATAACCAAACTTGGGTAGACAAGAGCAAGTAGAGTGTAGAAAATAGACAGCACAAGAAACACAAAGAGATAGGTGTGTAAACTCTTCTCTATACACAAGATCCCGCAGAAAACTGAATGAGGAGTGCTGGGGGCATGGGGCCTATTTATATGCCCCATGTGAGCAATCGACCAGCACTGGTGGCCCTCCACGACTGCATGAGCAGTCGGCCAGCAATAAATGAAGCCCACGACTGCATACAACAACTCGGCCAGCAATAAAACACTCCACGCTTGCTGATGGGCAGTCGGCCAGTCACACGTCTGCTGATGGGACAGTCGGCCAGCCACTAGGTGCTCCTGCCAACCTCTGGCATCCCTCCACACCACTAAAAAATGGGGAAAAATAGGGAAAAAATACGGGGAGTGAGGAAAAATGATAAAACACCTCATAAGGACGGGCACACCCACAACAAAGGCCCTGGTGTATAAAAGGATGACTTCTAATAGCCCCCACCGAGCCACGAGCTGAGCTAACTAGGTTGACATACCGACCAATCTCCTCCTCGCGACGTCCCATACCGCCACGAAGCTGCCCTCGCGGGCCTCGAGATTGCTGCCAGCCTCGGCTGCGTAAAGCAGGTGCACGTCTGCACTAGATCCAAGCTCCAAGACCATAGAGCTCTCACAAACTCGCGAGACTCTCTATATCCCAATAACTAACCTTGGCCACCTTTTTATAGGCTCTTGGCTGGTCATCGGGCGTCCACACTTGAGCGCCCGCCCGTCCATACTTGGGTGCCCGCCCGTTAGTATATCCCTAACTCAGCTCGTCAATCAGCCTGCCTAGCTCCAAGCTTCCCCAAGCCTCGAAACTAGTCTTGCGTGCGTGTAGCATACGGTAGATACACATGTGCACATGACATACTCCCCTTCCTCTAAGAGCTCACTCCTGAGCTCACTAAAAAGCCAGGGTAATCTCTCTGAAGAGTAGTCAATGTCTCCCATGTAGTGTCCTCCTCAACATGATCCTTCCACTTGATCTTGTATTCCGTGATAAGCGTATTACGCAATCTTCTTTCACGAAATCCAAGAATCTTTTCAGGTTCGTGCGGAACAAATGTCATGTCCTCGACATCTATAATTTCTTGAGGAGTAACTAACTGATCTGTTTCACCCAGTACTTCCTTAAGTCTACTGACATGAAATACAGGATGAACTTTCACATGAGAAGGCAAATCCAATTCATATGCAACTGAACCAATCCGTCATGTAATACGAAATGGTCCACAGTATCTAGGGGATAATTTCGGAGATCAACCTGTCCGTAAAGTCTCAGAATCTTTCGAAACTCGCAAATACACCATCGTTCCTTCAGAGAACTCTCTGGGTGAACGATGTCTATTAGAATAAAACCTGTCTCGGTCTTGAGCACTTCTAATAGATTCCTTCGCAACTTGTAACATTTCCTGCATATCTTGCAAAAAATTACGTGCTGCATCATGCTGAAGTCCTGAGAATCCTACTATAACAGGTGATCTAGGTTGAAAACCATACATAAGCATGAAAGGACTAAACCCTGTACTCGTATGATTAGTACTGTTATATGCAAATTCTAACATAGGAAGATAATCCTCCCATGAACTCTGTCTTTTGGATACATATGCTCGAAGCATATCCTCCAAAATCTGATTCACTCTTTCAGTCTGGCCATCAGATTGAGGATGATCTGAGGAACTCAAATTCAAAGTTGTTTCCAACTTCTCAAAAACAAGTTTCCAAAAATCACTTGTAAACTTAGAGTTCCTATCACTGACTATGTCCTGCGGTAACCCGTACAGTCTAAACAATTGCTCAATAAACTGTCGTGCTAATTGCGTAGCTGTAATAGTCTTCCGGGTCGGTAAAAATCTAGCCATTTTTGTCAAGCGATCTACCACAACCCAAATAGAATCGTGGCCGTGATGTGTTCTTGGCAATCCGATAATAAAATCCATGGAAATACTTTCCCATTTATTACCTGGGATTTGCAAAGGATGCAACAACCAAGCCTGTCTAAAGCGTTCAGCTTTATTTGCCTCACAAATTTGACACTTGAGAACATAATCTTCTACATACCCTTTCATCTTTGGCCAATAAAAAGTGTGTTTCACTAACGATAGTGTCCTGTGTACTCCAAGGTGTCCAGCAGAAGGGGCGTCGTGACAGTCCTTAATGTCCGGGATTTGTGGTACACAAATTTTGTCATTACGGAATTTAAATCATTCCGAATCATCCACTGGCCTCCTGCAGCCTGAATGGTAGACTCCTCAATCATCGAGTCTTGGTCAATCAATGAGCTCCCATCCTGGATCTTCTGCCAAAATGGACCAAAATAACTATCACTCCTGCAAAGCCCTCTCAATGACTGAAATAAGTCAGTAGAAATCTCGGTGAACGACAAAGTATTCACCTCTCTAATTCGACTAAGCGCATCTGCAATACTATTCATGGACTCTTTCCGATAACGGATCTCAAAATCAAAATCTTGCATTAACTCCGCCCAACGAGCTTTCCTTCCTCTCAAATCATCCGCATCACACACATACTTGATTGACTGATGATCAGTCAATACCATAAACTTGGAGCCATATAAATAATGTCTCCAAACCTTGAGAGCATAAATCACAGCATAAAGCTCCTTCTCAAGGGTTGGCCAACGAGATTGAGTGTCGTCTAGCTTTTTACTTTCAAAAGCAACCGGTCTACCATCTTGAAATAGAGCAGCCCCGATAGCATAGTCACTGGCATCAGTTTCAAGAACATAAGGCCGACTAGGATCGGGTAATGCTAAGATAGGTGCTTCCTTGACTTTATCTTTCAAAAGTCTGAAGGCCATATCCAAATCGTTATTCCAAGTGATAGGCTGATTCGACTTACGTCCACGCCGAAGAAAAACTACAAAACCGAGAAAAGAACGAAGTTGTTTCATTGTTCGCGGTATAGGCCAGTCCAGAACCTTCTGAACTCGGTCATAGTCAATGCTCAATCCATCTCTAGTGATCTTGTGTCCCAAGTAAATGATTTCCGTCATAAAGAACTCACATTTACTTAACTTAGCATATAGTCGATTCTGTCTTAAAATAGATAAGACAATCGTGAGGTGTTTGACATGATCCTCAAAAGTACGACTATATATCAAAATATCATCCAGAAACACCACCACAAATTTTCCCAAATGTTCACGAAAAAGATCGTTCATCATTTGCTGGAAAGTGGCTGGAGCATTGGTTAACCCAAAAGGTAATACGAGAAACTCGTAATGGCCGTACCTAGTCCGAAAGGCGGTTCTTTCGACATGCCTTTCATGAATACGTATCTGGTGATAGCCAGTACGTAAATCTATCATTGTCAAATATTTCCTTCTTGCTAACCGGTCAATCAGGTCATCTGATCTAGGGAGAGGATAACGGTTCTTAATGGTCAACTTGTTCAATCTCTTGTAATCGATACACATTCTCCACGTGTTGTCCTTCTTTCTCCTAAGCAACACAAGTGCACCCCAAGGTGATTTACTTGGACGGATCTGGCCCATCCTCAAATAATCTTCGAGTTGTTTAGCCAACTCATCTTCCTCAGCTTGGCTCATCCTGTAAGGTGGAATACTGACAAGATGAGCACCAGGGATCAAGTCAATACGATGATCTACCGCCCGTTTAGGTGGTAAACCCAATGGCAGTTCCGTAGGAAATACGTCTTGAAACGAATCAAGTATCTTCTGTAATTCTTTGCTTTCAAACACACTTAATTCATTTACATCCAAGAAGGGATGAGAAAGGAAGAAAGTGGAATCAATACACAATGGAAAGCGGTATACAAAGAAGAATCCATTATATTTCCAAAATCAATTGTATTTACAAGAGGTCCCTGAGAGGGATGAATACAGTCACCTAAAATACTATACTTGGTGTCCCTATGCTGAAAAGAAAAAATATGACTAGACCAATCTATCTGGACTTGAAGCGTCTTAAACCACTCAATCCCTAATAACAAGTCTACATTTTCTAGATGCATTACATAGAATTCCAGAGTGTCTTTATAGTCCTGAATCTGGATTGGAAGCATCTCCACCTTTTGATCCCATACTTGCCTTCCCGCAGGTAGGCGTACCTCATAGGTATGATCGCTGGGTGTCGTATCAAGACTCAATTTCTGCACAAGTTTGTAGTTAACAAAGTTGTGTGAGCTGCCAGGGTCTAAAAGAATGTGAATCTTATGGCCATTCACTTCTCCATAAACGCAGAGAAGATCATGCAAGCCAAATACTTTAGAATTGAACAGACAATCAGAACAAGTACTAGGACGAGAAAGTACAGTAATTGACGTACCTGTCAAAGACAACTGGTTAGCTGCCTTTGGCTTGGGTCCTGCGTTTGTCTTGGTACCCTTTTGCTTTGGGCACTCGTTACGCATGTGTCCTTTTTCTTCGCAGATAAAACAACGTCCTTCCTTCTTGAGCTTTAAAGCCCTAAGGAGTCGTTTCTTCTTCGCTGGTGTCAGGGTTGAGTTCCTTCCACCAAAGCAAAGCTTTGCCGAACAGGAAACCTGCTGCTAACTGGATCTTTTTTCCATCATCATATGGATGAAACTGAACGTGAACTTGCCACTTATGTAGCCAAGTGTCTACGATCTCCTTTGTGCGCTGCTTTTGCTCGCCCCCGAATGGTTCCGGAGTAATGTTGGGGCCTAAAGCAGAAGCCAAGGTATCCATACCCGATAGAGTAGAGAGGGTAGTGGTCAAAAGAGCGATGGAGTTCTACAAAGCTTGCATCTGGACTGTGATTTGTGCCTGACGTTCCGACGAAGAAGCTTCGAGAGCTACTTTGAACTCTTGGAAATCTGATTTTGACACATAATCGTCAAAAAGATCGACATCGGTATCTTCCGTAGCCGGCAAGCCTTCGCGTTCCACAAGGAGAACCAACTCTGATTCTTGGGTCGACATCGTGAAGAGGGCAAGTGGAGAGAAAATTCGATCTTTGCACAATGAAAGTGCAAGGGAACTTGAGAGCTTGAGAACTTGAAAACTTGAGAGATGTGTGGCAAGAAGCCCACTTAAGGGGTTTATATAGCCTGCCCCAAAAGCTTCTTGAGCTTTTGCTTTTGTGCTCATATATATATATATATTCTAAACTCTTATTATAATTTTAAAAAAAACACTTTTAACCTTGGAGGAGGGGGTTTTAAACTTTTATAATTAAAAAAAATTAAACTAATAAAAAAAACAAAAGCCCAAAAAAAAGGCGTGTGCTTTCCTTGTTTTTTTGTCTCTTCCCTCCTGGATTAGAGCTGCTGGCGTCACCCACCGGGCTACAGGCGTGTGCTTTTCCTTGCCGTCGGCCACCTCGCCTGTCGGCTACTATCGTCACCTGTGTGTCTGCTGGTACCATCGCGCCAACCTACGCCTCCTAACCACAAGCGGCATGGGCCTGGGCGCCTGCCTGGCCTCGCCTGGGCGCCTGCCCGCCTGGCCTAGGTGCCTACATGGGCCTGGCCTGGGCACCAGCCCGCCTGGCCAAAGCGCTGCGTAGGCTTGGCTGCCTGGCTGCCTGGCTACGCAAGCCCATGCGCCCGCCTGCAGGGTCACCTACAGAGGCCTGGCCGGCTGCCAGCCTCCGATAGCCAAACGCTAACACCCGCCAGCGCCTCCTCTCACACGCTTGCTCTCTTTCTCTCGCTCTCGTTCACGTTCAACCAAAAGCAACGAAGATGCTTTTTTCTGTTTTCTCTCTCTACGTTCGTGCGACTGCACAAACGATTCATGCCTCTTCATTGCAAAGCAAACGACCCTACTTAACTACCACCTCCCATCAACATGGGTTTCTTTGATGAAGAAAAACACATACTGAATCTGAAAACAGCAGTATGCACAGAAAAAACAGCAAGCTTTTTTAACACATACCTTTCTTCGACCTCATCTTCTCTACCTACCGACTTGCTCGTTCACGAGGTATGCTCTGATACCACTGTCAAATCCCCATGGATCTCCTCGTGATCGTTTCTAGTACGAGACTCGAATCCTGCAAACAAACAAACAAACAAACAAGGGGGTGCAAGCCTGACTCACCTCCCAACCATGACAACCGTGGGCAAGCCCACAGTCTTGGCTGTCCCCACCAAGCCACGAGCTGAGCTAACTAGGTTGACGTATTGACCAATCTCCTCCTCGCGACGTCCCATACCGCCACGAAGCTGCCCTCGCGGGCCTCGAGATTGCTGCCGGCCTCGGCTGCGTAAAGCAGGTGCACGTCTGCACTAGATCCAGGCTCCAAGACCATAGAGCTCTCACAAACTCGCGAGACTCTCTATATCCCAATAACTAACCTTGGCCACCCTTTTATAGGCTCTTGGCCGGTCATCCGGCGTCCACACTTGGGCGCCTGCCCGTCCATACTTGGGTGCCCGCCCGTTAGTATATCCCTAACTCAGCTCGTCAATCAGCCTGCCTAGCTCCAAGCTTCCCCAAGCCTCAAAACTAGTCTTGCATGCGTGTAGCACACGGTAGATACACACTGTGCACATGACATTATGTGTATCTGGTATGACACTGGATGACAAACCGTTGTTTAGACAGGTAGGATTTGCAGGTAGAAGGGGGCATCCATTAGTGCTACCCCAGAAAGGGGATTATACCCCATGGTTGGGCAGGGGGTAGGCCTTAGACCACCCCAAGGGGCCCATGGCCCTTGCCCACCAGCCCAGGAGGGGCTGGCCAAGACAGCCTGCCCAGCCCCTCCTGGGCTGGTGGGCAAGGGCCATGGGCCCCTTGGGGTGGCAGCCAACTTGCCTTGGGCCAGCCCAAACAGTTGGCTAGCCCATTGGGCAACCTGGACTGCAGGCGGCCAGCCAGAGCCCAGCAGGCTGTCCAGCAGCCTGCACAAGTGGCCAGACAGCCCCAATGTGAACACACCTAAAAAACAGCATTTAATGCTAAATAAATAGGTCGTGGAGGGAAATATAGCTAGCTGACCAGTATAAGTTGGGGGTATATTTTAGTTCATCTATCTCAATATTTCATTAAGGTGCTGAAGCTAACTCAAGGGCCAGGACAGCCAAGGAGAAGTTAACACAAAGGGGTGAACCGTGAAGGATTGAAGGTCAAGGGCAGAGGATTCTCCTCAAGCCAAGAAGGTTCAGGTTTAGTCTTTTATTTTCAGTTTTGCATCATTCTAATAAAAGCAAATGCACCATTCGTGGTGGGGGCCCTACAAAGGGTATTCGGGACCCAATACTGTGTCCTCCTCTCCCTCTCTCTCTCAGGGTACATGTTCATGCCATTCACAGCCTCAGCATCGGCGATGTATGATATCTTATATCCCTCTTTATGGCACTGGATGGAGTTAGACATAGATCTGCATAGCATGCTTGTACTACCCCTTCAGCATATAGAGATGCATCTTGCCTTAGCACTCCATCCACATCCCCACCCCCCTTATATTGTTTGTATATGGGCTCCACCGATCCATGATGATTCACAATTGTATCCAGACACATGCACACTTTTTCTTTTGTTTCTTTTCTTCCGGTGACCGGAAGAACACAGTTGTATTATTTTTTTTGTCTCATAGGCCGACTTTGGCCTCTCGTAGACGTTAATATATCTTTCTTTCTTTCTTTCTTTCTCTCTATTTTTCTGCACATCTACATTCAGTTTTGTGCATTAATTCCGTAGCGACAAGCGTGCTGATTTCTGACCATTGAAGTTACCGACCCCCCCCCGAAGCTTCTGCATGTTACAAATACCCATTGCACGATTTTTAAACCATCATATTCCATCCCAGTGGGTATCCAAGATGCCTAACGCTAACGATTTAATCAGGCTGAACGATTTGTCCTGGCCATAGAAGTCAATGCCAATCCATGCAATGCAATGGAAACAACTTTGACTTTGCCAAAAAACTAACACCCATGATGCATGTGAGATGGGTTGGATCATTTTTAGGCATAAAGAAAGAGTCATCTGCATAGGCCTGTGCCATAAAGTGAGTTCCATCCGAATTCTGCACGTCATGAAGCTGTCCTATTTCCGTCAATTTGTCAATGTACAAAAGCAAAGGATGTGTAGCAATTGCATATAGCAATGCACTCAAAGGGCAACCTTGTCTTACCGATCTTCCCAACATCCACTGTCCGGAAGGATCCTTACCAAGAATACATTGTGCAATGCTATCCGTATACAACCAATAGATTACATGTTGCATTTTCATCCCAAAGCCCAGAGCAACCATTACATCAGCTATGTAATCCCATTGCATTGTATTAGGACAACTTGCCTTCATATGGCCCTAACACCTGCCCTCCCTAATGTTCTAGGGGTCTGCTAGTGCTTCGGAACCTTCTTTGGATTGGGTTCACCTGAAGACTGGGTTTGGTTCTGTGGAGCCTTCTCAAACTTAAAGTTTCGTTTACACCTAGAAGCCTACTCATAGGTTTTTGTGGTTTGAGGTTTCTGAGAGACGTTCTTCTAAGTCTGGCCGGCCATCGTCTCCTCATAAATCCTAGCATACCAGATGGCATCCTCCAGTGTCCTGCTATGATTATTCTTTAACTGGGGCTTGTATTCCCGTGCCAACCCACTAAAAACCCACACAATGTTGTGACATCCATGTGTGCCACTCAGGACTATTACTCTCTGAATCTCTATAAATACATGTCGAAAGACATGTTCTTCATGTCCAACTCCGTAAACTTGGCCACAATATCAAACTCATCCTCCACCTAGAGGAACTCATCTCGAAACACTCTCTCGAACTTCCCCCAAGTACTCGGTTTATTCTTGAGTTCTCTCCACTATGTCAGGGGCCAAGGCTTTCCCCTTCCGGAGACCCCTAACCATCAGAACCTTCCTTTTAACTATGCGCCCCCTCCCCTTTTTCTTGCGTTTATAAAAACAGCCCCATGCTTTTTCTTATAACAAAAAATAGCATAGCTTTCCTTTTTATTTTAACGCTACCCTGTAGATGGCTTTAAAGCCTGCTTTTTCTGGAAATAGCCGCCTGCAGCAAGCTTTTTCTGAAAAATCAGCGTGCCATCTTCTCTGCTCTCTGTGTCCACCTAGCTGCCCATGTGCGCCAGCCTGCCTGCTGGCCTGTACAGCCGACAGGCTCTGTACAGCCTGGTCCAGGCACTGTACAGCCTGTATAGGCAGCCCTTCCTGTGTATCATCTGCTCATGTGCAAATAGACAGATCACGTGCCCAATTCCCTGCGTAGAACAGCCCCCTTCAGCACCTCATGGAACCTGCATATGATTGGCTGGTTCCTTAAAGTGTGTTCCATTGTGGTGCTGCCCCACTCCCTCTCGGGAGTGATGCACAAAGGAAAAGAGAACACTGTTGCTCCGACATCTGAGGGGATAAGGCGGGAATGGTGGACTACATAGACCTGGAGAAGCACCAACATGAAACTGCCCCTTAATCTCTCAAGCATCTCCTGCAAGAAGACAATCACATAGCCAAGAACACATAGATGACCGTAATGGAATTACGAAGTCCATCATCATTCTCCGTCTACTTCCATTCAAATCCGTCTAGCACTTATGAAGTTCTGTTCGTTTAGTCCGAAATTCTTTGCTGAATTCCATCTACAGGCTGCTCTGTGCTTTCGACTACTTTGTTCGCTGGCGAACAGGGGAGTCGAATAATGAGGACTGGGATTGCCTTTCATAGAAGGATTTTCCCCCTTTTGCTGGTAGGTCCAAAAGAGGACACAAAGATAGGGATTTTTGAGAGGGGTTTCACCCCTCGTTTCTGCTTCAAAGGGCAGGCAATTGCTGCCTGTCTGCAAAGATTTTCATGTGCTTGCTTTGTTCTCTGTCTTTGAAGCTTCTCCTGACTGCACATGCATGGAGTCTTTTGAGCTTGCAGCAATACTGCTCGGCTGCCCTGTGGCAACTGAAGCATCCGTTCTTACAGGTGTGATTATTTTGCCTCCTAAAACAAATGTTTGATCTGCTTCTTCTGTTAAGATTCCAACTTGTCTTAAGTTTTGTAATAATAACTCCCATGATGCTCAAAGAAGATTATACCACAAAAAACCTCCATCAACACATCTAGGCCAATATTCATGACAGACTTATGGCATTGTGTGTTGGACTAAAAAACTCTTATTTTAACAAAATTATGTCATGGAAAAGCACAGTTTATAATGTCTTTGTAAAGGATAGGGTAATAACCTAGTCCTGGCTCAACGTGAACCATGCCTGCAGCAGAGATTATAAAATGTTCCGAGTCCACCTTTGCCCTTGGGACAACAACAAGGTCATACGGTGCGAATTCCTTTCCCATATTGACTCGGTTGCAATAAACAAGCTCAACTGGGCCTCCACTTTCTAGCTCTGCGAAATACCGGATGGCATCATCACCTGTTCTCAAGTCTGAAAACTTCAAACCCTCGTCTGTTTCAAGGAATGTTTCATGCCATAGTAATGATCTCCCTACTTCTGTGTGCTTAGTGATGCCCTCCTTGGATGATGGAGGACCCCTTGAATCTGTGTTCTTGTTGGTAAATACATGACCCTTGAGAACCCTAATTTCCTGCTTGGTTATATGGGTATCACAGCCAGGAGGCTCCAACTTAGTAGAAAAGGTGTCATGTGTGGAGGCTGCATTTGTGAAGGGATCTACAATTTGGAAGAGAAGGGCGCCCTCAGGACCATCTTCTCTTTCTCTCTGCCTTCTCCTGGGAAGCTTATACATAGCTTCCAGCTCCTCCATATCTGGTACGGCTAACAAGGTTTTAGGCTCCTTGACGACAGAATCCTCAGGATGCCATACCCCAAACCGACCTATTGCAGTCATGGAGCTTGAAGAGCAGCAAGCCACAGCATCAAGGTACTCATAATCAGCCTGCCCAAAAGCCATTATACTGTTGTTGGTGGTGTGAATGAAAGGGTCTTGCTGCCATCTGTTAGAGTCTTTCTGTTCTGATACTTCAAGATTTCCCTGCCCAAAAACCGTAATGTTGCTGGAATGATCACTGTAAGATTCTTTCTGTTGTGGGTCTTGAGGATTTGCCTGCCCAAAAACCCTAATGTTGGTGGGCTGCTGCTGTTGTCTTCTCTTTCTGGCTTCTTGCCCTGATTTATGTGAAGGGGAGCTCTCTGTGTGCTCATCCTTCTTCTTTTTCGGCGACCCATGTTTGCGCTTAATCCCAGCAAAGTGCACAATGTTGTATGAAGCGCTTGGGATCTCGCCTAAATGCGAAGATAAAGAAGTTGGGTTCTTCATGATCTTCTTCAAACCTTAACCCTAATTTTCTCTGCAGCAGGTACGCTTGAAGGAAGCAGAGGCTTCCTCATTGCGAGACAAGACAGTTATGATAATATATCTATACAAAGCGTTTCGATGGTTCATTCGTTTCCTTGTCAAAGGAAACCTACACTTTTTGACAGTTGCAGATAACCCTGCAAAATACTATCGACATTCTCCCTCTTTTTTTCCCTTTAAAATTTTTCAGAGGAGTTATTTAAGCCACTATGCATGCACCACTACCATTTTTAGGTACTAGTACTCAACCCGCGCGAAGCTGAGACATTAAGAAACGAAACGCATGAATGGAAGCCAGAATACAAAGGGTCGATCAAAGGGATTTTTTCCTCTTATTTTTTAGAAATGCTGGATTTCTCTTTTCTCTCCTCTCCTTGTGCCTTGGTTGTCCAATGTAAAACAATAGATAGGATGTTATGGAGCTCCCTTTTCTCTTATTCCTTTTTCAGTGTGGGTGGCATTGTGGAGCTATCCCATTCTTAGGGGTAGGTTTTTGTGGCTCTCCTTGCATAGATTTTGTTTCTATAGTAGAGTTTGATGGTCTCCTTGACATTTGTGCTTGGGATTCTAAACCATTGTATTTCCACTTTGAGCTTCAAAAATAAATCATTGGTTACCCACACTGCCTACTAGTGATGTAGCCATTTGTTAGCCTTTGATTGGTCCTCTTCTTGTCATTGTCCTTCTCTTACTTTTGCTACCTTTTTGTTGGCTTTTGGGATTAGCTATTGCAAGGGTGGGTCTCTTTGTGTTAACCACTTCATTGGTTTGCCAAATAGGGAAGTCACATACTTCGTGTATATACTTGCTTAAGGCTAGAAATAGTGGCCCTAGACCATTTTTAAGTTATAACTAGCCAGGTGTGATGAGCACTAGCCATTTGTATATATAAGTCAATTTTGCCATTAAGCAATAAACGTTCATTCCCTTGCATTAGATTCAAGTGAGCTCTCCCTCTTCTCTACTCTCCCTCGCTTGCTTTCTTGTATTCTCGTGATTCTTTGCTTAGCTTGATGGTGGCTTGTATAGATAGAATTGAGTGTAGGCTTCTCCCTTGAGTTTCATTTATACTCTCCTCTTATGAAAGAGAACCACCTCAAAGGCTATCCTCTTAGTGCCTCCATCTAGATAAAAAGATTTGATTGCATAAAACCAAGCTTATCTAGTGTGATTAGGAGTGATTATCACTCCGAACACATAAGGTTTAATCTCCAAGTGTGTAGCCTTGGGAAAGAAAAATTAAATAACCTAAGGTTCTAAGGTTTGGGATGAAAAACCATGGTTTGAGGAAACCAAGGGGAATTGTGGAGGTGGTAAGTGGAAAATGGTAAGTGGTAATATATACATGGTCTTTTGTTAGGTGGTATTGGTAAACCATGGAATGGCTAGTGGTTTTTTGCATGAGTGGTGTCGGGCTCCATCAACTCTAGTTGCACTAGTGCATGGTGGGTTGTTGTTCTAAGCCTTAGTCTAGCCCCTTTTTATGTGAGTTAACTCATCTAAAGTGATGTGCATGGTTGACTAGGACTCATAAGTACAAATTTAGGTGAAACTCCATGCATATGAAGAACCCTCAACTATTTAAAGAGATCCTCTCCCTCATTTTTTACTACATGCCTATTTAGGTGAAATTCCATGCATATGAAGAGCCCTCGCCTATTTAAAGAGATCCTCTCCCTCTTTTTTACTACATGCCTGGTAGAAGCATCATCATTAGCTTTGAAATTTCTCTTTTTTACTTATGCAATACTTTTATGACATCTTACACCTAGTAGTACTAGCTAATGTAGTAAAAAAGGGCATTTAAGCCATCTTGGAGAGTGAAAGGGAACTAAATCTTATGCTTGAAGTAGGCATATATTTTTTAAAGGATCGAAAGTGATTTTCTTCAACCAAACAACATCAAGCCAAAGCTATTATTCATGTAGGTCTACCTTTCATAGTTCAAATTTTAAAAAATAGGCAAGTACATATCCCTTTCTTGGTATTCAGATCATTGTATTGTGAATTACCATTTATTTCAAATCTCTAGTTCACTAAGAATTGCCAAACATATAAAAATGAATTTTTAATTAAAGCCTATTCACCCCCTTTGGTCTAGATATTGCAAAAATTGACTAAATGGAAGATGATTTTGATACAAATAAACCCTTATAATTGTATTTTTCTAGCTCTCTAGTTTTTTGTAATTTTAAAAAACAAAGAATTATATTTTAAACATTAGTGCTTATACTTTAACCTTAGAGGGATCTCAGATCTTCCTCATATAATAACATAAGGTCCACAATATCTTAGTAACAACTTCTTGCACTTCCCTAAGGATAAAGAACTTCTTTTGGGTCATACACAAAGAAAAACCATGTTGCCTTCTTCAAACTCTCGCCACTCAACATTTTTGGATCTACGTAATGTTTTTGTCTATCTTGAACAGCTTTGATACCTTTTCTTATAGACTACATTTGGTTGTCCATTTCATTAAGCATTTGCTTCAGAATCTCTACCTTGATTAAAGGGTCAGACCAAGTCAAGGTTGTAAGGCAATCTTGACCATACATAGCTTTGAAAGGACTTATACAAATACATCGATGATAAGAGGCATTAAAGCGAACTCTACTGGATGTAGGCACTTTAACCATCTTTTTGGCTCACATCCACAAAAGGCTCTGAGGGTGACTTCAATAACTTGATTAACCCTTTTAGTCTGACCATCGGACTCAGGATGATAAGCTGTGCTAAAATCAAGAGAAGTCCCAATTGCTTCAAAAAATGACATCCAAGTCCAACTAAATTTTGCATCTCTATCACAATTCTGCAGGGTAATCCATGTAAACAAAAGATCTCTCATAAGAATATCATAGCAATGTAGTGAAGGTCTTCTTGTATAAGATGTACAACCTTTGAAAATCTATTGACCATCACAAATATGGAATCATATCTAAAACTAGAAGGTTATCTAGTGATGAAATCCATACTAACGCATTCCCATTTCATTATCGGAATCAAGGGATGCAATTTTCCAAGAAACTTGACTCTTTTAGCTTTGATCTTTTGATAGATAAGGCATCGACGGACATGATTCACTACATCCTTTTTGTTCCTGGCCAAAAGAAGCTTTTCTTAACTGATGTAAAGGTCTTTATATAACTAGGATGTTGTGCGATTGGGCTATCATGAGCTAAGATTCTATTCTTGAAATTCTCCTTGCTTGGGACACATAAATGATCGTTGAAATACAAGCTTCCATCTTCAAATTTATGTCTTTGAACTTTGTTCATTTCTTGAATTGTTTTTCTTTCTTGTCTTAATACGGCAATAATTGGGGCAAAGAATACATATATCCCAATCTTTTCTTTGATTTTTGCCAAGAGGGGATTTGATATAATTGTTATGGTAAGTAAAAATACTTTTCAACTTAAGGGATCTACATCTCCATTTTCTTTTCCAAATTTGTACTTGATTTCAAAATCAAACTCTTGCAATATTTGCATCCATCTTCTTTGACACATATTGAGATCACTTTGTGTAAATATCCATTTTAGACTCTTATGGTGTGTTACCAAAATAAATCTTTTTCAAGAAGATAATGCCTCCACACTTTTAATGCCTCAATGACCACTAAAAGTTCTAAATCATGGACCGCATAATTTTGCTCATGGGATCTGAGATTTCTTGATTCATAAGCTACTGGCCTTCCTTCTTACAAAATAATATTACCAATTGGAAAGCCACTTGCATCAGTAATCACTTCAAAAGATTTATCAAATTTTGGCAATTTCAGTATGGGGTTGGTCACTAAAGTAGTTTTAAGTTTGTCGAGCGCAATCTAATGGACATCTAATTGAAGGGTGAATCTTTCTTTAGAAGAGTTATCATAGGTGACACAATCTCGGCATATCTTGGGATGAATATGCGATACCACCTTGTTCATCCAAGAAATCATCAAACTTTCTTTACAGCTTTTGGTTCCAGCCAATCTATAATTTCCTGTACTTTGGAAGGGTTAGCTAAGGTACCATCTCTAGACATGATAAGCCCCAAGTATTCTATGTGATCAATGAAAATAATGCATTTATTTTTCTTATTCTTCCTTAAGATATCCAAAATCTTTTGGACATGCTTTTCATGATCAACTCCATTCTTAGAGTAAACTAAGATATCGTAAAAGAATGCTGAAATAAAATCATCTAGATGTTCTCTAATATATTTTTTGCATTAGTCACTTGAAAGTTCCAAGAGCATTGGTCAATCTGAAGGGCATAACTATAAACTCACCCAACTGTTTTTGGTTCTAGACAATCTATAATTGCCCATACTTTGGAAGGGTAGCTAAGATACCATCTCTAGACATAATAAACCCCAAGTATTCTATGCAATCAGTGAAAATAATGTATTTACTTTTCTTAGCAAAGAGTTTATTCTTCCTTAAGATATCCAAAACTTTTTGAACATGCTTTTCATGATTAGCTCCATTCTTAGAGTAAACTAAGATATCATAAAAGAATGCTATAACAAAATCATCCAAAATTTCTTGCATTAGTCACTTAAAAGTTCCAAGAGCATTGTGATCAATCTGAAGTGCATAACTATAAACTCACAGTGTGCATATCTAGTATTGAATGTTGTCTTCGATTTGTCTTGGTCTTTGATTTGGATTTGATTATACCTAGATTTTAAATCAATTTTGGTGAACATCTACGCACTATGTAATTTTGGTGAACATCTGTGCACTATGTAATCGATCTAAAAGTTCGTCAGTCCTGGGTATCACAGGTACTTATTCTTGAGAGTGAACTGATTCAATCCTCTATAGTCAATACACAATCTTAGAGTTCCATTCTCTTCCTTTGAAAGAGAACCGGTGCATCCCACAAGGATACACTAGGCTTAATGAAACTCTATTCCAATAGTTGCTTTAATTGCTCCTTAAGTTCACTTGCTTCATGTGCAGCCATCGTATAAAGCCCTTCTTGAAAGTGGAACAGCTCCCAGTATAAGGTCTATATCATGATCCACTTCTCAGGTTTTAAGGGCATTTCAGTCAATTCCTCAAGGAATACATCTGCATATTCACTCAACTATTTAGATTCAATTGAACCTGAGTCTTTTCTAGTAGAGTTAAGATTAACAAGGTAAATTGTGTCTTTCTTCCTAATCCCCTTGATCATTTTGGATGCCTTTACCAACTATAACTTTGGAGATACGGTGACTCTTGGTGTCAGATCAAGACCCAACACTTACGTGGTTTCGGACCACCTAGTCAGCTCCTGAAGAGCAGTGACTAATGGCAGCTGTACCCAATGCGACTGTTTCAAACCACCTAATCGGCTCCTGAAGAGTACCTGAAGAGTAGTGACTAATGCAACTGTACCCAATGCGACAAGCCAACGCTGGCGCATTGAGCTGCCGGTCTACGTAAGCTTGGGGAGTTAGTCGTGACTACAAGCAAGTTAGTTCCTAGGTCCTTCATGATTTCAGATAGGAGTTAACATCCAGACAAGAATGCAATTAAGGACACGGAATAGATAGAACTATGAAGTGTAGAATAGAGACAAGTGAGAGACTAATCCATGAGACATTCTTTAATATTAGCTTGGACTCTCATACTACATAATCACTCAGCTCATGAACTCCTAAGCTCCACTATCCATTATGTTGTCTATCCTCTCTAGTCCATACACCCGAGAATAATCCCCTTAGCTGCTTACAGCCATCCGGGCAAACCCATTTGCAAGAAGCCATTACAAAGTTACAAAGCAAGAAAGATTAGTTTGTTACCAAATGGGACAATTTGGGCGGCAACCTGGGCAACCACCAAACGGGCTAGTTGGCCCCACCAATGCATGGCGATCAATGGTGGACATTACGTCAGTGAAGCCCATTGTTCGTGTTGTTGCTTTGAAAATTTTTAAATTTTTTTGGATCCGAATTGTTTCCAACTTCAAACCATGTTATCCAAATTTTTACTGCTTATTCCACCCTCCTTTTTCTGGTTCGGCTTGTGCAACAATGCCCCCTGAAACAAACTTTATTGGCCGATCTTGACTATATCTGGGCTCATAGGCTTTTTTTCTACTGCTCACCTAGGCATACTCGAGCCCTGTTAGTTCATTGGCTCGTCTAAACTACACGTCAACTGGTTGTGCCTCCGGATACTTTGCTTTAGCTCTCTTCATTGCATCCACTACCATGCCGGTCGTGAAGGCATGGGGCTTTGTCTGTTCCAAAGAGATAACACCTTCTTCAAAAACCGTCTTCTCCGGTTCTCTTGGCCCTCTTCTGCCGTCTCGGCACCACTTCCACCCATAAGGTGGTCTTTTGAACGGTTATGATCTTGGCATCCCCTTCTCTTTGATTGTCACAATTGCACCAAATTGTGCATGCATTTGAGAGCGGGTTCTTTCTAGGCGCTTAGGCTCTTTTGGCCTAGTTCCTCCTGCAGCTTCCGTTGTATCTCTTCCTACACCGTCTTCTCTCTTTTGGCCCTACATTGGAAGTCCCGAACCATCTTTTCTTTGGATTGTATTTCCTTAGCATGGGCTTCTTCATGGCATCCGTCTACTTAGCCTTCTTCTTGATGTGGCGTTAGCTGTTTTGTCAATGCGACGTTCATCTCATTTCAGCCCATCTTTCCTCCTTTTGCCCTGGTCACCCTTGTGGGTGTGGCTACTTCTACTTCTTTCTTCAATGCCTTGATGGTCTTGCCATCCTGCTTTTGTTGTTCTTTGTATTCTTTGATGAGTGCTTCCAGTTCCTCTATCTGGACCCGTAGAGTCACCTCATCAATTGCTTTCTCCTCCAATTTCTTCGTGGATGCCCATGCATGCTCCTTTAGTTTGTTCGTAGGATGAGGTCCATTGTAGAGCCGGTCCACAATATAAATTCCTTTCCTTTACTGTCTGTTTCGGCTACATGCTTCTTCACCTCTCCTTTCAGATGGTGAATCTCTTCTTCCATGCTGTTGGCGCCACCCCTGCCTACTGCCCGCTTCTTTTTCCACTCCACTAGTGGGGCTGGTGCCTCAAGTACTTTTGCTAGTTATGGGCATGAGGTTGGAGTCAAATTGGGATGTCCGGATCCTTCGTCCGGATTTCTTTCGCATGTCCAGTGGGGAGCTATCTGTTTGTAGGAAGGTGTGGGTGCTTGCATTACTACTGTTAGCTTTTCCAAATAAGCTCCCCACACCTCCTTAAGGTCTATTAGTGCGTGACTTGCCCACTACTCCATCTTTTCTGCATCCATCTCATATACTTTGGGATACTCATCAACATCTAGCACTGCTAATCTTTCTTCTACCTTCACCAGCTCTAATTTCTCTTTATCGGCCTTGTTCTAGACGCCCTTATGACCTTGAGGTGCTCCTCGTGGATCACGATAACTTGTCATTCCATTCTTTCTTGCTTTTCTATGGTTTGGTTAAATTCATGTTGCATCTATAGTGTTTCCTGGTTCTTCATGGCCATATTTTCCTTCATCTCCTCCACCTCCTTTTTCATTTCTTTGTTAGCCTGCTAGAGCTCCTTAATTTGCCTTTGCATGTCATTTAGCCGGCCCGCTTCTGCCCTTCTTCTACGCAGCAGAGGTTCCTATTGGCTCATTATGTTCTGTAGAGTAGAATCTTTCTCTTTGAAGATGGATTGGAAGTTTTTCATTTCTTTTAGCCCATCATTCATGCATTGTTGTAGATAAATTAGGGCTCCCTGCACCCATTCCATCTCAATTGTGTCCAAAAAGCTTGCCTGAGCTGGCACCATCTGTGCTGACATGGATATAGAGAGTTCTGGCGATGGAGGCTACGTATCCAGCTGTAGAGTTACGATGGAGGTGGCCTCCTACTCGCGTTGCTCTAGCCTCTGGGACAACATACTAGCTCGACCAGGTCCTCCTTGAATTGCTGGCAAATTGGCACTCCATTCCTCCGCTAGAAGTTTTTCCTTTCTTTCTTGGCTAATCTTTTTGTCCTTAAACTCAAACACTCTCTTTTTTCCGTATCCCGAGATGGCATGTTCCTGAGACTTTCTGGAGGGCTTTAAGCTTTCCGACTTCCATAGTGCACTCTTCTTTGGGCCCTCCTCCTTTTCCTTCTTTGCTCCTGGTTGAGCCTTTCCTTTGAACAATGCATCCAAATATGGCCCAATCATTGTCTTCGTGTTGGGCTTGATGAGCTTTTCGATCTATTCCTTGAGGTTTTGATGATAGAGTATCTCTTCCCCGGCCACTCTTGTGCCAGCTTCTGCAATCTTCACCATTCCGAATGTTTTTCTAGACATGCAGTAAGGCTTGCCGGTGAGGTTTATCATCTCCACCACAAACCTCATGTGTTTTTGCCTGTCTGTGAATTGTTCCAATTATTTTGTATTCTTTGGCTCTCCCCTCTAGTGGGTCAAATTATTTAATCAGGTCGTCATCCTTTGTAGGCTTGATCTTCATTTCTCCCTCTGTCGGCAATTGGAATACCTTGACCACATACAAGGATTGAATTTCCTCTTCTCTCCTAAGGGCAGAGTAATGATGTTGGATTTCTGGAGTTGTTCCAGTTGTTTCCTAGCTCTGAAGTTATGCTGGAGCTCCTCTCAAGGTAGCTCTGCGAACTACTTCAGGCCCATCTTCTCTAGCCACCTTCTCCAGCCACTCTGCATATTTATCTACTTCAAGCCCATCTTCTCCAGCCACTCTGCATATTTATCTACTTCCACCATCTTGTCATGCTGGATGACAACTATTCGACTTCCACCATCTTGTCATGCTAGAGATAGCTAAGGCTGAGTGAAAGAAGGCAAGGATCACAACAAAGCTTAGCAAAGAAAGAGTAGGAATCGAGCGAAGCAGAGAGCTTTTGCACAATAGCATGCAAGTTAGACGTTCGATTAAGAAGGTGCATCGCTTTCCAACTATGTCACATGGGGCATGCCTCCCCTTAGTGCGACCATAATTGCCTGATATTTCCATGATCCTCCCCGATCCTTTTCAAATTTTTTCTATAAGTGCCTATTACACAAGCCGTGAGGTGGGGCGAAGGTGATGTAACACCTTTCCCTTTCATCCATGCATCGTTTTTCGAGATAGTAACATCAACTTTCTCGCCACTTGCATGCAGTTGCTAGCTGGCTCCTTGCTTTCTGTGCACACTGAGATCATATTTATACCGACAGTTTCTAATTTTAGATTTTGTTCTTTTCCATTTTCGCTTCCTCCATAATTCTATCCCACTTCAAATTCTTGATCTTGATTGGACTCGGATTCTGCTTCTTGGAGATTCTTCGAATATGGATGCGCTTTTCCTGCTTGGGTCCCTTCCTGTTATGGCATCCTTCCATGATAAGGCTTTAGCCTATATTCGTTCACTAGTTTCTTTAGCCTTTCACCATCCACGCTTACTAGTTGGAACTTTTCCATTCCCATTTTCCTGACAATTCTGAATGGGCATGTCCATCTCATCTTCAGCTTTCCTGAGTGAGGTCCCATTCTTGAGAATAGCAGGATTGCGTCTTCTTCCTTGAAGATTTTGAACTTTGAGTTCCTGTGCATCTAGAGCTTTCTTTTTTTCTACATAATCTCAGTGATGACTGTCCACACACTATGTAGTCTCTTTTCATCCAGTTGCTCGATTCTGTTTACTTCTGAATCTTCCGAAGAGAGTCTTTCTGCCATGACTATCCTAAGGCTTTCTGTGAGGAACTGCATGGGCACTACTGCTTCCAGTCCATACACCATACTGAATGGCATAAGTCTCATTGCATTCTTGTAAGCTGTTTTGAATACCCATAATACTGAATGTAGCTTTGTGTCTCGGTCAGTCCTGTTTTCATTTACCGTCTTAACCAAAATTCCTTTTAGGATTCTGTTGGTGGATTTTGCCTAACCATTTGCCTATGGGTAGTAGACTATTTATTTCTTATGTATGATCATGTGTTGCTCTATCAGCTTCTTAATCACTTCATTGAGGAAGTGGCTCCCTTGACTATCTCTATCGGGCATCCGAATCTTGTTCATGATAGTTTCGTGCATAAACTTTGCCCTACTGACAATGCCGTATAGTCTTTCAAAGCCTTAGCTTCTACCCACTTCGTGCAGTAATATGTAGCCAGTATGTATCTGTTCCCTGTTCTCTAAGCTACTAGCTTGAATGGGCCTACATCATTTTTGAAACTCCATTTCTGAAATAGCTCAAGTGGGAGCGTGATGCATTCTGTCTACATCATTTGGCTGCCCTAGCCTTTGGCGCATGTCAGACAACTTTACAAAATTGTGGGCATTTTTTAATGTTGTCGACCACCACAGTCCTGGTTGAAACACTTTTTACTCCATGACCTCTCCAAAAAAGTGGCCTCCACTTATCCCTTTTGATGTGCCTCTGCTAGCACAGCTTGCTGTTTGTGCTTAGGAACACACCTTCTCAGAATCTGGTCAATGCCCATCTTGTAAGGTTGTCTTGCCACCACCATGGATGAATTGCTCCAAAAAGTCAGCTTTTTCCTCTGATCTCTGGACATATACTCCAAAAAAGACAATTCAGAGAGGAACTGCAACATCTCATCATACCAGCTTCGTATCTCTCCATCTATTATGAAGAGGTGTGTATCTGGGAAGTCATCCTCCACCCCATCTGGAGTTTCTCCTGACTCCAATTTGGACAGGAAATCTGCCATTGCATGTTTGTTTCGTGAGGTGTGCTTGATGGTAAACTTAAACTCTTGTAGCAAGCAGCATCCATTTGGCTAACTTTCCTGCCATGTCTGGTTTGTTTACTAGAGGTACAAGAGTGCTTTGTGGTCCACATGAAATTCAAAAACATGACCTAACAGGATAATGCCTGAATTTTTTGATTGAGCAGATCATCCAAAGTGATTCCTTTTCTGTGGTGGAATAGTTCCTCTCTGGCTTTGAGAGTCTTCTACTTACATAATAGACTGGTCAGAAACTGCCTTCATGTGACTCCTACACCAAAGCATTTCCAATGGCAAAATCAGAAGCATCCACGAATACATGAAACACTAGATCAAAATTGGTGCTGATGATAGTATTCGCTTCAGATTTCGAAATACCTCTAGATAGGCTTTTGACCAGACATATTCTCAATCAAACTATACAGGGGTATTACCATGTTCGCCAAGAACCTCATGAATCTGCTGTGCTACTTGATCAGTCCCAAAAATCTCGCTAGATCCTCGACGTTCTTGGTCGGTTGGCAGCTTTACAATGATCTCGAGTTTTGCCATATCTACTGCCAGTCCTTCTGCAGACATTATGTGCCCTAATAGAGATCCGCTCATGACAGTAGAGGCACACTTGGATGGATTGAGGCTCAATCTAGCTGTTCTACACATCTCCAGGCACATCATTAGGTGTGTTGTATGTGGTCTTCTTTCTTTCTAAACACACTAAAGTCATCCATGATGAAGACCCTCATGAAGGTCATAAAATATGTCTTCCACCATCCTCTGGAATGTGGCTGGAGCATTCTTCAGCCCAACGGTCATCACATTGGAGGAAAAAGCCCCCTATTCTATTATAAAGGCTATTTCCTCCTTATCCTCCAGAGCCATGTGCACTTGGTTGTACCCACCGGCGGGTTGAACCCATCTAAAAATGAGTATCTCTCATAGTATCCAATAGAGAATCAGCTTGGCCTATGTGCCAACACAGGACAACCTCGCCGATCTTTTCACAAAGGCGCTTCCTCGTGAGAAGTTCGAAGCTTTCCGCAAAGCTTTGGGCTTGCTTCCCCTTGTGGACTGATCTACTTAGGGCATGGCACTTCCCTATACATGAGTGCCAGCTCTCGTTCACACCATTACTCCCAAGGGGGATTTGTTGCCATATATATAGGCAGTGATGTGTGTGAACACACTTAGGACCGCCGGGGCACTTTTTCCCTCTTTAGGAGGTTTTTTCCTACGGCTTGTATATACGCCCATGATTCTAGGGCTAACTTATCTTTTGTACATTGACACAATCTAATAAATTGTGTGTTGTGTGCATTCTTGCTTCTTCTTCTCCAAGCTTTGTGTGCTTTCCTGCAACCCTAATTCCACTACCTTGTAGCACCTCCAAAAGTTTTCCTCTAAATTCTTGATTCAGTTTTGCGCTAACTCTGATTGTTATGGACTCTTGGTCATCTCCTAGAGGTTTACTTCCTTAAGCTCATCTTCCTAGACCTTGATATTTTGTCTCTTCAATTGGTCTTCTTCCTACTTGAGAACAACCATGGCCTTCTTGTGCTTGGCCTATATTTTTGCCAACCTATCTTGAGTGTCTTCCTCATCTTCCTTTGTACTTTATTCATTCATCAACACCTCAAGATGAGCGACTAGGAATTCTGGATTGTATCTCTGTATAATCCGCTCAATGCCTACTTCAAAGAGTGACAACAAGTCTGGATTTTCTTTCAGGATCTGCTCTTCCTTGTCATCTTCCACCCCTTCCAAGTAGTTTAGGCCTTCTGGCTGTTTTGGAATCTTGGTCATCTCCTAGGTTTACTTCCTAAAGCTCAGCTTCCTAGACCCTGATATTTCGTCTCTTTAGTTGGTCCTCTTCCTACATGAGAACAACCATGGCCTTCTCTTGCTTGGCCTATATTTCTGTTATCTTGTACTGAGTGTCTTCCTCATCTTCCTTTGTACTTTCTTCATTCATCACCACCTCAGGATGAGAGACCATCACTTCTGGATCATATCTCTGCACAATTTGCTCAATGTCTACTTCAAATATAGTGACAAGTCTGGATTTTCTTTCAATATCTGCTATTCCTGGTCATCTTCCACCCCTTCCAAGTAGTTTAGGCCTTTTGCATGCAACGGTCAGTTGGCTAGATTTAACTTATCTTTCCCTACAATGGAGATGCATGCCTTCTTTTTCCCTCTCCAGATTATAATCCTAGCCATATCATCCCAGTTGTGCTTAATTCTTCCACTTCTGAGCCACGGTCTTCCAAACAACATGGGGTTTGCCCCTACGATCTTAATCATCTTCAAGACTATGAACATGACAGTGAACATACATCCTGCCACCTTAATTTGTTCTCCCCTGATGATTCCAAGTGGTCGGACTCTTCTCTGATTGGCCATTCAGACTGCATATCTATAATTACTAGCTTCTTCGCGAGGCTGTTTGATATTATATTTACTCCTGATCTTCCATCCAGGATAACCCTTAACACTATCTGCCCTCTGATTTTAATGGTCCCTTCCAGAATGTCTATGTCACAATCCTGGATTGTTTCAACATTCCTGCACTCTGCAGCCTGAATCACCATTTCCTTCGCGGGCATTTGTACCAATCTTTCACTTGGCACTATGGCTTGGAATAGCTTTTGTCTGTAATTGGACATCGGATTCAGCATTTGATCTAATGTGATGTTCAACTTCATCTTGCTGAGATCCTCCCACATGTCATATTCCTCCACGAGGTTGCTACTCCTCACTTTGTGACTAGGCATACTCTGGCCTCCCTCTGTACACTTTTCCTTCTTTCCCCTTGGCTTCTCTTTCCTTATCTCGACCTTTCCCCTTGTCAATTTTCTTATCCAGACTTGCTCTGGATTTACTTCCATTTCCTTTTGTAGGTTTGGGCTATAATGGGCTCTAGCATAGCGGCGTCTTGCCTGTTGTAATTTCTTCCAACTTCTTGAGTAGGCTTGTCCTGTCTCCGGATTCGTGTCAGCATGCTCACTCAGGAGCGGGCTTTCCTGCATTGTCTGCACCATTCTTGCCTGTTGCAATTTGTTCCCACTTATTGACCAAGCTTTTCCTGTTCAAATTCGTGTCAGCATGCTCACTCAAGAGCGGCTTCCTGCATTTTCTGCACCATTCTTGCATGTTGCAATTGCTTCCCACTTCTTGACCAGGTTGTCCTGTTTGGATTCATGTCTGCATGCTCACTCATGAGCGGGCTTTCCTTCATTGTCCGCACCATTCTTTGTGCACTCTGCACAAGCCGGTGATTTACTCTTGGACCCTCTACTCCCCTACCCACTACTCTGGCTTTTTCTTTAAGGCCCAATGGCGACTTAGTTGATAGAGCTAGGACTTGTTGTTGCGGCTCATGGTGCTGCCTTTCCACCACTCTCGGATTCTTTTTTCGAGTGCTGTAAAAACATGTGTCAGTGGGGTGTGGTTGCTCTTTTCGCAAATAGCACATGGCTGCCTATGTGTTTTTCATCTGAAACTCTTCCTTTATATGGCCCTGGTTATTACACTTCGTGCACCAAATGTCCAATCTCAGTCGGTATCCTGCATGTCAGCCAGCAAGCTTGGCTAGGGCGGCCTTCAGTTCTTCTTGAACATCCACTGCTTGCTTCTTTTCTTGCATTTCATCTTTTGGGGCTTTCACTCTTCGGCATCCAAAGGAATCTCATTTTGGGGTGTCTTCTCCAGAATCTGACACAAAAGTTTCTTCTTCCATCTTCTTTCTTTTGTCCTTCTTTTTCTTCTTGTGGTCTTTGCTTGTCTACTTCAAGACCCCCTCAGCTTTGGTTGCTCCTGTTAACACTTGTTCAAAGATGGGGGTCTCCAAATCATAAGAAGCTACTGCCGTTTGGAGATTCTCCCTCAATCCTCTCATGAACCCCTGGCTTAGTGTGGCTTGGGCAGATTTGTTGGGTTGATCTAGACGCATTAGTAGTGCTCTGAACTCTGCTACATAATCCTCTATTGGCCTCTTCTTCTGAGTCTTCCTCAAATGTCTGAAAGTGCTCCATACCATATTGAGCGTACCAGCTGGAGGCCTTGCCACCCAGAGTTGTTGCAAAGTACTCGGTCTTTTGCGGCAATATGGGGCTCGGGTGGCCAAGAAGGTGGTCTCAAAGGCAAAGGCATGAGCATCTAGATCCTCCTCACTCTTTCCCTTAAACTTCGGGTATTTGAGAGACATCCTTTCCACAACTACCAGTTCTTCTTCCTCTTAATGATTCTGCCTCCTGTTTCAAAGCTCATGTTGCTCTTCTTGTCCCTCCTGATTTCTTAGAGGTTCCTAATTCTGCCATTCTTGCTTGAGCGGAATCCCTTTCGAAAGTTTTCTTGGACGATGTGGTGACCCTTCACTTTGTACGGCTTCGGATTGCCCGCTGGCAGTACCGCATTGCTCTGCTTGGGCTTTCTTCATTATCCATGCACTGTCCATTGCACTCCTATGACTCCCTCATGAACATACTCGACATGCTTCCTGTGTAGAACTAACCTCTACCTTCCTACTCCCCTTCTTGGCATATCATTCTCTACTAGGATTACCAAAAGTGTCGGTGTTTAGTCAAGACCCAGCACTTATATTGTTCCAGACCACCTAGTCAGCTCCGGCAGAGCAGCGAGACGACTAATGCAACTGTACCCAATGCAATAAGCCAATGCTGGTGTGTTGAGCTTCTGGTATGCATAAGCTTGGGGAGTTATTTGTGACTACAAGTAGGTTAGTTCCTAGGTTCTTCATGATTTCGGATAGGAGTTAACGTCCAGACAAGAATGCAATTACAAAGAATGGAATTGCATAGGAGTTAACATCCAGACAAGAATGCAATTACATAGAATGGACATGGAATAGACAGAACTATGCAGTGCAGAATAGAGACAAGTCCAACCCATGAGACATTCTTCAATATTTCTTGGACTCTCACAATACATGGAATAGATAGAACTATGCAGTGCAGAACAGAGACAAGTGAGAGACCAACCCATGTGAGACATTCTTCAATATTTCTTGGACTCACAATACAATATACTGGCAATCACTCATCTCATGAACTCCTGAGCTCCACTATTCATTTAGTCATCTATCCTCTCTAGTCCAGACACTCGAGAATAATCCCCTTCGCTGCTTACATCCATTTGGGTACTACCTGTTTGCAAGAGGCCGTTACAAAGTTGTTACAAAGCAAGAAAACTTAAACCCTAGTTTGTTAAAAAATGAGATAATCTAGGTGGCAACTTGGGTGGTGGCCAAACAGGTTGGTTGGTTGGTTGGTCTCCAATAGTGACTCCAATACTTTGGACTTTATTTTGATGAAATCCAAAAAAGAAATGGCTCCTTTTGGCAGTGTATATCTGCTTGATTTTGGGTAAGCCAATCCATTCCGAGAAATCCATCATAAATTCTTAAAGGCAAGACTTTGAATTTGTATTCATTGGAATTTTCATTTAGAGTAAATTTGAGATTATCTATCTCATGATGTGTGAACAAAATTTTCACACTGGTAAATTTAACTTGCATCGGTTTACCTTGTTTCTCGTCTATCTCTAACTTTCGTAAAAGCAGGCATGTGAAATGAAAGAATGAGTGCTTTTTGAATTAATCAAATGCTCAAATTGCTTAGCTTAATAGTTCATATGTGCTCAAATGATAGAAAATTCCTTATCTTAATAGTTTGTAGGTGCTCGAATGATAGAAAATTGCTAATTTTGGCCTTGATGCTCAATGGCAGCATGAATTATGCCTTTATTATCTTCTTCCAAATCTTCTTCTACATTGGCAATAGTGATAGCTCGAATGGCGGCTGGTTGAGCTGAAACATTTCTTCTTTGATTTCCTCAATTCTAGGGTGAAGGGTCTTGATAACTTTGGGCAAGAGTAAAAGGTCTCTGGTTTGGACAGATGCTACTAGTCTTTGAAAATGAGGTCTTTCATTGGATAAGTAAATCTGAGGTATTGGGACATTTACTCATAACATGCCCTAGGTTGTTGACACCTGTAACATCTTCGTTCCCTTCTGAGCTATTATAAGGATCTGTCAGTTACTTAGGAACTTCCTCTTCTTGGTCCCATATTTTAGAAATCTTGGTTCAAATTTTGAATTTTATTTTTCTTTGCCTTGGGCAAATTTTGGTTTTCACCTAGGTCTAATGATCTTTTCCAAGCTATCAGGGGCATTCTTCTAGCTTGAGGGTTTTATTTTGGAAAAATTTTAGTGGTCTTTCGCCATATGCACTACTTCTCTTGGTTTAGCATTCTTGGCCAGCTTATCCACAAGTGAATTGAGCTTTTTTTTTTACAAACCTATTAAAAAGCAATGTGGTATCATCCATAGATGTCATGAATCACATTAGATTTGCATAAGCTTGATAATGTGCATTGACATATTTTCCATCTTGGAATAACTCGAAAAATTCATTCATCTTGTCCTCTTCGTATCCTAGTGGGAATTATCTTCAGAATAGATATACCTTTAGAATGGATATATCTTTAAGTCATTCCATTTTGAGTCATCTTATCCTCTTTGTATCCTAGTGGGCATTATCTTTAGAATATATATCTTGAAGTAGTCCCATTTTACTTGATCTTGATTTAGATGACTTGCCTCAACATGATTCTTTGAACATGAACGAGCCAAACCAACAATCTTAAGACGGGGGCCAAGGCCATCTTGCTCCGTTCATTATAACCTGTAATATAAAAGTATTCATCCATTGCATCCACCCAGTTATGAACAATTTCAACCACATTAATTTTTTTGCCTCAAAAAGGTATTGGTTAAGATTTGTGTAGGGCTTCACGAATATCACTATTAAGTTCTTCCAACTGGATATGAAGATTTGCCGACTCCACTCATGAGATGATAATTTTGAAAAAGATAATTACACACTTAAAGCTTAGAGATAGTGACTTGAGTGCAGGTAAGATATCTTTATTTACTCAAAAGCTCTTATTATATTGCAATGGGGAAGTCTAATCCCCCCTTCCAAACAAGCAGAACTTTCAATACTGTCCCCCATGATTATAATTTTTTGGTAGGGAAGATACAAACTTAGATGGTTTAATCTAGACAAGTACTGATATATGGAATATTGACTTCATCTTCTGATACTGTATTTCTTTACTAAATTGAGTTTCTTGGTAATCATGGCTAAATTCATATTTGAAGTATAAAAAGTAAGAAAATCTTGACAATAAAATTTTCCTCTCTATCGACCCAACATTGAGGCCATATAATAAAAAGTCCTTGGTAAGGCTATCCAAAATAATACTTTCTAAACTTGAGATATTATGTGGAATCCTTGTTTTTTTGTAATCATATGTTGAAAAGCGACACTAATGGTTGGGTATTCATGATCAATGATCTATTGATGCTAGATCATTACTGCATCAACCGTACATTTATTAACATCCTAAAATTAAAGACAATACTCATCAAAGGAGAAATCTTTATTTGTATATTGATTCTTATTTTTGTACAACACTACCTCTTTTTTTTCAAAAATATATTTTGGTTTAAGTACTCTAATTCTTGCACGGCAGGTCCTATGATGTCGTTTGCTATTATTAAGATTTGGAGAGATAAGAATATGGGTTCTAGGGATAAAGAACCTAATAGCTCTATGAAAATGTGTCTATGAGTTACAAGATATCTTGGTATAGATGCATAAATCTAGAGTCTACTTATTATTCCAAACTTGTAGTGAATCATGGTTACACAAATATTCTCTCTAAGTATGCCTACCTGATGGCAACAAGCATAAACAGTACTAAAACATATGTTATTAACAACACACCACTGTTGCCTCTGTTTGTGCCACATTAGAAAGAAGAGTTATTCAAAATGATGCATCAAGATAATCTTTTCACCTTGATTTGGGAAGATAGAATTTTAAATACAAATGCTATTATGTCATCTCATCGAGACAACCCCAATATACTGGATAGGTAAGGCCAGGTTTAACTATCACACCATTCTATATTTTTTCATTTACTTAATTTATCTTATCAATATAATTTGAAAACAAGGAAGAAGATAATGAAGACAATCAGAAAAAACATCATATATACATCAAAATTATTTATATACAACATGGATTCTGCTATGGGCACAATCAGCTCTTACACACTCTGCATCTTCCGTAGGAATAACTATCATATCTAGGGGGATATAGTCCCTAAGAAATCTCCATAATCTATGCTAAAGAACACGATCTAGAGTAAGAGTAAAACATAGTACTAGCTCGCGTATAACTCTGAGCCACATGAGTACCATCATCATCGTAAGCGTTCTCCCAGAATATGGAAGTCAGGCTATAATAAACTAGACTCTCACTCGCTCACTCAAGTTACTATAAAAATCATCAGTTCTCCTAAGTCATGAAGAATGGTCAATACATCCGTGGATCAATGTGGGTTGTGTGAATCAGGTAGTATCTCCTCTATGAGTTGAGGTTGTGTGAATCAAGTCCTAGCTCCTCTATTAAATTGAAGTTCGCAACACATTCTATCTCCTCTATGAATTGAGGTACCCTGGAACTCTAAACACAACTAGGATCTATTGAGCCATCTAAAAAAAGCCGAAGGTGATACATTTCCATTCCTTTTTCTAATATGGCTAGCTAAATCAATCACACTAATTTCAACCTAGGCTCTAATACCAGCTATGAGACCCCCATCCCTTGCAAATAATCAAAATAGCTACAACAGAAGACGAATTAGGGTAGAGCATCTCATTTGAGTCTCACTACTACGACACTATCCTAATGTAAGATATTCCAATAAATTCTCTCACAACTATTCTCAAATGCATAGGATTCCTCCAAGGAAGTGTTCCTCTAGAATTCTCATGAATAAAAGTCATATCGGTGTCTCAAGAGACCACCAATCCCTCGATCATGGAGAAGACATTTTTACTCGAATTATCACTTTTTTAAGAACAAAAATCCCATTTTACCCAAGTTTACTAAGTTTTTCAAGCAATTTTTTGGTTTCATTTCACGTTCGCCTTGCCTCTTACTTTCTAATGGCGCATCCAATTTCTACTTTGACTAGATCTATAGGCATAGCCTAGATCCCATTCAATCCCTTAGGGTATAGCCTGCCACCCTACCACCAATGGACCTATGGAGCCGGTGTGAAGTCACACATCCATAATTGATATTCCTTAGTCATTACTCACACACCCAATGAAAACAAGTTAAGCACACACCACCCACAACACAAAAATCTTCAAAATTTACAAGCATACTTAAAACTTTTATGGGTACAAAAAGACATACATACTAAGAATCATACCGAAAACACTAAAATATTATCCATCTTAAAAAATAGTGATAATATCACATGTATTTAAAATATCTTCTCAAACCATGCCTCTACTCATTGAACCAAGAAGATATGCACCTATTAGAGCCCACACACTCCAACTTGTGCTATTGTCTAATAAGGATCCCACAAGTCTCACATCCCAGATTGGTAGCAGCACTTTTTAATGGCCATACCTTCCCAAGGCATGAACACTCCAACCTACATTTGCGCCAGAGTCTTGTGACCAGACACATAAGTATAGCCCAAAGCTTCCTAGCCTAGTACACTATGATGGAACCACCTCGGTCTTCATACCAGGCATATTAGGAGCACACCCACCACGGCCAACTGAGATGGGTCAAGGTCTCAAATGACTATCTTCATGATAGGGCTCACCACTTGGATGATATCCACCCAACATCATATCAACTTGTGAGGTATCTTCACAAGTTCCACTAAGTATATAAATAATTCGGCCATGTATATTACAACAATATCCAAACAAATAGCAAACGTGACCAAGTAACCATGCATTATGCATATATCACGAAACATGGTAAACCATTGCAAGTTCTGATGAGATAGTCTCGATCCTCCATCAAATCTTTAAATGCATTTCCCGATCCAATCTCTTTGGTCCAATCCTTCACAATCCTTGAGCAACAATTGAATCCATCCTTTAAGCCATAAGTTCTTTAAGGGTCAACTAATCCTTTGATTTCTTGATTTTCAACCCTATCCTTTAGTTAGACTGGTAGTATCACGTTTCTAAAAGACACATACTCTTAATTTAAACTAAACACTTCCATGATGGGTTAAGGCCTTGTATCTTTAATCATACATTTTGAGGTCAGATCTAAAATTTAAGTCATACTCCTAGCCTTGTAAGGTTTTGGTCATAACCCTATTCTTTAAGTTATACTCCTAGCATTGTATTAATAAGGTTTTGGTCATAGCCCTTTTCTTTGATGATCATTCTCAATGTTAACCTGACGGACATTAAGTATTCTGAGTCATGGGCCGGGCTTGTCGGCACCACATGTAAAGGATAAAGGGATTGGGTGATCGCCGATGAGAGGTGCACATCGAATATCATTAGGATAAGTGTTAGGACCGGCCGGATGCCCATGTGTGAACGGCTAGGTCACATATAAGAGTCAAATATAACCCTAAGAACATTCATTCTCAAATGTGTTGAATGCAAGGAGTGCTCTTGCCTTATCTTCTCCATCCCATTCTCCTACGTGCGTGTGTGTGTGTGTGTGTGTGTGTGTGTGAGAGAGAGAGAGAGAGAGAGATAGCGATCGAGCACTGCGCGGCGGCACGGCGGCGGCGGCGGCTCCTTCTTTACTGCGGCGTGAGAATCCTTCACGACGGTGGTCTGAGCGGTGAGTGACACACCTTTGCTCCCTATTGAGCTTGCTAGTTTCTGGTTGTATGCTTGCAGCCATTCGTGGCTCGCTTACGGTGCCGGGCAAGTCCCCAACTCTGACACGTGCAGCAAAGGTGTACATTTTTTGCGCCGCTGCTGGGGAAATGCCTTGCACCAAGCTCCAGATGCAGCTCAGGCTGCTGCGTGAAGTGAAATTTATACTATAGGAAAGGGACAAAGAGGTGTGATTGTGTGTATGGTGTTGATTTCCATTCGTTTTTCTACATTTCTATTTTTTTCCTGCATTTTTGTTTTTACACGGGCATCTCCTTAGGTCTGTGTGCTGTGCGTGCGTGTGCGAACATAAACGAGGGGCTGCTCCCTTAGTTCGGCATGACGCGTGCCCAAACAACAGCAAGGCGCTGCGGCGACCAACTCTAAACCCTAAAACATCAAAAAAAAATCAAAAATTAATTTATTAAAAAAAAGAAATTTTTTATTTGGAAAATTTTTTTTGAAAAGAAAAAACCCTCTATTGGTCCCGGCCTCGGTCTCGATCTTTTGATATATATATATATAGGAGAGTGAGCCTCCATAGCTTTCTTTTAAGTGAAAGCCTAAGGGGAGTGAAGCTCTATATGTAGCCCCCCAAGGAGTGGAGTGGTCATGTGGGATAAAGCCTTCACCCTTCCCCCCACCACAAGCAACTAGAGTGTTCTGAGGACCACGGGAGCTCCGGATAGGCGAACACTGTGCTGTAAAGCACGCTAGGACCCCTTGAACAATACACTCGTCTTGAGCTATCACACGCCCTAGTCCAGGTTTGCCATAAGTAGGGGGGTAAAAACAGGTTGAAAATGAAACAAAAACAAGTAAAAACGGGGTGCGAAACACCTGAGAAACCACTTGTGTGGGCTTCAAGGGTAGTTACCAATGCCCGTAGGGTACCCACATCACATGCATCTACGCTCTGGTCGGGTGCTAGAGTCTGAGCAACTACAAAACATTTCAGTTTACGTAGGCTCACACCATCCCGCCACGTTAGCATCTTGGCCTTCAGTTAGAACCCAAGGAAGTGCAACCCAAGATCCACGTTAGCATCTTGGCCTTCAGTTAGAACCCAAGGAAGTGCAACCCAAGATCCACGAATAGCGGCTAGTGACTCGTCCTCCGACTCTGAAGTCATGGAAGGGCACCCTACCAAGAACTCTGAGGAAGCAAGCCAAAACGTGCCAGTTTGGGCCCCACAACCCGGATCTAGCATGTTTAGTCATCTAATAGAGACCTTTAGTAGAGCTACACGCTCTGAACATGCGACAAGTGAAGTAAACGAAGGAGGAGGGGAAGTAGATTCGCCATTCACATCTCATGTAGACCCTATCCTCCCAAAGAGTGTCCATGTGGATATTCTACCCACTTCATTTAATGAAGGCCCTACTGAGCTACCATTTTCTGACGCTCTTCCTAGGTCCCTAGAAGTCAATCCATAAGCAGTGACATTGCGTCCACTTCAAGAGAACCATTTGGCATGCCAAGTTTAGATGGGATATTTCTCAATGAAAATTGGGAATATGATCAATACACGGAGACTCTGACTGACCTATACACAGGTGACACATACCATCTAGGTTGGTTAGAAGTCATACGATCTACATCAGTGCCACCAATCTAGATGAACAACAACAAATGATATGTGAGGTTATTCATAGAATTATCCAATTCGAGAGGCAGAATAGGGGAGTGAACCTAGTTTCCACTGGCCCTATGAGATTTTTGGATACGGGCGAGGACAAACAACCAACCCTGTCACAATTGGAGACTCCCTCGGTGAGTCCCATAGATCCATCGTATGTTGTTTCGCCTGGAGTCTCAATGCAGGTTGAGCCCACGAGCAGTAACTTTAGCTTTCCAACTTTGGCTCAACTTTCCATTAGGGAATCCACAATGCCTACTCCGATGATGAGCATGACGAAAAGTGCACCCGTTACCACTGTAGTTAGTACAACACCGCTACTTAGTGGTACAGTACCTACAATACCGCTACTAGTGCATATCGACCATATGTACCTATCGCTACTCATGCTCAGGTAGCTCCTACACCTCCTCTTATGCCAATGGCGTATGCTCCCTGAATGCCTTACCACAACCCTTATCCAAGAGGAGCTAGGCCTAGTCACATATCCTATCCTACATCAGCTACATATATATCAAGACCACTGCCAACTCCTGTCAACCAGGCCATCCCAGAAGTGCCTCCACCAGCTATGCCTACTCACTTAGGTGATTTAGCAGCGTTTGCTCAAACGATCGGACGATCTATTGCGAAAAACATGCGTGGCATGCATGAGAGAGAGCCTAGAAGCAAGAATACATACGTGAGGGTGTGCTTTGGGGAGTAGCATCTCAACTCCAAAAAGCTGAACGGGAGGAAGGAGAGTGAATGAGAGACTTTATTAGTCGACTAAAGCATCTAAATTCTCGCTGTACTCTCGATGAGCGCTTCAATAACAACCAACTTCTTGATAGATTCATCCGAGGATTGCGCCATGAGAGGACATATACAATGGCCTAGTCATTAGAGGTCTTACGACGTGGGAAGCAGTCTCACTGCGACGAATGCAATCTAGTTAGAAGACAACTTGATGATTGTAGGTAAAAAGGTGTCTTCGGAGACAAAGTCTGTCAGTTCGCAAGTATCTGGGCACGAGCCAATGACTATAAAACCTATTGCCAAGGAGCCCAAGATATCCAAAATGTCTGTAGTACTAAGGCTCTCCAAGAATACTTTAGGGGTAATCGAGCTCCTCAAAATAGCCATATGTACCCAAGAAGAGAGCAACAATGGTGTTCGGTTTACTTAGGACCACACAGCACGAGTGAATGTCCCACATTCAGAGTTAAATTCAATGGGAGTTGGAATGCATGTGGTAAATATGGCCATCAATCTAAGGATTGTCTAGTAATTAAGCATATGTTAGCAAATCAGGCACCACTAGCCTGGTCAAACACACCTCAAGTGCCCGCATTGATGCCTGCACCACCTGTCGAGAGAAACCGTCACAACACATAGTTCCAAGGAACCCAAATGTAGTCTAGTCTGTGCCGTTACCACCGCCAGTGCTAGGACCACAACCTCCACATCCGAGGATTACCCCTATAAATCAGATGGGTTGTGAGTCACATAGTGCGTGTGGGGATTATGAAGAGGATATAGACCCCACTGTTTCATATGGGATTGATACGTTTGAAATGACTCCGTAGTACTACATTTCGGGCAAGTCAAGCCTGTATATCAAGCGGCTGCTCTCGCCACACAAGAGGGAAAAACCTTAATACCGTGGCCAGGAGACCACCTCTTCAATGCTACGATTGTGGTGGACCGCATCGTGTAGCGGAGTGCCCTAATAGGCTACAGAAGATCACTGCTCAAATGCAACCAAATCAAGGGAGCATGTCGGGAATGCCGGTACTTACATGTAATCGTTGCGGCATAGATCATTTGATTGCTCAATGTCCACATAATCCGAGTGCACCCAAGATTACACCATTGAATTTGGTTGAGGTCACCAATGAGGCACTAGGAACCACACCTGTTGTACCCGCGAATGTAGTCACACGATCAATGCTTCAAAATCAAAACTACATTCTTGAAGAGAGGGATACTGCATCAATTGCTCGAGAAAAGAAAACGAGAATGCGATGGAAGAGATCGCTTAATACCACAAGCTCCAAGCCTAGTTCAAAGACTAATATAGGCACAGGAGACGACCCCGTGTATATGAATGATCTTGAAGATGATTCTGATTCAATAGAAACTATGGGGACCAAAGCCACTACTTTAAGGGAGGAACCCACTACTTTAAGGGAGGAACCCACTCGGGAGCTCATCGAAGGAGAATCAAGCGAATACATAAATCAGGGGAAACAAAGGGAAACTCCTTCGGCCCCACAACCTAATCAGAGCTAATGCCCCATCGGCTACCCAGACTGACTAAGACTCCCAAAGACAAGCCACGTGGGCCAAAAACCCTCAAGAAAAAGATTGGAACTTACCCAAAAACAGTTGAGGAGATTGAATAGGTGCAACACTTAAGGGGTTTGGTGGAAGAAACACAAAGAGAACTGGAGCCAGCAGACCCTAGAAGAATCAAAATTCCAAACACAGTGTTTCCTACACAAGTTCAGCCTCACAGGAGCCATAAACCATTAGCTATACCTAGTATCATTCGGGACGAAAGTGAGGATAGGACATCAAGAAGTGGGCAGACACCCTTCTTGCTTGAAAGAATGTTTAGTGAGGGAATGCCTGACCCCATGGAAGAGGAAGTGATTCCATCTTCACCAGTCCCTAGTCAGGGCCAACATCTCGAAAAGTACCGTTGAATGTGTCTAAACTAATGGATTTCATGTCCTCTAAAATCAGAACCTCGATCATATCCAAGCTATACGGAGATCCTGATCTATTCTTAGCTCTTTGGGCATTTCTCAAAATGGAGAACTGAAGGTGGGGTTATCACAATTTGCAAATATGGATAGACCCGACACGCTTCAAGATGAGGAGGAACATTTGGATCTACGGCCCAACCTGGATGAAGACTCGGTCGTTGAAGTACCTGTTAACAAGTTGGGACAGTACTTTGAAGGTGACGAATCTAATGCAACCCTCCCCATTACTACCAAGGGATTAACTCTAAAGGGAATCCTTGATGGTGGTGTTGGAGTGAGCATTGTGACTAAAAACTGGGAATCTATGGGAAGACCTCACCTAGAAGTCACAAACATAGTGGTTAAGATGGCAAACGGAACTATAGCTAAACCTATTGGAATGCTAAGGGACCTTAAGATCAAGGTTCTGGGATACAAGGTAAGACATACTTTCATTGTAATGGATTTCTCTAAGCATCCTATGTCATATCAAATGATCTTAGGATGCCCCTTCATGAGGGAAGCACAAATGGTGCATGTCATATCGAAAAACCATGTCTACTTACAATTCTAGGACTCTGTCATTTGAGTTGATCTTGAGAATGGTCGCGCACATCCTTTAGGAAGCAAGGTTATCATCGATAATCGATCAGATACCACTATTCACTCAGCTCCATTAAAGTATTGCTATACATGCAAAAAAGAGACTGATGATGGGAAAGATTCTCCTTATATGGATGTCCTACCGGGCATGACTGAGTCGGATAACGTGGATTGGGTACACCTAGCGGCAACCATAGACACATGGGGAAATAGAGGCACAAGTTGGGTAACGCCTGAGGGGCAAGGTATGCCACCATTAGTGCTAGTAAACATGATAGGTGTTATGCACTTGACTCCTGATGGTAAGAAAGTGGCAAACTCCCTTGACACTGACAGTAGCGAAGACTCTGACCAATGTAACTCTGAGTCTGAATCTCAAGAAGAAACTAACTCTGAGCCTGATAGGGGGTATGAATCAAATATTCACCCAAGTGTGGAAGCAACGTGCTCAAGGCCTAGGACAGTGACCTCTTACAGTTCATTCGAAAGTGAGGGACACAAATGAAAATCGACCAAGTGAGTGCGAATCTAATAGAAACAAAAATCAAAAACTTGGTAAGAAGAAAACGAGACATAAGCGACAACGTTATCAAGCTAATGTACGGACTACAATAAACAAAGAGAGATCCACTGCAGAATGGCTTAGTTATGTAGGAGCTATTGATGCTCATCGCGGAAGTTAGCGGATAATTGGGGATAATACCTCCAAAGTGTCATGTGGTGCATTCCACAACCTCATGACGTCGCCCAATTAGAAATCGAAGAGAAGCCGAAACTAAGTCGTACTACGGAGAAGGCGCCAAAACCGAGAGTTAGCTCAGCAACAAAAGGATGCGAAATTAAAAGAAAAAAGCATGGCACAACAAGAATTGGTAGACTTACACCCAGCACCCAAGCATTTCAAATCGTTTACCACGGGGGAACGTAAAGTCGTCTACACAAAAGCCCAACGAACGCCTACCAATGGGAGTAGCGGTGTCTATGATGGCCCGGTGGTAGTTAAGGAGATAGAACTAGTAGAACCAGGTGAGGAGTCTAACCTAGTTTTTATTGCTCAAGACCTCACCAAGACGGAAGAAGCTACACTTAAGAGGCTTCTTGAAGAATTCAAGGACATATTTGCTTGGACATACCATGATATGAAGGGTGTTCCACCCTCTGTGGTGCAACACACAACTCCAATGATTAGCACTGCTAAACCAGTCCAGCAATGTCCCTACCCAATGAATCCTAAGTATGCAAAGATTATGCAAGAGGAAATTGAAAAGCTTATAAAATGTGGATTCATATACCCTATTGAGCACTCAGAATGGGTTTCTCCGATAGTCATTATACCAAAACTCATAGTGTGCGTTGATCTCAAAAAGGTTAATGCAGCCGCCAGAAGGGATCATTACCCCTTGTCGTATTTATTCTAAACATGTGCTTGAAAGAGTTGCAGGTAAGGAGGCTTATAGCTTTTTAGATGGGTACTCTGAATATAATCAGATCACAATTGCAGTAGAGGACCAAGCTAAAACAGCTTTTATAACAGAGTTTGGAGTGTTTGCCTTTTCCGTCACTCATGGCCTTTGGCTTGACCAATGCACCTACAACATTCCAACGATTAATAAACACAGCCCTTTAAGGAATATCTAAGGGACTTTTGTGAAGCTTTCTTAGATGATCTTTGTGTTTATTCCTCTTGGGACGAGCACTTGATGTGTTTACAGAAAATATTTGAAAGGTGTAGATTATATCGCATCTCATTGAGTCCTTTCAAATGCCAATTTTGGGTTAAACACGAAGTTATTCTAGGGCATATAGTGTCTAAAAATGGGATTTCCACTGACGAGAGTAAAATCAAGGTCATTCCGGAATTGCCCCCGCCCACCAACTATAAGGGAGTCCAACGCTTTATGGGCCATGTTGGTTATTATCGAAGGTTTATTTTATTCTTCGCTGAGATAGCTCAGCCATTGTACAAGCTTCTCATCGAGTTTATTTGGACTGAAGATTGTGGCCGTGCCTATGAGCTATTAAAGAAGGCCTTGGCGAGTGCTCCAATCTTGAGAATGCCTAACTAGGATTTAATCTTCCATGTGCATATTGATGCATCAAACTTTGCTCTTGGGTGTGTACTAACTCAACCTAGAGAACATAAACTAGACTACCCCATTAGCTTTGGCAGTCGCCAGTTGAATGATACTGAAATGAACTACACCACTACGGAGCGAGAAGGGTTGGCAATGATATATGCAGTAAAGAAATTTTGTTATTACCTTCTTGCCACCAAGTTTATTTTCTATGTGGATCATCAAGCATTGTTGTATCTTGTAAACAAACCATGCTCCACAGGAAGAATCACACGATGGCTATTGATTCTTCTTGAGTTTGATTTCACTGTTGTTGTGAGACCGGGCAAAAAAAATGTCATGGCTGATCATTTGTCTCGCATACCTAATGGTGAAGCTCCTACGGGAGTTGATGATGACTTACCTGACACTTCCTTGTTCATGGTGGAGACAATGCTTGAATGGAGTGAGAAGATTGTTAACTTTTTGGTTAATGGCTCTCCACCTAAAGAGCTCTGTAAAGACCTAGCTCAAAAGCTGATCAAGAAATGCGAACCCTAATGCCTGATGGCCGGGACTCTTTATAAAAGAGGAAAGGATAACGTTCTTAGGCGTTGTGCCCAAGAGGATGAGTATCTATATATTTTGCAAGAGGCACATATGGGCGTAGCCTCACTTCTCAGGAGACTTAACGGCGTGAAAGATCTTACAATCAGGGTATTGGTGGCCCACTATGTTCTAAGATACATCACTTTTTGTGAAGGGTTGCGATGAATGCCAACGCTACAAGAGACCCCAGCGGAAAGATCGGATGCCCCTACATCCAATTAAAGTAAACCAACCATTTGAAAAGTGGGGTTTAGACTTTGTAGGTCCAATTAGCCCAGCGGCCCGCAACACACAATCTCGCTATATTATTATGGCCACTGACTATGTGACTAAATGGGCTGAAGTGAAAGCGACACGTAAGGCAGATGCGAGGACAACAGCTAAGTTCCTCTTTGAAAATATAATCACACGCTTCGATTGTCCTTTTGAACCTTTAAGCGACAACGGTACACATTTTATAAATGAAGTGATTAAGGAGCTCACAATAAATTTCATGATATCCCATTATAAATCTACTCCGTATTATCCGCAAAGCGAATGGCCAAGCCGAGAGTTCCAACAAGACCATAATCTCTGTTCTAACAAAAACTGTTTGGGCTCATCGCACGGATTGGGATCTAAAGCTTATGACAGCATTATGGGCCTATCATACTGCTGCGTACAAAGTGGCTATTAATTGCACACCATTCAAGATGCTATATGGCCAAGAAGCAGTCATGCCGTGGGAATTTGTCATTCCTAGTCTTCGTGTTGCTACTCAAGAGGGTTGGGATGGTAATCCCTTAGTAGAGCGTTTGTATATCCTTGAGCGACTAAACGAAGAAAGACAATTGGCTGTGTACAATGCCCTTGTGGAGAAGGATAGAAGGAAAAAATGGTTTGACCGCCACCTGAAAGACAAGGACATCAAAGTTGGGGATAAAGTCCTGATGTATGGAGTGCATAACGAAAAGAAGAAGCTCAAATATGCTGGTAAGGGACCGTATAGAGTATGTGAAATTACCCCGCAAGGTACCATCCAAGTGGAGACTCTCCACAGAGTTGAAACTATTGGATTCCTCAATGGGAGTAAATTCAAAAGATACTATGACCCCCTGAGCCAAGAGGAGTTACATGCAATCCATCAGAAGAGGGCAGCCAAAGAACAAGTTGAGCTTAAGAAGATACAAGAAAGAGTTGAATCCAAAGAACGTCAACAGCGTGTTAGGCGCCAACGAGAAGCCAACTTGGAAATTACGCAAGCATTTTTCGAGGAGGCAGAGGAGGATTCACTGGAATCTGACCCGCCTCTAAGATACCCAATTGAGCTACAGAGTCCTTACGGGGAAGTGCTGTATAATGCATTATTGGATACGGGAGCTCAACACAATTTGCTGTCATATGGAGTGTGGTGTCAACTTGAAAAACCACCTTTAGTCAAGAGTGCTATCCAAGTTAAGGGTATCAATAAAAAGAAAACCCCTGTCTCAGGAATTCTCCACACTCCTGTTGCCTATGACAAGGGGACCGTAATTCAAAGCTTTTTGGTTATGCCTACTCGTACTATGGAGGGAACTGTAAACTTAGGGCGCAAATGGATGTTAGCCACCAAGTGCAATATTGATTGGGCAACCAGGCGAGTCACAATGCAAGAACCAACACTCAGTCTGACCGCTCAAAATTTCGCACCTAAGCCATCAACCCTGGACAAAGCGCTAGATAACAAAAAATCACAAAGTCAAGTGGCCAAACCATCTTTCATTGTTTGCCACCCCTCAAATGCTTCAACGCCAAGAGTGGAAACATGCAGTGTGGTCTCCAAGGCTCCGCTTACTATACCAAAGAGTACATACAAATGGGTCCCAAAAGCTTCGCTAACGACTACCTCCACTGTTCAATCTCGTTCAGACAAGAAGCCTCGTAGTAGGAAAGCAGCTACCCGCCCGAGAAAAGGCAACGTAACATACGTTGGATTCCTAAAAAATTATTAGCAGCCCAACGGTACTACGAAGGGAATGACCAAATTTGGGTCCCTAAACATAAGCTATATCCCTCTACATCGCCTGTAAAACCTTGCAAACCAAGCGTTGCCACCCCAACGACAATTCAAGACCGTGGTAAGGGAAAGGTAACGGAGTGCTCCGCACCACTTCTTCCAAAGCTAGTTTGGATTCCTAAACGATATCGATCGATACCACCTAGCTCAGGAAGGGGGGAGCCACATGAAGCTTCTAGCTCCTCATGCCAGGCACACGTTGATATAGAAGTTTCTGCACGCTCTCCACCTACCCTTGTCAATACCCACCAAGTAACTGATGAGTCTACGTCTCCCCTTGTAAAAGTATCGTCGAAAACCATTTCCTCCGTTCATTCATGGGAGCGTACACTACCATCTCTGCAATTTGATGTAGCCCCCACAAGGGTCATAAAAAGCTATCTGATCACATCACCACCTATGACCCGCTCGACAAATTGGTTCCAAGAGGCTGCAACATCATTGCAAAAAATATGATCTACCCAAGGAAGGGGGGAGCATGTACTCACGTTTGATATTCTCTTACCTCCTCCCCTAACCTTCTCCCGTGACCATGTAATTCCCAAATACAAGGGGATGTATATATATATATATATAGCTTCATACACACAAAAAAAAAGAAAAGAAAAACAAAAAATAGTAAAAAGAGCAAGAGCACATTAAGAGGAGAAATATCCGCACACAATTAGGAACTAGATTGACCCGTCTTCATAAACCTACTGATGCTATATCTGTGTTTGCAGATATGGCAAATGCACGAGCATCACACACTTCATCCACTCCCACTTTTGGTGAGGGGTGTCATCTGTACCTTTCTCAGATATTTCACATGTGCTATCCTGTAATTAAAACCGAATTCGATCATATAGATGTACTAGCCAGAGAGGAAAATGTTGAGGAATTAGAATGGTTGATTCGCTTATTGACCACGACTGACCCCTACTCCGTAGAGGACGTATCCCCGATAGCCCAAGACTTTCCTTTTCCACAGGATGACTATCTTTGCATGGTTACATTCTTGATGAGTTTATGTGGATGGGAATACAAAGAAGATATATCTGACGATGAATGGACAGATGAAACTCATGGCACTACCGAGGCGGACTTTATTTATTTGGATGATGCAGATAGAGGCTTAGCCTTAGGGCTAGAGCTAGGACTCTACAACATCCTCTTACCTTGATCCTCAGTATTAGTGTGGTGACTGGTAGGTAGGTTAATGTTTTCAAGTTGTTTTTAGTTTTGTGTGCTTAACAAGTCCTTATTTTTTCAATTGATGTGCCTCTCGAGGTGGTATAGTGCTTGTTAGTTAGTTGTACAGGTTGAAAAGTTTGAGGTGGGTTCGCTTTCAAGTCCTAAGATTGCCGCAATGTTCATACATAAATATCTCATCAAATTGCGGGCATTTCTCATCAAATCAAGGAGATCTCCAAAATACAGGTGTAATTCTTCCATGCCCACTCTCTTTCGTTTTTACTGTTCAATTAATTGCATGAACTATAATGCATGACCACATGGAATTTGTCAAAGCACTACTTAGTTTTTGAAGTTGCCTACTAACGTGTTAGTGTAAATCATTAATGAGTTTAACCTTATTGGATATATTCTTGAGAATGCATGAAGTCTTTAATTAAACCTGGAATACGGTTTTCTTAGGTCTAGGGTCAAACCATCTTAATGTTTGACACCTGGCCATGTGTGTGTTGACCTCAAGACATAGCTTTTACCCCTTTGTCGAAAGGATGTAAGAACATATTATAGTTCAAGAGCGAAAATCAAAAGAGATAAATAAAATAAAAAGAAAAGCCTACAAAAAATGGCAATGCAAGTCTATTATGTGCTTTAATGTTGGCCTATCACCCTATTGACACTTGGTAGGCAAGGAGTAGTCTACTCCAGACCGATGCCCTGGGTTGGTAGGGGGTAGCCTTGCCTAAGGTGAACTAATAGATTCCTGGAGAATGCCTTGTGTTAAACATAGCACAGGATCGATGTTAGTTTTGCTTTAGGGAGGTCGCCATTGTGTGTAAAAATTGTCACGTGCATAAAGAAATAAAGGCAAAAGGCTCCTATAACTTTGATGTTTCTTGTGTCCCTAGGCTCGTGGTATTAGTTTGTTCTTAGAGTAGACACATTGTGGTCATCTGTTTCTTTATTAAGCTTGGTAATTTTCCTTGACTTAGGCTAGTTATAGACCTTGATTAACCTTCGACACCTTGCTAACTCTTGAATTACTTTCAATAATTTTAAACTCATGTTAATTTGCTACGCTAGCTCATTCATGTGACCCCTTTAACTAAGTTCTCATGGCAACATCCATTGTGGTCTAACATGCTTGATTTTATTACACTCTATATCTTTTGATTTCCAGAATACTTTCACTCTACTTCCCTGTTTTGCAGACGGCCTACCACAACAAACCCTATCAAGCTTACTATACCACAGCTTCCGAGGACGGAATCTACATCAGGAAAGGGGGCATGTTAACCTATAACGGACATTAAGTATTCTGAGTCATGGGCCGGGCTTGTCGGCACCAGGATAAAGGGATTGGGTGATCGCCGATGAGAGGCGCACCTCGAATGTCATTAGGATAAGGGTTAGGACCGGTCGGCCATGTGTGGACACCCATGTGTGAATGGCTAGGTCACGTATAAGAGTCAAATGTAACCTTAAAAACATTCATTCTCAATGTGTTGAATACAAGGAGTGCTCTTGCCTTATCTTCTCCATCCCATTCTCTTGCGCGCGCGCGTGTGTGTGTGTGTGTGTGTGTGTGTGTGTGAGAGAGAGAGAGAGAGAGAGAGAGAGAGTCTAGAGAGATCGAGCACTGCGTGGCGGCACGGTGGCGGCTTCTTCTTCACTGCGGCACGAGAATCCTTCACGATGGCGGTCTGAGCGGTGAGTGACACACCTTTGCTCCCTGTTGAGCTTGCTAGTTTCTTGTTGTATGCTTGCAGCCATTCGTGGCTCGCTTATGGTGCCTGGCAAGTCCCTAGCTCTGACACGTGCGGCAAAAGCGCACACTCAATGTCTCAATTTTTAGAACTTACTACTTTTAGTTTTCCAATGAAAAAACTTCAAGGTTCTTTATTCTCTAAGGCCTCTTCTTCTCTTTTCCATAGGGTTACTCTTAGCCATATAAGAGATTCACCTAAATTTAAGGTAGGTCCTATTCATGTTTCAACCAAGTATTTTCTTTTGAATCATCTCATGTATGGATTAAGTCTTTATCAATTCTTAATTTAAACTATAGCTCTTCCTTAATTTGATTAAGTCAAGCCACTATTCTAAATTTAGACCTTGGCCTTAGTTTATCGGGCCACTAATTGATATTTGATAACTTCTCTCTAGCTTACCCTTATCTCTCTCTACATTAATGCTACTTTCTTTTAGGATTTCATTGGGACCTTTCATTTCATCAATATTTTCTTCTAAAATTTATACCCTTAATGACACTTCTACCCTTCATTTTCTTCTTAATTCTAGTCTCTATGGAGAAAATCCCCATTAGAAGTGGCATTCTCTCTCTATAGCTTACTAGTCTTTCTCTAGGGTTAGAGTCAGATTTATTACAAAGTCTGGGAATTTGAACTGTTATTTTATCAGCACTTCTTAAGGGTTTCAAACAAGGAAGACCTTTAATAGGTATATATGTGCACATAAATGTATACTTTAACTCTTAAATTTTATTCATTATTCTTAAATTCTAGGCAAGGACTTATTATGTATATTTTTGGGACCTAATTTATTTTCTTCTCCTTCAAAACTAGTTTCCTATGCAATTCCTAGAACATAAACTACAACTAAATGAATAACTTCCATGCATAAGGGTGCACATAAAATTTTATATTTTTAATGCTAACTTAATTTAATCATTTATGGTCTTAAGGGTTACTACCTCTAAGAACTTTTCTAACCTTGATTAAGGTTAAAAATCTAGGTATGATTATATACCACTATGGCTCAAGTCCTCCTAGTAAAAAATTACCATCCTTAGACTAAGATTCAATACCCATTTTTCCACATATGCTAAACTTCAAGGGTTATATTCTAAGGTCAAAGCCCACTCATAAAGTGCTAAGAAATCTCAAGTAAAACCTAAGGGTGATTGCTTAATTTTCAAAAAGGTCAATTTATAGCTAAGGATATCAAAAGGCCCTCTAAAGTTAAACACTAATGTTTAAAATACACTTTTTTGTTTTCTAGAAATTACAGAAAATGAGAGAGCTAGAAAAATACAATTGTAAGATTTTATTTGTATCAAATTCATCTTCTATTTATCAAAGGCTATTTACTTACTACAGTGAAGAGATATAGTTAATTTTTGCAACATCTAGGCCAAAGGGGGTGAATAGGTTTTAATTAATTAAAAAATTATTTTCATATGTTTGGTTGTTCTCAGTGAACAAGAGATTTAAATAAATGGTAATTCATGATACAATGATTTAAAATATCAAGAAAGCGACATGTCTCTGCCTATTTTTAAAATTTTGAAATACGAAAGGAGACCTACTTGAATAATAGCTTTGGCTTGATGTTCTTGCACTACAGGTTGAAGAAAATCCACACCTACTTCAAGCTTGGGATTGAGTTCCCTTTCACTCTCCAAGATGGCCTAAATGTCTTTTTTAGCTAGATTAGCTAGTACTCCTAGGTGTAAGATGTCATAAAAGTTTTGAAGAAGTATAAAAGAGTATTTTTCAAAGCTAATGATGATGCTTCTACTAGGTGTGTAGTAAAAATGAGGTAGAGGACCTCTTTAGATAGGTTAGGGCTCTTCATATACATGGAATTTCACCTAAATTTGCATGTATAAGTCCCAGCCACCATGCACATCACTTTAGATGAGTTAACTCAAGGAAAAATGGGCTAGACTAAGGCTTACTAGTACAAGAGCCCACCATGCACTAATGTAACTAGAGCTAAGGAAGCTCGACACACCACTCATGAAAGAAATCACTAGCCATTCGATGGTCTCACCTAACAAAAAACCATGTGCATATTACCACTTGTCATTTTTCACTTACACCCACAATTCCACTTGGTTTCCTTAAACCATGGTTTTTCACCCCAAACCTTTGAACCTTATGGGATTGAATTGATTTTTCCCAAGGGTACATACACTTAGCTAACCCTATTTAATTTATTTTTTTCTAATATGCTGATATTGTTGCCCAAGGTCCTCGACCTAGGGTGAACCACACATTTTGGATTTAATTATGGGTTCAAAATTTTTAAATTTATATGGGATCTAAGTGCTTTCACACAAGGATACACACACATATGTGTGTACATGTGCACAATTGTACATGTACCCCTGTGTGTACATCTGCACAATTGCACTTTTATAACTTTCTGAGCATATGAACCTTGGTTATTATCTAAAATTAGTTTTCAAAGGCTTTTTCTTATTTTTGACCCATGTGTATAATTATTCTTCAAGAATTCTCAATTTTTGAGCCGATTTATTTCTTTTATTTAAACACGGTTAGGAGGGATCTTACACTTGTAGGATGACCAATGCCATTGCAAACAACATAATCCAACCCTATGGGGCAAGCACATGGGTTCTCAATTGTTATAAGCTTACAACCTTAGAGCCAGGTAGGCGTAGGACCAGTGCCATCGGAAACTACATAATCCAACTCTATGGAGCATGAAACTTTGAACCCAGAGACTAAGGGGTTTATGCAACCATCCCCTTTTACATTCCACTACCACCACATGAATATGTAGAAGACATGCTAAGGATGGTGTTTGAATGGGAAGGTCGGTTACAATGAATGTAGTACCTAGAGGTTTGAAATGGGAAGGTCGGTTATAGTGAATGTAGTACCTAGAGGTTTGAAATGGGAAGGTCGGTTATAGTGAATGTAGTACCTAGAGGTTGGAAATGGGAAGGTGGGTTACGGTGAATGTAGTACCTAGAGGTTTGAAATGGGAAGGTGGGTTATGGTGAATGTAGTACCTAGAGGCCCACATTAGAGGTTATGAAACCATCCCCCGCCGCCACCACATGAATATGTAGAAGACATGCTAAGGATGGTGTTTGAATGGCAAGGTTGGCTACGGTGAATGTAGTACCTAGAGGTTTGAAATGGGAAGGTGGGTTGCCATCAATGTAGCACCTAGATGCCCACATTAGGGCAAAACCAAGCTAACCCACATCTTGAGGATGATGACCAAGTTTGCTGGAATGGGAGATCCCATCTAATACCCAAAGAAGTTCAGTCAAGTTTGTGAAGCCATGAGAAGAATTGATGATCCCACCAAGATCAGCTCATTTGGACTTTGCCTTCAACGTAAAGCAGACCAGTGGTCCAGGGTGATAAACTCTCTTAAAATGGGAAACTATGAGGTCTTGAGACACTTTCACTACTGTGGGATTTTTACCCAATAGAGCTAGATGGGCCCCCATAGCTTAAATCTACAATCTTAAGGAGAAATAGACTTTCATTGTGGGATTTTCACTTAGTGGAGCTAGATGGAGGCCTATAGCTCAAATCCACAACCCCAAGTAAGAGAAAGGCAAGATCATGAGGGAAAAACCAAGTATCTCGAGGGAAAGGCTAATCACATGGGGTTTGAGGTGCAAGATGCTTGGGGTATGAGGAAACAAACCCTAAGAGGCATTACCTTAATTTGATCTATAGTTGACGAATTTCGCTCTGCAACCTACCGGTAGCATGATTTTAGGCATTTTCAACAAAACTAGCCAGTGATTCTTGGTGAGAAGGGACGCCTAAATGTGAGCAAGGTAGCCCTTGAAGGGCTTGGAAATGCTTGAGTGAGTGAAGGGAACAAGCTCTTGCAAGCTTGGCCATAAGAAGAGGATGGGGATAAGGTTATGGTGGTTAGATGAGATTAGTGGCTTTAATGAAGTGAATTAGTGCTAATAAAGTTGAGATTAGGCTACTAGAAGATCATGGGGAGAGGGGCATCTTTGATACCATGTTGAGAAACATGGGCATCTCAGACATGTGCATGGCTATGGTGATTATTACCATTCCTACATTAATCTAGTGATTAATGTAGGATTAGTATTAATTCTATATTAATCTAGTGATTAAGCTAATATGAGGTGGGTAATGCCTAAACATAAACATGATGATTAATTGGTAAACTAATTAAGCTTATACTCAAGCATATTTAGGTTACAAGATTGAGACTTGTACTCATAAAGTAGCTTGAGAGCTTGCTTCATATTTCATTAAAAATGACCCCTTTTTATATGAGGGAGGTACAACTTTGCTTTGCTAGCTCATATGGGATAATTTAGCTTTGGTCATGTTGCTACTTGGCAAACAATGTTTTCTTTGCCTTGCTTAACTCACTCCCTACTAACTTCTATGCTCAGTGGCACCACATTTCTCAACATTTAGTCTTTGCTAACAAAGCACAAAACACAAATAGGATACAAAAATTATGTTATGATATATTGTACCATTTTTATGTATAGACTAGTGTTGTGGGAGGTTAACATAAACCCTAATAGTAATTGCAATAAATAAAATAGAAAATTAAATAGAACAAATAAAATACTCAATACACAATGTTGGGTCCAATTTGCCTCCACACAAGAGTGAGCCCACGCTTCCTCTTTGTGTACTTAAATATATTTCATGGGTAGCTTTTGGGGCTCAAAAATAATATGCTTACAAAAATGTCGACTTCTTCAAGAACAATATTCTTCAAAAGTGGCTTGCTTCAAAAATAGCTTTCTTGAGCGTGCAAGCTAGGCTTATTTAAAAATAGGTGTGAACCTTGAATATTATAAAAATGCACATGCCTTTAAAAATAAAATATGCAAACAAGAGCTTTGTCCCAATTAACATGTAAACATTGCTAATAAATATGAATAGTCTCCAAATCAATTAATGGCACTTATCAAAAAAATCAAATATTATTCATCGACATTCAAATTTTGATTATCTCAAGATATTCTTGACCAACACAGCTTGCCTCCATTATTCGGTCCAATGATCTACACTTGTATCAACTAAGCCAATCAATTAAAAAATAAACATCCAAATGAAACTTCATATCAATAAGATGATGCAACCAATATTTCCATGCATGTATGGATTCACCCACGTACGCATAAAGTAAGGTACGATCGATTAGATTTAGAAAAGCATCCCAATCTAAAATCGTCTAGGAGAATTCATAACATAAAAACCTAGGAATAAAATATTCAATGAATTCTTTTAAGAATGCATAAATACACAACATGGGAATATACAAAATATTCAATGAATTCATCCTCATGACATGCCTTGAGGTTGAGAAGCAACTGTCCTCAGTTGTTACAAAATCATTAATAATAATCATGGGCTAGTATCCCTGTAAGATGCAATCAAGCATGGATAGGCGACGAGGGCATGATCAGGTAACCATTGAGAATCTTCGATGGGGTATCCTTTATAATTGATTAGCTATCGATGATAAACATTGCCTTCCCTTATGGTTGTTTGCTCATGGTCCAAAATATTTTTTGGTTCTATAATTTTAGAATCTTCATCTAATATTGGTGGGTCATCATATACTGGATAGGCAGGAAGAGGTCCTCTAAATGGTTTTAGTAGACTAATGTGAAAAGAGTTATGAATATGCCAATGTGATGGAATATCAAGACGATAAGCATTGTCAGAACCTTGAATGGGATGTAAAATGTAGGGGCTAATTTAATTATGGGATGTCTATCGACACTTTTGAGCCTTATTTTTTCAACACGAAGCCATACATGATCACCTTAGCTGAAAGTTCTACACACCTCATCTTGGGTAGAGAGATCATCCTTGCTACCATGTTCCTCAAACTCCTTCACCCTCATGTAGAGCAGTTCTTTCCTTTGTTTTCTAATGCTGGTCACTTCCTTTCTAATGCATATCAGCAAGGAAAGATCTAATAGCCTGACTCCAAGCCTTGTTGGCTGGAGTAAGACCTATCCCAAATAAGTCTCCCCAAATTTTTTTTATTTCCTCCTGGAGAATGGGCAACTTAAATAAGCTAGGGTCAGTGTGAAACCATTGATTACACACCTTTTTGTCATAGTTGTCCAGTATCAAGATAATGGGATAATGGTTTGAGAGGCATGTAGAGAAGTCAATTTTGCATGCACATCTCACAAAGGTGTTACACATACTTCTTCTAACATACCCTCTGTCCAGTCTTGCCTTCCTTGCTAGCTCACCCAAAGCATAGTTTTGCCAAGTGAAATCACCAATGTTGCCCATGTCACAATCCTGGACTGTTTCAACATTCTTGCACTCTGCAGCCTGAATCACCATTTCCTGCGCGGGCATTTGTACCAATCTTTCACTTGGCACTATGGCTTGGAATAGCTTTTGTCTGTAATTGGACATCAGATTCAGCATTTGATCTAATGTGATGTTCAACTTCATCTTGCTGAGATCCTCCCACATGTCATATTCCTCCACGAGGTTGCTACTCCTCACTTTGTGACTAGGCATACTCTGGCCTCCCTCTGTACACTTTTCCTTCTTTCCCCTTGGCTTCTCTTTCCTTATCTCGACCTTCTCTTGTCAATTTTCTTATCCAGACTTGCTCTGGATTTACTTCCATTTTCTTTTGTAGGTTTGGGCTATAATGGGCTCCAGCATAGCGGCTTCTTGCCTGTTGTAATTTCTTCCTACTTCTTGAGTAGGCTTGTCCTATCTCCGGATTCGTGTCAGCATGCTCACTCAGGAGCGGGCTTTCCTGCATTGTCTGCACCATTCTTGCCTGTTGCAATTTCTTCCCACTTATTGACCAAGCTTTTCCTGTTCAAATTCGTGTCAGCATGCTCACTCAAGAGCGGGCTTCCTGCATTTGTGCACCATTCTTGCATGTTGCAATTGCTTCCCACTTCTTGACCAGGTTGTCCTGTTTGGATTCATGTCAGCATGCTCACTCATGAGCGGGCTTTCCTGCATTGTCCGCACCATTCCTTGTGCACTCTGCACAAGCCGGTGATTTACTCTTGGACCCTCTACTACCCTACCCACTACTCTGGATTTTTCTTTAAGGCCCAATGGCGACTTAGTTGATAGAGCTAGGACTTGTTGTTGCGGCTCATGGTGCTGCCTTTCCACCACTCTCGGATTCTTATTTCGAGTGCTGTAAAAACATGTGTCAATGGGGTGTGGTTGCTCTTTTCGCAAATAGCACATGGCTGCCTACGTGTTTTTCATCTGAAACTCTTCCTTTATATGGCCCTGGTTATTACACTTCGTGCACCAAATGTCCAATCTCAGTCGGTATCCTGCATGTCAGCCAGCAAGCTTGGCTAGGGCGGCCTTCAGTTCTTCTTGAACATCCACTGCTTGCTTCTTGCATTTCGTCTTTTGGGGCTTTCACTCTTCGGCATCCAAAGGAATCTCATTTTGGGGTGTCTTCTAAAGAATCTGACTCAAAAGTTTCTTCTTCCATCTTCTTTCATTTGTCCTTCTTTTTCTTCTTGTGGTCTTTGCTTGTCTACTTCAAGACCCCCTCAGCTTTGGTTGCTCCTGTTAACACTTGTTCAAAGATGAGGGTCTCCAAATCATAAGAAGCTACCGCCGTTTGGAGCTTCTCCCTCAATCCTCTCATGAACCCCTGGCTTAGTGTGGCTTGGGCAGATTTGTTGGGTTGATCTAGACGCATTAGTAGTGCTCTGAACTCTGCTACATAATCCTCTATTGGCCTCTTCTTCTGAGTCTTCCTCAAATGTCTGAAAGTGCTCCATACCATATTGAGCGTACCAGCTGGAGGCCTTGCCACCCAGAGTTGTTGCAAAGTACTCTGTCTTTTGCGGCAATATGGGGCTCGAGTGGCCAAGAAGGTGGTCTCAAAGGCAAAGGCATGAGCATCTAGATCCTCCTCACTCTTTCCCTTAAACTTCGGGTATTTGAGAGACATCCTTTCCACAACTACCAGTTCTTCTTCCTCTTAATGATTCTGCCTCCTGTTTCAAAGCTCATGTTGCTCTTCTTGTCCCTCCTGATTTCTTAGAGGTTCCTAATTCTGCCATTCTTGCTTGAGCGGAATCCCTTCCGAAAGTTTTCTTGGACGATGTGGTGACCCTTCACTTTGTACGGCTTCGGATTGCCCGCTAGCAGTACCGCATTGCTCTGCTTGGGCTTTCTTCATTATCCATGCACTGTCCATTGCACTCCTATGACTCCCTCATGAACATACTCGACATACGGACGTGCACCTTCCTCTATTGATTTACCTAACTAGCTTTTTTATGTCATAAGTTTTCTAGGTGAATCTACATGTTATGTGCAACTCAGACATGCTTCCTGTGTAGAACTAACCTCTACCTTCCTACTCCCCTTCTTGGCATATCATTCTCTACTAGGATTACCAAAAGTGTCGGTCTTTAGTCAAGACCCAGCACTTATGTTGTTCCAGACCACCTAGTTAGCTCTGGCAGAGCAGCGAGACGACTAATGCAACTGTACCCAATGCAATAAGCCAATGCTGGTGTGTTGAGCTTCTGGTATGCATAAGCTTGGGGAGTTATTTGTGACTACAAGTATGTTAGTTCCTAGGTTCTTCATGATTTCGGATAGGAGTTAACGTCCAAACAAGAATGCAATTACAAAGAATGGAATTGCATAGGAGTTAACATCCAGACAAGAATGCAATTACATAGAATGGACATGGAATAGACAGAACTATGCAGTGCAGAATAGAGACAAGTCCAACCCATGAGACATTCTTCAATATTTCTTGGACTCTCACAATACATGGAATAGATAGAACTATGCAGTGCAGAACAGAGACAAGTGAGAGACCAACCCATGTGAGACATTCTTCAATATTTCTTGGACTCACAATACAATATACTGGCAATCACTCATCTCATGAACTCCTGAGCTCCACTATTCATTTAGTCATCTATCCTCTCTAGTCCACACACTCGAGAATAATCCCCTTCGCTGCTTACATCCATTTGGGTACTACCTGTTTGCAAGATGCCGTTACAAAGTTGTTACAAAGCAAGAAAACTTAAACCCTAGTTTGTTACAAAATGAGATAATCTAGGTGGAAACTTGGGTGGTGGCCAAACAGGTTGGTTGGTTGGTTGGTCTCCAATAGTGACTCCAATACTTTGGACTTTATTTTGATGAAGATCCAAAAAAGAAATGGCTCCTTTTGGCAGTGTATATCTGCTTGATTTTGGGTAAGCCAATCCATTCCGAGAAATCCATCATAAATTCTTAAAGGCAAGACTTTGAATTTGTATTCATTGGAATTTTCATTTAGAGTAAATTTGAGATTATCTATCTCATGATGTGTGAACAAAATTTTCACACTGGTAAATTTAACTTGCATCGGTTTACCTTGTTTCTCGTCTATCTCTAACTTTCGTAAAAGCAGGCATGTGAAATGAAAGAATGAGTGCTTTTTGAATTAATCAAATGCTCAAATTGCTTAGCTTAATAGTTCATATGTGCTCAAATGATAGAAAATTCCTTATCTTAATAGTTTGTAGGTGCTCGAATGATAGAAAATTGCTAATTTTGGCCTTGATGCTCAATGGCAACATGAATTATGCCTTTATTATCTTCTTCCAAATCTTCTTCTACATTGGCAATAGTGATAGCTCGAATGGCGGCTGGTTGAGCTGAAACATTTCTTCTTTGATTTCCTCAATTCTAGGGTGAAGGGTCTTGATAACTTTGGGCAAGAGTAAAAGGTCTCTGGTTTGGACAGATGCTACTAGTCTTTGAAAATGAGGTCTTGCATTGGATAAGTAAATCTGAGGTATTGGGACATTTACTCATAACATGCCCTAGGTTGTTGACACCTGTAACATCTTCGTTCCCTTCTGAGCTATTATAAGGATCTGTCAGTTACTTAGGAACTTCCTCTTCTTGGTCCCATATTTTAGAAATCTTGGTTCAAATTTTGAATTTTATTTTTCTTTGCCTTGGGCAAATTTTGGTTTTCACCTAGGTCTAATGATCTTTTCCAAGCTATCAGGGGCATTCTTCTAGCTTGAGGGTTTTATTTTGGAAAAATTTTAGTGGTCTTTCGCCATATGCACTACTTCTCTTGGTTTAGCATTCTTGGCCAGCTTATCCACAAGTGAATTGAGCTTTTTTTTTTACAAACCTATTAAAAAGCAATGTGGTATCATCCATAGATGTCATGAATCACATTAGATTTGCATAAGCTTGATAATGTGCATTGACATATTTTCCATCTTGGAATAACTCGAAAAATTCATTCATCTTGTCCTCTTCGTATCCTAGTGGGAATTATCTTCAGAATAGATATACCTTTAGAATGGATATATCTTTAAGTCATTCCATTTTGAGTCATCTTATCCTCTTTGTATCCTAGTGGGCATTATCTTTAGAATATATATCTTGAAGTAGTCCCATTTTACTTGATCTTGATTTAGATGACTTGCCTCAACATGATTCTTTGAACATGAACGAGCCAAACCAACAATCTTAAGACGGGGGCCAAGGCCATCTTGCTCCGTTCATTATAACCTGTAATATAAAAGTATTCATCCATTGCATCCACCCAGTTATGAACAATTTCAACCACATTAATTTTTTTACCTCAAAAAGGTATTGGTTAAGATTTGTGTAGGGCTTCACGAATATCACTATTAAGTTCTTCCAACTGGATATGAAGATTTGCCGACTCCACTCATGAGATGATAATTTTGAAAAAGATAATTACACACTTAAAGCTTAGAGATAGTGACTTGAGTGCAGGTAAGATATCTTTATTTACTCAAAAGCTCTTATTATATTGCAATGGGGAAGTCTAATCCCCCCTTCCAAACAAGCAGAACTTTCAATACTGTCCCCCATGATTATAATTTTTTGGTAGGGAAGATACAAACTTAGATGGTTTAATCTAGACAAGTACTGATATATGGAATATTGACTTCATCCTCTGATACTGTATTTCTTTACTAAATTGAGTTTCTTGGTAATCATGGCTAAATTCATATTTGAAGTATAAAAAGTAAGAAAATCTTGACAATAAATTTTTCCTCTCTATCGACCCAACATTGAGGCCATATAATAAAAAGTCCTTGGTAAGGCTATCCAAAATAATACTTTCTAAACTTGAGATATTATGTGGAATCCTTGTTTTTTTGTAATCATATGTTGAAAAGCGGCACTAATGGTTGGGTATTCATGATCAATGATCTATTGATGCTAGATCATTACTGCATCAACCGTACATTTATTAACATCCTAAAATTAAAGACAATACTCATCAAAGGAGAAATCTTTATTTGTATATTGATTCTTATTTTTGTACAACACTACCTCTTTTTTTTCAAAAATATATTTTGGGTTAAATACTCTAATTCTTGCACGGCGGGTCCTATGATGTCGTTTGCTATTATTAAGATTTGGAGAGATAAGAATATGGGTTCTAGGGATAAAGAACCTAATAGCTCTGTGAAAATGTGTCTATGAGTTACAAGATATCTTGGTATAGATGCATAAATCTAGAGTCTACTTATTATTCCAAACTTGTAGTGAATCATGGTTACACAAATATTCTCTCTAAGTATGCCTACCTGATGGCAACAAGCATAAACAGTACTAAAACATATGTTATTAACAACACACCACTGTTGCCTCTGTTTGTGCCACATTAGAAAGAAGAGTTATTCAAAATGATGCATCAAGATAATCTTTTCACCTTGATTTGGGAAGATAGAATTTTAAATACAAATGCTATTATGTCATCTCATCGAGACAACCCCAATATACTGGATAGGTAAGGCCAAGTTTAACTATCACACCATTCTATATTTTTTCATTTACTTAATTTATCTTATCAATATAATTTGAAAACAAGGAAGAAGATAATGAAGATAATCAGAAAAAACATCATATATACATCAAAATTATTTATATACAACATGGATTCCGCTATGGACACAATCAGCTCTTACACACTCTGCATCTTCCGTAGGAATAACTATCATATCTAGGGGGATATAGTCCCTAAGAAATCTCCATAATCTATGCTAAAGAACACGATCTAGAGTAAGAGTAAAACATAGTACTAGCTCGCGTATAACTCTGAGCCACATGAGTACCATCATCATCGTAAGCGTTCTCCCAGAATATGGAAGTCAGGCTATAATAAACTAGACTCTCACTCGCTCACTCAAGTTACTATAAAAATCATCAGTTCTCCTAAGTCATGAAGAATGGTCAATACATCCGTGGATCAATGTGGGTTGTGTGAATCAGGTAGTATCTCCTCTATGAGTTGAGGTTGTGTGAATCAAGTCCTAGCTCCTCTATTAAATTGAAGTTCGCAACACATTCTATCTCCTCTATGAATTGAGGTACCCTGGAACTCTAAACACAACTAGGATCTATTGAGCCATCTAAAAGAAGCTGAAGGTGATACATTTCCATTCCTTTTTCTAATATGGCTAGCTAAATCAATCACACTAATTTCAACCTAGGCTCTAATACCAGCTATGAGACCCCCATCCCTTGCAAATAATCAAAATAGCTACAACAGAAGACTAATTAGGGTAGAGCATCTCATTTGAGTCTCACTACTACGACACTATCCTAATGTAAGATATTCCAATAAATTCTCTCACAACTATTCTCAAATGCATAGGATTCCTCCAAGGAAGTGTTCCTCTAGAATTCTCATGAATAAAAGTCATATCGGTAACTCAAAGAGACCACCAATCCCTCGATCATGGAGAAGACATTTTTACTCGAATTATCACTTTTTTAAGAACAAAAATCCCATTTTACCCAAGTTTACTAAGTTTTTCAAGCAATTTTTTTGGTTTCGTTTCACGTTCGCCTTGCCTCTTACTTTCTAATGGCGCATCCAATTTCTACTTTGACTAGATCTATAGGCATAGCCTAGATCCCATTCAATCCCTTAGGGTATAGCCTGCCACCCTACCACCAATGGACCTATGGAGCCGGTGTGAAGTCACACATCCATAATTGATATTCCTTAGTCATTACTCACACACCCAATGAAAGCAAGTTAAGCACACACCACCCACAACACAAAAATCTTCAAAATTTACAAGCATACTTAAAACTTTTATGGGTACAAAAAGACATACATACTAAGAATCATACGGAAAACACTAAAATATTATCCATCTTAAAAAATAGTGATAATATCACATGTATTTAAAATATCTTCTCAAACCATGCCTCTACTCATTGAACCAAGAAGATATGCACCTATTAGAGCCCACACACTCCAACTTGTGCTATTGTCTAATAAGGATCCCACAAGTCTCACATCCCAGATTGGTAGCAGCACTTTTTGATGGCCATACCTTCCCAAGGCATGAACACTCCAACCTACATTTGCGCCAGAGTCTTGTGACCAAACACATAAGTCTAGCCCAAAGCTTCCTACCCTAGTACACTATGATGGAACCACCTCGGTCTTCATACCAGGCATATTAGGAGCACACCCACCACGGCCAACTGAGATGGGTCAAGGTCTCAAATGACTATCTCTTCATGATAGGGCTCACCACTTGGATGATATCCACCCAACATCATATCAACTTGTGAGGTATCTTCACAAGTTCCACTAAGTATATAAATAATTCCACAATGTATATTACAACAATATCCAAACAAATAGCAAACGTGACCAAGTAACCATGCATTATGCATATATCACGAAACATGGTAAACCATTGCAAGTTCTGATGAGATAGTCTCGATCCTCCATCAAATCTTTAAATGCATTTCCCGATCCAATCTCTTTGGTCCAATCCTTCACAATCCTTGAGCAACAATTGAATCCATCCTTTAAGCCATAGGTTCTTTAAGAGTCAACTAATCCTTTGATTTCTTGATTTTCAACCCTATCCTTTAGTTAGACTGGTAGTATCACGTTTCTAAAAGACACATACTCTTAATTTAAACTAAACACTTCCATGATGGGTTAAGGCCTTGTATCTTTAATTATACATTTTGAGGTCAGATCTAAAATTTAAGTCATACTCCTAGCCTTGTAAGGTTTTGGTCATAACCCTATTCTTTAAGTTATACTCCTAGCATTGTATTAATAAGGTTTTGGTCATAGCCCTTTTCTTTGATGATCATTCTCAATGTTAACCTGACGGACATTAAGTATTCTGAGTCATGGGCCGGGCTTGTCGGCACCACATGTAAAGGATAAAGGGATTGGGTGATCGCCGATGAGAGGCGCACCTCGAATATCATTAGGATAAGGGTTAGGACCGGTCGGATGCCCATGTGTGAATGGCTAGGTCACATATAAGAGTCAAATATAACCCTAAAAACATTCATTCTCAAATGTGTTGAATACAAGGAGTGCTCTTGCCTTATCTTCTCCATCCCATTCTCCTACGTGTGTGTGTGTGTGTGTGTGTGTGTGTGTGTGTGTGTGTGTGAGAGAGAGAGAGAGAGAGAGAGAGAGAGAGAGAGAGAGAGATAGCGATCAAGCACTGCGCGGCGGCACGGCGGCGGCGGTGGCTCCTTCTTTACTGCGGCGTGAGAATCCTTCACGACAGCGGTTTGAGCGGTGAGTTACACACCTTTGCTCCCTATTGAGCTTGCTAGTTTCTGGTTGTATGCTTGCAGCCATTCGTGGCTCGCTTACGGTGCCTGGCAAGTCCCCAGCTTCGACACGTGTAGCAAAAGTGCACATTTTTTGCACCGCTGCCGGGGAAATGCCCTGCACCAAGCTCCAGATGCAGCTCAAGCTGATGCGTGAAGTGAAATTTATACTGTAGGAAAGGCATAGAGAGGTGTGATTGTGTGTATGGTGTTGATTTCCATTCGTTTTTCTACATTTCTATTTTTTTCCTGCATTTTTGTTTTTACACGGGCATCTCCTTAGGTCTACGCACTGTGCGTGCGTGTGCAAACATAAACGAGGGGCTGCTCCCTTAGTTCGGCGCGACGCGTGCCCAAACAACAGCAAGGCGCTGCGGCGACCAACCCTAAACCCTAAAACATCAAAAAAAAAAAGCAAAAATTAATTTATTTAAAAAAAGACATTTTTTATTTGGAAAAAAATTTTTGAAAAGAAAAAACCCCCAATTGGCCCCGGCCTCGGTCTCGGTCTTTTGATATATATATATATAGGAGAGTGAGCCTCCATAGCTTTCTTTTAAGTGAAAGACTAAGGGGAGTGAAGCTCTATATGTAGCCCCCCAAGGAGTGGAGTGGTCATGTGGGACCACGGGAGCTCCGGATAGGCGAACACTGTGCTGTAAAGCACGCTAGGACCCCTTGAACAATACGCTCGTCTTGAGCTATCACACGCCCTAGTCCAGGTTTGCCATGAGTAAGGGGGTAAAAACAGGTTTAATTTGAAACAAAAACAAGTAGAAACGGGGTGCGAAACACCTGAGAAACCACTTGTGTGGGCTTCAAGGGTAGTTACCAATGCCCGTAGGGTACCCACGTCACATGCATCTACGCTCTGGTCGGGTGCTAGAGTCTGAGCAACTACAAAACATTTCAGTTTACGTAGGCTCACACCATCCCTCCACGTTAGCATCTTGGCCTTCAGTTAGAACCCAAGAAAGTGCAACCCAAGATCCACGAATAGCGGCTAGTGACTCGTCCTCCGACTCTGAAGTCATGGAAGGGCACCCTACCAAGAACTCTGAGGAAGCAAGACAAAACGTGCCAATTTGGGCCCCACAACCCGGATCTAGCATGTTTAGTCATCTAATAGAGACCTTTAGTAGAGCTACACGCTCTGAACATGCGACAAGTGAAGTAAACGAAGGAGGAGGGGAAGTAGATTCGCCATTCACATCTCATGTAGACCCTACCCTCCCAAAGAGTGTCCATGTGGATATTCTACCCACTTCGTTTAATGAAGGCCCTACTGAGCTACCATTTTCTAATGCTCTTCCTAAAGTAGAGGTCCCTAGAAGTCAATCCATAAGAAGTGACATTGCGTCCACTTCAAGAGAACCATTTGGCACGCCAAGTTTAGATGGGATATTTCTCAATAAAAATTGGGAATATGATCAACACACGGAGACTCTGACTGACCTATCCACGGGTTACACATACCATGTAGGTTGGTTAGAAGTCATACGATCTACATCTAGTGCCACCAATCTAGATGAACAACAAATGATATGTGAGGTTATTCATAGAATTATCCAATTCGAGAGGCAGAATAGGGGAGTGAACCTAGTTTCCACTGGACCTATGAGATTTTTGGATACGGGCGAGGACAAACAACCAACCCTGTAAAATTGGAGACTCCCTCGGTGAGTCCCATAGATCCGTCGTATGTTGTTTCGCCTGGAGTCTCAATGCAGGTTGAGCCCACGAGCAGTAACTTTAGCTTTCCAACTTTGGCTCAACTTTCCATTAGGGAATCCACAATGCCTACTCCGATGATGAGCATGACGAAAAGTGCACCCGTTACCACTGTAGTTAGTACAACACCGCTACTTAGTGGTACAATACCTACAACACCGCTACTAGTGCATATCGACCATATGTACCTATCGCTACTCATGCTCAGGTAGCTCCTACACCTCCTCTTATGCCAATGGCGTATGCTCCCCGAATGCCTTACCACAACCCTTATCCAAGAGGAGCTAGGCCTAGTCACATATCCTATCCTACATCAGCTACATATATATCAAGACCACTGCCAACTCTTGTCAACCAGGCCATCCCAGAAGTGCCTCCACCAGCTATGCCTACTCACTTAGGTGATTTAGCAGCGTTTGCTCAAACGATCGGACGATCTATTGCGGAAAACATGCGTGGCATACATGAGAGAGAGCCTAGAAGCAAGGCGGTACAAGTTGCCAAGCTCACTCAGAACTTCAGTGGTAACAAAGATGTTAGGAAGAAGCACATTGAAGTTTTTGAACACGTGTGTGATTCGTTGGAAGAGCACAATGAGCTACATAAATGTAAAGCCTTAGGCTTAACCTTGAGTGGAACAGCTGGAGATTGGTATCAAACTTTAAGTGTTGAAGAGCGTACTCACTATCCCACTCTCAAGAGATTGTTCTTGAAAGAATACATACGTGAGGGTGTGCTTTGGGGAGTAGCATCTCAACTCCAGAAAGCTGAACGGGAGGAAGGAGAGTCAGTGAGAGACTTTATTAGTCGACTAAAGCATCTAAATTCTCGCTGTACTCCCGATGAGTGCTTCAATAACAACCAACTTCTTGATAGATTCATCCGAGGATTGTGCCATGAGAGGACATATACAATGGCCTAGTCATTAGAGGTCTTACGACGTGGGAAGCAGTCTCGCTGCGACGAATGCAATCCAGTTAGAAGACAACTTGATGATTGTAGGTAAAAAGGTGTCTTCGGAGACAAAGTCTGTCAGTTCGCAAGTATCTGGGCACGAGCCAATGACTATAAAACCTATTGCCAAGGAGCCCAAGATATCCGAAATGTCTGTAGTACTAAGGCTCTCCAAGAATACTTTAGGGGTAATCGAGCTCCTTAAAATAGCCATATATACCCAAGAAGAGAGCAACAATGGTGTTCAGTTTACTTAGGACCACATAGTACGAGTGAATGTCCCACATTCAGAGTTAAATTCAATGGGAATTGGAATGCATGTGGTAAGTATGGCCATCAATCTAAGGATTGTGTAGTAATTAAGCATATGTTAGCAAATGAGGCACCACTAGCCTGGTCAAACACACCTCAAGTACCCGCATTGATGCCTGCACCACCTGTCGAGAAACCGTCACAACACATAGTTCTAAGGAACCCAAATGTAGTCTAGTCTGTGCTGTTACCACCGCCAGTGCTAGGACCACAACCTCCACATCCAAGGATTACCCCTATAAATCAGATGGGTTGTGAGTCACATAGTGCGTGTGGGGATTATGAAGAGGATATAGACCCCACTGTTTCATATGGGATTGATACGTTTGAAATGACTCCGTAGTACTACATGGAGGATCATTTTGGGCAAGTCAAGCCTATATATCAAGCGGCTGCTCTCGCCACAAGAGGGCAAAACCTTAATACCGTGGCCAGGAGACCACCTCTTCAATGCTACGATTGTGGTGGACCGCATCGTGTAGCGGAGTGCCCTAATAGGCTACAGAAGATCACTGCTCAAATGCAACAAAATCAAGGGAGCATGTCGGGAATGCCGGTACTTACATGTAATCGTTGCAGCATAGATCATTTGATTGCTTAATGTCCACATAATCCGAGTGCACCCAAGATTACGCCATTGAATTTGGTTGAGGTCACCAATGAGGCACTAGGAACCACACCTGTTGTACCCGCGAATGTAGTCACACGATCAATGCTTCAAAATCAAAACTACATTCTTGAAGAGAGGGATACTGCATCAATTGCTCGAGAAAAGAAAAAGAGAACGCAATGGAAGAGATCGCTTAATACCACAACCTCCAAGCCTAGTTCAAAGACTAATATAGGCACAGGAGACGACCCCATGTATATGAATGATCTTGAAGATGATTCTGATTCAATAGAAACCATGGGGACCAAAGCCACTACTTTAAGGGAGGAACCCACTCGGGAGCTCATCGAAGGAGAATCAAGCGAATACATAAATTAGGGAAAACAAAGGGAAACTCCTCCGGCCCCACAACCAAATCAGCTAATGCCCTCTCGGCTACCCAGACTGACTAAGACTCCCAAAGACAAGCCACGTGGGCCAAAAACCCTCAAGAAAAAGATTGGAACTTACCCAAACCCAGTTGAGGAGATTGAATAGGTGCAACACTTAAGGGGTTTGGTGGAAGAAACACAAAGAGAACTGGAGCCAGCTGACCCTAGAAGAATCAAAATTCCAGACATAGTGTTTCCTACACAAGTTCAGCCTCACAGGAGCCATAAACCATTAGCTATACCTAGTATCATTCGGGACGAAAGTGAGGATAGGACATCAAGAAGTGGGTAGACACCCTTCTTGCTTGAAAGAATGTTTAGTGAGGGAATGCCTGACCCCATCGAAGAGGAAGTGATTCCATCTTCACCAGTCCCTAGCCAGGGCCAACATCTCAAAAAGTACCGTTGAATGTGTCTAAACTAATGGATTTCATGTCCTCTGAAATCAGAACCTCGATCATATCCAAGCTATACGGAGATCCTGATCTATTCTTAGCTCTTTGGGCATTTCTCAAAATGGAGAACTGAAGGCGGGGTTATCACAATTTGCAAATATGGATACACCCGACATGCTTCAAGATGAGGAGGAACATTTGGATCTACGGCCCAACCTAGATGAAGACTCAGTCGTTGAAGTACCTGTTAACAAGTTGGGACAGTACTTTGAAGGTGATGAATCTAATGCAACCTTCCCCATTACTACCAAGGGATTAACTCTAAAGGGAATCCTTGATGGTGGTGTTGGAGTGAGCATTGTGACTAAAAACTGGGAATCTATGAGAAGACCTCACCTAGAAGTCACAAACATAGTAGTTAAGATGGCAAACGGAACTATAGCTAAACCTATTGGAATGCTAAGGGACCTTAAGATCAAAGTTCTGGGATACAAGGTAAGACATACTTTCATTGTAATGGATTTCTCTAAGCATCCTATGTCATATCAAATGATCTTAGGACGCCCCTTCATGAGGGAAGCACAAATGGTGCATGTCATATCGAAAAACCATGTCTACTTACAATTCTAGGACTCTGTCATTTGAGTTGATCTTGAGAATGGTCGCGCACATCCTTTAGGAAGCAAGGTTATCATCGATAATCGATCAGATACCACTATTCACTCAGCCCCATTAAAGTATTGCTATACATGCAAAAAAGAGACTGATGATGGGAAAGATTCTCCTTATATGGATGTCCTACCGGGCATGACTGAGTCGGATAACGTGGATTGGGTACACCTAGCGGCAACCATAGACACATGGAAAAATAGAGGCACAAGTTGGGTAACGCCTGAGGGGCAAGGTATGCCACCATTAGTGCTAGTAAACATGATAGGTGTTATGCACTTGACTCCTGATGGTAAGAAAGTGGCAAACTCCCTTGACACTGACAGTAGCGAAGACTCTGACCAATGTAACTCTGAGTCTGAATCTCAAGAAGAAACTAACTCTAAGCGCCTGATAGGGGGTATGAATCAAATATTCACCCAAGTGTGGAAGCAACGTGCTCAAGGCCTAGGACAGTGACCTCTTGCAGTTCATTCGAAAGTGAGGGACACAAATGAAAATCGACCAAGTGAGTCCGAATCTGATAGAAACAAATGAAAATCGCCCAAGTGAGTCCGAATCTGATAGAAACAAAAATCAAAAACTTGGTAAGAAGAAAACGAGACATAAGCGACAACGTTATCGAGCTAATGTACGGACTACAATAAACAAAGAGAGATCCACCTACAGAATGGCTTAGTTATGTAGGAGCTATTGATGCTCATCGGAAGTTAACGGATAATTGGGGATAATACCTCCAAAGTGTCATGTGGTGCATTCCACAACCTCATGACGTCGCCCAATTAAAAATCAAAGAGAAGCCGAAACTAAGTCGTACTGCGAGAAGGCGCCAAAACCGAGAGTTAGCTCAGCAACAAAAGGATGCGAAATTAAAAGAAAAAAGCATGCCACAACAAGAATCGGTAGACTTACACCCAGCACCCAAGCATTTCAAATCGTTTACCACGGGGAAACGTAAAGTCGTCTACACAAAAGCCCAACGAACGCCTACCAATGGGAGTAGCGGTGTCTACGATGGCCCGGCGGTACCAAGACGGAAGAAGCTACACTTAAGAGGCTTCTTGAAGAATTCAAGGACATATTTGCTTGGACATACCATGATATGAAGGGTGTTCCATCCTCTGTGGTGCAACACACAATTCCAATGATTAGCACTGCTAAACCAGTCCAGCAACGTCCCTACCCAATGAATCCATTCCTCTTGGGACGAGCACTTGATGTATTTACGAAAAATATTTGAAAGGTGTAGATTATATCGCATCTCATTGAATCCTTTCAAATGCCAATTCTGGGTTAAACACGAAGTTATTCTAGGGCATATAGTGTCCAAAAATGGGATTTCCACTGACGAGAGTAAAATCAAGGTCATTCCGGAATTGCCCCCACCCACTAACTATAAGGGAGTCCAACGCTTTATGGGCCATGTTGGTTATTATCGAAGGTTTATTTTATTCTTCGCTGAGATAGCTCAGCCATTGTACAAGCTTCTCATCGAGTTTATTTGGACCGAAGATTGTGGCCGTGCTTATGAGCTATTAAAGAAGGCCTTGGCGAGTGCTCCAATCTTTAGAATGCCTAACTAGGATTTAATCTTCCATGTGCATATTGATGCATCAAACTTTTCTATTGGGTGTGTACTAACTCAACCTAGAGAGCATAAACTAGACTACCCCATTAGCTTTGCCAGTCGCCAGTTGAATGATGCTGAAATGAACTACACCACTACGGAGCGAGAAGGGTTGGCAATGATATATGCAGTAAAGAAATTTTGTTATTACCTTCTTGCCACCAAGTCTGTTTTCTATGTGGATCATCAAGCATTGTTGTATCTTGTAAACAAACCATGCTCCACAGGAAGAATCACACGATGGCTATTGATTCTTCTTGAGTTTGATTTCACTGTTGTTGTGAGACCGGGCAAAAAACCTAATGGTGAAGCTCCTACGGGAGTTGATGATGACTTACCTGACACTTCCTTGTTCATGGTGGAGACAATGCTTGAATGGAGTGAGAAGATTGTTAACTTTTTGGTTAATGGCTTTCCACCTAAAGAGCTTCGTAAAGACCTAGCTCGAAAGCTGATCAAGGAATGCGAACCCTAATGCCTGATGGCCGGGACTCTTTATAAAAGAGGAAAGGATGACGTTCTTAGGCATTGTGCCCAAGAGGATGAGTATCTATATATTTTGCAAGAGGCACATATGGGCGTAGCCTCACTTCTCAGGAGACTTAACGGCACATATGGATGTAGCCTCACTTCTCAGGAGACTTAACGGCGCGAAAGATCTTACAATCAGGGTATTGGTGGCCCACTATGTTCCAAGGTACATCACTTTTTGTGAAGGGTTGCGATGAATGCCAACGCTACAAAAGACCCCAGCGGAAAGATCGGATGCCCCTACGTCCAATTAAAGTAAACCAACCATTTGAAAAGTGGAGTTTAGACTTTGTAGGTCCAATTAGCCCAGCGGCCCGCAACACACAATCTCGCTATATTATTGTGGCCACTGACTATGTGACTAAATGGGCTGAAGTGAAAGCGACACGTAAGGCAGATGCGAGGACAACAGCCAAGTTCCTCTTTGAAAATATAATCACACGCTTCGATTGTCCTTTTGAACTTGTAAGCGACAACGTTACACATTTTATAAATGAAGTCATTAAGGAGCTCACAACAAATTTCATGATATCCCATTATAAATCCACTCCGTATTATCCGCAAGCGAATGGCCAAGCCGAGAGTTCCAACAAGACCTTAATCTCTGTTCTAACAAAAACTGTTTGGGCTCATCGCACGAATTGGGATCTAAAGCTTACGACAGCATTATGGGCCTATCATACTGCTGCGTACAAAGTGGCTATTAATTGCACACTATTCAAGATGCTATATGGCCAAGAAGCAGTCATGCCATGGGAATTTGTCATTCCTAGTCTTCGTGTTGCTACTCAAGAGGGTTGGGATGGTAATCCCTTAGTAGAGCATTTGTATATCCTTGAGTGACTAAACGAAGAAAGACAATTGGCTGTGTACAATGCCCTTGTGGAGAAGGATAGAAGGAAAAAATGGTTTGATCGCCACCTGAAAGACAAGGACATCAAAGTTGGGGATAAAGTCCTGATGTATGGAGTGCATAACGAAAAGAAGAAGCTCAAATATGCTGGTAAGGGACCGTATAGAGTATGTGAAATTACCCCGCAAGGTACCATCCAAGTGGAGACTCTCCACAGAGTTGAAACTATTGGATTCCTCAATGGGAGTAAATTCAAAAGATACTATGACTCCCTGAGCCAAGAGGAGTTACATGCAATCCATCAGAAGAGGGTAGCCAAAGAACAAGTTGAGCTTAAGAAGATACAAGAAAGAATTGAATCCAAAGAACGTCAACAGCGTGTTAGGCGCCAACGAGAAGCCAACTTGGGAATTACGCAAGCATTTTTCGAGGAGGCAGCGGAGGATTCACTGGAATCTGACCCGCCTCTAAGATACCCTATTGAGCTACAGAGTCCTTACGGGGAAGTGCTGTATAATGCATTATTGGATACGGGAGCTCAACACAATTTGCTGTCATATGGAGTGTGGTGTCAACTTGGAAAACCACCTTTAGCCAAGAGTGCTATCCAAGTTAAGGGTATCAATAAAAAGAAAACCCCTGTCTCAGGAATTCTGCACACTCCTGTTGCCTATGACAAGGGGACCGTAATTCAAAGCTTTTTGGTTATGCCTACTCGTACTATGGATGGAACTGTAAACTTAGGGCGCAAATGGATGTTAGCCACCAAGTGCAATATTGATTGGGCAACCAGGCGAGTCACAATGCAAGAACCAACACTCAGTCTGACCGCTCAAAATTTCGCACCTAAGCCATCAACCCTGGACAAAGCGCTAGATAACAAAAAATCACAAAGTCAAGTGGCCAAACCATCTTTCATTGTTTGCCACCCCTCAAACGCTTCAACGCCAAGAGTGGAAACATGCAGTGTGGTCTCCAAGGCTCCGCTTACTATACCAAAGAGTACATACAAATGGGTCCCAAAAGCTTAGCTAACGACTACCTCCACTGCTCAATCTCGTTCAGACAAGAAGCCTCGTAGTAGGAAAGCAGCTACCCGCCCGAGAAAAGGCAACGTAACATACGTTGGATTCCTAAAAAATTATTAGCAGCCCAACGGTACTACGAAGGGAATGACCAAATTTGGGTCCCTAAACATAAGCTATATCCCTCTACATCGCCTGTAAAACCTTGCAAACCAAGCGTTGCCACCCCAACGACAATTCAAGACCGTGGTAAGGGAAAGGTAACGAAGTGCTCCGCACCACTTCTTCCAAAGCTAGTTTGGATTCCTAAACGATATCGATCGATACCACCTATAGCTCAAGAAGGGGGGAGCCACATGAAGCTTCTAGCTCCTCATGCCAGGCACACGTTGATATAGAAGTTTCTGCACGCTCTCCACCCACCCTTGTCAATACCCACCAAGTAACCAATGAGTCTACGTCTCCCCTTGTAAAAGTATCATCGAAAACCATTTCCTCCGTTCATTCATGGGAGCGTACACTACCATCTCTGCAATTTGATGTAGCCCCCACAAGGGTCATAAAAAGCTATCTGATCACATCACCACCTATGACCCGCTCGACAAATTGGTTCCAAGAGGCTGCAACATCATTACAAAAAATATGATCTACCCAAGGAAGGGGGGAGCATGTACTCACGTTTGATATTCTCTTGGCTCCTCCCCTAACCTTCTCCCGTGACCATGTAATTCCCAAATACAAGGGGATGTATATATATATATATAGCTTCATACACACAAAAAAAAAGAAAAGAAAAACAAAAAATAGTAAAAAGAGCAAGAGCACATTAAGAGGAGAAATATCCGCACACAATTAGGAACTAGATTGACCCGTCTTCATAAACCTACTGATGCTATATCTGTGTTTGCAGATATGGCAAATGCACGAGCATCACACACTTCATCCACTCCCACTTTTGGTGAGGGGTGTCATCTGTACCTTTCTCAGATATTTCACATGTGCTATCCTGTAATTAAAACCGAATTCGATCATATAGATGTACTAGCCAGAGAGGAAAATGTTGAGGAATTAGAATGGTTGATTCGCTTATTGACCACGACTGACCCCTACTCCGTAGAGGACGTATCCCCGATAGCCCAAGACTTTACTTTTCCACAGGATGACTATCTTTGCATGGTTACATTCTTGATGAGTTTATGTGGATGGGAATACGAAGAAGATATATCTGACGATGAATGGACAGATGAAACTCATGGCACTATCGAGGCGGACTTTATTTATTTGGATGATGCAGATAGAGGCTTAGCCTTAGGGCTAGAGCTAGGACTCTACAACATCCTCTTACCTTGATCCTCAGTATTAGTGTGGTGACTGGTAGGTAGGTTAATGTTTTCAAGTTGTTTTTAGTTTTGTGTGCTTAACAAGTCCTTATTTTTTCAATTGATGTGCCTCTCGAGGTGGTATAGTGCTTGTTAGTTAGTTGTACAGGTTGAAAAGTTTGAGGTGGGTTCGCTTTCAAGTCCTAAGATTGCCGTAATGTTCATACATAAATATCTCATCAAATTGCGGGCATTTCTCATCAAATCAAGGAGATCTCCAAAATACAGGTGTAATTCTTCCATGCCCACTCTCTTTCGTTTTTACTGTTCAATTAATTGTATGAACTATAATGCATGACCACATGGAATTTGTCAAAGCACTACTTAGTTTTTGAAGTTGCCTACTAACGTGTTAGTGTAAATCATTAATGAGTTTAACCTTATTGGATATATTCTTGAGAATGCATGAAGTCTTTAGTTAAACCTGGAATACGGTTTTCTTAGGTCTAGGGTCAAACCATCTTAATGTTTGACACCTGGCCATGTGTGTGTTGACCTCAAGACATAGCTTTTACCCCTTTGTCGAAAGGATGTAAGAACATATTATAGTTCAGGAACGAAAATCAAAAGAGATAAATAAAATAAAAAGAAAAGCCTACAAAAAATGGCAATGCAAGTCTATTATGTGCTTTAATGTTGGCCTATCACCCTATTGACACTTGGTAGGCAAGGAGTAGTCTACTCCAGACCGATGCCCTGGGTTGGTAGGGGGTAGCCTTGCCTAAGGTGAACTAATAGATTCCTGGAGAATGCCTTGTGTTAAACATAGCACAGGATCGATGTTAGTTTTGCTTTAGGGAGGTCGCCATTGTGTGTAAAAATTGTCACGTGCATAAAGAAATAAAGGCAAAAGGCTCCTATAACTTTGATGTTTCTTGTGTCCCTAGGCTCGTGGTATTAGTTTGTTCTTAGAGTAGACACATTGTGGTCATCTGTTTATTTATTAAGCTTGGTAATTTTCCTTGACTTAGGCTAGTTATAGACCTTGATTAACCTTCGACACCTTGCTAACTCTTGAATTACTTTCAATAATTTTAAACTCATGTTAATTTGCTACGCTAGCTCATTCATGTGACCCCTTTAACTAAGTTCTCATGGCAACATCCATTGTGGTCTAACATGCTTGATTTTATTACACTCTATATCTTTTGATTTCCAGAATACTTTCACTCTACTTCCCTGTTTTGCAAACGGCCTACCACAACAAACCCTATCAAGCTTACCATACCACAGCTTCCGAGGACGGAATCTACATCAGGAAAGGGGGCATGTTAACCTATGACAGACATTAAGTATTCTGAGTCATGGGCTGGGCTTGTCGGCACCAGGATAAAGGGATTGGGTGATCGCCGATGAGAGGCGCACCTCGAATGTCATTAGGATAAGGGTTAGGACCGGTCGGCCATGTGTGGACGCCCATGTGTGAATGGCTAGGTCACGTATAAGAGTCAAATGTAACCCTAAAAACATTCATTCTCAATGTGTTGAATACAAGGAGTGCTCTTGCCTTATCTTCTCCATCCCATTCTCTTGCGTGTGTGTGTGTGTGTGTGTGTGTGTGTGTGTGTGTGTGTGTGTGTGTGAGAGAGAGAGAGAGAGAGAGAGAGAGATCGAGCACTGCGTGGCAGCACGGTGGCGGCTTCTTCTTCACTGCGACGCGAGACAATTGTAAGATTTTATTTGTATCAAATTCATCTTCTATTTATCAAAGGCTATTTACTTACTACAGTGAAGAGATATAGTTAATTTTTGTAACATCTAGGCCAAAGGGGGTGAATAGGTTTTAATTAATTAAAAAATTATTTTCATATGTTTGGTTGTTCTCAGTGAACCAGAGATTTAAATAAATGGTAATTCATGATACAATGATTTAAAATATCAAGAAAGCGACATGTCTTTGCCTATTTTTAAAATTTTGAAATACGAAAGGAGACCTACTTGAATAATAGCTTTGGCTTGATGTTCTTGCACTACAGGTTGAAGAAAATCCACACCTACTTCAAGCTTGGGATTGAGTTCCCTTTCACTCTCCAAGATGGCCTAAATGTCGTTTTTAGCTAGATTAGCTAGTACTCCTAGGTGTAAGATGTCATAAAAGTTTTGAAGAAGTATAAAAGAGTATTTTTCAAAGCTAATGATGATGCTTCTACTAGGTGTGTAGTAAAAATGAGGTAGAGGACCTCTTTAGATAGGTTAGGGCTCTTCATATACATGGAATTTCACCTAAATTTGCATGTATAAGTCCCAGCCACCATGCACATCACTTTAGATGAGTTAACTCAAGGAAAAATGGGCTAGACTAAGGCTTACTAGTACAAGAGCCCACCATGCACTAATGTAACTAGAGCTAAGGAAGCTCGACACACCACTCATGAAAGAAATCACTAGCCATTCGATGGTCTCACCTAACAAAAAACCATGTGCATATTACCACTTGTCATTTTTCACTTACACCCACAATTCCACTTGGTTTCCTTAAACCATGGTTTTTCACCCCAAACCTTTGAACCTTATGGGATTGAATTGATTTTTCCCAAGGGTACATACACTTAGCTAACCCTATTTAATTTATTTTTTTCCAATATGCTGATATTGTTGCCCAAGGTCCTCGACCTAGGGTGAACCACGCATTTTGGATTTAATTATGGGTTCAAAATTTTTAAATTTATATGGGATCTAAGTGCTTTCACACAAGGATACACACACATATGTGTGTACATGTGCACAATTGTACATGTACCCCTGTGTGTACATCTGCACAATTGCACTTTTATAACTTTCTGAGCATATGAACCTTGGTTATTATCTAAAATTAGTTTTCAAAGGTTTTTTCTTATTTTTGACCCATGTGTATAATTATTCTTCAAGAATTCTCAATTTTTGAGCCGATTTATTTCTTTTATTTAAACACGGTTAGGAGGGATCTTACACTTGTAGGATGACCAATGCCATTGTAAACAACATAATCCAACCCTATGGGGCAAGCACATGGGTTCTCAATTGTTATAAGCTTACAACCTTAGAGCCAGGTAGGCGTAGGACCAGTGCCATCGGAAACTACATAATCCAACTCTATGGAGCATGAAACTTTGAACCCAGAGACTAAGGGGTTTATGCAACCATCCCCTTTTACATTCCACTACCACCACATGAATATGTAGAAGACATGCTAAGGATGGTGTTTGAATGGGAAGGTCGGTTACAATGAATGTAGTACCTAGAGGTTTGAAATGGGAAGGTCGGTTATAATGAATGTAGTACCTAGAGGTTTGAAATGGGAAGGTCGGTTATAGTGAATGTAGTACCTAGAGGTTGGAAATGGGAAGGTGGGTTACGGTGAATGTAGTACCTAGAGGTTTGAAATGGGAAGGTGGGTTATGGTGAATGTAGTACCTAGAGGCCCACATTAGAGGTTATGAAACCATCCCCCGCCGCCACCACATGAATATGTAGAAGACATGCTAAGGATGGTGTTTGAATGGCAAGGTTGGCTACGGTGAATGTAGTACCTAGAGGTTTGAAATGGGAAGGTGGGTTGCCATCAATGTAGCACCTAGATGCCCACATTAGGGCAAAACCAAGCTAACCCACATCTTGAGGATAATGACCAAGTTTGCTGGAATGGGAGATCCCATCTAATACCCAAAGAAGTTCGCCTTTTGAATAGTTCCTAGCTCATAGTACCTAGCAATATATTCACTTATAAAAATCAAAATGGAATCTCCGTTGAAGATCAGCAAGATCAACCAACAGATCCATATATAAAGAGCCATGGACTCATTCATTGAGGACCAGCAAGGTCAATCAACTAGATCCATGCCCGAATTCAGAAAACAACTTCCAATATCTTCCACGACGTATGTGTGGGTATCTTTGGCGACCCAGAGCCCGAGCACCGTATGGTCAGCACCCTCTAGGATCCTTTGCAGGTCACCTAGCGCTTCACTCATAGGCCACTTCCTTAGTCCCTCATCCACCGTATCGGAAGCTCATGATTTAAATCGAGCCGAGGTTGGTCAAGACCTCGGCCGACCTTCCTAATTGGCCTCTAATGTGTGGATAATTGGTGGAATTGCAAGCACTGCCCTCTGGTGCACCTCATGGTGATTTGGTTCCACTAAAAAAGCACCAATTTGGTCCTCAATTGTTGGAGAAATCAGCCTCCATCAATAGCATACCTTGTGAAGCCATGAGAAGAATTGATGATCCCACCAAGATCAGCTCATTTGGACTTTGCCTTCAATGTAAAGCAGACCAGTGGTCCAGGGTGATAAACTCTCTTAAAATGGGAAACTATGAGGTCTTGAGGCACTTTCACTACTGTGGGATTTTTACCCAATAGAGCTAGATGGGCCCCCATAGCTTAAATCTACAATCTTAAGGAGAAATAGACTTTCATTGTGGGATTTTCACCTAGTGGAGCTAGATGGAGGCCTATAGCTCAAATCCACAACCCCAAGTAAGAGAAAGGCAAGATCATGAGGGAAAAACCAAGTATCTCGAGGGAAAGGCTAATCACATGGGGTTTGAGGTGCAAGATGCTTGGGGTATGAGGAAACAAACCCTAAGAGGCATTACCTTAATTTGATCTATAGTTGACGAATTTCGCTCTGCAACCTACCGGTAGCATGATTTTAGGCATTTTCAACAAAACTAGCCAGTGATTCTTGGTGAGAAGGGACGCCTAAATGTGAGCAAGGTAGCCCTTGAAGGGCTTGGAAATGCTTGAGTGAGTGAAGGGAACAAGCTCTTGCAAGCTTGGCCATAAGAAGAGGATGGGGATAAGGTTATGGTGGTTAGATGAGATTAGTGGCTTTAATGAAGTGAATTAGTGCTAATAAAGTTGAGATTAGGCTACTAGAAGATCATGGGGAGAGGGGCGTCTTTGATACCATGTTGAGAAACATGGGCATCTCAGACATGTGCATGGCTATGGTGATTATTACCATTCCTACATTAATCTAGTGATTAATGTAGGATTAGTATTAATTCTATATTAATCTAGTGATTAAGCTAATATGAGGTGGGTAATGCCTAAACATAAACATGATGATTAATTGGTAAACTAATTAAGCTTATACTCAAGCATATTTAGGTTACAAGATTGAGACTTGTACTCATAAAGTAGCTTGAGAGCTTGCTTCATATTTCATTAAAAATGACCCCTTTTTATATGAGGGAGGTACAACTTTGCTTTGCTAGCTCATATGGGATAATTTAGCTTTGGTCATGTTGCTACTTGCCAAACAATGTTTTCTTTGCCTTGCTTAACTCACTCCCTACTAACTTCTATGCTCAGTGGCACCACATTTCTCAACATTTAGTCTATGCTAACAAAGCACAAAACACAAATAGGATACAAAAATTATGTTATGATATATTGTACCATTTTTATGTATAGACTAGTGTTGTGGGAGGTTAACATAAACCCTAATAGTAATTGCAATAAATAAAATAGAAAATTAAATAGAACAAATAAAATACTCAATACACAATGTTGGGTCCAATTTGCCTCCACACAAGAGTGAGCCCACGCTTCCTCTTTGTGTACTTAAATATATTTCATGGGTAGCTTTTGGGGCTCAAAAATAATATGCTTACAAAAATGTCGACTTCTTCAAGAACAATATTCTTCAAAAGTGGCTTGCTTCAAAAATAGCTTTCTTGAGCGTGCAAGCTAGGCTTATTTAAAAATAGGTGTGAACCTTGAATATTATAAAAATGCACATGCCTTTAAAAATAAAATATGCAAACGAGAGCTTTGTCCCAATTAACATGTAAACATTGCTAATAAATATGAATAGTCTCCAAATCAATTAATGGCACTTATCAAAAAAATCAAATATTATTCATCGACATTCAAATTTTGATTATCTCAAGATATTCTTGACCAACACAGCTTGCCTCCATTATTCGGTCCAATGATCTACACTTGTATCAACTAAGCCAATCAATTAAAAAATAAACATCCATATGAAACTTCATATCAATAAGATGATGCAACCAATATTTCCATGCATGTATGGATTCACCCACGTACGCATAAAGTAAGGTACGATCGATTAGATTTAGAAAAGCATCCCAATCTAAAATCATCTAGGAGAATTCATAACATAAAAACCTAGGAATAAAATATTCAATGAATTCTTTTAAGAATGCATAAATACACAACATGGGAATATACAAAATATTCAATGAATTCATCCTCATGACATGCCTTGAGGTTGAGAAGCAACTGTCCTCAGTTGTTACAAAATCTTTAATAATAATCATGGGCTAGTATCCCTGTAAGATGCAATCAAGCATGGATAGGCGACGAGGGCATGATCAGGTAACCATTGAGAATCTTCGATGGGGTATCCTTTATAATTGATTAGCTATCGATGATAAACATTGCCTTCCCTTATGGTTGTTTGCTGAGAGAGAGAGAGAGAGAGAGAGAGAGAGAGAGAGAGAGAGAGAGAGAGAGAGAGAGAGAGAGAGCGATCGAGCACTACGCGGCGGCACGGCGGTGGCAGCGGCTCCTTCTTCACTGCGGCCCATGAGAATCCTTCACGACGGCGGTCTGAGCGGTGAGTGACACACCTTTGCTCCCTGTTGAGCTTGCTAGTTTCTGGTTGTATGCTTGCAGCCATTCGTGGCTCGCTTACGGTGCCTGGCAAGTCCCCAGCTCTGACACGTGCGGCAAAAGCGCACATTTTTCGCTGCTGGGGAAATGCCCTGCACCAAGCTCCAGATGCAGCTCGGGCTGCTGCATGAAGTGAAATTTATACTGTAGGAAAGGCACATAGAGGTGTGATTGTGTGTATGGTGTTGATTTCCATTCGTTTTTCTGCATTTCTAGTTTTTTCTTGCATTTCTGTTTTTACATGGACATCTCCTTAGGTCTGCGCGCTGTGCGTGCGTGTGCGAACACGAACGAGGGACTGCTTCCTCAGTTCGGCACGACACGTGCCCAAACAGCAGAAAGGCACTGCGGCGACCAACCCTAAACCCTAAAACATAAAAAAATCAAAAATTAATTTATTAAAAAAAAGAAATTTTTTATTTGGATTTTTTTTTTGAAAAGAAAAAACCCCCAATTGACCCCGGCCTCGGTCTCGGTCTTTTGATATATATATATATATATATATATATATATATATATAGGAGAGTGAGCCTCCATAACTTTCTTTTAAGTGAAAGCCTAAGGGGAGTGAAACTCTATATGTATCCTACCCCCCAAGGAGTGGAGTGGTCATGTGGGATAAAGCCTTCACCCTTCCCCCCACCACCACAAGCAACTAGAGTGTTCTGAGGACCACGGGAGCTCCGGATAGACGAACACTGTGCTGTAAAGCACGCTAGGACCCCTTGAATGATACGCTCGTCTTGAGCTATCACACGCCCTAGTCCAGGTTCGCCATGAGTAAGGGGGTAAAAACGGGTTGAAAACGAAACAAAAACAAGTAAAAACGGGGTGCGAAACACCTGAGAAACCACTTGTGTGGGCTTCAAGGGTAGTTACCAATGCCCGTAGGGTACCCATGTCACATACATCTATGCTCTGGTCGGGTGCTAGAGTCTGAGCAACTAGAAAACGTTTCACTTTACGTAGGCTCACACCATCCCTCCACGTTAGCATCTTGGCCTTCAGTTAGAACCCAAGGATGTGCAACCCAAGATCCATGAATAGCGGCTAGTGACTCGTCCTCCGACTCTGAAGTCATGGAAGGGCACCCTACCAAGAACTCTGAGGAAGCAAGCCAAAACGTGCCAGTTTGGGCCCCACAACCCGGATCTAGCATGTTTAGTCGTCTAATAGAGACCTTTAGTAGAGCTACACGCTCTGAACATGCGACAACTACCCACTTCGTTTAATGAAGGCTCTACTGAGTTACCATTTTCTGATGCTCTTCCTAAAGTAGAGGTCCCTAGAAGTCAATCCATAAGAAGTGACATTGTGTCCACTTCAAGAGAACCGTTTGGCATGCCAAGTTTAGATGGGATATTTCTCAATGAAAATTGGGAATATGATCAACACACGAAGACTCTGACTGACCTATACACGGGTTACACATACCATGTAGGTTGGTTAGAAGTCATACATCTAGTGCCACCAATCTAGATGAACAACAACAAACGATATGTGAGGTTATTCATAGAATTATCCAATTCAAGAGGCAGAATAGGGAAGTGAACCTAGTTTCCACTGGCCCTATGAGATTTTTGGATACGGGCGAGGCCAAACAACCAACCCTGTCACAATTGGAGACTCCTCGGTGAGTCCCATAGATCCTTCGTATGTTGTTTCGCCTGGAGTCTCAATGCAAGTTGAGCCCACAAGCAGTAACTTTAGCTTTCCAACTTTGGCTCAACTTTCCATTAGGGAATCCACAATGCCTACTCTGATGATGAGCATGACGGAAAGTGCACCCGTTACCGCTGTAGTTAGTACAACACCGCTACTTAGTGGTACAATACCTACAACACCGCTACTAGTGCATATCGACCATATGCACCTATCGCTACTCATGCTTAGGTAGCTCCTACACCTCCTCTTATGCCAATGGCGTATGCTCCCCGAATGCCTTTCACAACCCTTATCCAAGAGGAGCTAGGCCTAGTCACATATCCTATCCTACATCAGCTGCATATATATCAAGACCACTGCCAACTCCTGTCAACCAGGCCATCCCAGAAGTGCCTCCACCAGCTATGCCTGCTCACTTAGGTGATTTAGCAGCGTTTGCTCAAACGATCGGACGATCTATTGCGGAAAACATGCATGGCATGCATGAGAGAGAGTCTAGAAGCAAGACGGTACAAGTTGCCAAGCTCACTCAGAACTTCAGTGGTAACGAAGATGTTAGGAAGAAGCACATTGAAGTTTTTGAACACGTATGTGATTCCTTGGAAGAGCACAATGAGCTACATATGTGATTCCTTGGAAGAGCACAATGAGCTACATAAATGTAAAGTCTTAGGCTTAACCTTGAGTGGAAAAGTCGGAGATTGGTATCAAACTTTAAGGGTTGAAGAGCGTACTCACTATCCCACTCTCAAGAGATTGTTCTTGAAAGAATACATACGTGAGGGTGTGCTTTGGGGAGTAGCATCTCAACTCCAAAAAGCTGAACGAGAGGAAGGAGAGTCAATGAGAGACTTTATTAGTCGACTAAAGTATCTTAATTCTCGTTGTACTCCCCATGAGCGCTTCAATAACAACCAACTTCTTGATAGATTCATCCGAGGATTGCGCCATGAAAGGACATATACAATGGCCTAGTCATTAGAGGTCTTACGACGTGGGAAGCAGTCTCACTACTGCGACGAATACAATCCAGTTAGAAGACAACTTGATGATTGTAGGTAAAAAGGTGTCTTCGGAGACAAAGTCTGTCAGTTCGCAAGTATCTGGGCACGAGCCAATGACTATAAAACCTATTGCCAAGGAGCCCAACATATCCGAAATGTCTGTAGTAGCTGACCTTACTAAGGCTCTCCAAGAATACTTTAGGGGTAATCGAGCTCCTCAAAATAGCCATATGTACCCAAGAAGAGAGCAACAATGGTGTTCGGTTTGCTTAGGACCACATAGCACGAGTGAATGTCCCACATTCAGAGTTAAATTCAATGGGAATTGCAATGCATGTGGTAAGTATGGCCATCAATCTAAGGATTGTCTAGTACTTAAGTGTATGTTAGCAAATCAGGCACCACTAGCTTGGTCAAACACACCTCAAGTACCTGCATTGATGCCTGCACCACCTGTCGAGCAACCGTCACAACACAGAGTTCCAAAGAACCCAAATGTAGTCCAGTCTGTGCCGTTACCACCGCCAGTGATAGGACCACAACCTCCACATCCGGAGGATTACCCGTATAAATCAGATGGGTTGTGAGTCACATAGTGCGTGTGGGTATTATGAAGAGGATATAGACCCCACTGTTTCATATGGGATTGATACGTTTGAAATGACTCCGCAGTACTACATGGAGGATCATTTCGGGCAAGTCAAGCCTGTATATCAAGTGGCTGCTCTCTCGCCACAAGAGGGCAAAACCTTAATACCGTGGCCAGGAGACCACCTCTTCAATGCTACGATTTGTGGTGGACCGCATCATGTAGCGGAGTGCCCTAATAGGCTACATAAGATCACTGCTCAAATGCAACCAAATCAAGGGAGCACGTTGGGAATGCCAGTACTTACATGTAATCGTTGCAGCATAGATCATTTGATTGCTCAATGTCCACATAATCCGAGTGCACCCAAGATTACGCCATTGAATTTGGTTGAGGTCACCAATGAGGCACTAGGAACCACACCTGTTGTACCCGCAAATGTAATCACACGATCAATGCTTCAAAATCAAAACTACATTCTTGAAGAGAGGGATACTGCATCAATTGCTCGAGCAAAGAAAAAGAGAACGCGACGGAAGAGATTGCTTAATACCACAAGCTCCAAGCCTAGTTCAAAGACTAATATAGGCACAGGAGACGACCCCGTGTATATGAATGATCTTGAAGTCAATTTTGCATGCACATCTCACAAAAGGTGTTACACGTACTTCTTCTAACATACCCTCTGTCCAGTCTTGCCTTCCTTGCTAGCTCACCCAAAGCATAGTTTTGCCAAGTGAAATCACCAATGTTGCCCATGTCACACAGTCCAAAGTGCTCAACATTGATCTGCCAGGATTGCAGCTCTGATCCTTTAATGACCTGGCCAAGGCCTCTGAACTTGTCCCCCCTAGTCTCCACCATGTTGAAGTCCCCCATTAGGATAATGGGGCCTGGGACCTGTCTTAGGGTTCTCCAGCTTCTATGGACCTACCGCATATAAGCCAATGAAAGAGAATGTGGACATTTCAAAGGCATCCTATTGGTCAAAAACATCCAATTGAATGTCTTTCAAAAGTCATCTTGGTGTTCAATGTGCATCCCTATTGCAACTCCTCCTGAGTCTTGAGTATGGGCAGTGTAGATCCATACATGTTCTTTTGAGATGGACTGGAGTCTTTTTTCCAATTCCAAGCCACTTACCTTGACTTCTGTAAGAGCTAAAAAGTCTAGTTTACCTTGCTTTTTAAACCATTGTCTAACCATTTGGACCTTGGAAGGGTTAGTAAGGCCCTTGACATTCAATGTGGAGCACTTCATTTAATTTTTCTCTAGGAGTTCACCTTCTTGGAACCTCCTTTGGTTGCTGATTGGGGAGTAGCGGAACCCACCAAGGAGTGTCCCCTTTTAAGTTCCTTTACCACCTCCATTTCATTTGAATTACCAATTTCAGTATCTGACTAGGCCAGGTTTATCTTACTAGGCTCTTCAATCAGGTGCTCCTCCTCTAGGGGTTGGTAAGAGTTGATCAAGTCATGGTCCATCTGGTTGATTTCAGCACTGATCCTAGTTCTATTCAAAGAAGTGGGATGCATAGTTTCTTGAGAATCCTCGAATTCCTCTGGGTTAGTAGGGGTATCCACTAGGGCATAAGAGTTAGCAAAAGCTCTATGTTGCCCAGGTCTGTGTTGCTTGAAAGTTTTCCTCGTGTGGGGGAGAGAGAAACCATCACTCTCCTCCTGTGGGGGAGAGAGAAACCATCACTCTTCTCCTTTGTTAAGCCATGGACATTGGGGGGGGGCTTTTGGGGGTTAGGACCATTGTTTTCTTGGCTTTTGCTAGTTGTAGGATGAGGGGAAGGGGGGCTAGGAGTTCTTATGCTAGGGTGCTTGATAGGGCAATTTCTAATGACATGTCCCTGCACTCCATAGTAGAAGTAGGCATTGGGGAGATGTTTAAATAGGACTTTCTACTAGATGTTATACTCCCCACAGTTAACTTCTATTTCATCAATTAGGGCTTCATCAAGATCAACTTCAACAAGGATTTGAGGGTGCCAGGTTGGGTTGTAGTCATTCTTGGGTCTTAATCCTAGGACTTTACCTATGGAGGAAACAATCTTCTTCACCCAGGGATAGAGATAGAAGGGGAGATTGGGTAGTTCTACCCATATAGGGCAGGTAGAGGGTTTGGGGCCATTGGGATTGAAGTCTTTAGACCATCTAAAGAAGCAGAAGGGGAGGTTCCTATCCATCCATTACCCACACAACCCATAACCTTTAAGGCCATATCAGAGTCCTTCATAAGAAAAATATAGTATCCATTGTTGGGAAGAGCCTGTATGACCTCAACTTCTAGGCCTATGCTAATCTAATTATCCCTTACCCAACTCCTTAGATACTCAACCGGTGGTCTTGGACGACCAAACATTAAACCGACTAAGCACCTGGCTGAGTAAATCCTTTCTAGAGCAAGCACCATGTCTGAGGGCAAACAAACCTGTGGTATAATGGAAGAGGGATAACCTAGATGGGAAGTAGATGCATCCTTCGGGGGCTCCTTGCTACCAGCCTCCTCCTTCTCTTCCATTTATTTTTGAAGCAGCAGGTTAAGTTCTTCGACACAAGCTCTTGAATCTTCCCGTTGCTTTTTGGTTTCAATGAAGTCTTCTACCATCTTGTCGTATCTCGTCAGAGATTCTCTGTTAGGATCCATAGCAGGGGGCCAAGAGGGAAAGTGGTTCTGCGAGGGAAGAGGATTGCCTGAGGAACTGGGGGCTCTATGTTGCCGGGGAGGGAAAGTGGTTCTGTGAGGGAAGAGGGTCGCCTCTAAGGAACTGGGGGCTCTATGCTGCCCGGCACTGGAGCGGGTGCCTTGTACCCTTAGCAAGGTCGGGGTACCCCTCCACTCCCCAGCGGGGGGGGGGGGGGGGGGGGTTGCTGAGTTGCCAATCCAATAGGCCTAGGAGCTTGGAGACAGAGGTGAAAAAAAGAAGAAGATGGGACGCTAATCTGTCAAACCCTAGCTACCATCGCTACTTCCCCGCTTTCCTCCATGATACTTCCATCCAACTTTCCTTCATTGACAACAAACGGTACAGGTATTACGCATTCAGGCCATTCATGTAATACAAAGCCAATAATACTTATTTCTGCAACACAAAGCTAGACGGCACTTCGAATTGAATAAATAGCCCGCACTCATAAGAAGCATTGTACTTCCTTTATTGGCCTGTCAGCAGCAGTCGGCAAAGGCCTTAGTGTTTGGTTTCATATTTTTCTCTAAGGAGAAAGCATGATGCCTTGTCATGGGTCAGTTATTCTCTAGCGGAACTCTCGAGGGTATTTTATCATTGCAAGGAAGGGGGATTATTAAGGGTTATCAATTATTTATGTCCCATCTCTCTCTCTCTCTCTCTCTCTCTCTCTCTCTCTCTCTCTTTTCATTTCGTCATTTTATTTAGTTATTTAATTACTTTCTTTTCATTTCTCTCTCTCTCTCTCTCTCTCTCTCTCTCTCTCTTTAGTTATATGGTTACTTTCTTTTCCTTTCTCTTTCTCTCTTTTCTTCATAAACTAATATTAATACTTTCTTTCTTTTCATTTTTTTATATGGCAATCCGTCTTAATTTTTTTAATTATTTAAAGAGTGCTCAAGAACACTACACCACAAAATTAACTCCAAGGTACACTTAATGCTTTTTTATGGTACCTTGGAGTGCTTTTTTTAAATGAAAGAAGAACATAACCCAATAAAAATTAACTCCAAGGTACGCTTTGTGCTTTTTTAAGGTATCTTGGAATGCTTTTTTTAAAATGAAAGAAGAACATAAAGTAACATTACCCCCCAAAGACTGGAGCCTTGTACTTCAACCTTTTTAAAATGAAAGAAGAACATAAAGTAACATTACCCCCCAAAGACTGGAGCCTTGTACTTCAACCTTTTTCTAATATATTCTGCTGTTTTTACAAAAAAAATTACCCCCCAAAGAATTAACTCCCTCTGTGGCTTCTATGGTACCGTGGAGTGCTTTGTTTAATGAAAGAATTCTTTTTTCAAGAGACGTGCTGTAACATTACCCCCCAAAGACTGGAGCCTTGTACTTCAACCAAGAACATAAAGTAACATCACCCCCCAAAGACTGGAGCCTTGTACTTCAACCTTTTTCTAATATATTCTGCTGTTTTTACAAAAAAAATTACCCCCCAAAGAATTAACTCCCTCTGTGGCTTCTATGGTACCGTGGAGTGCTTTTTTTAATGAAAGAATTCTTTTTTCAAGAGACGTGCTATAACATTACCCCCCAAAGACTGGAGCCTTGTACTTCAACCTTTTTTAAAATGAAAGAAGAACATAAAGTAACATTACCCCCCAAAGACTGGAGCCTTGTACTTCAACCTTTTTTCTAATATATTCTGCTGTTTTTACAAAAAAAATTACCCCCCAAAGAATTAACTCCCTCTGTGGCTTCTATGGTACTGTGGAGTACTTTTTTAAATGAAAGAATTCTTTTTTCAAGAGACGTGCTGTTGTATGCTATGGGGCGGTTCAGCAGCCACCCACGCGTGAGAAAACGAAAGGAGGAAGGGGGCATGGCGCTTGGACAAGCCCGTATCAAACAGCACTCCGACCACTCCACACAATATAGCCACGATGAAAACACCCCATTTTGGGTACACACCGGTCTTCTCCCATGCGCCGTTCACGCCTTGATAGTACACATTCTCAACCGTCCCTTGCGCACAGTTCACACTAGGCAGTCCACCGACCATAGCTCCCACGATGAAAACACCCCGTTTTGGGTACACACCGGTCTTCTCCCGGTTCACGCTTTGATAGTACACATTCTCAACCATCCCTTGCGCACAGTTCACACTAGGCAGTCCACCGACCATAGCTCCCGCCAAATAAACACATTTAAAAGCTTGGTTGCAGAAGATCCCCGCATCATTTCAAAGGTTGTGACCTGCGGTCGAGCAAGCCCTCTAGCTTTGCTTTGTCAAAGCTAAGCTTCTGGGCTTGTGCTTGACCCTGCAAGTTGCCTCTCTTCGACCGCCAATTGTTGGGGAAAGGTAAGTGTTCTGTGCATGCAACTGTGCACCTGCATCTGTGTGTTGAGAGAGAGAGAGAGAGAGAGAGAGAGGGGTAGGCTTCTCATTTCTGATGATCCATTTTGGGCTTGAATAGAAGAAGAAATGGCGGATCTCTGCCTAGACAAAGGCTCCTCTCTCCAAGCTTCCATGTCTATCCAAGCTAGAGCTTCGTGCGTAGTGCAGCCTGGTGTGCAGGGCAGGCATGCTCTTCTGAGCATGCCGCTTAACAGAAGCACAAGTAAGTTGCTTCTCTTCATCCTTTTGATGTGTGGTTATGTTGCATTAGGGTCTCTTATGTAGTACTTTTTGCAGGATTGAGAAAATTGGGGACCTCTACCCTAGTCAAGGTATTTCTCCTTTCTTTAGTGTGCAATGTAATTAATTTCCTGATAGGCAGAGGCAACATCACGTCTGCCGGCTACAGCCAGCAGGGTTTGAAGTTTGAACTTGAGTACCTGCCTTGAGAGTGGAACCCCATACCAACTGGGCTACATCTTTTTGCCTGATTCTTCTTTGTAATGCCTTGTTTTCTCCACTTTATAGTTGGAGTAAAAGCTCACTTGTGAGTTGCTCAATTTCTGGGTCTCCTTTTTTTTGCTTTTGCAGCCAACTGGATTTCGCATGGATAGAAAGACTACCTGCCAAACCCTAATGTGGAAGACTATTTCCGCAGTTGCAGCACCCATTGCGTCACCTCTTAGTGACCCTAGCTACAGAGCAAAGCTTGCGGAAGAGTATGGTTTTTCTCAAGTTGGAGAACCCATTCCCCCTGGTGTTACAGTGAAGAATGTTATAGATTCTTTACCACCTGAGGTGTAGCTATTTTTGCCCACTTATGATATAGATTTTTCCCTGCATTGATTTTTTGGAGGGTATTGGCTAAAGTCACATGCCTAAGCTCTTCCTTTTTCATGGTCCACCATAGGCCTTTGTCATCAATGATTTGAAGGCATGGCGGAGTGTGGTGACTTCAGTTGCAGCGTACACAGCTGGCCTCTTCATGATAGCAAAGGCTCCATGGTACCTTCTTCCCTTGGCTTGGGCTTGGACAGGAACTGCCCTTACTGGAGTAAGTACATATTAAAGTCAACATTGTCATGGTTGCCTTCTTACAATAGTTCATACACCTAATCTAACATCGTGGATGGCATGTGATGATGACCTGATGTTTTGTGTGTGTTTCAGTTCTTTGTTATTGGGCATGATTGCGCCCACAAATCCTTCTCCAACAACAAGTTGCTAGAAGACACTGTTGGGACATTGGCGTTCCTACCGCTTATCTACCCATATGAGCCCTGGCGCTTCAAGCACGATAGGCATCATGCAAAGTTAAACATGTAAATGCTTTCTTTCTATGCACATTATGGTGCTTTGTGCTTGCAAAAAGTGAATCAAACATAGTCATAAGAGGCCCTTTGGGTGTGTCGTTCTTCACTATTTGCTTCTCAAGCTAGATAGTGATGCTCAATAGGTGTGGTTCTTCACAGGCTTGTTGAAGATACTGCATGGCAGCCAATTATTAAAGATGAGTATGATGATTTCCCAAATTGGCTACAGTTGCTCCTAAGAATAGCCATGGGTCCTTTGCGCCCTTGGGCATCAATTGGTCATTGGTAACACTCATCCTGCTATAATGTTCTTCTAGGTGCCTGAACATTTCAATTTTGTGTTAAAAAAATTGGTTTAGAAGAAATCTTGTTTGCTTCAATCTGGTGAGGAATTTTTGAAGCTTGCCGCATTATGATTATGTCCAGGCTTGGTTGGCATTTCAATCTCGACAACTTTCGCCCAAGTGAACGCTCACGAGTCAAGATCAGTCTTGCATGTGTGTTTGCTTTCATGGCTATCGGGTGGCCAGTGATTATATACAAGGCAGGGATATCATGGGGTGGGTCAAGTTTTGGCTTATGCCATGGATTGGCTATCATTTTTGGGTAAGTGATGGTACGTCAGTTGGGTTCATTTTGGCATAATGAGGTTGGCTTCTGATGTGGGGAAAGACCTGAAGTGTAAGATGTTGCAATGCTAACAGATGAGTACCTTCACCATGGTTCATCATACAGCGCCCCACATACCCTTCAAAGGCGCTGAAAATTGGAACAGTGCACAAGCCCGGATAGGTGGAACAGTACACTGTGACTACCCCAGATGGTGAGCAAATGGTGCTGTCTTGTTTTGCTTTTGTCCCGGAAAAGTCTTGTTTTGCTTTTTTTTTGTACTAGCTCTACCTTGCAAATGCATGCCTAGAATAGCGATGCTGTTCAGCTAGCTGTCTCTCTTTGGACAGCTTTAAGGTGTAATGCATGATCATATTCTAATTTCAAGCATTATGCGGTTAAACTGTTATTTCTTGTCCCAACTGAGTTAGTGTAGTGGTCAAAGCTTGTGACTTGTAACCTCTAGGTTATGAGTTCAAGTCCCACTAGGCTCTTTCATGTTATAAAGGGACACCTATGCTCGCTTGATGTGTTTGGTTGCTCGGGCTCTTGCCCCTTGAACACTAAGTGACTCCTCCTCCTCGGGTGGTGGATCACCCGAGATAGGAGGATCCATACGAGACCCCTCCGTTGTTCCAGCGCTCGACTCATCGCGGTGGTCATGGGGGATGCCTAATTCGTGGCTCTTGCCCGATGGTGCGTGGTCCTTGCCCGACCATGATAATTGGCTAATTGTTGGAAGGGGAAATCGGCTTCACCCACTTGAGTGGGCCCCGGGTGTGTACGAAAAAAAAAACTGTTATTTCTTAAATATTGACCGTAATGTGTTCACCTCAGGCTTGAGATTCTATGTCACGACATCAGTGTGCATATCCCGCACCACATCACACACAAGATTCCTAGCTACAACCTGCGGTTGGCAAATGAGTCTTTACGCCAGAACTGGGGCAAGGTATACTTTTTACTCAAGACATTCATGATGGTTTGTTTCCCATGTAGTGATGGTGGGTAGCTGAGGTATAAACCATCGTGATGGTGTGTAGGTAAAGATGTAGTTTGTATGCATGTGAAGCCCTGTTGTTTTCTTTCTGTGAAGTTGGAGGTCTTATGACTGCAGTCTTTCTATTTTTGGGTGTGCTGTCAATGGCAATGTCTATTTATGGTATATTGTGGTGGTGGCAGTACTTGACTGAAGCAAAATGGAATTGGAGGTTAATGAAGACAATCATGACAATTTGCCATATATACGACGAAGAAGAGAACTATGTTGCTTTTAATGAAGGTAGAGATGAATTGAAGGTCATTGAGACTCTAACAAAAGTGATGCCCAACACCCCCTAGGGGGGAGCAGTGTTCGAAAAAAACCAAAATCCTATATCTTTTTATACCTTTAATCTGAAAAATCAAAAGTAAGTTCTTATATTGCCAAGTGTAAAATTTTTTCTCTAAAATTCTTGAAAGTTTTATAAGTTTTATTCAGAATTTTACACTTAAAAAACTCTTGCGACAAAATAACTCGAGTATCAAGAGAATGTACTTAAAAAATGTACTTAAAAACGACTTTAAAACACTCTCGCAACAAAATGATTGGTGACATTAATAGAATTTACTAAATTGTTGATTGTCAAATTCATGAGTAAAATGATATTTATCATTAAAGAAAATAGAATTTTGCTTTCACAAGAATATCATCCATGCTTGTGCATAAATGCACTACAAATATTGCATTGCGTCCTAAAAGAAGCTAAGACTAGTTAAAATTATTTTACTCACAAGCTCCCAAATCCTTCATGCTCCTCCATCTCCTAATGAAAAGAAGATTGTATTATACGCTAGTACTTTGCTATGAAGGCATTAATAATGTATTTAACCTTTAAAGTTTTTAGAAATACCTTTTAGTCTTCATTTGTAAAAGCATGTCTTGTCGTAATGGCATCAAGCTTCCAAAGCTCTATTGCTGAGCTAAAGTCGAACTCTGACATTGGAGGACCTTTGATGGATACTCGCATTAAGGAAGTTGTACTCTTTGTCGTCAATCTATTCCTCAACTTTGATTTGATAATATTCTGTATACTAAAGCCACGCTCACAAATTGCAGTACTAGAGCATTGGACTAATGCAACTTGCGCTAGCTTTAGCAACCCTTCATACTTTTCTTGTAGAGTGATATTGTTACTTATGTAAGACCAAGTGTCCCGCAAATTCCACCCCTTCCAATCATTAGTGGCTTGAATCTTGAATGTAAGGTATTCTCTTCGAAGAGATATTGGATCTACAAATTTCTCCATTAACTCACCATTTGCAAGTTTGCTTTCTCCATAAAATGATATCAACCTGTCTAATTCATCAGCTCCAAAATTCTTAAGTAGCTTTCCAGGAGGATAGCAAGATGGAGAGAGTATTTTAAAACAAGCCAAGGTAGAGTTATCCACAAATCTCTCTTTCAAATCTTTAATAACACTTAATGTGAATGCTTTTTGAAAGCTAATAACCAATTCAATATCAGAGCCATCAGAAGAGAGAGATATTTCTGCTACGAAAATGGTCACCTTTTATTGAAGATCGTAAACCATGGAGAAAACCCTTATCTGGTCCATAACCAGGAATAATAGGAAAACCCCTTGTATCTTCCTTTCTTGCATTCATGTCAATATTCGGTTCTGACACAAACTCTATTTTCAATGCACAAATCTCAACATTCACAATGCCAGGAATACTAGTAATATCAACATATGACTTTTGAAATATTTTACTTAACTTTGTCAAATGTTGATATAGATCTGCTAAGAAATGTAATGCATAAATGAGTTCTAGAGAAGATAATTTGCTAAAGACTACGAGATTCTCACTCTCAAAGAACTCAAGAAGAGGCTCTAGTGAGTCACAAAACTTTGCTAAAACCATTGATCTACTCAACCATCTAATTGAATGAATTTTATCCAATTGAATTATTGAGCATTCAATTCTTCTTGTAATTCTTTTAATTTCTCTTTGCGGATCACACTCTTTCTAAAAAGAGTTGCGACTTCATTAGCTGTGGAATCAATAGCTTTTGCAAATGGGAACTTTTCTATGCTTTTAGGTGCACAAAGATTTGTGCGATGAGCCACACAATGCATAGATGTCATGAAAGGACAAGACTCCTTTAATCTAGTAGACACCCCGGATCTCTTTCCTATCATTACGGATGCACCATCAGATCCAAATCCAACCAACTTTCTTAAGTCCAATCCATTTTCTAAGATCAATGTTATTAAAGAATTATACAAGCCCTCAGCAGTACGATCCCCAATAACATCTACAAGTCCAAAAAAAGATGTACGTGGACAATGATTCTCTAGATAAGATGCATATACTATCATGTGCTCATCGATAGATATATCTGTAGATTCATCTATCATGATCCCAAAACAAGGAGATTTTTTTAATCGTTCTACTATATTATGTGACAATGCTTTTTCAATATATTGAACAAAAGTTGCACAACTCTTATCATTGTTGTACATATGTTCGGGTACATTGGGAGTTTTGCATTCTCGCAGAAACTCTAACGTTAACACAAACTTGTTTAATGGGATATCATTTTTAGCAAGAAAATAGGCAGTACGAAATAGATTAGTAATCTCTTCGTCATGTGTTTCATTTTGTTTGCTCAATCCTACTTCAAGACTTCCTCTTGACATAGAACGAATCAATGATAATCTATGTGTGCGAGAGCGTGCATGTGTACTTAGGGCACTATGCTGCATGTTTTGTGCACCTATTGTTGCAAACTCACTTTTGCAATTAGGATCCTCCATGCAAACCTTACAACACATGTGTGCTTTCTCTCTCTCAAATTCCAGCCAATGAAATTCACTTCTCCAATTTTCACACCACGATAACCTAGCTCTTTTTCTACGCATAGCCTCTTTTTCATCAATCTCTTCGCTGCTTACAATAAAATCATTAGCAATAATTTCTTCGTCAATTTCTTTACTTGACCTTTTACCTTTTTTCTTCTTATCCACAATAACTTCTTTACTAAATCCTCCAAATCCGAGTAGTGTGGATTGCACAAAAGCCATCTGAAATATTTGAAATGTATTATTATGATAATATGTTCCTTGTAAATTAGTGTTTTACCAAGAAATAGCAAGTCATGTCAAGTTGTATGCCTCAACATATCTAAAAATTAAAAGAAAAAAGATGTTGAGTAGTTGTGAATGAGAGACATAGAGAAGAGATGCAAGCCAGAAAAGAGATGGAGAGAGGCAAGCTAAAACAAAATTTACCCTGACCTTAATCCTGCAAAGTTTGATGCCAATCAATGATTTGTGAAGTGTTCGAACTTCGTACCCGAGCCACAACCTATATCAATCCTGCATAACCTATAGCATGTTATTTCACTAATGTGAATCCTTCTCCCTCTCAATCGTCTCCTATCAATTCTCTCTCTCTCTCTCTCTCTCTCTCTCTCTCTCTCTATATATATATATATATATATATATATATATATATATATATATATATATATATATATATATATATATATATATATATACCTATCAATTCTCTCTCTCTCTCTCTCTCTCTCTATATATATATATATATATATATATATATATATAGAGAGAGAGAGAGAGAGAGAGAGAGAGAGAGAGAGAGAGAGAGAGAATTGATAGGAGACGATTGAGAGGGAGAAGGATTCACATTAGTGAAATAACATGCTATAGGTTATGCAGGAGAGAGAGAGAGAGAGAGAGAGAGAGAGAGAGAGAGAGAGAATTGATAGGAGACGATTGAGAGGGAGAAGGATTCACATTAGTGAAATAACATGCTATATATATATCCTAGAGATCATGAGCATCTACGGTCTCTCCATTCGAACGCCAATCATATGTGGAGAGGTTAGGGGCCCATACCGGTGTGGAGAGGTTAGGGGCCCATACCGGTGTGCTGTTGTATACATCATAGCCATAGCCATCCTTTGGTGCGAGGCTCCTGGAAGTGAGCTTGATGACACTGTCGCTCCATCAATGCAAGGACATCATAACCTCGGGTGAGCCTGTCTTGTGATGCCTATCTCATGGAGAAACAACTCCCATTACTAGTGAAGGTAATACCCAAGTATACATATGATTTTGTCACCTCCACTTGACTGCATCTATATGTGATCATTGTATCTTTCATAACCCGTTTGGAAGTGTGAAAGATCATAACCTTGGTTTTCCCAAGGTTTACTAAAAGGCCTCTCTGTGTACAAAAATCATCTAAGGCGTCCATGTGGTATTGCAGTCCCTCTTCCGAGTTAGATATCAGAATGATGACATCCGCATAGAGTAATAAAGTGACCAAAACCCCTAAGAGTGATGCACCACTCCCTCCTCCGCTGTCTATGAAGTCCATGACCTCATCTATGTACAGGCCAAAGTGTGTCAGGGAGAGTGGGTAGCCCTATTTCACCCCCATAGTGGTATGTATCTCCTCTAATAGACCACCTGGGCATCTGGCTCATCCCATCACCCTCTCGTATAAAGTAATGATCCCCCATATCATATCTGAAGGGACCCCAATAGTCTGCAATCTCTATAGGAGCTGGTCTCGTGGCACTGTGTCAAATGCTTTGCAGAAATCAACAAAGCAGCAATAGAGTCTTTGCTCTCGTGACTTGGCCTGATCCTCAAGGTGAAGATATGATCCAGTGTGCAGAACTTATTGGCAGAACCCATCTATCCTGGAGCACGAAGACCCTCCCTCTCGGCTAGAGAGTTGAGCCCTATCTCAAGTACTGATCCATATATCTTGGCCTTAATATGGCCAACCATGAGAGTCATGTAGTTCCCAGGGTCCATCGGGTCACCTGATTTGTGAATGGGGGTAATGGTATTCATGCTCCATGTGTGTGGAAAGCCCTCTACAAGTGCCTTGTTGAAGAGATGTGCAAGGAAAGTAGCTAGGGTGGTAGAGGCATAAGAGAAGTGCTCACCTCGTATCCTTGTATGATCTGCAGATCTCCCATGATGTAGCCTCTTAAGAGCTTTCTCTACCATACTTGAAGTGAAAAACGCAGAGGTGGTGGGTTGAGGATTGGGTGGAGAGGGTAATGGAGGCTGATCTAGTACATGGTAGAGGGACTTTGTATAATCATGCCAAGTGGCCGGATCAGTGAGATGGGTGTGGGTGGTTGTGGCTCACGAAACCGCCTCCAAACCTCTTTCCAGTTAATGCTCAAGAATAGTTGGTACAATTCCCACTATTGTTCGATTTTATTTTTCCTTCTCTTCCGACGAGTTAGAGCTCGGTTTAATCTTTGAGCTTCATGATCAAAGATCTCCCCTAGTTAGGCGAGCACAAGTCTCACAACACTCGTCGTCGTACCAACCATTCTGGGGCATCATCCCTACTTTAGCTTTAGAGGGGTATGGGTGGTTGAGGGAAGCTGGCAATGGCAGAGGAGTGGAGTAGATCAGTCAAATGTAATGTGAGTATCTCTAGAGGTGCCATGGGATCCATGTCAAGTAGACCATGGTAAAGGGTATCCTGATATATGTGATCACAGTCATGAGTGACATGGACAGTGGTGTGATGGGTGGAGGTGGGTGCTGAGGCGGGGGGAGGGGGGTTCGCTATCATGGTGAAAGACAAATATGTGTGATCAGTTCCAATGGGTATAGGGGGTACTGAGAAATCATGTATGAGATGAGTTGTCTCCCGGGAGCCTAGGATGTAATCCACTGTGCTACTTCCACCTCCATGTGGAAAGCATGTAAGTCCTCCTAACTATGGCCATCTCTCCATCCCGTTATAGATGAGGAGATGGTGGCATGATCCTAGCTCTAGAAGCTCCCGTCCGTAGTATTTAACTGGCTTAGTATTTGCAGATACCCTCCGTGATCCATATTCCTCATCCTCTAGAGTAGATAGCTAAATGGGATCTCCCTGGAAATCATATGTAGTGCACTATGTTCTCCTCGTCCTGGCATTGAAGTCTCCCACTCGTAAGACCTCTCCCAGTTTGAGGTACTGTGTAATCTCATGTGAGAGCGCACTGTATGGTGATGTAGCTCCTTTAGTCTCCTCCCTCTCCTCTATTGTAAGGTCCCTCCCAAGCCATGTATGTATGTGTCTCTTTTAATATAGATTTCAATAAGGAAAGAGAGTGCACTTAGAGAAGAGTGAGACAATAAGGCTAGAAACATTAGGAAAGTGTTAGAATAAAAATATTATTGTCTATTCTACCCGCGTAAGCTTGTAGACTAGATGCCTTCCGGTTATTTTGACTGGCTATATGACCTTATTCTGAGTTTTTATCAGAGAGTTATGGCCGAAATAATTTTTTGATTCTGTCAGGGTCTCTACACAGGGAAAAGTGTAAGAAGGCAGGAAGTAGACTCAAGGTAATCCTAGAGCTATGAAAAAATCTTTTATGCATATGTTTATGCATACAAATCATTTATGATGAAAATCACTCTTTTAATATAAGAGAAGGTTAGATTGCTATGGTCTTTCGGAGAAAGAGACCAAAACTCCCTAGCTTTTCTTTTAAAGAAAGAATAGTATGCCGTAGTCTTGCAAGAAAAGGCTATTTTGCCATAGACCTTCGAAAGAGAGGAAAGTCAGAGTACGAGTAAGAGGAGATAAATCTTGGGGATGATCGGATGATTTCAATTCGTAACAGAAGGTATTACAACCTTATCTTGGAGAAAATTTCCTACTCATCGACACCTTGACCATGCAGAGATTCAAGGATACGATTCATAGGTAAGACCTAGTTCTATCCCGCAGGGGGAGCATGGTCTTCTAAAAATCAAATCACCCATAGAGTAATTGATCATAATTTGGGCAACTACTAGTCTTGATTCCTAGAGACATTCCTAGAGACATTCCTAGTAAGGCCCGGAGTTGGCCCATGGTATCCCTCATACCATTGGGAGAATGAGGTTTACCGATTGAGGCGAGTGATTGTGATGCTGCCTAGTTCTGAGGGCCCAGGCTAGTGCGGTGAATTAGCCTTCCCTAGTGTATAGACATCCCTCTGAGGGGGGCGGGAGGATCAAGCGACGGAGCCTGGGGGGTGACATGCCGGCTTGAGTCCTCGCCAAAGGCCGATGATGAGGTGTATGGTCTCGTAGGGTTTTTCCCAGCATCATGTAGAGGCTGGAAGGCCGAATTCTAGATCATCGGCAGTATAAAAGAAAAGAATAAGAGAGCCGGTTCGGCTTGTATGGAATTGATTCATGTATAAACTTATAAATCTTATCTTTGGCATTATTGTACTGTGGAAAAAGGTTGTTTTGACAAACCTTGTGAAAAGGGCCTTAATTAAGGAACATTTTTATTTATATCAAACAGGGTGTAGAATTAATTAGAAAATAAATTGACGCGTGAGTAGGGTAGAAAATGGGAGGATGGAATGCTCCGACGGCACCATCTTACGGACGGGTGGACCCGATTAGTCGGGTAGCTTTCCAACATGTTAAGTGAAAGCCCTACACTAGATAAATATGTTCTCGGGCAATTCTATTTTAGAAGACGAGGCCAGCGGCTGTGCCTTGCATGGATGAGGAAAAAGCAATGTCTCTAGGAATCAAGACTAGTAGTTGCCCAAATTATGATCAGTTACTCTATGGGTGATTTGATTTTTAGAAGACCATGCTCCCCCTGCGGGATAGAACTAGGTCTTACCTATGAATCGTATCCTTGAATCTCTGCATGGTCAAGGTGTCGATGAGTAGGAAATTTTCTCCAAGATAAGACGTAGGTGACTATCTTAAGTGTTTCCCCTATTTTGGAAGGGGGGAACCTTACATCTATCTCCTCTGTATTCGTGGCATAATGTGAGGTGTCTGGTGGAAAGTAACACACAGCAATGCACATAGTCCTAGCCTTTGTTAGCTGAAATCTCACTCACATAAAATGGGATTGTGGGTCTTTGCTGATAATGTTGATCCTTGACTGAAGAATAGAATGGCCACTCCTCCCGATCCTCTAGCTCTACCTGTACTCCATGTGCTCCCTCTGAAAGTTGATTCCCATTAAAATCATGTTATATATGGTAGACCTCTTTGAGGGCTCTGGTGTGTCTTTGTAAAGAAAATAATGTCCATGTTCTTGATCACATCATCCATTTGGCCTGGGTCCGACCATAGTGCTCCATTGCAGTTCCAGACTGCAAGCTGTATTTGTGTCTCATTGACCGCGCACCTCCATGCGATCATCTTGCCATCAATGATAACATGGCCATCTCTGTAAACTGCTTTCTTCTCTTTCGCTCGAGCTTCCTGTACCCTTGGCATGAGTTGTTTTTGGTGTTCCACCTGGGCTTGTGTGAGGTCCTCATCTAGATGGGGTTGCCCTCCAAACCTCGAAGGATGACCCTCTTCTTGAAGAGGTCAATCTTCTTCACTTCATTCTCAAACTGCAAGATGAGTGATCGTGGGCATGTAAGGCCCTTCCCTGCCCACCATGCCTTGAGGAAGGGGATTGGGTCTTCTTCCTTGTATCCCAATTTTTTGCATAACTATTTCCCATCCTCTTCGGGTGGTACCCTCATTTTCCACCATGCCAATCACTCTCGTATATTGAGTCTTCTTGCCTGCCTCATCTTCTCTTCTTGGATGGTTGCATTCATAATCTCCACTCCATTAAGTCCCTTGGACTTACTTGTACCACCTTCCACTCCCTTTTTGCCTCCTCTTTGATGCCTTTCTTGACCACGTTCTTCCACTCCATGGAGAATGCATGCTTGGTAGCCTCAATCTTAGCTTCCATGTTGTTATGGGCTAATTTACCTGTAATATGCGGAAGCTTTGGAGAAGGATCGGTACTTCAAAACTCAGAAATCAGCACTCTTTTCGCGACGGAATTAACGCATAAAACTGAAAGACGATGTGCAGAAAATAGAGAGAGAAGGGGGAGATGGAGAGGACACAGTATTGGGTCCCAATTACCCTCTGTAGGGCCCCCACCATGGATGGTGTATTTGCTTTATTAGAATGATGTAAATTTGAAAACAAATACAAGGTACTTGACCTTTTCTTGGCTGGAAAACCTGCCCTTGACCTTCAGTCCTTCACCCCTTTGCTTTAGCAAGTTCTTGGCTGTCCTGGCCCTTGTTTGCTTGAAGCACTTGGTGAATTATGAGATACCCTTGTTGAATTCTTGGCTGGGCTTTTATACCCCCTTTTGCATCCATTCGGCCAGCTAATAAAAGCCCCACGACTAGGTTCCATTCAATAAAATGCTTTCACACTTAATTAAATGCTGTCCAGCCTGCGCATGCTTTCTGGGACAGCTCTTGGCTGCTGGGCATGCTGCGCAGAGGTGTGGGACTGCCCCTACACCTGGCCTGACCTGCTGGGTAGGGTTTCAAACCCTGTCGGCTGCCTGTCCAGCAGCCCTAGGACTGGCCGACAGCCCTTCCAGCCCATGCCTTGGCTGGTGGGCAAGGCATGGGCCCTCCTGGCCCCTTGGGGGTGGTTCTACACCTCTCCCATGCCCATACTAAGAGTGCAAGTGCAATTCTTCGCACTGGGGTAGCCCTATGGGCTGGCCCCATCTCTACATGCAAACCTACATGCCTACAGAGGTCTGGCATCCAGTTACAAACCAGATACACAGAACATTTGACATCATTCCAGAGGGAGACTCACAGCGCGGACTGGCACTGTTTCATGTGCAGGACAGTGCACACCTGACCTTGGACTCATGTGCAAGACAATGCATACCTGGCCTCGGACGACTGAGATGGATCCCTGGCTGACTCGTCCCGGACTGGGCTCACATGGGACCAGTTCACCATCCCAGGTCCTGCACCTTCTGTACAGAAATGTCTACGTGGCATCCAAGTGCGGGATGCATGTGACATCCCCTTCTGCTTAACTTGACGGAAGCTACATAGCCTCCAAATAATCCGTCAAAATAATGCCGGATAGTCTTCGAAAAATTCTTTGTCGAGCCATACCGCTTCATGAGTTCCTCGGTCTTGAAACTTCGTGAGAAACTGTCGTAGTCTTCAGCCTGAGCCATGCTTGAAACGGTGCAGAAGGATCTGTTCTGGAACCATTACTTCTGCTTCATCAATAATGTCTGGTTCCGCTTCGTCTTTGACCTCTGAAGGGGGTGGACCTGCATATGGCTTTAACCAACTGACATGAAATACATCGTGCATAGTCCAACTCGGAGGTAGCTTTAACTGCATAGACACCTCATTAATCTTTTTCTGGATGGGAAATGGTCCGAAGCTCCTGAAAGACAACTTTGGGCATCGCTTGCTTCAATCTTTGCTTCATAATCCGAAGATGCACCCAATCCCCTTCCGAAAACTTCATGTCCCTTCGGTCTTTATTGGCCTGTCGAGTGTAGGCCTCTTGCGCTTTAGCCAATCTGTCTTTAACGGACTCTAGGATCTCCTGGTAAGACTTCGTCACTCTGTTTGCCTCAGGTACTGAAGACGAATTCCTGGTTAGCAACGACTGGAAAGGCCTTCCAAACGCTGCCTCATATGGAGTCCTGCCAATAATAACTGAAGAAAAAGAGTCATTCAAAACAGCTTGAACTAAAGGCAAAAACGATTTCGACTTACCTTGCTGATCGTGGACATAACAGTTCAGCACATCAAAGGCCAACTGGTTGTATCTCTCTGTCTGGCCATCTGTCTGTGGGTGGAATGCACTGGAAAAATTCAACTTAGTACCAAAATTATCAAACAATGCCCTCCAAAAATGACTGGTAAACTTGGCATCTCGGTCTGACACTATGGTCCTAGGAATCCCACCAATCGGGTACCAATGCCGAATGAATAGCTGGGCAACATCCTCGGCGGTCACATTGGCCCTGCAAGGAATAAGCATAACAAATTTGCTGAACCTATCAACAATAGTTAAACACTGTGTATTACGCTTACTCGGACTGGGAGGCAGATTCGTGACAAAGTCCATCGAAATGTCCTGGAAAGGACCTCAGGAATTGGCAAAGGCTGTAACAACCCTATCTTCTTTCCACGAGGAGCTTTCACCTTTTGACAAATGTCACAACGTTGTACATATGTAAACACATCACGCCTCATCTTTGGCCAATAGTATTGCCGTTCTAATTTCTACAGAGTCAAATTCATGCCCCTATGACCACCTGTAATGGCGTCATGGGCATCATGGAGAAGAGCTGCTCGGAATGATTTCATGACACATAGTCGGCCTTTGTAGAAAAGCCAACCATCGCGTATCAGAAAATGGCATGGTCCTGTGGCATCCAATGCCTGTTCCCACTGCGTACCGAATTCCTCGAAATCCGCGTACGTGTGCTTCATGTCTTCTAGTCCTGTACCAACAAGGTCAAGTCTAGTGGTCTGAATCGCAGATACTTGTCCCTTCCTGCTCAAAGCATCGGCCACTGGATTGGCCTTTCCTGGAAGGTACTCAATCATACCACCGAACTGCTGGAATATCTGACTCCAGTGGTGTTGTCGATCACTCCACTGTGCACTTGGCATCGTCTGAATCCAGCGCAATGCTTGATGGTCAGTGTGGACCTCGAAGTCACGGCCATACAGGAAATGTTTCCAATGTTTCAAGGCCTGTATAACTGCTAGGGGTTCACGATCATAGACTGAGTAGTTCTTTTCGGCGGGCAGTAACTTACGAGACATGTAAGCTACTGGATGACCATTCTATTGCAATACACCTCCAATTGCGATGTTACTCGCATCGGTGATCACTTGAAATGGTTCGTCCCACGAGGCAAGGGCTAAACAAGGCGCTTCTGATAAAGCCACCTTGAGGTTCTGGAATGCCTCCAACGCTCGTGGAGTCATTCGAATCTTTTGCCTCCTTGTTTTCACTCCCTTTAGCAGATCGGTGAGGTCTGCCGCCGCCGAGAGATCAGAAAACTTGTCAATGTGGGTGGAATATGCCTGGCATATACCCACAAATGATCTAATGTCATAAGCAGTCTGAGGTACTTTCCAGTTAACAATCTCGGCCACTTTAGCCGGATCAAGTCGAATGCCTTCGGCACTGATTATATATCCCAAGTAATGTACCTGGAACAGATAAAATTCTGACTTCTTTTCATTGACATAGAGCTCGTTGCTTTCCAGCAACTTAAGGACTTTCTCCACATCAATGTCATGCTGCTCAACTGTAGCTGAAAATATGAGTATGTCGTCCAGAAATATGAACACACACACTCCAATCAACTCCCGAAAAATACGCATCATCATGCGGTTAAATGTAGCTGGGGCGTTCGTCAAACCAAATGGCATGACCACAAATTCATAGTGGGCCCGTTCTGTACGGAAGGCTATCTTGGGGATGTCCCCCTCTACAATCCGTACTTTACCTGGTGGCACCCACTCTTTAAATCCAATTTAGAGAACACCTTAGCTCCATTCAGCCTCTCGAGAATATAGTCAATTCGAGGCATCGGGAATCTGCTCTTGATAGTCAGCTTGTTGAGTGCACGATAATCGACACACAACCGAGAAGACCCATCTTTCTTCTTGACAAACAAGATCGGTGCTGCAAATGGCGACACGCTGGGGCGGATGAAGCCAGCTTGCAACAATTCTTGGAGTTGGCGGTCCAACTCCGATTCCATTGCCTTAGAAAGGCGATATGGGAACTTGCTCGGGGGTTCCGAGCTTGGGAGGAGGTCAATCTTGTGATCCTCCGGTCTGGACGGGGGGAGCTGGGGAGGGAGACTGTCCCGAAGAAAAATCTTCTAGAACTTTTCATGGAGAACCGAGTACTTCTCGGAAGCACTGGGGCCACCGTCTGGGCTGTCTGGATGTAAATCATCGCACACTGTGCGCCTTTCCTGACTGCTCGCTTAGCCTGCAAGTGGCTTATGAGCGGAAAGTTTGGAATACCTGGCTCACACTTAATGGTCACCGGGGTGTTTGACACATTCCGATCAATCTGGAACGTGTGCTTGTCCCACTTGACATCAGGAAGAAACTTGTGAAACCACTGGATACCCAAAATTATGTCTGCTCCTACAAGAGGGGCAACCATAAAGTCACGCACAAACTCTATGCCTTGAATCACTAATTTAGCACCTAGAGCTTCATACTTGACGCTCGTTGTCATACCTGTGCTAAAACCCTCAACCTGTTTGTCCACCGGAGTCAGCTCGAAACAGGCACGCCTAGCGGCCTCTTCCGTGACCACATCCTCCGTGCTGCCGCTGTCAAACAAGACAACGACTCTCTGGCCACCTATGTAGCCAAAGGACTTGAGCAATTCGTTGCGCTCATACTCCTGGTCATGGGCGCCCTTCTGCTTATCTTCGAGCTCCCGGCTAATAATTGCTCCAACTGAAGCACCGGGGGTTGAAGAACTAGGGGTAGCCGCTGGGGTCTGTGTGGGAGCTGTGCTCACCACGGAAGCTGTGGAGGCGGCGGCGGCCTTTGGAGGTTTCTTCGGACAATCCCGAGAAGTATGTCCTTTTGTGTGACAAAAGTAACATCTACCCTCCTTCCTGTGCTGAGAAAGCTCCTCAGCATACTCAACTTGCCACCTGTCTTGCCTGCCTTCGCTTTCTGGTCTGGAGTAAGCTTAGACGCATTGTTCGAGTTCTTGGAGCCAGAGGCTCCCGGGCTCTGTCCTAGGGAAGACCCCGTCTGGTTCTGGCTTTTGCCCCCCGAGGCGTTAGCCTTTGGAGAAGCCGGTTGGGAAGTCTTGGGCTTGCCACCATTGTGTTTCATTTCTGCACTCTGCGCAAGCGAGAGTGCGTCCTCAAAGGTGGCTGGCCTAAACATACGCACCTCCCATTGGATTTGTGTGTCCAGGCCATACAAAAACTGCCCTTTCTTGTCCGTATCAGATAAGCCTAATTGCAGACACAAGGTCGAAATTTTATTGGCAAACTGAAGGACTGGTTGCGCGTTCTGACGTGCTCCCTTGAACTCGTCTTCGAGTCGCTCAAGGTAGTGGGGCGGTAGAAACCGCTGCTTAAGGTCGCGGACGAAATCGTCCCACACATAAGCTGCCATACCTGTTCTGGTGTGGGCATGAGCCCACTGAGTCCACCAAGGAATGGCCTCACCTTCCAAGTACCAACTAGCTAAGATCACTTTGTCAGTATCTGTTTTCCTAACTGCGGCAAAGTAAGCTTCAAATTGATGTAACCATGAATACAGAGTAGTGGGATCGAGTTTACCATTATACTTACTGAAATTCATTTTCTCGGGAAAATGATTCGAGGGCGCCGCCGGTGTCAATCTGGCGTCCAAAGCTCGGAGGTAACGCTCGTGTTCCACTTGTCGCATGGCGTCGTCTTCTCGTTGTCGAATCTCCAATGCACGCATCTGCATCTCAAGCAAGGAGCTTGGCTGCGGCTGTGACCCCGCGAGAGGGTCCCTGTGATGAGGATCTGGTATCTGGGATACGGAAGGAGAGGGAGGAGGAGATGGAAAACGCGACGCTGGAGAGCGAGAACGCTCCTCCAGAGCCAAAATCCGCGCCTTCTGCTCATCCAACTTGGTTGTCTGGTCTGCGATTGCTCGCATCATCTGCTGGAACATGTCTGTAACACTCAAGCCGGTTGCCCTAGCTGGGCTGCCTGGTGCACTCTGGTCCCATAGTTCTGGTTCTCTCTCGTCGCCAAAGCTCGCCATAGCGGGAAAATGCAATTCCTTTTCGGAACGCAATCTGACCATCCACTATCTGTGTGGGGGACTTCCGGAGGCTAAAAACCAACCGTCCTTCGAGGGACAGGAGTCACTCCGAAAGGGGTAGTCCACCGGCGTCTAAAAACCAACCACACGAGCGAAAAAATTTTCTGGTTTTCTTTGCTGAATCTTTGTCCTTGAAGTGAGCTCTGATACCACTGTAATATGCGGAAGCTTCGGAGAAGGATCGGTACTTCAAAACTCAGAGATCAGCACTCTTTTCGCGACGGAATTAACGCACAAAACTGAAAGACGATGTGCAGAAAATAGAGAGAGAAGGGGGAGATGGAGAGGACACAGTATTGGGTCCCAATTACCCTCTGTAGGGCCCCCACCACGGATGGTGTATTTGCTTTATTAGAATGATGTAAATCTGAAAACGAATACAAGGTACTTGACCTTTTCTTGGCTGGAGCCGACAGCCCTTCCAGCCCATGCCTTGGCTGGTGGGCAAAGCTTGGGCCCTCCTGGCCCCTTGGGGGTGGTTCTACACCTCCCCCATGCCCATACTAAGAGTGCAAGTGCAATTCTTCGCACTGGGGTAGCCCTATGGGCTGGCCCCATCTCTACATGCAAACCTACATGCCTACAGAGGTCTGGCATCCAGTTGCAAACCAGATACACAGAACATCTGACATCATTCCAGAGGGAGACTCACAGCACGGACTGGCACTATTTCATGTGCAGGATAGTGCACACCTGACCTTGGACTCATGTGCAGGACAATGCACACCTGACCTCGGACGATTGAGATGGATCCCTGGCTGACTCGTCCCGGACTGGGCTCACATGGGACCAGTTCACCATCCCAGGTCCTGCACCTTCTGTACAGAAATGTCTACGTGGCATCCAATTGCGGGATGCACGTGACATTACCTCCAAGAAAGAACTCAATTCATTCACTTTTGGAAGAGAAATAGAACACAATTGTCATAGGGCACTTACCAATGCTTCAAGCTCGTGTCCCTTCTTGAGGTCTCCAAGCTCACTTGAGAAGTTCCAATCCTCCAAGCTCCACCTCCATGCAGTCATCTTAGAGTCGCTCACACCACTACACAAGGCAATCACTCTCTCTCACTCCTCCATACAAGCATACAAACATACAAGTATAGCAAATATGTTAGAGTACTCAAACTCAATCTCTCTCTCAAGACAAAAGCAAGAACTCTCATAGCACAAAGGGGGATTGTGTCCATTCATGAGAAAATGCCTTATATACAATTGGTCCTTATTCACACTTGGGCTCCCAAAACTTACTTAACTAAGGCCTTGGGTGGCCAATATCTCATAACATACGACTTTTATAGTGCCTTTGCATGACACATATTAATGTCCTCAAATGGAGGAGCATATTTGTTAATCCAAAATGGGATCAATATCCCCCCCTACCTGATGGTTGTTCTGTCCTCAGAACCTATCACTGAGATTTAAAGACCTGGTCGCCAAACTCGACGATAGAAGTTATGGCGTGATTGAAGCTTTTTGAGGCCCTCTTATGAATGTAGCGTGTGATCTCCAGAACCCATTGTCAACCATATCCTCGAATGTGACATGCATGTATGTGGGTAGACACCTTAGGCGATGATATTATAATATCATGCCTCTATCACTAGGTCCTTGATTCATGTCGAATTGCAACTAATCAGCATCATATCCATCATATCTTTCTTTAGGTTGATCTATGACGACCACGATCAATTTCAAGAATTGAACCTTGGCGACAATTTTTGGGTTCGGAATGTGGCACCATGCATGTATCCAAGTCAGCAATTACTTTCTTTGTTCTACTATATCTGTAAATGTTGATGGCAAGAATATAGGGAAGTTGTAGCAGACATGTGAATCTCTTTGCTTTGCCTCCTGAAACTCCAATGGTGTCCACCTTCTTTTCAGTGGCATGCACAAAGTGTCCACTCTGTCGGTGGTGCACACATATATTGATGGCTATATTCTGGAATGGTAAGGTACTCTTTCCTCCAATTCGACTGTATACCGAAATCTTCCAGTTTGGGATTGGCATCATCTGTGACAATGGCTGTATAACCCCCTCGTGTGGACTGGATTAGGCTTGCTCCACCTGCAGACATAGTAACTGATCATGAATGTAACAGTTCTGATTTCCAGTAGATCTACCAAGTGTGGGTTTGCCAGCTTTGTATGTCGTGTCACATTTGACCATAACATGCCCTCTCTAGCCAAAGGCAACAACTCTTATAATTCTGGTTTTGGTGCTCTGAGAGAGTATGGTACATATGGCTGTTTTGTTGGAGTAACATTCGAATAGGTATAAGATTCCTCCTCAGCCTGAATAATGAACAAGCTTTTACCTCAATCCCCTGTAATCATTTCTTATTTTTGAATACAAGAAAATATTATTTTTTCTTGTTTTTGTCTAGAGAGAAGAAAAATTCTAGAGAGAGGTAATTTAATATTGATATATTTTTGGATATAAAAATTCTCCTAATATCAATAATATATTTTCTTGAAATAGAAGTTAAAAATAAATTCTCCAATGTGCATTAGGAATCAATTAAAAATGATATAAGGGACCTTAGCCGCCTAAGGGTCTAGATTTTTGGAAATTTTTGGATTATGGTCCAATTAAGGTTCTATGGGCCAATAGGATTAATCCAAGTGTTGGGATGAGATAAATCCAAAGAATAAAAGAAAATATCCAAAAATGAGTAAATGCTCACATAAGATGAAGAGTTGACTGAGTACAGGTTTATTAGTGAGATATTACTAAAAAAATGAGATTTTTTAGAGAAATGATGAATTTTTGACACTTTGGTAAGGAAGGGGAGACCTTTGAGGTAGACACCTCCTTCACATGTGTGGGAAGGTTTTTTAATTTAAAAAAATTGTGATATTTTTATCTCTCCTCTCTCTTGGATCAAATTGGATTAAAAGGGGAGCCAAATTGGTCCAAATCTTGTCCAAATTCAGCGAAACTGAAGCTGAAAAATTCTAGAACTTAGTTGAACTCAGTTAGTGGTCTCCCTCACCTATAAATAGACCCTCATTCTTTTGTATTCTCATCTGTGAGCTATAACATGCCAGTATTACATTAAAATAATCATATTTTCTATTATCTCTTAAAAATCCTCTACTTTTGGGGAGATTGGAGCTTCTCTCTCTCTTCAACAACTCTTGGAGCTTTCTTCTCAACTCACTAAACCAATTGATTGGTTGGGGGCTTCACTTCTAGATAAAGAAGCAAGCCAAACCTAGAGGTAAGAAGGAATTTCATGGTTTTCTCAAATGATTTCACTTCTCAACCCCTCTCAAGCTTGAGAAGTTTCTAATTAGTTGTTTTTAATGCAAATCAAGCTTTCTCTAAGAAATTTAATGATTAATCACAAAAAAGTTAATCTTTATGTTTATTTAGAATGCTTTTTATGTATATCTCTCTCTCCCAAAAGAATAGTCATTCCTATGGCTAATTCTTTAGAAAAAGAATGCTTCTCATTGATAAATTCTCAATTCAAAACCAAACTCTAAGCTTGTTAAGCTAGAGGTTAAGAAAATAGTATTTTTATGCTTTTATGTTAATAAAATTATGGTAAATTTATGATTTAATTTCATAATTTGGATTTAAAATTAACGATAGTTCTTCTATCATAATTGTATTAAAAAGTCTTATTCTTTTTAGAAAAATTAAAAATTATCAGTAATAGCAGCAACGAAGCTATGATAAAATTTTTAGAAAATATTATATATCTTATTTTTATGCATAATGCTAAAAGAGGACTTTCTACCATATTCTAGGATTGGACATTCTATGCTAAAAGAACGATTTTCATCAAATTCATGGGAAACAAAATTTTAGTGTTTATGCATACATAAATAATTAATTAAAGAAAAGAGAAATTTTTGGTAATTTTATTTTATGCAAAAAGAGGAATTCCCATGATAATGGAGATCCATGTAATTAAATGAAAAAAGAGAAATTTTGGTATATTAAAATAATAAATATTTTTATTTAATTTTAAGAGAAAATTTAGATAGATTTATTTTATGCATGAGAAATTTTAAATGATAAAAGAAGAATTCCCGTGACATTTGAAATTCAATCATTTAAATGGTAAAATTAAAATTCTTGGCATAATTGAAATAATGGATATTTTTATTTAATTTTTATAAGAATTTTAGATAAATTTATTTTATGCATGAGAAATTTTTAAATGATAAAAGAGGAATTTTCATGACAATTGAAATTCAATCATTAAATGAGAAAAAGAGAAATTTTAAGCTTATTTTAAAAAATGAATATTTGTATTTAGTTAAAAGAAGAATTTTTATGGTATTTAAGTAGAGAAAGATTTGAATTAAATTTTGGTGACAAAAGAGGAATTTTTACCATAATTTCACCTAGAGAATTAGGGATGATAAATTAAATTGGTAGAAAGAATATCCTTAGATATTTTATGTGGATAAATCATCAAATTGATAATTATCTAAAATTAGACTAAATGGAAGAAGAGTATTTTTATAAAAATCACATATTCTCATATAGAATCATTTCTTAATCCATTATGGTTAGGAAGGAGTGAAATTCGTAAAGTGAAATTTTTCTTATGGTTAGAAATTCAGTAGATATTTATCTGAAGAAAATCCTTGGAATCAAAGTTAGAATTAAACTGGATAATTTTGGTTAGACCACAACTATGAGAGGGGTGGCCAGTAAACTACTTGTCCACCTCTCGATCTGAATCAAGCAAAAACCTCGTGACCGATTCCAGTTCTTAATACAAAGAATAGACTACCGTTGAATTAACCTAGTTTTTCCTTGACCGAAATCACCAAGAATCTAGTTGGACATTTAGTCAAATGGGTAGATTACCCTGATCTGAGATCAATGATTCTCATTAAGAAATTTTGGCTTAAAGGAAAAAGCGTTTTGTGGAACTAATCTCAAATCGAGAATTTTACTTGCATAGAACCTCTGTTTTCTTTAAAGTACTGTTTTACACCAGAATACTGGAGGAAGCATTTGGTATGTGTTTAACTAAAGAGAGACTCGTTTGCAAACAGCTGGCGGGGAGTCGTCGAGGGACGTCGCTCGCGACAAAACTTGTCGAGGTCTTGACCAGCCTCGGTATGACTAAAATGGTGCACTTCTTCCGATACGATGGGCGAGGACTGACCAAGTGGTCCGTGAGTGAAGTGCTAGGACACCTAAGTAGGATCCTAGAGGGTTCTGACCAGGTGATGCACGGGCTTGTGGTTGCTAGGACACCCATGCGTACGTCGAGGAGGATTCGGTTGAACTGAAAAGAACGACTTTTGTGAATCAAATTTTGATATTGGATCTCATTGGTTGACCAACTGGTCTTCAACGGAGAGTCCAAATGATATATTTTGTAATACAATGGACTCAATATTTTGGAGGATTATGATCAGTAATACTATGATTTTCATTGAAAGATTGTTTTAAAGACAGCCGAATAATCTGTTAAAATGGCAATTTCATATTGGGTGTGTGAGTGGTATGCCTACCCTAAATTTTACTTGAAGCACCGGCTAGGGGGCCTGGGGACTCTTTTCCTCGGTACCCAGGCAAAACATAACCAAATTTTTATAAAGGAATCCCACCGATACAGTGGTTGGGTGGTTGGCTAACCCATAGGCTGGATCGGGGGATTCCTGCGCGATACAAATAAGTTACGACTAGTTACGTTAGTTAGATTAAGTCCTAGGAAGACCCTTGTTTTGTGGGAGGAATCAGTCGGCGGTTGTGCCTCGTCAAAGGAGAAAAAAAGCGGTGATTCTATGGACCAAGTGCAAGTCTCTTCTTTGATCTAACCATGTGACTTTCGGGTTTGGTCGGATCAGTTTGGATAGTAAGACCTTGACTCGTTAGATCAATTCCCCCGTTAGAAGATTATCGTGGTGGAATCGCCCGTGCCTTTCGGGGCGAGGGAAGTTTTTCCAGGCTCGGTTTCGGAGGACTCGCCGGGCTAGTCTCTTGTCCGAACATCCATGGGCGAGGCCCCGAGTGTGGATCCCTGCCCCGCGTGAGAGGCTGACGTTGCTTCCGCCGCAAGCACCCTTGGAGGGGGAATTGCGGAGGGGGTTGGAGTCTCACAGCTGGTATCAGAGCTTGTTGAAAGCTAATAAGGAAAAATGAATTCATATCAGAAATTTATAATAAAAACTCAGAAAGAGCATTTACGTATCATATTTTCATTCCTTAAGCTTCATTAATGAAGATTTTTAATCAAAGAATTTGGTTTTATAGATGAAAGGTCCACACTTATCTGGTGTTCCTGATCTCACCCAGTCACAAGATATGACTACTTTCGCCTTCGAACATCTCATCTCTTTCGCTACAACTCGAACGAGCTGAGCTAGACTCGTAGGCCATTTCGAGGATTTATATCTCCCAAACCCAATGGAGAGACGGCAGCACAAGTGGTTTGCAAGGCAGTATGTCCATGCCTCTTGCGACCAACGCGTGATGCTGAGGCAAAATATCTCATTGGCCATGATTCTGATGAGGCTAAAAGTGATACATGGTGTTATTTTATATCACCCTATGCCTCGAGATTTTAGACTTTCCTGCCATATCTACAGACTTCTTAGTCGCTTTATTCCTAAGGAGAAGATAGTAGCTCCCTTGGCAGTAAGGGAATATTTGTATCGGGGCATGTCTGTAGCCCAGTATCGCCGTCTTATGCATTTCCCGAGGAGGTTTTGACTTTCTGGAGCCGAGATGCTCTATGTACATATTGCAACCTTTATATAAATAAAGAAATGTTTTGTGGAAAAAATTCCCTGTTGTGTAAGTGATTGTTTATTATATGACGAATTGATGAAGAAAAATCTGTTACTCAAACATATGTCATAGATCTCTAATAAGATCTTTTATCTTGTTTAAGAAATTATTTTCCAAACCTCTTAAGTCTTAGGATCTCGTTGATGAAATCAAAATAAAAATTTAATAATGTATCATTTTTGGCAGAATCATGAGGCGAGCGATCGTGGCCGTCAGCTAGATCCTCTCACTAATGAGGAAGAGCTTGATCCCAACGTTCGCAAGGCTCTTCACAAAACTCAGCCAGGACCCTTCAAAGGTGAAGGAGAGAACTTGGGCGAGGCTGTGGAGAGAAGTGGGTTGAGGCCATGGAGGAATATTTTAATGTCACCGGATACGAGAGGAGCAAAATGGCTCTCGCTAGGCTAAAAATTGTGGAAATAGCCAAGGTGGCATGGAGAAACCATTGCGACACCAACCATTTGGATAGGAATACCTAGTCCTGGAATGATCTTAAAGCCTATCTAAGGAAGAGATTTTGTCCCCTCGGATTTTTAAAAACCAAAATGAATGAATTCTTAGAGCTAAACCAAGGGAGCAAAACCATTGAAGAATATCACCAGGCATTTGCTCTTCTCCTCAAGTACTCACCACCGCTAGATGAAGAGCAACTCATGGCCAGGTTCATTTGGGGAATGAATGAACCTTTAGACACCCTGGTCAAGAATGCCGAGCCAGTGTCCATGGCAGAAGCTATAAGAATGGCGAAGGACTTCGCCAAAGCTTTCATTGTTAAAGTCCCCCAAAGCCAGCTCCCTCATCCTTCAAGAGATTCCAGACACCGGGAAGTTCTTCAAACCTGCGTCTAAAGAGACACCAAGGTCCCGGAGTCAGGAAGTTTCAGGAATGAAGGAAGACCTTTTCCTCGAAGCTCTTTCTCAGGAACTCCGGCTCTTTCAAGAATGCAAGGGGAAGAGCTTCGAAGTGAGAATAGGTGCTTCGGATGTCAGGGGATTGGGCACCAACTCATGGATTGCCCATCTCCTTTTGTGGGCCAAGGAAGCCAAGGTCCCAGAGTTCCGAGACAGACTCCTTCGTATCAGTTCATCTCCTCCTGCGCCAAAATCAGGGCAACCCTAGAAGAGTGCCAGCTCAGCCTGTAGCCTCCAATGCAAAGCAGTCTCCAAACTCCCTCCTAGAATTGGGGAAACCAAAGAGAGAAAGTTCCACCTCAGACTACAGCAGCTAGAGCCGTCACTATAGCTGAGGAAGTGGAGGAAGAAAAAGGATAGATCTATGCCGCAATAGAGCATTAGGGGAATAACCGTCAATTTTTAGTCCTCCAAACTCCAACAGAGTACCAGGGTAAGCAATTCAAGCTTTTGATTGATTCAGGTAGTACTCATTCTTTTATTTTCCCAGGATGTCTGCGTAAATTAGTCCTAAATCAAAAATTAGGAAAACCTATGCAAGTGGAATTGGCCAGTGGAAAGATTCTTTTCACACACCTTGAGACAAACCGTATTCAGTTTAGTGTAGATGGAAACGTAACAGAGTGCCAGTTCAGAGAGTCCTACCCTTGGGAGTCTATGATGGAATCCTTGGAATGGATTGGCTCCATAAGAATCAAGCTAACATTCACTGTCACAATGGAACCATCTCTTTCCTTGACCTTCACGGGAATAAAGTTCAAGGAACTGGAATTTCCGGATCCCCAGTGCTATAATTAGTCAATGCTTCTAAATTGTTAAAAGGACTCAGAAAGAGGCAAGCTGTTTATGTCGTTAAGATGAATCTGGTAGACATAAAATGCAAGGCTAAAGAACCAGAGTGGTTAAGTGAGTATGCAGATGTGTTCCTTGAAGAGCAGACTGAGATGCCTTCATCTCGTGAAGTAGATCATGAGATTGAGCTAACCCCCGCCGGAGCTCAGCCAGTAGCCCAGCGTGCATACAAAATGCCAGTCCCTGAAGCCATAGAACTCAAGGAACAGTTAAGACAACTATTAGAGCAGGGATTCGTCAGACCCAGTGTTTCACCTTGGGATGCGCTCGTTCTCTTTCAAAAGAAGAAAGATGGAACGCTAAGACTCTGTATTGACTACAGAGGATTGAATCAATTAACAATTAAAAATAAGTATCCTATCCCTAGGATTGATGAACTGCTGGATTGATTAAGTGGGACCCAAATGTTCACAAAGATAGATCTCAAATCCGGGTACTACCAGATCAGAATCAAGGAACATGACATCCCGAAGATAGCATTCTCAATACTCGCTATGGGCATCATGAGTTCACAATCATGCCGTTTGGATTGACTAATGCCCCTGCGACATTTAATCGTCTTATGCAGGATATTTATTCTCAGAAAATACTTGGATGATTTTGTTCTTGTCTTCTTTGATGATATCTTGGTGTACTCAAAGAATGCTGCGAAGCATGAAGATCATGTGCGCAAGGTCCTGGAAATCCTAAGTAAACACCAACTCTTTGCAAGAAGAGCAAGTGTTCTTTCTCTGCTGACCAGGTGGAATACTTGGGATTCATAGTATCAAAAGATGGGATTTCTCCTGACCCCGCAAAGATCCAAGCTGTCGTAGATTGGCTGGAACCCAAGACGGTAAAGGAAGTAAGAGGATTCCTAGGATTAACCGGATGGTATAGGATCTTTATACCCAGGTATGCTCAGATAGCATCCCCTTTAACTAACCTTCTCAAGAAGAGTACCCTTTTTCAGTGGAATGCAATGTGTCAGAGTGCCCTTAATAATTTGAAGACAGCCTTAGTAACCAACCCTGTCCTTAAATTGCCAAATTTTACCAAACCTTTTGAGGTAGTTACTGATGCCAGTGGGTTTGCCTTAGGCGGTGCTCTTATGTAAGAAGGTCATGCAGTAACAAATGAATCTAGAAAACTCAGAACACATGAGAGAAATTATGTCGTCCATGACTTGGAGTTACTCTCTGAAGTTGTGGAAACATTATCTTTTGGGACAGAGGTTCACCTTGATGACAGATCATCAAGGTCTAAAGTGGATCTTCACCCAAAGGGATCTCAACATGCGTCAAAGGAGATGGATGCAGACCCTGCTGGAATTCGATTTTGAAATTAAGTATCGGCCAGGGAAAGAAAATGTGGTGGCAGATGCGCTCAACAAAAAAGCCTCCTTGCTTGTAATTACAGTGGTGTCAAATCCATTAATCAGTGAAGAAAGGGAGAAAATCATGTAAGACAAATTCTTTGTCCCTATTGCTACCCTTTTGATGCAGGAAAGCAAGACTCCTCAGGAAATGAGTCGAGTTATTGGGTACAAATTAGATGAAGGATGCATGTATTATAATAATCGGCTATGCATTCCCAATGACAAGGGAATAAAGGGAAGAATTCTGAGAGAAGCCCATGATAGCCTGATAGCTGGACATCCAGGGTTTATAAAAACCTATATGTCTGTGAAGAAAAGCTTCTTCTGACTAGGACTCAAAAAGGATGTACTTGATCATGTACGGAAATGCTTAATGTGTCAGAGAGTCAAGGCAGAGAGAGTCAAAATGCTAAGGAAATTGTAGCCTCTAGACATTTCACAGATGAAGTGGGAATGTATCAGTGTGGACTTTGTCACTGGATTACCTTCAGTGCAATCAGGTTACAACTCCATTTTTGTGGTCGTTGTTGACAGGCTAACCAAAGTTGCCCATCTGATTCGAGTGAAAGAAACATACACTGTAGTGGATGTTGCCAGAGTTTTCCTTAAAGAGATCTTCAGACTGCATGGCTTACCCAGGAGGATAGTTAATGATAGATAGAGATCCCAAATTCACATCGAAATTCTAGATTGCATTCTTTGAAGCAATAGGAATTTTCTTGGATCTCAGTATAGCTTATCACTCCAAAACAGATGGCCAGACTGAAAGAGTGAATCAAGTAATAGAAGATATCCTTCGGTCATGGTGCGATAGGGAACCCAAGAAGTGGTTAAGCCATTTGCATCTGGTTGAATTTGTTTACAATGCTTCTTATCATCGAAGCATTGGGATGAGTCCTTTCAAAGCTTTGTATGGACAAGATTGCCTTACACCAATGACTTGGTCTGACCCATTAATCAGGGTCGAGATGCTGAGACAAATGCTTGATGATATGGACCAGCAAATGCAATCAATTCGTAAGATATTAAGGCAGTCCAAGATAGGCAAAAGTAGTATGCAGATAAAAAGAGATCAGAGAGAGAGTTTGAAGAATCAGATATGGTCTTCATTCGGGTACAACCAAAAAGAAGTCTTATATTTAGGGAAGTACAAGAAGCTCTCTCCCAAATACTGTGGACCGTATGCTGTTATAAATAAAGTGGGCGATCTAGCTTATAAACTTTTTCTGCCTCCCCATCTCAAGGTGCATAATGTATTCCACGTCAGTTTTTGCTTAAGAAATATGTACCTAGCCTGAGTCACGTGCTTAATGATAAACAATTGATTTCTCCAACTCAAGGCCAGATGGTACTCCAACTTGAAGAAATCCTTGATGTTCGGGAGAAGGTTCTTAGGAGGAGCAGAGTCCTCAGAGAGTTGTTAGTCAAGTGGAAGTTCTTTCCTCTAGAAGACACCACCTGGGAGAAAGAAGAAGAGTTGGCAAAAGATTACTCCCACTTTGCGAGATGAGGACATCTCACGTTTTTCAAGTGGGAGAGGATGTAAGATTCCTCCTCAACCTGAATAATGAATATCGTTTACCTCAATTCCCTATAATCATTCCCTATTTCTGAATACAAGAAAATATTATTTTTCCTTGTTTTTGTCTAGAGAGAGGAAATTCAATATTGAGAAATTTTTGAATATAAAAATTCTCCTAATATCAATAATATATTTCCCTGAAACAGAAGTTCAAAATAAATTCTCCTATGTGCATTAGGAATCAATTAAAAATGATATAAGGGACCTTAGCCTAAGGGTCTAGATTTTCAAAAAAATTTGGATTATGGTCCAATTAAGGTTCCTATTGGCCAATAGGATTAATCCAAGTGTTGGGATGAGATAAATCCAAAGAATAAAAGAAAATATCCAAAAATGAGTAAATGCTCACATAAGATGAAGAGTTGACTGAGTACAAGGTTTATTAGATAAAAATCAAGAGATATTACTAAAAAAATGAGATATTTTGGAGAAAAGATGAATTTTTGACACCTTGGTAAGGAAGGGGAGACCTTTGAGGTAGGCGCCTCCTTCACATGTGTGGGAAGGTTTTTTCATTCAAAAAAATTGTGATATTTTTATCTCTCCTCTCTCTTGAATCAAACTGGATTAAAAGGGGAGCCAAACTGGTCTAAATCTTGTCCAAATTCAGCCAAACTGAAGCTGAAAAATTCTAGAACTTAGTTGGACTCAGTTAGTGGCCTCTCTCACCTATAAATAGACCCTCATTCTTTTGTATTCTCATCTGTGAGCTATACCATGCCAGTATTACTACATTAAAATAATCATATTTTCTATTATCCCTTAAAAATCCTCTACTTTTGGGGAGATTAGAGCTTCTCTCTCTCTTCAACAACTCTTGGAGCTTTCTTCTTAACTCACTAAACCAATTGATTGGTTGGGGGCTTCACTTCTAGATAAAGAAGCAAGCCAAACCTAGAGGTAAGAAGGAATTTCATGGTTTTCTCAAATAATTTCACTTCTCAATCCCTCTCAAGCTTGAGAAGTTTCTAATTAGTTATTTTTAATGCAAATCAAGCTTTCTCTAAGAACTTTTATGATTAATCACAAAAAAGTTAATCTTTATGCTTATTTAGAATGCTTTTATGTATATCTCTCTCTTCCAAAAGAATAGTCATTCCTATGGCTAATTCTTTAGAAAAAGAATGCTTCTCATTGATAAATTCTCAATTCAAAACCAAACTCTAAGCTTGTTAAGCTAGAGGTTAAGAAAATAGTATTTTTATGCTTTTATGTTAATAAAATTATGGTAAATTTATGATTTAATTCCATAATTTGGATTTAAAATTAAGGATAGTTCTTCTATCATAAATGTATTACAAAGTCTTATTCTTTTTAGAAAAATTAAAAATTATCAGTAATAGCAGCGAAGCTATGGCTAAATTTTTAGAAAATAATACATATCTTATTTTTATGCATAATGCTATAAGAGGACTTCCTACCATATTCTAGGATTGGACATCCTATGCTAAAAGAATGATTTTCATCAAATTCATGGGAAACAAAATTTTAGTGTTTATGCATAAATAATTAATTAAAGAAAATAGAAATTTTGGTAATTTTATTTTATGCAGAAAGAGGAATTCCCATGATAATGGAGATCCATGTAATTAAATGGAAAAAGAGAAATTTTGGTATATTAAAATAATAGATATTTTTATTTAATTTTAAGAGGAATTTTAGATAGATTTATTTTATGCATGAGAAATTTTAAATGATAAAAGAGGAATTCCCATGACATTTGGAATTCAATCATTTAAATGGTAAAAGTGGAGTTCTTGGCATAATTGAAATAATGGATATTTCTATTTAATTTTAGATAAATTTATTTTATGCATGAGAAATTTTTAAATGATAAAAGAGAAATTTCCATGACAATTAAAATTCAATCATTAAATGAGAAAAAGAGGAATTTTAAGCTTATTAAAAAAATAGATATTTGTATTTAGTTAAAAGAAGAATTTTTATGGTATTTAAGTAGAGAAAGATTTGAATTAAATTTTGGTGACAAAAGAGAAATTTTCACCATAATTCCACCTAGAGAATTAGGGATGATAAATTAAATTGGTAGAAAGAATATCCTTAGATATTTTATGTGGATAAATCACCAAATTGATAATTATCTAAAATCAGACAAATGGAAGAAGATTATTTTTATAAAAATCAGATATTCTCATATAGAACCATTTCTTAATCCATTATGGTTAGGAAGGAATGAAATGCATAAAGTGGAATTTTTCTTATGGTTAGAAATTCAGTAGATATTTATCTGAAGAAAATCCTTGGAATCAAAGTTAGAATTAAACCGGATAATTTTGGTTAGACCACAACTGTGAGAGGGTCGGCCAGTAAACTACTTGTCCATCTCTCGATCTGAATCAAGCAAAAACCTCGTGAGACCAATTCTAGTTCTCAATATAAAGAATAGACTACCATTGAATTAACCTAGTTTTCCCTTGATCGAAATCACCAAGAATCTAGTTGGACATTCAGTCAAATGATGGGTAGATTACCTTGATGTGAGATCAATGATTCTCAATTAAGAAAATATGTATTAAAGGAAAAAGTGTTTGCTTTTCCTTGTTATGTGCTACTTCCCTTTTGAATTTACTCCTTTGCATGTTCCAGCTGCGCTTTCAAGTCTGTATTTTCCTTGATTTTTTGCACTAAGGTTTGACTAAGAACAAGATTATTGTTTTCAAGTGTTTGGTATCTCACTTCCTGCTCCTCGGTCGCCTTTAAGCTTTTTAGGATTACATCTCCGTGTGTTGCTTGTGCTGTTGTTAGATGCTCTTGAAGTGTTTGAACTTGATTAGTAGCATCCTGGACATGCTTCCATAGCGTTGCATTTCTATCATGAAGCATATGAGTTGTAAGAAGATGGCATCGCCATACTCTCTGCTCTTGTTCCCAAAGAGAAGCACTTGTTCCCAAAGAGAAGCACTTGTTGCTACTGCTCCTTCCAGTCCAAAGTGTGGCAATTGCAAGAGTCCTTCTAGGCCTTCCATAGTCTCATGAAAGAATTTGTCCATGATCCATGTTATGGAGGAAAGATGTCTATGGAATCCCCTTTACATCATCGAGACGTTGCCTTTTACTGGGGCTTGGTGTCTCTTCAGTCCTTTGTCGTTTCCTTATATCCAATGGCTCTTCGGGGAGTCCTTGGAGTGATGTGGCTTCTTCGTGGCCTTGGTGCTCTGCATTAGAAGACCTTTGGACATCTTTTGGGCCTTGTAAGGATTCCTAATTTTTAGGGATTAAGGTTAATTTTGTGCTTTCTTAAGGAGATAAGGTCAATCAAGAGGGCTAATTGGAGCCTATAATTGAGCTTTCTAGCTCATAACTCCCCTACAAAAATAAGGTCTAATGTTATCATTCTCTCTCCTCTTCTCTTTCTAGCAAGATCGTAACTAAGGGGGGCCCAAAATAGATAATTTTTTTTCCCATTTTGCAAGTTTTATACTTTGAAACTAACCCCATACCTATATATATGTAAAACATTCAATTTTTAACCTTGATTTTCCCCTAAAACCCACTCTATCTCATCATCGAATGCCTCCACATTTTTCTCCTTCATTTAATGCCGCCACCAAATCAACCAAATCAGAGATCTCTGATCACTTCCCATACCCATATATATGTAAAACATTCAATTTTTAACCTTGATTCCCCCTAAAACCCACTCTATCTCATCATCGAATGCCTCCACATTTTTCTCCTTCATTTAATGCCGCCCACTTCCCCACCAAATCAACCAAATCAGAGATCTCTGATCACTTTCCACATCAACAATCTCGCAACTAAGGGGGGGGGGGGAAATAGTGATTTTTTTCTCTCATTTTTGAACTTTTTTGCTTTAAAAGTTATCCCAAACTCATATATATGTCAAAAAATCAAATTTTCCCCCAAAATTGAACCAACTCTCTATCTCTCTACTCATCTCTCTACTGTGAGCTTGGCTTGCATAGCCTCACTCTATCCCTCTCTCTATAATCCTCTCATCTACTCCCAACTCTCTTTCTCTCTCTATTATGAGCTAATGGCCTACAAACACACACACACACACACACTCTCTCTCTCTCTCTCTCTCTCTCTCCTGACTGCATCCTCCCTCTCTCTAATCTCAACTCCTTGGAAGGTTATGGCATGCACTCATTCCCTCTAATCTCAACTCCTATCCCTCTCTCTCTCTCTCTCTCTCTCTCTCTCTCTCTCTCTCTTTACTGTGATCTTAGGGCCTCCCTCTTCTTTTCCACTATCAACTCCTTCTAAGCATGGCATTGCATAAAATCACTAACACTAATGTGCCATTGAATCGATGCAAGGTGGATTTGCATTTGCGGGTGTTGGAAGAGTATACAACTTAGGGAAAGGTTCATCTCATAGAACATGAGAGGAATGTATGTAGATAAGGGGGTCACACTAATGTGGATCTATGGGTTGATGGGCATCGATACCAGCTGACCTAAGAGCGCATTATCCACCCACTTTCAAAGACTTACCATCATTTATTCAGTATGTGGGAGATGGTGAGACAAAGGATGCTCGGCTACTGCAAGAGATTAGCAAGCAACAATTGACGTTGGCAGAGTCTTCTACTTGTCATCACAGTTGTATACGCTCCAAGTTAACCTTGCTAATGTACACCAAGGCTTCCTTTAGGCTCAAGTGAAAATCAAGGAGCTTGAGGGTGTAAATCAAGAGAGAGCACCATGTGTGGAAAAGCTTACACAGACCACCTCCCACATGAAAAGCACTCCTATTGGAGCTAGGGAGCGTAAGGCCACTCAACCACATTGAAACACTTGCCGTTGGGGGGGGGTGGGGGGTGCTCGTAAGCGGAGAATTCAAGCAGCGCAGTATGGCTCCTCTTTCTTATTCTCTAGCACTTCCAATTCAAAGTGCCAATGTAAATCAGGTGTGCACTTGTGTAATGTCAATGTAATTTTGCTGGTTTTTAGAGTATTTCTTCAAGATGCCACACGTTTTGATCAAACCGGGAATTGTAATGAGCCCTTGCGCTCTTTCACAAATGGGGGAGCATGTGCTTAAAATGATTAGGGATCTCCATTGCAAGAAGATACGTAGTATGGCTGTTTCCAATGAAATCATACAAGAGGTTTCCCAAAGTATCAGCAGTTTTGATGTGATTAACGCATGTGATGAGGTAGGCATTAGCACGAAGGGTTATAAATCTCTTCATCAATTGCTATAGGAGACACTCTTCGTAAGAAAGGTATCATGCACAACCTTTTCCTGCCACCAAAGAGGGTTCATCTAGCAAAGGGAGTGAGAAATGAAGATATAAAATGCGGGATTAAGGATTACTACCACATCAACGATACACTTTCCATTGCAGCATAGGGAAAGAAGAAGACTGCGGATGGTAATGTTTCATTTGAATTCAATGAGTTCAACATTTTTGTTGAAATGCGAAAGTTATAAAAGAAAATGATATTGTTCTATGGGTTGCCTTTTGGATGTAAGTAGGTTTCGTAACCTTGTACGCATCAGGTCTGTGCTCATTTACAGGGAAAAACTTAACATTTTATTTGATTTCTGTGTTTTATAGGTTCCAAGGTCTCCTTCGTGCTAAAGTTGGATGAGTGCCAAATTGTGAAAGGGAAGAAGGCTAGAGAGAATGAGTCACACTCATGAACCACACTATGGTGGCAGCCTTTAAGTCTCCAACTGCTACCACTGTTATAGAAGGGCCCGATGATGAGAGAGAGAGCACAGTTGATTTTCAAGAGCAAGGGAATGATAATATTTCACACACTAAACCATTGTTCAGTGTTCAATCAGAGAAAGATATATGGTGGTTAGGAGCATTTGAGGTTCCCAAGAGACACACGAGGGGCTACCATGGGTCTTTGAGAGGTTGCCTTGGGTTAGTGATGTGATAAAGTCACAAATAGAGGGTGAGAAGCTAGATGTTGATGGTTTAGGGAGATTTGACATTGATAGGCATCTTGGCGGGGATCTGAAGGCAATAAAGTGTATGCTAGGTTGCACTCAAGGTGAAAATATAGCTCACCTATTCCCTTGGTGCATACATGGATTGAAACAAAAAACTAAGAAGAAATGTAGGGGGACGGCCAATGGTGAAGAGGAATGTGAGAAAACAGGAAATTGTGAGGGAGAGTGGGATAGTGGTGTCCTTTCATCACCTATGTTGACTCCTCCAAATAAGGACTTAAGAGAACCCCATAATTCCTTTCCCTCTTAGGAATGTTCACTTTTATACTTTGCATGCTTTCATGTGTATCTTTGACCACCTCTTAAAGTGTCACATAGACTATGCGTTCACTATGCCTGGTAAAACTCGACAGGATGAGGCGATTGCTAGAGTGGAGAAGATTTTAAATGACATTGGTTGCCATGGGGGCAACGTGGAGATACAAGTTAACCAAAGGACCTCTGGAGTTTTCCATATGGTTGCTCAAAAGGTTTCAATAAGTGGAGGCAAGGCGAGAAGGTTTCTCCAGAAGCCTTTCAACAAACGGGACAAGGTTCAAAGAAATGCAGACATGCAACATGTCAAGGAAGGTGAAGATCTTCCCTGCAAAGAGATGGTAACTGTGGAAAGACAGGAATTCCTCTTTTTGCATAAAAATAAATTTATCAAAAATTTCTCTTTTCTTTAATTAATTATTTATGCATAAACACTAAAATTTTGTTTCCCATGAATTTGATGAAAATCATTCTTTTAGCATAGGATGTCCAATCCTAGAATATGGTAGGAAGTCCTCTTTTAGCATTATGCATAAAAATAAGATATGTATTATTTTCTAAAATTTTTACCATAGCTTTGCTGCTATTACTGATAATTTTTATTTTTTCCAAAAAGAATAAGACTTTGTAATACAATTATGATAGAAGAACTATCCTTAAACTTAAATCCAAATTATGAAATTAAATCATAAATTTACCATAATTTTATTAACATAAAAGCATAAAAAGACTATTTTCTTAACCTCTAGTTTAACAAGCTTAGAGTTTGGTTTTGAATTAAGAATTTATCTATGAGAAGCATTCTTTTTCTAAAGAATTAGCTATAGGAATGAGTATTCTTTTGGGAGAGAGAGATATACATAAAAAACATTCTAAATAAGCATAAAGATTAACTTTTTGTGATTAATCATTAAAGTTCTTAAAGAAAGCATGATTTGCATTAAAAACAAGTAATTAGAAACTTCTCAAGCTTGGAAGGGGTTGAGAAGTGAAATCATTTGAGAATATTAACAAAAACCATGAAATTCCTTCTTACCTCTAGGTTTGGCTTGCTTCTTTATCTAGAAGTGAAGCCCCCAACCAATCAATTGGTTTAGTGAGTTGAGAAGAAAGCTCCAAGAGTTGTTGAAAAGAGAGAGAAGCTCCAAGCTTCCCAAAAGTAGATGATTTTTTAGGGATAGTAGAAAATATGATTATTTTAATGTAATAATGGCATGGTGTAGCTCACAGATGAGAATAAAAAAGAATGAGGGTCTATTTATAGGTGAGGGAGGCCACTAACTGAGTCCAACTAAGTTCTAGAGTTTTTCAGCTTCAGTTTGGTTGAATTTGGATAAGATTTGGATCAATTTAGCTCCCATTTTGATCCAGTTTGATCCAAGAGAGAGGAGAGATAAAAATATCATAACTGTTTTGAATTAAAAAACCTTCCCACACATGTGAAGGAGGCACCTACCTCAAAGGTCTCCCCCTCCTTACCAAGGTGTCAAAAATTCATCATTTCTTCAAAATATCTCATTTTTTTTTAGCAATATCTCTTAATTTTTAACTAATAAACCTTATATTCAATCAACTCTTCATCTTATGTGATCATTTACTCATTTTTGGGTATTTTCTTTTATTCTTTAGATTAATCTCATCCAACACTTGGATTAATCCTATTGGCCCATAGGAACCTTAATTGGACCATAATCCAGAAATTTCTAAAAATCTAGACCCTTAGGCTAAGGTCTCTTATATCATTTTTAATTAATTCCTAATGCACATTGGAAAGTTCATCTTGAAATTCTGTTTAAGGGGAAACTATTTTAGACACTAGGGAAGATTTTATATCTAAAGATATCTCAATTTTGGATTATCTCTCTCTAGACATTTTCTCTCTCTAGGGTAAAACAAGATCTTTCTTTTATTTCAGAGAGGAAAATAATTACAAGAACAGAAGGGGAGGTTCTTACACCTTTACATCTCAAAAGCTGGAGGGAGGAATCTTACATCCTACCCCACTTAAAAAACTCGAGATGTCCTCATCTCGCAGGTGGAGTATAATCTCTTTCATCTTCTTCCTCTTCAATCACTTCCAGCGTTACTGCCTTGGAAGTGGATGGCTGATTTGGAAACATCTCCCTTTGACCTCCCCCATTCTGAGGCGGAGGTCTTACATTACTTGGATTGAAACTGAGGGTTGGTTAGAGGGTCTACCTTTGGGATTTCCCTGATTTTGACGGAAAGGAATCTGATTACTCTGGAAGGAAGGAGCTGGAGTCTGGAATCTTGGTCCCTGACTTCCCTGCCCCACAAACCTTGATCCAAAAGGAGTTGGGCAATCCATACTGCGATGTCCAAATCCTTGACAATTATAGCATTTCACTTCTTTGTTCAAGGGTGGAACTTCTAAAGTTGAATACCAGGGGATTGAGTTCCAGGAAAAGGACCTTTCTTCCATTCTAGAACTTCCCATATCCTGAGATTGACCTTGTTATCTGTTAGTCAGTGGGGGGAAGTTGGAATCACCTTCCTGAGCTAGAAATCTTTTGAAAGATGATGGTGCTGGCTTTGGCGCGGGACCTTGACATCAAAGGTCTTGGCAAAATCCTTCGCCATCATCCGGACTACTTCGACCATGGAAACTGGCTTGGCATTCTTCACTCTAGGACATTCAAAGGTTTGTTGAGTCCTCGCGAATGAACCTGGCCATCAGCTGTTCTTCATCAAGCAGTGGCAAGTAATTGAGGAGGAGAGCGAACGCTTGGTGATACACTTCAATAGTTCTGCTCCCCTGGGTTAATTCTAAGAATTCATTCGTCTTGGTTTCCCAAAATCTGAGAGCACAGAATCTCTTCCTTATGTAAATCTTAAGATCATTCCATGTCTGGGTGTTCCTATCTGGACGATTCATCTTGCAGTGGTTTCTCCATGCCACTCTAGCTGTTTGTACTATCTTTAGCCTTGTAAGAGCCATTTTACTCTTCTCATTGTACCCGGTGACATCGAAGTATTCTTCCATTGCTTCGATCCACTTCTCCTTAGCCTCGCCCAGGTTTTCCCCTTCACCCTTGAAAGGTCCAGGCTACGATCTATGAAGAGTTTTATGAACATCCGAATCGAGCTCTTCCTCATCGAGTTGGGGATTAACATTCCTACCATGACGACCTCGATCCATGATCCTATCAATACAAAAATTCTTGTTAAGTCCCTTTTTCCCAAACTAACCAAGACGCTCAGGTGAAAAGATCACTTTATTTATAATTCAATTCTGACTTTAGATTCTGGGGTTTCTTATACCTACGCAGAATCCTGGGATAAAGATCCCTTCTATAAGAAGAACACACAGAACTTATTATCAGAGATCAATTCATTCAGAACATATCATTCATATCCTTAACACAATAATGGTCCAGCATACCGAAAATTTCATTCTGAACATTCCTTCACGAGAATTTCAGTTATGCAAGTTCTCAATTTGTCATCCCTTAATTAGATTCACTGGGTCAAAGGTTAATAGCAGCAATCTGTCAGCACAATCCACTAATCTCATAGTGATTTACTGAAATCATAATCGTCATCCCAGTTACTAACATCATCAATGGGATTCGTCCATTCATCCTCATTGTGGCTTTGTTCTCAATTTGTCATCCCTTAATTAGATTCACTGGGTCAAAGGTTAATAGCAGCAATCTGTCAGCACAATCCACTAATCTCATTATGATTTACTGAAATCATAATCGTCATCCCAGTTACTAACATCATCAATGGGATTCGTCCATTCATCCTCATTGTGGCTTTGTTCAACTTATCTTCCTTCAACCAGAATTCAAGAATCATCATCTTTCAATCAGAATCCAAATCAACTCATCAATTCTCAACCAGAATTCTAAAATCATATCAACCAACATTCGAATTTATCCTCTGGATAGCATTTTTGCTTATAACTTCAAGGTCTTGGATTTACTTGTATATATTGTCAGTAAAGAGCTGCAGATATACCCACGATATATACGGGTAGTCACGGTCCTTGGAGTTATAAGGTAAATACCATCATATTTAGGTCTCAAGCAAGTCAGGGATTCCATACAATTGCGGTACTTCCATCTGAAGACCCAATAAGCATAATGTTAAAAATACAAGTGAAAAGGGTGTGTGCGGGAACAAGCCCTTGGTTAGAGGCTGTAAAAGAGAATGAGTAAATGTGAAAGAACCTGTGAAAAGGTGAGAAGAATCTACTGGGAGAGAATAAAGGGTAGCATGAGAAGATTTAGGAAGTGTGGAGATATTCTGGGAAGTGTGGAGGTATTCTGGGAGATATTCTGGGAAAAGTGAAGAGGTCGAGAGAATCATGAAAAAGAGGTGGACTGAATCAAGGAGAAATCAGTGGGATTAGTTGCTTTGATGTAAGCTCTATAAATTGAGGCATTGCCCTAATGAGAATTTGCTGATTTTTGAGTATCCATGCCTACATTAATCTATTTATTAATTACCCACTAATTTGCTGGTTTTTGAGTATCCATGCTTATATTAATCTATTTGTTAATTACCCACTAATTATATCTTAATTATTTGCTAATTACTTTATTAATGATGTTGATTCTAGTGTTTGATCCACCATAGCTCATCAAAATACCCTAATTTCAACATGGTATCAGAGCCATGCCTAGAATCCATCAGGTTTATGAGCCCATTATCTAATTAATTAGAATTAGTAGATAATTAAAAATTAATCAAATTTTTAGTTATTTTTCAACTAGCCTCTGTACCCCCAGCCAGTGGAGGAGATCCCTCTCCTTGCACACATAAAATTAGCCCAAACCCTTCTAGCCATAGATAGCCAACTCATTGCTACTCCAGCCAGTCAAATCAGAAGTGCAAACCGCCAATCGGATGAAGAGAAATCGTGTTTTTATCAAGCTCCGTTTTTCTACAGCCAGCAAATCAGTAATTTCCACTTGATCAAATCAAATTGCTCTAATTCCTCTTAGCCTCGGGAGTTTTTAAGCATGCTCTACAAGCTGGTGAAGACAAAATTCAATTTCATCAAGTCTACAATGAGATCCAAGCTCTTCATCAAATCTGCAGGTGACTTTGGTAAAACAGAGATTAAGCTTTCAATATTTGGTCAAATCTTGTGTTTATTGGCTTAATCCTCTACTAGACTCATTGCTATTGATGGTTTTGAAAGCATTTGAGCTCATTTGAAGTCTAAGGCACTAGATCTGGACTCCCCGCATACTCTGTTTTTTGCACACAAAACAGTGGATTAATTTACTAATCAGTGATTAATCAATACTAATCACTATATTTTGGTGCAATTGAGGGTTCAAATTAACCATTAGGTATATGATACAGATCCCTATAACTTCAAATTACAATTTAGAGTTGGTTTGATACTCCAACCATTCCGTACAAATTGGTTACCCTTGATTTAATGTAATTTCTGGTAAAATTGTGCTGATAAATTTGTGATAATCATCATTTTGCATTTAACCCTTGGTTAATGCCTATAAATCTCACTCAAAATCAAGATTATTCACAACCAGACTTGCATTTGGGAATGTGCATGAGAATGAATGCTATACGCATTATGTATTGGGCACATTACATCAGTGTAAAAATGGGAACAGACACTGCCCTTGTCCAGAATAAGGCAAGAGGTAAGACCTCCCGCATAAATTTGGGTTTGCATTGCATAATGATACAAGATAAACATTAAAAGCCCAAAAGAACTATCAACAAAACATTTAAATATGTTGCTCACATGGAGCCTGACAGACAAGCTCATGGCCCCAGCCATGAAAGAAGAAGAATATCTCTTTCCAAGAAGAGGATCCACACCGAGAAGAAGATCTAAAGGAAGAATTGAAGGAAGACATGGACACGAGAAGAGAAGCTGCCACAAGAAGAGAAGCTGGCCCAAGAAGACTGAAAGAAGACATGGATGCATGGAGAGAAGCTGCCACGACAAGAAGACTGAAGACAAGAGAAGATGTGAGGCTCCAAAGAGTGAGGAGCCATGTGAAAATCTCTGAGAGAGAGAGAGAGAGAGAGAGAGAGAGAGAGAGAGAGAGAGAGAGAGAGAGAGAGAGACCCCACAACCCAATGTAGCCTGCCCCAACAAAGTAAAACCACCTCTGAGCCACTGATGATGTAGGACACGTGGTAAGATAGATGTATATGTGAGCACTTTAGTCAAGGTCGCGGGCAACTATAGTAAGCCTTGGACACATAGAGAGAGAGTGTCAAGGACTATGAGTTTAGGGACTCGAGGCACTTGTCTCGCAGGCTATCAAGTAAGAGAGAAACTTGATATAGGGTCCAGGTGTGCTAAGATAACTTGAGGGGAGGTGTAGGCACTAGTCGCGGACTATCAAGTAAGGGGAGGCAAACTTGGTATAGGGTTTAGGTGTAATAGGAGTATTCACTTGAGGGGAGGTGTTAAAAATACAAGTGAATAGGGTGTGTGTGGGAACAAGCCCTTGGTTAGAGGCTGTAAAAGAGAATGAGTAAATGTGAAAGAATCTGTGAAAAGGTGAGAAGAATCTATTGGGAGAGAATAAAGGGTAGCATGAGAAGATTTAGGAAGTGTGGAGATATTCTGAGAAGTGTGGAGAGATATTCTGGGAAAAGTGAAGAGGTGGAGAGAATCATGGAAAAGAGGTGGAGTGAATCAAGGAGAAATCAGTGGGATTAGTTGCTTTGATGTAAGCTCTATAAATTGAGGCATTGCCCTAATGAGAATTTGCTGGTTTTTGAGTATCCATGCCTACATTAATCTATTTGTTAATTACCCACTAATTATATCTTAAATATTTGCTAATCACTTTGTTAATGATGTTGATTCTAGTGTTTGATCCACCATAGCTCATCACAATGCCCTAATTTCAACACATAAAGATTAACTTTTTGTGATTAATCATTAAAGTTCTTAGAGAAAGCTTGATTTGCATTAAAAACAACTAATTAGAAACTTCTCAAGCTTGAGAGGGGTTGAGAAGTGAAATCATTTGAGAATATTAACAAAAACCATGAAATTCCTTCTTACCTCTAGGTTTGGCTTGCTTCTTCATCTAGAAGTGAGCCCTCAACCAATCAATTGGTTTAGTGGAGTTGAGAAGATAGCTCCAAGAGTTGTTGAAGGGAGAGAGAAGCTCCAAGCTCCCTAAAAGTAGAGAATTTTTAAAGGAATAATAGAAAATATGATTATTTTAATGTAATACTGGCATGGTATAGCTCACAGATGAGAATACAAAAGAATGAGGGTCTATTTATAGGTGAGGGAGGCCACTAATTGAGTCCAACTAAGTTCTAGAATTTTTCAGCTTCAGTTTGACTGAATTTGGACCAGTTTAGCTCGCATTTTGATCCAGTTTGATCCAGGAGAGAGAAGAGATAAAAATATCACAATTGTTTTGAATTAAAAAACCTTCCCACACATGTGAAGGAGGCACCTACCTCAAAGGTTTCCCCCTCCTTATTACCAAGGTGTCAAAAATTTATCATTTCTCCAAAATATCTCATTTTTTTAGTAACATCTCTTAATTTTTAACTAATAAAACTTGTACTCAGTCAACTCTTCATCTTATGTGAGTATTTACTCATTTTTGGGTATTTTCTTTTATTCTTTATATTAATCTCATTCCAACACTTGGATTAATCCTATTGGCCCATAGGAAACTTAATTGGACCATAATCCAAAAATTTCTGAAAATCTAGACCCTTAGGCTAAGGTCCCTTATATCATTTTTAATTGATTCCTGATGCACATTGGAAAGTTCATTTTGAGCTTCTGTTTCAGGGGAAACTATTTTAGACACTAGGAAGATTTTTATATCCAAAGATATCTCAATTTTGGATTATCTCTCTCTAGGGTAAAACAAGATATTTCTTTTATTTCAGAGAGGAAAATAATTACAAGAACAGAAGGGAAGGTTCTTACACCTTTACACCTTAAAAGCTGGAGGGAGGAATCTTACATTTATAATGCCTTTGCATGACACTTATTAATGTCCTCAAATGGAGGAACATATTTGTTAGTCCAAAATGGGATTAGTACATGCTTCGGGCTAGTTCGTCTATGCGGGGTAATTCCCCTTCCTTTAGCATGACCTTCTTCAGGTCCTCTGTGGTGGTGGTGGCCATATCTTTCTTGAGCGCCTCCACTTGAGCTTGGAGGTGTTGTATCATCATGTCCTTACCTTCTATCTCCTTTTCCATTGAAGTGAATTTGCGGAGCATTTCTTCCTTTTATTGATGTTCAACCTTAGAATCTTTTGTGTGGTTATCTTCTTGCAGGACCAAGATGTCTCGTATGCACTGGAGACCTTCTTTAGTGTGAGCTCTAAGTCCATTGGTTTCCTTCTCGGGTACCAAGAGTTGTTCCATGCCTTTAATGGCATTATTGAGGGCTTCCAGGAGTGACCTAATAGTCATTGTTGAGTTAAAGTTTTCTCTGTTTTTGTTTGTTTTTCCCCTTCTTTGTTTGTTTCCGTCTGTCACATTATTGTTACTTCTGTTTGTTGTTTGTTTACCTGCTGTTTATTGTTTGTCTAACTATTGTTGGTTGCAAGAGAGACAGACTATTGCAGCTGTCGGGGTAGGGTATCTGCTTAGAGCAAGGTATCTACATAGGCTGTGCAGGTGTGGTGCAGGTGCTCACAGGCGCTCAGAGGTAGTGCTCACAAGTGGCCAGAGTAAGAGAACGGGTGGAGGGCGAGAGGGGGTGAGCGAGAGGGAGGGGAGCAAAGCACGAACAGGCGGGCGAGGGCAAGGGTGAGGGCATGGGCGAGGCCGCGAGGGGTGGGCGAGGGCAACTGAGAGAGAGAGAGAGAGAGAGAGAGAGAGAGAGAGAGAGAGAGAGAGAGAGATTACAACTAATGATTTTTTATTATGCTTTTATTCATGCTTTGTCTTTTATTGTTTAATTTACTTATGCCTATTATTCAAGATATGGTCTATAGACATGTATGTGATGAATTAATATCTCCTTGTCCGAGATCATGTCAGTGGTATTAGAGGTAAGATCTTTTTCAAGGAGAGAACTTGGATTTTGGAAACCATGTAAAAAAATCACTTCTCAAAAGCTTCATGGAGAAAAATCAAATTTAAAGGGCTTGTGAACAATAAAGGGAAATTGGTTTGCAGAGAGTAGCCATTATGAAAAAGGAATTGTTAAAGGCCAAGGTTTGAGCGCTTGCTTTTGACTTTTGGACAAAGGGGGAGCAAGTGGGAGACCCTTGGGCAAACAATATGAAGACATTAAGAGGAGCCTTGGCCCTAAAACTGGCCTCTTGGGGAAAGGGTTTCTAGTGTCGGTTTTCTAGTGGTGCTTATCCATCATGCATGCTTAGCCATCATGTAAGGTTCACATACATTTGGTAAGGAATGTTGAAATATATGATGTACAAGTGATAAACAGTGAGAGAAAGAGGTCATGTAGGTGTGAACACATCCCAAATAAAGTGGGCATGTGGGTGGAATAGGATCTAGGGTTGGCCCACCAACTCTAGCCCTTACTTTTTGTAACATAACACAACCAATACATGAAGGTGAAGGTTAAGCCAACTTTGGAGTGGCTGAAATAGAAGGTAATATAGAAGCTTTCTATACATCTTGTGTTCTTTCTCTCTCATATATGTTGCTCTATCTTGTTATCAACTATTGCATCCGCTATGCATTCTCCCCATAATTTTGGCATGGTATACAGAGCCTTGCAAAGGCTAAGTTCCCCTTCAATCCCCTTTTCTTTCTCTCTCACTATCATAAGCCATTCACATCTTCATCAAGAAGGACGGTGGTAGAAGAAGGTGAGAAGCAAAAAGGCATCGAGAAGGAAGTAAACAAAAGAGCTTCATCAAAGAGGAGATTCCGTCATCATCAAACAAGTTTTTGAAGCTTTGGGAGAAGAAGAAGACAATCCTCATCATCAAGAAGAAGAAGAAGAAGAAGATTTAGAAAGGTGCATGGGAGTTGCTTTGAATCTTTTGAAGTGTGGGGGGTATGCTCTCTTAATGAACAAGCAACTTCATTAGAAACATCATCAACAAGAGCATCCGCGAATCCCAAAAAAAACGCAGCCCGTTGAATTTCCATTGCAATTTCTCGTCCGTCAACGTACTTCCGTCGACGCCGCGTCCGTTCATAGATTTTGTCGGCGTCAACACTGCCGCCTTGAGCGACCAGCTGTTGTTACTTATGCAACAGCTTGATAAGTACATGTGACAGACAAGTCACAAGGCCACATCTTGGCAAGCAGCAGCTACGCCAACAAAACGCCCATCAGCCGTCGTCATAAGCGCCGTCCGTCACACTGCCTGCCGTTGCCATCACCGTCCGTCTACTTCGGCTGCTACAGCAACAAGCAAGACTCATGCAGATCGTCGAGGTGAGCAACGGTGCAACGCACGCACATCTGCATTTTTTTCCCCAAGAAAAAAAAAACGTTCAATCGTTTATTTCCTAAGGTTTTAAAAACCTTTTCTGTTATCCAAAGTTTAAAAAGAAAAAACCCTTCTCTATGGTTTTTTTTAAAACCCTTTGAGGCCTTTTCTCTCTAAGGTTCTTTAAAACCTTTATTTCCAAGGATTCTTTTAAACCTTTTCTCTAAGGTTTTTCAACCTTTTTTTTTCCCAAGGCTCACAAAGCCAAAGGATTAAAGAAGTTGATTTTATAAATCATTGAACCCCCTTCAAATCCAACTTGAAATGTATCTTTTGCAAGAAGATGGTTTCATCAAAGCAAAGTAGCAACAAGGGTGGTGCACGAAGCCACTATGGAAGAGATGGTACCAAAGATCTTACAAAGGTTGAGGGAAATTATGTAAATTCCTCAAATATTTTACATAAGAAACTCTTCTAATCGAGGAGTAGAAGCATGTTTGTTAGAATTAGGAGTGAATCGCATTTCTCTATAACTCATCACTTAGCCTAATTTATAAAGGCTACTACCTTGTCATCTATCCTATGGTTGAGAGGGGGGTCATTTTGTTCTTGTATGTCCAATGCTCACCTTGCTTCATGTTTGGCATTGTCCCATGGTGGCATTGAGAGGGGGTGTTGAAATATATGATATACAAGTGATAAAGGGTGAGAGAAAGAGGTCATGTAGGTGTGAACACACCCCAAATAAAGTGGGCATGTGAGTGGAAAAGGGATCTAGGGTTAGCCCCCAACCCTAGCCATTGGTGGACCCTATATAAAGAGCAGGAGGCATTACTTTTTATAACACAACACAACCAACACATGAAGGTGAAGGTTAAGCCAACTTTAGAGTGTCTAAAATAGAAGGTAATATAGAAGCTTTCTATACATCTTGTGTTCTTTCTCTCTCTCATATATGTTGCTATATCTTGCCATAACTATTGCTTTCGTTCTGCATATTCTCCATAATTTTGACAAGGAATTGGTGGTGGCAAATGCTCAGTAGCTTACCTTTCAGTATCTCTAAAAGAGTATACATATTGAGATGCCCATATATCTTATGCCAAAGTTTGTTGCTACCTAAATTGGCTTGGACTGCAAATGCCAAAAGCTCACACAAGTTGTCATCTCCATCAAGAATGACTACACCATGCTTGTCATCTCCATCAAGAATGATTGCACCATGCTTGTCAAAGTGAACCCACAAGTGATGGTTCGTGGTGGCTAAGACAAAAAGGAGGTTCCTTTTCATATATGGAACCCAAAGAACATTTGAAAGACTTTTTATACAACCTTAAGAGTAAACCTACAAAGTCATGGTTCGCCAAGACAAAAAGGAGGTTTCTCTTCATATCTGAAACTTGAAGAACATTTTTGTATAACCTTCTTTAGATATAAGTGCAATAGAACTTGAACCTTTGATTGGACACTTTGCATTGTTGGCCCACTGCCCCACCGTGATGTCGTCTCCCACAGGCTTTACGAAAGAATACCAATCCTTGTGACTAGTCATGTGCCTAGAAGACAATCGATGATCTAAAAACCATCATGTGTTGTAACATTACCTGTTTTATTGTACATGTCTCACTGTACACTTCTTCCAATGGAACATTACGTGTTTCACTGTATATTTTCTAGTGTACACTTCTTCAACGGTAACAAACAAATCTATTTCTGTAGCATGATTGGATTCTTTCTTGCTCTTTAACGTGCCATTGTTGGTATCGGCTTACTTTTTCTTACATTCTTTGGCTATGTGCCCTTTTCTTGTTATAGTAAAAGCATTTAACCTTTTTCTTCTAATTTAAAGAGTTTGAATCCTTACCCTTCTTCTTCGTGTTTGTGGAGAAAACCTGGTCGTCGCCACCATCTCCTCATTCGGCTCATTTTTCCTTGTAAGAGGAGTAGGCTTGACACAAACATTAAAAGGTGTAACAAAACTAACATATACTTAAGAGAGTGACGATGGTAAGGGGGTAGTCACAATAGTGTACTATTCCACCAGTTAGATCAAAGAAGATAACAAAAAGCTAACCATCTAACCATATTTGTATTAGATAAAGCCAAAGATCTCGAGAGGACTTCTAAGGAGCTACTAACCAATATACAGACACAACTTGTGGCTCACACAAAAGCTCAACACCAAAACAAACAGTTCAATGAGCAGCTCACTAAAACAAAGAAAAAAATCATCGATTTGGGGATGTACTAAAATATCTAAATACACATAGGATGCCACCACCCGTCAAATTCAAGAGACTAACGAAGCACTTAGAAGAGGAAATGATTTATTTCGAAAATGGCATTGTCAAACAATAAAAGCATTGAAGTCTCTTGCATAAAGCACACTCTAACACTAAACTGTAGTAAAGCTAGATGGAGGAAACCGTTATCCTTGAGGAGCTTAGACAAGGACTGCTAAAATATTGGAAAAGGCCCCCTCCCATAATGGTACCCTACCCAATGATTTTTGGAATTGTATTATTAGTAGAAGATAAGACGACACACAATGTTACATACAGGGCCATAAGTTGCATCAGATACTATAATCATATTAAGGGCTCTAAATAATGTAGATGAATCTACTTTAAGGGGATGGGCATAGAGCGAGCTTAAAGCGAGATTTTTTGGACAACCAATATCTCTTGATACCCTCTATTCCTTGTCTTCTCTCTCTTCTCCCCTCCTCCTCTCCCTCCCCTAGCCCGGCCCAGCCTTGCCCAACCCAACCTCCCCTCCTCCTCCTTCCCACCCCACTACACCTCCTTCATTCCTCTCTCTCTCTCTCTCTCCCTCTCCCTCTCCCTCTCCCTGCCTCTCTCTCTCTCTCTCTCTCTCTCATATTCTGTTAACTCGAAATGGAGCTGCACTCACACACACAATGCTCAATGACAAAAACACAAGAATGTAGTATAAGAGAGAATGGCTAGCTCAAAGGGGAGATATATGAAGCTCTCTATAAGTACAAAGGAGAAAGTGCAAAAATGAGCAGCAACCCTAAACAATGAATGAGGTTACTCATATACTACCTAACCCTAAGGTGTCCCTTCACACTGGATGGCCATGGGGAAAGACTTGGTGGGATAAAAGTGCCCATGGCATCACTACATAGCCTCACTGTAGGACTACCACAAATATCTAGCGAGCCCCCCTTATAGTATAAATGTGAGCTTTACAGAGATTGTAGATTGGTCTCTCAAAGGCCCAATTTAAGCTTTGCAAAAACTTTTCATATGATAAGGCTTTAATGAAAAGGTCTACCACATTATCTTGTGTACTGCAATAGATCATATTGATCTCACCTGAATGATGTCTCTCTTTGACGTAGTGGTAGTGCACTTGAATGTGCTTAATCCTAGCATGAAAGACAAGATTCTTGGATACTACCATTGCACTTTGATTGTTAGTGAGAATTGGAGTAGGGATGTATGAAGGGACATAAAGATCCTCCTTTAATCTTCTCAACCATACATATTCAACTGTCATCATGAAAATGCTTTCTGTATATTCAGCTTCATAGGTTGAGGTTGCTATAGTTGGTTGCTTCTTTCTTAGCTAGGAAATGCATAAATTGCAAATAAAGAAGGAAGTTCCAGATGCACACTATCGTGTGTCATTATCACCTGCCTAGTTTGAATCACTTAAGGCTTGTAGTTTTAAATCACCCCCCTTGGCATAGAACAATCCACCATGCAAGTATCTAAAGATATGTTTAAATGTTTGCCAATGCTTTTAGTTCTTGGGCAATGCAAAAATTTTGAAAGCTTTGACATAACAAACTAAATGCCTCGTCAAGAGTACAAATATATAAGGCATCCAACAGCTTGATCATAAGCGGTCATGTCAAATGATTCTCTAAGATCCTATAAACTGAGCTTTACACCAAGTTACATTGGTGTAGAGATTGGTTTGCAACTTTCCATATTGAACCTTTTGAGCAGTGCCTTGATGTACTTGGACTGCTTAATGACTATACCATCAAAACTGCATACCCAAGCACTAATGCAAAAGGCTAACATCTAACATCTTAAAATTTGAGGCAAGGTCGGCCTTAAAGGCTGTGATCAAATCCTCATTGGTTCTAATCCAACAGCATGTTATCAACATAGAGGATGGCAATGAAAGCAAATCTGGCTTGTCATTTTTGACATATAAAGTTCTTTCCGTAGGACTATTTTGAAATCCCTATCTAGTCAAATATGCATGAATTTTTTGATACCAAGCATTGAGGGCTTATTTCAAACCATATATGGCTTTCTTAAGCTTCCATACCTTCTGTTCTTGACCAAGTTAGGCAAGTCTAGCTAGTTGACTCACACAAAGTTATTCTTACAAGTCACCATTTAAGAATGTTATTTTGATATCCAATTGGTGTACTTTCCATCCATGTTGGGTAATCAAAGCAGTAACAAATCTAATAGTGGTCATATGAGAAGTGGTTGTAAAAGTTTCATCAGACTAATACCCTATATGGTGAGCCTATAGTGTTGTCTTGTTTTGTTATTTTCCCAAAAAGTCTTATTTTGCTTTTTGTACTAGCTCTACCTTGCAAATGCATGCCTAGAATAGCAACGTTGTCCAGCTCTAGTACCTAACTCTCTTTGGGCAGCTTTTAAGGTGTAATGCATGATTATATTCTGATTTCAAGCTTTCTACAGTTAAACTATTATTGCTTAAGTATTCACCGCAATGTGTTCACCCCAAGGTTGAGATTTTGTGTCATGACATCAGTGTGCATATCCCGCGCCACATCTCACAAAAGATTCCTAGCTATAACCTGTGTGATAGCTGAGTCTTTCCACTAGAATTGGGGCAAGGTATACTTTTCACTCAAGACATTCTTGATGGTTTGTTTCCCATGTAGTGATGGAGGCTAATTGAGGTATAAACCATTGTGATGGTGTGTAGTTGATTTTGTAAAGATGTGGCTTGTATGCATGTGAAGCCTTGTGTTTTTCTTTCAGTGAAGTTGTTAAGGTCTTATGACTCTAGTCTTTCTATTTTTTGGAGTGCTATCAATGGCAATGTTTATTTATGGTATATTGTGGTGGTGATAGTACTTGAATGAAGCAAAATGGAATTGGAGGTTAATGAAGACAATCATGACAATCTACCACAAATACGAGATATTCAAATTTTGCAATGGCTGTTGATTTGAATCTACCTTGTGCTTGGAGCTTAATTGATTGGATCTTTGTGACCAATATTTAATTGTCCTTGAAAGACAACAGTTTTCAATGTGCTTGCACTTGGTTTTGTTGATTTTATATCATGTATCATATTGGGATGGAATATTGATCTTTCAAAGCCAAAATATTTTCACAGAATACTGATTAGCCCATTGTGTGCCCTCTTGAGAAGATGCCTTATTCTGTAATCACCTTGGAAATTATGCATTATGAGTCTCTGTTTCTCTCTCTCTCTCTCTCTCTCTCTCTCACACACACACACACACACACACACACACACACACTTATTCATGTATCCTTACTCCAAAACAATAGATCCTTCTATTAGTTTAAAAAAAGACATTTGCACAAAGTAGACAACTCCTCTCAAAGGAAATTTGCACAGAAAGTAGACAACTCCTTTGAAAAGAGGTCAACATAATATTCTCTGATGAGGCATAGAGTGTAAGGCAAAAAGAGGTCCTTGGCTTACCGCTCTAGTAGGTAGACAACATTGCGAAAGGAGGAGGGAAGGGGCTAACCTTTTGGGAGGCTACAAGCACCTCTGCTCTCTAATATACGAAAGGGGCTGGGGGTTGGGTTGTGCTAAAAAGCTTTAGCTATGCAGTACAATATTTATAGCAGCTTCTATTGAGCCAATCAGCTTTTGCAAAGAGTTTGTTGGACAACAAGGGAGTCTCTCCATGCACAGAGATGCTCCAAGGTGGAAGGGAATGTGCATCTTCAAGTAGGACACTCAACTATGGCTTAAGCGACTATTGAATGAGTATTCACATAGTGTACATTTGTGAAAGTCCCTACTCTGTTGCAAAGGTGATATGAAAGAAGTTCAATACTATGTGTCCATGTCATATAGCCATTTGCCTTTACAATTAGAGCACTCAAGTTCTAGCCTTATTGCAGGGGCTAGGCCTGGCTGATTGCATCCCATGAGGTGAAGGTTGCCAATGGCCTAGGAGAGGTCAATGACCAAGTCTCACTAGTAAGCTGTTCCACTCCTTATCAAGGGCCACAAGGGAAGACTGTGGCCCCAACATCAAGCTTAGTGGGTTAACTTATGCATGGCCACACAAACACTTAGAGGCTACCACCTCATTGTGGTCCCATATTCCTAGGGGCCCATCAGGGGTCTCCTTTGGGAGAGCTGATATCGGTGTGGAGGCAATGATTACCTCCTTTTGGGGTCGAAGAAATGTTGAACTGAGTGAGAACTAAGTGACATCTAATGGTTTGTGCTAGATCGACATCCATAGTAGCAACCTAGGGGTGTGTGAAGAAAGCTTTTTTTTTAAATTTAGCTGTATAAATAGAACTACACAGCTGAATATACAAAAAGGATATACAAAATACCACAAAGAAAGGCATCAAAGCCTTATCCTTTAATCTTTAAACTCATGCTTTGTGAAGTTATATATTCTTGAGAACCATCAAATTAGCAAAAAGAGATCGGCAGATTACTAAAGCACTAGAGCCATATGCTTCAATATTGAAGCTATAATACATAAGACATCATCTTATCACTTCACTTCACTTCAATAAAACCTACTATATACACATGCTATATACACCTGATAGAAAACAAGAAAAAACACAATCCAAATTAGTTGTGTATGCAAAATGCACATTATACACTACAAGAAACAAAAATAATTATTTACATTGTAAATTTAAAAATACTTACAAAAAATTCAATTCTACAAAGTATCATAGATATGCTTCGAAGTTTGTGCTGCATTCTTCCATACACTAATTGCCTTGGAAAAGTCAAATTCCTCTACACTTGGCCCCTCAATTGAAACATGCATCAATGCCTCTAAGTTGTTTGTCTTAAGCTGATTTTTATGGTGAGTTTTGATTATGTTCTGTATAGAGAAGCCCCCTCTCACATATTGATGTACTAGAACATTGAAGCATTCCAACCTGGCTCAAGTGCAAGAGCATGGGATACTTCTCACAAAGAACATTTTTATTACTTATACGAATCCATGTCTCTCTCAATGGTAGATTCTTCCAATCTAATGATCCTTGCACTCTGAATATTTGGAATTTTATTCTCAAACATTTGTCATTAATTAGGCTTTCATAAAGTTCTCCATTTGCTATTTTTGGAGATCTATAGAATTGAACCAAAGTATCCAAATCTTTAGCTCCATAACACTTTAAAAGCTTCCCAGTAGGGAAAGAGGATGGCAAAGTATTTCGAAGCTACTCAAAATTGAATTATCTGCAAATCTATCCCATAGGGCATCCAACATTAGAGAACAATATTCCTTTTGAAATTCAATGGCAATCTGCAAATCAAACCCTACAGCACACCTTTGTATTTTAGCTCCACGATAATAATTTCCTTTTATTGATGTCCTTAAGGCTGCTAGGTGTCGAGACTTTGAACCATATTTTGGAATCAAAGGAAAACCCTTGCTATCATATTGCCATGCATTCACATCTATAAGAGGATCCATGATAAACTCCATTTGTACTGTACCCATGGCTGCATTTACCAAGCTTGGAATAGTTGTTACATCCACAAAGTCATTTTGAAATACATAGCTTAAATGTGAGAAATGCTCCAGTAAGTCTACAAGAAAATGCAAGCTGTAAATGAACTCAAACTGAGATACCCTCTCATGAAGAGGACAACTTTCAGCCCTTAGAGATTTCAGAAGTGGCTCAAGGACTTTACATATACTCAAAATCACCTTGTGTCCATTTAACCATCTAACTTTGTGAATGTTTTTGATGTGCAATGTAGGATAATCTAATTTCTCCTCCAACTTAGTCAATTTGACCATTCATGTGTTGAGCTCTTCTTTAATAGTGTCCCAACTTCATTTAAAATTGACTCGATCTTTCGAGAGCATTCACTTCCCTTCAATGCATCTGATGCACATAAGTGGGTCCGATGTGCAGCACAATGAATAGAAGTCATAAATGGACTACACTACTTCAAGAGTGTAGCAATAACTTTCTCTTTACCAACCATAACACAGGTACCATATGAACCAAAACTCACCATTTTTTACTCATCAATCTCATGGCATTTTAAGAAGTCCTTAAGAATTTCATGTAAACCCTGCTGACTTATCTTGCACCTCCACTAAGCCCAAGAATGAAACATGTGGCTCATGCATCCATATGTAGCTCCCATATATGATGAGGTGTTCCACTACAGATACATCAATTGACTTGTCCACATAAATCCCAAAGAAAGGGGATTGCTTCAATTTGCTCAATGTCTCCTAGCTGATACAACTATGATCAAATCCTCATTGGTTCCAATCAACAACATGTCATCAACATATAGGATGGTAATAAAAGCCAATCCTACTTGTCCTTTTTGACATATAAAAAGCTTTCTATAGGACTATTTTAAAATCCCTATCTGCATGAATTTTCTGGTATCAAGCCCTATATAGGGCTTTCTTAAGCTTCCATACCTTTTTTTCTTAATTAGGTTAGGCAAATCTAGCTAGTTTACTCACATAAAATTCTTCTTGTTTGCAAACAACAAGTCACCATTCAAGAATGCTATTTTGATATATCCAATTGGTGCCCTTTCCATCCATGTTAGGTTATTAAAATAGTGATAAATCTAATAGTGGGTATATGAGAAGTGGGGTAAAAGTTTCATCTCACTAATACCCTAGATGGTGAGCATATAGTATTGTCTTGTTTTGCTATTTTCCCAAAAAAGTATTATTTTGGTTTTTGTACTAGCCCTACCTTGCAAATACATGCCTAGGATATCAACGTTGTTTAACTAGCTAGCTAGCTCTCTTTGGGCAACTTTTAAGGTGTAATGCATGATTATATTCTAATTCAAGCATTATATGGTTAAATTATTATTGCTTAAGTATTGACCGCAATGTGTTAACCCCAAGGTTGTGATTTTGTGTCATGACATTAGGTCATTGAGACTTTAATAAAAGTGATGCCTAACACCCTTTAGGGGGGAGGATTGAGAATCTCATATCGTAGGAGATGTGAGCCCTTGTTCTTATTCAATTCGATAGATTTCAAGAAGACTCTTGAAATGGTAACCTGCCTCGGTAAGTGCACTCCATCATGCCTAGTTTACTCAAGTGTATAGTCTCTAGGACAAGTTTTCTAGATAGGTGGTCCATTTCAAAACAATCTAGATGCAAACCACTTCCTGAAGGACTACTGACTCTATCTTCAAAATTTTGCAATGGTTGTTGATTTGAATCTACCTTGTGCTTGGAGTTTAATTAATTGGATCTTTGTGACCAATATTTAACTGTCCTTGAAAGACAATAGTTTTCAATGTGCTTGCACTTTGTTTTGCTGAATTTATATCATGTATCATATTCGGAATGGAACATTGACCTTTCAAATCCAAAATATTTTCATGGAATACTGATTAGCTAGTTGTGTGCCCTCTTGAGAACATGCCTTATTCTCTAATCACCCTGGAAATTAAGCATTATGAGTCTCTCTCTCCCTCTCTCTCCCTCTCTCTCTCTCTCTCTCTCTCTCTCTCTCACACACACACACACACACACACACACACACACACACACATTTATTCATGTATCCTCCCTCCAAAAAAATAGATCCTTCTATTAGTAAAAAATACATTTACACAAAGTAGAGAACAGGTCAACATAATATTCTCTTCAAGAAAATCAATTATCAAGATTTAGGGTTCCCTTCAAGAAAACTTAATATCATGGATTAAGCCTTGATTACATACTAATCAACTTATTAAACAACCATGGGAAGCAACATTATGGACCTTATGCATTTGAAATGACTTCAGTATGCTATTGATCAACTTTAGATGAATAGGTTACAGTTTTAGATCAACTTTAGATCAATAGGTTATAATTTTTGGAGCTATTGCAATCTATAGCAAGTATTAGTTGGTTGTTTCAATGGTTCCATACATGCTATTGGAGATGCTACATGCATGATTGCAAGCTAATGGGATGTGTTGTTGCCATCATTAGCTATCACATGCTATGCATTGACACATTGAGCTTATTGGATGAATTATGATGGATATGGCACATGCTTAATTTGGATGCCTTCCATGTAGTTCTTGAGTCCATGGTGAGGGGCTTTGTATCGGAACCATTTGGGAAAGCATAAGGCTATTGAATCTATGTGTTGTAATGATTTGGCATGTTTCTATAAATGCCATTGGTATGTGTCTCATGCTTTGATCCATTTCTATGCTTTCCATTGATTCTTGCACCATTAGAAAACTAGTTATGTGGTGAGATACCTTGGCATTTGGAGGAGGGACCAAGGGGAGCATGGATTGAATCCACCTTTCCGGTGATTGCCATGGGAAAGTGGTAAGGTGGAGGATTAGGTACTTGGTGGGAAAGACATGGCCCAAATCCCTACTCTTGGATTTCAAACTTGAGTAAAGGGGTTGAAAGAGCCTGGCCAAGAGATTGGCAAGCTTCAACGCGCTTCATCAACAATCATCTTGTTGGTAATTGCATCTGGGGCAAAGCAATAGCACAAACAAAGTGAAAAGGATTGCAATTGTTTGGTATATGCATATTGCCCATGCTTGCGCATTATTTGTGGTAAATTTCAGATTGAGATCTGGTAGCAATTGCTTGAAGGTCATGCCAAAAATTCTTTAAAATGCAATGCCAAATGCTTATCTTGAGTCAATACACGCTATTTGACATTGGTAAGATCATTTGTAGTCAAGCTTGATGCATTGGAGACTAGTGGGACAATTTTGACTAACTACGTTGCAGAAAAGCTTAATTCAATCACAAACGGTGCGGGCTGTTTTGAAGGGGTTTGGAGTGTTGGATAGCACTACTAAAGAGATTTCTAACAAGAATTACAACTCCCAAATCAGAATTTACAAAGGCGCTGAACTTGGCATTTTCCACCGCACTATTTTTGGGGCAGATTATACAAAACCTTGGCCCAATCATAACTGCTTTGAGGTGGTGGAGAAGTGATCATATAGCATGAAAGTACATATTATGAACTTTCCATCAAGCCGATGCACACCCAGTTTGGAGACCGTTTGTCTAGTCAACTTAAAAATGGTTGACTTTTCTACGAGTCAACTTTGGTCAATAGGGCAATTGAATTTTTAGATCTATTTTCACATATCCTTGATCTACTCATATCAAGATAATTCCAATGACCCAAAGATCACGCAAATCGGGGTTCATTTGAGTGGTGTAGTAGAAAATGGCCGTGTGACAAATCTTAAAATAAAGAGGTATAATGCTCATCCAAAGTGGGATCCAAAGGGTGGTATACACTTTCTTCTCTCCATTGTGGACGTGACAAGATAAAGATTATCAAATTTGGAGTCTGTTTGAGCAAAATATGGCTTATTTGGTGTTTTGGCAGTTTTTGACCGCATTGACAAAGTGCTAAACCCTGATTCAGTTAAGAGGGTTTAGGGCTGTTTAGAAATAAATCATTAGGCTTCAATCCTTATCCCATAAGCTTCATGACAAGCTTTCAACCTTGTCAATCGGATTCCGGAATCACAAGTTGGATCAAATCTTGTATCGGGGGCATAGTTAACCAATTTTGGGTTTGGTACACTATTTGAGAGTCATAGATGATTATGATAGTGAGGATGATGAAAGTTATTATGGGGATGAAGATAAATATAATACCGATGAAATTATTTACAATGGAAGTTGTACCACGGATGATGAAGATTACATTGAAGAGGATACTTCCGATGGGAGCTAGAGACAATCATGAAGATTCAACATGCATGGATGATGATCAATGTGATGAAGACTATGAGTATGATCATGAAGGGCATACACGAGGTATGTATTTTGATGCTTATGCCTACAATAATAAATTTGGCTATGATTCTTCCTATGAGATCACTCATAGTAGCAATGATGATTGGATCCATGAAAGCGAAGTTGATTAATCAAGGTGGCTACAATTCTTCCTATGAGGTTACTCTTAGCAATGGTGATTGTTGGAACCCAATTGAGAGTGATCTTAAAAACTCAATTGATGAGGATAATGAGAGGATTTTAATGACATGCAAGCAAGAAGTAATGATTTTAATGACATTCAAGCAAGAAGTAATGATTTTACCAAGCAACCTTCTTCAAGCATATATGGTGTACAAGGGCAAGGCTTCTCTCAAGCAAGGCCAACCGGAGATTCTTCATTTTCAAAGGCAACGGATGGAAATGCCTATCAAAGGCCTTTATCAATTGAGAGTCAATACAAAGGACAATATGCTTTTGAAGACATAATGGTCATGGAACATTATGATGCAAAAGCAAGGTTTAGATTTTCTATGATGTATGGACTTTTGCATACAAGGTTATTGGAATCAATGAAAGTGCAAGCTTTTCTTGAGTATATGGTATCTACTCAAGTGAGTAGTTTATGGTTCAAAAGAGGAGAGCTATTTGCAAAAATATTGTTTGCAATCGATGGTGGTGAAAGAGTCACTTGCATGGAACTCAAGGATTGGATTCGTAATTGGGATGCCTATTTTCAGCCTTCTTGTGCGAGCTCGCCAAAGTGAAGAAAGTGACTTCTCATTTCAAAGGAATAGCTAGATCTTAGTGATCAAAGGAAATGCACAACTATAATTGAGATTGGCAAAATTTGGCATATGATGTTGTGCAATATTTTATAACCACCCAAGAGCAAAAGTGCTTTAGAGATTGATGCATGATATTCTCACATAAGGACTCTCTATCTAGCTATATGGAGAGATATTAGTTCCTTTTTCATTCCCAACATCAAAGAGAAGGAAAGTATAGAGGGTTTTGTGCAAAGATTAGACAAAGATTTCATGCAAGTATCTCAAAGTATTTTACAAATTGATGATCATGGTGTTAATCGGACTTGTCCACATGCATACCCAAAGGGTCAATCACAAAGGCAAGTTTGTTGAGCTAAGCAAGATAGAAATGAGTGAATTGGTGGTACCCATTCTTGGCTACACTTCATTCTTGAATGGGGATGGAATGCTTCAGCTCATGTTGAAAGATTTAGATATCAAGAATGATAAAAGAGGTTACCCGCTCACTTAATCTTTTGGTCATTTTGGACTATGATTATGTGGGTCTTGTGATTTCATTGAGGGTATCTTTAGGGTTAACACACTTGTTGAAAATTCTGAAAAGCAAGTGATTGTGAAACCATACACTCAAGTACAAGAAGTTTTGGACATTATCTCATGTACCGATAGTGTTTTAGCATGCATATATCTTTTTCTTATGATGGAAAAATCCATATATGTTGAAGTAGTGGTCCATTGTGAGCCAATGATGAGTTTTGGACATTATCTCATGTACCGATTATGTTTCGGCATGCATAGATCTTTTTCCTATAATGGAAAAATCCATATATGTTGATGTAGCGGCCCATTCCAATGATGAGCTTTGTGATGGCTGGAAATTCACAGCTCATTGATGGTTGTGTGAATGAGCCTCTTTCACCTTCTTCAAAGACTCTTCACACTTGGCTTGGTGATGCATCAATTGATGATGATGATAGTTATGGGCAATATACACATGTGGATTGGTACCAAGTTTCTTGTGGTGGGTGACTTATCTTTTCTTTTTTGGGTTGATATGGAGACATCCTCAAGAGATATCGATATGCATGATATGATGGAGTCCATATGAGTTATGGGTTTTGCTTTGGGTACTACACCTTCTATTGATGCATGTATCATGGGTATGATGACTTTGCAGAAGAGATGGATGCCTATGTTCACAAGAGATTGGATAGTTGTGCATCTACTTTGTGTGATGCTCATGATGTGGACATATGTGATATTCATAGTGTGAACAGCTTTGTTTTTGATCCACACCTATGGTAGGTGTTACACATGCATTGATTGTTGTGGACAGCCATTCTAGGGATTCACTTATGGATGCTTTGAAGGATGATCCATGGACTACATTCGTGAATCCAATTTATGAAGCTTGGAGTGGAAAGTGTATGATTATGAGCTCTACGAGACCACTTCATGTGTGTATGCTTTATCGAAGTCTAGTGTTGATGAGGATCATGCTTATGATGATGATCTTGAGGATTGTACCTTGGACATGTGGGTAGATTACACATGCGGTGATGGGTATGCACATCATGATTTGACATGTATTGATTAGAGTGTTGTGCATTACAGTGATGCCTTACACACACCTATTGGAGACGTTTCTTGTTTCTTGTTTCCATGATGTGTATGGTGACTCTCCATGTACATGGGACATTGATAGGTGCTATGCTCATTGCATAAAGGATGACATAGAGAGAGTCATACCTATGGAGGGATTGCCTGATTATCATTGTATTACCATCTATCATGAGGATGTGGATGATTATGATGATGCATGCTTTATGCTTGATGATGGATATGTATAGTGAGCATGCATATTTTTTTATGCTGTTGGGGCATTCATTTTTGGATGTGCTGATCTTAAGTGCCTTGTAAGTATCTAAAGATACATTTAACTACCTACCAATGCTTACTACCTGGGCAATGTAAAAACTTTGGAAGCTGTGACACACCAAACTAAATGTCTAGCTGTGAGTTGCACAAATATATAAGGCATCCAATAGCTTTATCATAAGTGGTTATGTCGAATGTTTTTTTGGGATCCTAGAGACTAAGCTTTACACCAGGTTCCATTTGTATAGAGATTAGTTTGCAACTTTCCATATTGAACCTTTTGAGCAGTGCCTTGATGTACTTGGAATGCTTAATGAATATACCATCAAAACTATAGATTGAGCTTTTCACCAGGTTCCATTGGTGTAGAGAATAGAGGATGGCAATAAAAGCCAATCTTGCTTGTCCTTTTTGACATATAAAGTACTTTCTATAAGACTATTTTGAAATCCCTATCTGCATGAATTTTTTGGTACCAAGCTATGAGGGCTTGTTTCAAACCATATAGGGCTTTCTTAAGCTTCCATACCTTCTGTTCTTGATCTATTGAAATCATGGATCGAGCTCTCCTAAACAACTTTCTAATAACAAGACATTTATCTAATCCTACACTAATGACAACACTAATCTAAGGTGGATAAAAATGAACAATACTCATGGTAATGAGTGTGTGCTAATTAAGTTCAGACTCAAGTTCAGTTAGGTTACAAGATGGAAACTTGTACTCATAAAAAGACTTGAGATGTTGTGCTTGTATTCCAATGCTTGAAACACACTCCTTTTATATGAGGAGAGTACAACTTAGCTTTTCTTGCATGTGGGATAATTCTCACTTGGTGATGTGGCTTCTCACACTCACTCCATATTTTCCTTGTGCTCTTTGGCACCACATTTCTCAACACCCCCCCTTGGTGCCAAATCTTTGGGCTACTCAAGGTGGTTGGATGTCGGTTACAAAATGTTGTTTTGAATTTTTGCTTTCTACATTCCCCTATGTGCTATGAGAAACTTTGGCCCATGTGCTACTTTGGCACTTCCCCCCCTTAATGGTAGATTGGGTACAATTTTTAGGCTTTCACTCTTCCTCTCTCTCTCCCCTTGTGCTAGGCTAGTTTGGCCTTTATGCTACTTTGGCATTATAGCTACTTTGGCTATGAATTTCAGCTTGAGTGTATCATATGGCCTTAGAGGCTGATTACATCACACTTTTTGTAGAGACAAGAGGGGTGAATTTCTAGCTTGGGTACATCATCGGTCCCAGAGGCTAGATACAAGCACTTTTTGTAGGAAGTAGGATTTCCAATTTTCTTGGTAGTGAGGTGGGTAGATGTAATTTCCCATTTATGGTTTTCACCCATATGCTTGCATACTCATGTGGTTGCGGCATTTTTACAAAGATTTCTGTGATGCATGCTTTCACAAATTTTGAGATCATGTTCCAACAAGTCATATGTTCAACCATGGAAGCGCATCCTTCTCCACCCCACCAAAGAGGTGTTAGTTGAAGAGTCCAAGTGGATGAACCTATGTATGAGGGATTTCAAGACTTCCTTAGCGACCTCTTGATATTAGGAGATAATTTTGTGGTTAATGCAGAGGCTAATAATGGAGGAGTTGATTTTTACGTATTAAAATGCAAGTGACTAAAACTAAAGGCAAACGGGCATCTCAAAGACATGTGGAAAAACATAGTCAAAGTAAGTGCATACTTTATTACTAGTTTGTGGTATAAAGTGAAAGCAACTAAAACAAAAAGTAAAGGGTCATCTCAAAGACACGTGGGGAAACACAGTCAAATCATTATTACTAGTTGGTGGTATAAAGTGCAAGATGATGGTTATTACTATTTTCTCAATGATAAATCCCATGTTTTCATCCTATTATTAAGAAACATGGGTATCTTGATCATGTGCATGGCTATGGTGAGGGTGAATACACTAATTATAATGTGATTAGTACTAAGCTGAGGTGGGTGATACCTAAGTGTAATCATAATGATGAATAGACTAAACTAATTAAGCTCTAGACTCAAGCACAATTAGGTTACAAGATTGAGACTTGTACTCATAAAGAGGCTTTAGAGCTTGCTTCATATTTTTAAATCACTAAGGTATTATAGATATTGCCCTACAAAATATAATGCTCCTTTGTTTCATCACGAAAGGAACCACATATGTGAAAGTGCACCTTATTGTTGTGCCTGTCTATTGCTCTTGCCTAGCAGCTACCTGTAGAGATTTGCTTCCAAATCAAAGGGAAAGAGATGAAGTTACCCTTATCCATGTACCACTTCCTTTGAACTCTACACATAAACCGGTGCTCTGATATCATGAGAAAAATGTGGGAGAGAGGGTGAGCTTGAGCTCCTTGCAAGAAAACACACACATGCAAGAGTAGACAAGTATATAAGAGAGATGGATGGTTGAATTTTATTTTATTTTATTCTCTTCTCTAACACCATAACATAAACAAATAAGAGTACATACTACGAGGGAAAATGCTCTCCTAATATAACATATTCTCTTCCCTTTTCTATAACTATCACATAAAGAGATAAGAGTATATATTATAAGGAAAGTACTCTTCTACTATTCTCTTCTCTACAACCATAACATAAAGAGATAGGAGCACATACTATAAAGGAAAATACTCTCCTAATATAACATACAAAGGTCGTTCCATAGTGTGAACCTGACTTTCCCAAAGAGAGCTAGTTCTCTAAGCAATGTTGCTATCCTAGGCATGTATGTAAGGTAGAACTAGTACAAAAACCAAATTAATACTTTTTTGGGGAAAATAGCAAAACAAGACAACACTATATGCTCACCTTCTAGGGTATTAGTAAGATGAAACTTTTACCCCACTTCTCATATACCCAATATTAGATTTATTACTGCCCAGATAGCCTAACATGGATGGAAAGTGCACCAATTAGATATATCAAAATAACATTCTTGAATGGTGACTTGTAGGAAGAATTTTATGTGAGTTGACTAGCTAGATTTGCCTAACCCGATCAAGAACAGAAGGTATGGAAGCTAATATGGTTTGAAACAAGCCCTCAAAGCTTGGTACTAGAAAATTCATGCGGATAGGGATTTCAAAATAGTCCTATAGAAAGCACTTTATATGTCAAAAAGGACAAGCAAGATTGGCTTTATATGACCATCCTCAATGTTGATGACATGTTGTTGATTGCAACCAATGAGGATTTGTCTAACCCGATCATGTTGAGAAATGTGGTGCCAAAGAGCACAAGGAAAATATGGAGTGAGTGTGAGAAGCCACATCACCAAGTGAGAATTATCCCACATGCAAGAGAAAAGCTAAGTTGTACTCTCCTCATATAAAAGGAGGACATTTCAAGCATTGGAAATACAAGCGTGCAACATCTCAAGTCTTTTTATGAGGACAAGTTTCCATCTTGTAACCTATCTGAACTTGAGTCTAAACTTAATTATCACACACTCATCACCATGAGTATTGTTCATTTTTATCCACCTTAGATTAGTGTTGTCATTAGTATAGGATTAATTTATGATTAGATAAATATCTTGTTATTAGGAAGTTGTTTAGGCGAGCTCGATCCATGATTTCAACATGGTATTAGAGCTTAGGTCTAGCTCTCTTAGCTTAGCTATAGCTCATTAGCAAGTGATTAAGAAGTGATTAGATTTCATTAAGTAGGTGATCGGGGGAGGTTAACTCATTTAGGAGTTGATTGTTTTTTGGAAGAGAGTGTTGTTTTCATCTTAAGAGAGAGAAAAGTAACTACAGCTCCATTGAGATTAAAGCAAGGTGAGGTCATGTGGCTAAAGCAACCAAAGAAAGTAAGCATAAATAGTTTTTCCATAGCACCTCTTCTGCAAAGACTAGAGCCAAGCCATAATAGAAAGAAAGAGAGATGTATAGCAAGAGTGTGGGGAAGATAGCATGAATAGATTTCAACACTACATCTGTATAGCGGCAAGAAGGGCAAGGAGCCAGCAAGTGAGAGAAAGCAAGAACTAGGTAGAAATAGTGAGCATAAGCAAAAGGCTCCATTGCCAAACAGCAATAGCATTTAGCTATCAGAAGAGCAGAACAGTCGCCACCACAGCAGAAGAAAGGCCATAGCAGAATCGATGAGCCAAGAGAAGAAAGGCCATAGCAGAACTCAAGACAAAGACAGAGAGCAGCACTTAACCACCAGCAAAGTTTGGACCACCAACAAAGAACTCCACAGACCGCATAGACTGCTACTACAGCAAGCAAAGCAGACGGGTTGGTGAAAACCTGCATATGAGAAGAAAAGAGATAGTTATTAAAAAGTTATTTAAAAAATAAAAAATAAAAAAGAAACCCAAGGGCATCATCACGTGCGCATTAAAGTTATATGTGAACATATCTTCATAGGAGTTGCTCACATAAAATATAAAGGCTTTGTAGACTTCATGCTCGTCTCACATTCATACTACAAAGTATATCTACATCACTGATGACAAGAAGCCTCATGAAATCAAGGGAAATAGGAGTTGCTCACATATTTAAATATAGGCTTTGTAGACTTCATGCTCGTCTCACATTCATACTACAAAGTATTATCTACATCACTGATGACAAGAAGCCTCATGAAATCAAGGGAAACATCAAAATCAAGAAAAGGCTACTCTTCCATCATCATCAAAATCATTGTAAAAGCGGCCAAATGAGCACGCTACTGTGTGTGAAAAGAATTTTGTGGTCCTGATTAGTGTAGATATATGCTTTGAAAATCCACAAACGGAGTGCAAGGACCAAGACCTATCAACTTTTGAACAAACCCATGAATTAGACCTGTCTACATCACCCACCTTTATCTCCCAAAAAAATATTCTTATGTGGCTTTTGCTGGAAGACCTTTGGCTGTTTGACTCAAACATCATCTTAGACAAATAGTGCACTACATCCCCGCCTTTCTCAACATTACCCCATCAATCTTTAGTTGTTTATTAAGTTCCAAGGATAGCTTCAAGCTTACTAGCCATAATCTTATATATGTAAGGTTGCTACTGGACATTATGTATGAATCCTAAGTTTGCTGTGGGAATGCATTCATCTCAATAAATATCTCTAATGAATATTAATATGGGTGATAAAATTTTAATCCTTGTGTTGAATCCATGTGGTGGATAGGTCCTAGCTTAAGGGTTTTAGTTTAGTATTATGTATGATGGTGACATGATCACATATATGCGTTATCACATAATTTATCATGGTGTTTATATATTGAGGATAAACTTTTGGGTTAGTTAGGGCTTTGGGGATATGTGTACAAGAGGATAGTTAAGCCAGTAGTCAAATTTTAGGATTTTGGAGCATCCTTGGACCCAGATGGATCTCAATATGGCAAAATATAGATCTAGATAACTAGATGAAGGGAAATATATTTGAGGTATCATATTAGGAACTCATCTTGTCAGTATCTCCTTCAAGAAGCATCTAATTTATGTCTACACATGTGAGGTAGATTGTTGCTAGGATGGTTTGCAGACATGTACATGGCCTACAAATAGGCTTACTCACACAGTTCCAAAACTAGATTTAGGACTTAAGGATCCTCACTTGGGGATAGTGAGGCATCATCTTATTGGATTTGGGGGTGGATGGACCAGTAGGGTGCTAAAAAAAGAAGCTGATCAGATAGATGCCTAATTGCTATCTGTCCAAACTGTAGATATCTTGATGAGATGATGAAGGGGTTTGCAAACTTCAGATGGGGTCAAGAAGTTGAATATACATGTGTCATGTGCATGCACACAGACATGCGCAATCTCTCTCTCTCTCTCACTTCTCTACACTTCTCTACACAAGCATACATGCATACAAGCATGTATAAGGCACATGTACTAGAGTACTCTCTCACACTCTCTCTCGAGACAAGGCAAGAACTCTCATAGCACAAAGGGGGATTGTGCTCATTCATTATGAGAATATACCTTATATACAATTGGTCCTTATTCACACTTGGGCACCCAAAACTTACTAACTAAGGCCTTGGGTAGTTGATATCTCATAATGTTACAACTTTTATAGTGCCTTTGCATGACACTTATTAATTTCCTCAAATGGAGGAGCACAATTGTCAATCCTAATTAGGATTAACATCCCCCCCTACCTGATGTAGGTTCTATCCTTAGAACCGCACTGAGGCCTAAATACTTGGTCGCCGAACTCATGACGATAGAAGTTGTGGCGTGATTGATTTCAATGGTGTCCATCTTCGTTTCAGTGGAATATATATAATGGATCCACTCTCTGTGTGGGAGGAGCACACATGTACTAGTGACTTTATTCTGGAATTGTTAAGTACTCCTGTCGCCATGCTAGCTATATACCAAAATCTTCAATTTTGGGGTTTGCATCCTCTATGACAATTGTTGTATAGCCCCCCTCGTGTATGGACTGGATGTGCCTTTCTCCACCTACGGAAGCAATAGTAGCTAATCATGAATGTTACAATCCTAATTTCAATGGATGTGCCTTTCTCCACCTACGGAAGCAATAGTAGCTAATCATGAATGTTACAATCCTGATTTCAAGTAAATCTACCAAGTGAGGGTTAGCTAGCTTTGTATGCCTTGCCACATTTGACCATAAGGTGCCTTCTCCAGCTAAGGGCAATAATTCTTCTAACTTCGGCTTTGGTGCACAGAGAGGGTATGGTACATAAGGCTGCTTTGTAGATGTAATGTCAGAGTATGCTTTTGGTAAGATCCACCTGTGTGGTAGGTTCAAAAGGTGTTATTTGCATTAACACCTTGAACATTAACTTTGGCTTCAACAATGGATTTCTTGCTCTGATGAATCCTTCATATTCTATAGCAAACAAAGACTCAAGAACAATATCATCAATAAAAGGTTCAAGAGTATCTTGTGGTAGAGTGTGACTAACCCCTTGAGTTGGCCATGGTGGAGATGGATGGGGTGCCGCGAAAACTCCTCGGGGGCAAGAGCGTTAGTGGAAAATTCTAATGGATGAGAAGGAAGACTAGAAAATATACAACCTACTTGAGACTAGAAAATATACAACCTACTCGGGGGCAAGAGCGTTACTAGAAAATTCTAATGGATGAGAAGGAAGACTAGAAAATATACAACCTACTTGAGACTTTTCGGTAGGAAGAACACTCAGGTATGGATTTAGTAATTTACTTTTTACTACAGTGGAAAATACAGGATAAGCTGGATGAGTAGATAAACTTGAGGTTTCCTCTTGACCTTCTCCAGAATAGGGGGTGGGTGGGTGGGTTTGTTGAGCTTCATAAACTCTTGTACTTACATGATGTCCTCAGGAGATATGTTAGGATATTCAACGTGTATTTCGTCTAAATTATAGATTACTGTAGTCAGTATGGCTTCTAGATGTTTATGTATATTGTAATAAAGTTTAAGAATGCCAAAAGGATGATAGAGGGTAGACTCACAGAGATTTAAGTGTTGATGGGTATTATACACCTCTAACCACCCATGACTAATTATCCATTGGCAACCTCGTAATTCGCCAGCATATTAGGAATATCATCTGGTACAAACAGGTCTAGTTTATCGACACTGCTGTTTAGGATGTCTGAGTTTTGTAACACCTGATACCAACTACGAAGGTTGAGCACAATAGGGTGTAATGGATAGAAGAAGACATCTTTTGGATCAGTTAGTACTAGCTCTCTCCCAGAAGATGCCCATAATAATGGTAGGGTCAGCATCACGTTATGTATTTTATCTAATTAGTGTCGAATCTCCTAGGCTTGTTAGTGTAGACAATTAGAGAGTCAAAGTCTGAGGAGGGTCCCGAGGAGTCGCTAGCAACGAACCTATCTCCAAGGCTCGCTCAAGAAGTAGGTGCAACTTGTCGGCAGGCTCCTATCTTTCACTTCATTCTCGAATAGCTAGTTGGCGCTCCAATTCCTGTATCCTTGAGTCTTTGGTGGTGAGAAGATCTGAGATGGCTGTTTCTATGACCATCTTGGCTGCATCTAATTCCTCAAATCTTCTTATGGTGGTAGCTTCTTGTGCTCGTCTGGCTGAGGCTTCCAACTCTTGAGTCTCTACAATCTTCTGAGCCGTTCAGCTGCCAATGCTTGGCTGGCTTGGAGCTGCATGGTAATCTATAGCATTTCCTATTTGTGGGTATTTATTAGCTTCTCCATCTCCAAAGATTTGGCATTGGTTGTCTCATTTAGGGCACTTACTTTCTCTATATTGGCTTTGTTTGTTTGTTCTCATTATGTCTGAAGCTGGAGCACTTTGTGATTAGCATCTTTGAGGGCTATAGATATAGATGTCAAGTTCTTTTGTAGTTCCTCTTCCTTGGCCTGGAATGTACTTTGGACCTCTTGAAGCTTTTGAGCATGGATGCTGGCCTATTCCTTAGTGTTCGCAACTTCTTTTTGAATCTATTCGTTGGCTTGCTCCATTTGAACCTTTAGGTCTGTATTTTCTTTAATTCTTTGTACGATTGTCTAGCTGAGAACTAGATTATTGCTTTATAGTGTTTGGTACCTTGCTTCTTGTTCTTCGGCAACCTTTAAGCTTTTTGAGATTACGTCTTGATGGGTTGCTTCTGCCTACTGTTAAGTGTCCCTGGAGTGTTTGAACTTGGTTTGTGGTGTCCTGGACCTGTTTCCATAGTGTTGCATTTTTGTCTTGAAGCATGTGAGTGGTTAGTAGATGACAATGACACACCCGCTATTCTTGTTCCTAAATAGAGGCACTGGTTTGCAGCTATGCCTTCCAATTCATAGTGTGGTAATTATAATAGACTGTCCAGGACCTCTACAATCTTGTTGAGGGATTGCTCGTAATCCAGATTATGTAAGAAGGACTTTTTTGGAATTCTATCTGCATCACCCAACCGTTTGTCATTTGCTGGGGCTAGTTGCATCCTTACTTCTCTTTCTCTTGGCAACATCTAGTCTTTCTTTGGGGACCTCTACATGTGTTGAGGTTGCCTCTTCATGGCTTGGTGCCCTTCTTCTTTCAAATTCTCTTGTTGTGTGGCTTTCTCTGTACCCAACTCAGCTGATGCATTCGGATCTGATATAATTGAATTTTGAAGTGGGGAGAGGTTTTTGAAAATGATCTGTGCTTCTAGGAGGGGGGCTTTGTCGATGTATTTTCGCTACTGTGCTTACTGGAGTTTTTGATAAACTTAAGCCCTTGGCTTCCTTTTGCTCCTGGGCCAGTTTTGCTTCTATGCATTGTGACTCCTCCGCGACACCAGGTATAATACCCCACATCTTCTTGTCGGTTTCTTTTTTCTACTCTTATTGATCTCCTTCATGATTTCCTTTGTGTCTTTTAATAATGCTTGCCCTTCTTTGCAACTCTCTAGAGGTGAGCACTGGTGGTTCTACTTGTGCTACTTGATGTTCTTGTTCTTCGTGCACTAGATCTGGAATAGGGAGCTGTGCTATATGATTCAACACCTTGGTAAGTAAGTAAGGATTGCAAACCTTTGACTGGTGTGCCTTTAGGTAGTTTTCCATCTCCCTATGAATGTACTAGGCCCAATCATCTTCATTTTCTTCATGCACCTTGGCGATTCTATTAAGGGGAACCCTGTTGTAGAGCGATCAACTAGTTTTACTTGCATAATGAGGGACATGTCTTTGCAAGCTTTCTCTATCACCTCATCTGTGATATTATCATATTCAGCCCAGTGTGGGTGGGGGTTAGATGGTTCGTGCTTTTGCATCCCTCCTGCTGAACTTCCTTTTAGTGGAGTGCTGCCTTAGCCACCCATTGGTAATTATCGAAGAAGGCACGTAAGCAGTTGCATTCATCCTCGGCGTTGTTGGCTCTGCCCCGAGCAGAGTTCCTGTGGCCGTTGTTGTTATGGGCGACAGCTGAGAGGGCATGGGTGGCGTGGCGGGCTTCTTCTTGGGTGGTGTTGGAGCTCGGTTACGGTTGCAAGGGTAGTGGTAAGGGTTGCCTCGCAATCTTCTAGGACTGTTTGCAGGCTTTTGTTGGTGAGGGTTGGAGATGCTCTTGGTTTTGCTCTGCTGATCAGCTTTAGCGAGGGCATGGCTTACTGGGTTGTTGTCACATGTTCATGCTAGAGTTGCATATAATCTATCATGGAGGTGGCTAGCTCTCTGGTTAGATTTGAAAAATCTTTTGCAAAATTGGGGATGGCGCCATGGGTGGGACCGAATGCCCTTGAAGTAGTCTTGCTGGGAGTGGAAGCACCCTGCATGGACCCATCGCAATGTGTCCATGGTGTGGCATTGGTAAAGAGGGTGAGGATGAGGGACCTTTGTCAAGAAAAATTGGAGGTTCAAACTTTTTTCATCCCCCCCCCAATTTCTCTCCACTTCTTGTCTCATTTCTCACCCACACAACTCTCATGGCTACCCCGGTACAGTCGGACTCATCTTATGAGGTCCTCACTCATACCCCATAGAAGAAGCCAAGCATGATGGCCATTGCTTCGAGGAATATGGAAAGCATCCCATTCAGACAAGGCGCTGATGAAGTAGGTCGAGGGCCACACCATACACAGCTTTATGAAGAATACCCACAAGGTTGAGCATAAATTGCTCTACTATATATACAAAACCTTGCTAATTGAGCCATAACTAACCCTGCCATAGTCAACCGCCTAGAGGAGATAGGGCTCTGTAACTTGCCCACACTGCAGCCTGGGGACCTGACTTCCTAAACTACTTATATTTCCTTGAAACTTTTGATGCTAGCCAAGCCACGGGGAAAGTGTTGGACAATGAGGGCTATCCATAGACAGTCCATCCCACCCTCGATCTCATTTGGGATGCACTCCATCTCCCACAAATCAAGCAACCTTACGTCCGATACATCAATGTGATGCGCCACGTGCGTGATGCTTTCTAGGGTCTGACTACTAAAGATGGGGTCAAATGGCAAAGTATCACTCGCCCTAAACTCATCATGCCTACTCAAGCACTCACTTTCCTTCTCACCATCATGTGGATGGGGATAGATTCAGCTGTTGCAACTTGTCCACCTTAGCCCATGTCCACCAAGGTGTACAAGTTAATTGGGTAGAGTATTTACGTAAGGAGCTGCATGCAATTTGTTTGAACCCCTAGGGCAAGCTCGTGGCATCGTCTCTCCTCACCAAGGTCATCTATCACGCCGTGGGCTGGGAGGAACTTCCACGCTAGTCCGCTTATATAGGGCATAACCTCCATCCTGCACCCAATCCGAGACCCCAAGCCCTCTCCAACCTCTCTGCCCTTCAAATGACATCATGTGGATCCTCACCAATAGGAGGAAGCCCATTGTTAAGTTAAAGCAACAGAGAAATCCCGAAACAAAGTGAAAGAGGAGGAAGACCTTCGTGCAGGACTGCCCAATTTTTCAAGGAGAAGTTAATCCAGACCCCTAGCCCAAGGAGCCATCAATATGGATTCATAAGCGTACAACTATGGATATAGAAAGAATATGGATGTGGGTTCATAAATAACAAGTGGGTTCATAAATAACAAGTGGGGATCGACAAGTGAATGGCCATGCGTTGCATTGAGGCGGAGTCAATGGCAGTGGCTTTTGAAGAAATGGTCGTGGGCTTTAATGAATGAATGGGCATTCCTTTGTGGAGGAATGGTTGTGGCTTTAATGAATGAATGGGCATTCCTTTGTGGAGGAATGGTCGTGGCTTGTTGACCGGGTCAGTCATGGTTCTATGAAGGGAATGGCCATGACTCTTAACACGAACGGTTGTGCGTGTGGACTTATGATTTTTTTGGCACCCTGTGAACATGTTTTGTACCCTAAGACTACATTGGTGTAGCACACCATTTTAGGTTTTATACTGACACCTTGTCCAATTATAGCGACATCAAGAAATGGGTCCAATGAAGTTTGGGCAAGGTCGGCAGCTCATCATCGTGAAGTTGTGCTACTTCAAAGGAGGGATCCGCTCGAGGAGAAGGTTTGGGAGAGGTAAGAGGTTGATTAGGGGTGACAAGGGAGTTGGATGATAAGGGTAGGTGGGGTAGCCGAGGTTGATGGGATGTCACTAATGGAGACAGTGGGAGGGGGTTGTGTAGCCTTGGCTTCCTGTGCTAAATTTTTTCTTTCCCTTTATCCTACAGAGGGGTAGTGGTGGCAACAACTGGGGTTTGCATTGGCTGCCATTGAACAATGCAGGGATTTTGAAAAGACGGAGTGTGGGCTTCAATAGCACAATAACTAGATTTGTCAATTGCCCTCATATAAGTTTTGGACAGTGAGAAGAGTTTTAGGCATCCACCTGTAAGTAGTTTTGCAGGCTGAGGATGAGCTAGGCGGGGATGACTTCTTTGTAGCTGTGAGGGTCTTTGCTGGATGTTCTCCCTATTTTTGTGGTCTTGTGGCTGCCGTATCAAAGGACACCATGAGAGTCGCCCATATGACAAGGAATAGGAGCATTGGGGTTTGCCAAAATTTTGGGTTTTGCCAAGTTTTGAGGGGAGAGATTGGATCTCTAGGGGATCCACAGAGTTGTCACACGCTTATAATAACCTTGGGCAATGAGGATCTTCTTGGGCACCCAACAGTAAGGATCAGTGGGTTAAGTGCAACGGGAGAGTGAGTGGGTGTCTGTTGATAGTTAGCGGTGTTAGTAGAGGGAGCAGTGTTAGTGGGCTCGGTTGGTAAGGTTTGTGTTGCTCTACGAAGCTTGGTGAGGATGAGGCTTTTGGAGTAGACGGGGTATATTGGCGAAGTAGAAGCATCTTTTTGGGTGGCATAGTTTTATGTTGGTCAGGAAGCAAGGTGATTTGCGGCGGCCAGTGATAGAAAGCGATCACCTTGTGGAGGGGAATTGGGTGGCTCAGGCTCTTCATCTGTCATATGAGGGCTATAACTTTCCCTGAGGTTAGTTGTAGTGGTGCCATTCTTGCATCCTAATCAATTTGACATTAGTTGTGTCCCATCCATCCACGTCCCAAAAGGATCTCTTCATGGATTGTTCTTGCAAGCATAACATAGAAGTTGCCTTCTAAGGGATTATTCTTGACATGAAATAGAATTGTAATAATACCTAAACATTGGATCGAATGCAAAGTGACAGTATTAGGTGACAGTGGACTGGGGTGTTCAATAATGATGGCATCCCAAGAGAGTGCCATGTGTCATAGGACATTAAGTTATGGTTATTAACAAGTGTGAGTTTTTATGTGAAACCCATCGCTGTGGTCATTCCTAGCCACAAACGTATAGGTTTTACTTCCCAGTCCTCTTCTTCTAGGTTGGCTACTTGGGCCATGTTTACTATGATTTCTTTGCCCCTAAGCTTTGCTTGTCATTCCTTGGCTTTGCGTTCTACCATTTCTTTCATCTCTTCATGTTGATGTTTTCTTTGTTTTTTGAGGAGGTGAATGGTTGTTAAGGTGTTTTGTGTGAGTGGTCCGTAGTAGTGCTTTAAATTTCTACCATTGAAATAACATAGCATCTCGACATTGCCAAGGGTTTCGATGCGCACTGTTCCTTGTGGGGTTATTTCAATCACTAGGAAAGGTCCTAATCCTCTGTATTTGATTTTCTTTTTGTGATTTTTAGTGCTACAGAGAAGGACCATATCCCTCTCATTCATTTCCTTGTCTTTAAGTTGATCATCAAACCATTGCTTGTGCCAAAGTTTTTCTACCAACATTCCATACATAGCTATGAGACGTGTTTCATCAAGCTTTTCAAGCTCCCAAATCCGGGGGCTCAAGATATTCCTAGTGAGTTTTTCTTGTACGACCACTCTCAAAATTAGCACTAAGAGCTCCATAGGCATGACCACTTCAGTGCCATAGGTTAAGCTAAAGGGTGTCGCGTTAATGGCCATTTTATATGTTGTGCGATAAGCCCAATGTGCTGCCGAGCAACTTTTGTTCCCAGTCATTGGGCTTGCCTCTACTATTTTGTTCCTACTAGTAATTGGGCTTGCCTTTACTGTTTTGAATTGAATAGTGCATACGGTCTTATTTGTGCTCTCATCATGGCCATTGGCTTGGGGGTAGTAGGGTGAGGACTTCCAGTGACCAAGAATTCTTGTAACACAAATTATATAACTTCATTAATGAAGTGTATACAATTGTCACTCACCATCTTAAGAGGGCACCCAAAGCGAGTGATCACACACTCATAAAGGAATTTTTTCATGGACCTTGCATAGGATTTTTTGGTGGCCCTAGCCTCAACCCATTTTGTGCAATAGTCCATGTGGTGGCCCGCTATGATGTACCGTTCCTAAGTATGTCAGGCAACTGGACTAATGGGTCCCACAAAATCAATGCCCCATTTTTCAAACAGTTGAGTAAAGGACATGACAGGATTGAGGGGCATTCTATCCTTATGGTGTGAATTCGCTACTCATTGGCATTCATCACATCGTTTAACATACTCTGCGGTGTCTCCAAACATAGTGGGCCACCAGTCCAGCCAATAGGATTTTTTCATGTAGTGATATCTACCGGCAAAGTGTCCTCCAACAATTCTAGAGTGGGCTTTATTCAAAATAGAGACATATTCATCCTCTCGGACACATCGCCTCATGATTCCTTCTTCTCCTTGCCTATAGATTTGCCCTACGATCAACTGATAAGGGGAAGCTTTTTTGATGAGGCATCTTGCTCTATCCTTGTTGTTAATTGGTGCTTCGGTGGATAGGCCATTAGCTAAGAATTGTGCAACATCTTCTCTGTGCTTTCTCATTTTATATCCACTTCTAAGCTTGGATTCACCACCTGAATATATATATATATATATATATATATATATATATATATATATATATATATATCCCTTCAAACACTTGTTAGTATCCGCCCATATTCATAGGGACAACCACCTCTCTCCTTCGCACCAGTGGCAGCAACACTAGCAAGAGACAACTCATCCTCTTCAGAGACGTCTACCCGATCAAAATAACCCTCCTCTAAGCCCTGGAGTAGCTGTGGCAACTGCACGACATGCCAGCTGTAAGGCCACGATCATCATTCATCTCTCTTTCTCTGTAGCAGTGCGCCCCTCTCCAACCTGCAGACGACCCTCCTCTCTCACACACAGTCAGCGTCCATCTCCCTTATCATCGGCCGCTATACTCTCCCACGTCCAACGCTGCGCTAACCAGAGACCAAAAAAACTGCTCCCATCTCCAGTACCATCCTTCGCAAAAGAAAACACCACCTCCCCCTACACAGTTCCAAAGCAGCGGGTCTTCTCACATCTAGCTTCTCCCACTCTTTGCTACGCACATCCCTCCACTGAGACGGCTACCATCACACGGTGCCAGTCCCTCGCCAGGCAGCTCCTCTGCAGCAAACAGCGTGTTCACTCTCCTCCACCACGATCCGCCTTGCTCGCCCGGTTCTACTCGGTCAGTCGGCGCTCTCTTCGTTGACGTACCCAGCCACCGCAGCCACCGAGACCCAAACAAGGCCACTTCTCTTCCTGTTTTGCAGACGACCTCCTCCTTGCAAAGCCGCCCCACCCCTCTCTTTGCTTCCTCTGCTTCGTCGCTTACCAGTCGGCAGCTGCAGCAACGCCCAACACAATACCCCCGTGCGCATCCAGTAGGATCGCCAGTAATCCACCCTTCACTACAGTTGGCGTGCTAAGAGGGCTCTCCCCACTTTGGTGCCGTTCTCGCTTGTTAATGAAAGCGGCTCCTTCTCTAGCCGGCACCGCACTCCTCACCACGTACCCTCCTTCTGGAAGAACCCGCCAGCTAGCCTGATTTGGCATCCTTTCGTTGAATACTCTTGCGCCACCTTTTTCTGCCATGCACACGTCCCACATCACCTTCCATTTATACTCCTTTCAGATCTGGCTCATGCACACATGTAATGGGCATCCCAACAATTAATCTCCTCCATGCTTCCATACTTTCAAATACAATCTGGTGCCCATTTACTTTTGAGGACGCACACACATACAAAGCAATCAAATGGCTGACACCATCTCCAGCATAACACGCTTCGGACAAGCTTGTTCTTCCAGAATTTCATCATTTTTTCCTGCACATACACTTCCATCAAAGCCCCTAGCTTGATTGCCGCATCCACGACACCCACACTGAGTCAATGGGTGCTCCCATGACCTTATCACAACACGAACAGCACTCATGTACACATGTACAAGTTGAGTCTGAGGTTCCCAAAAAACTACACACATATTTAGCAACCCCCTTTTTTTTGCTGAGACATTTATGTCCAGCAGTAGCTGCGCAATCAAAAACCACTTATCCTCTTGGATCAAACAGAAATCTCGGTGCATCTACCTTCCAATCCTTCAAGCATTTTCCTCTATCAAACAACCATTGATACACCCTATCATGGTCTTCCATTTTTAGCAACCCCCTTTGCTCTTTATATATGGCCTCATCACCATCCACTGTTGCACTTCCTCCTCCATACCAGCTCACATAACCTTGTGATGGAGACAACCACTCCTCACCTCTACTCCCCTCTGACACATCTGAGTCCCACTCATAATCATATACCGAAATAACACACATCTGATGATCAACTTCCACCTCATGGTCACCCAATTTGTAACCCACATCATTGGCTTCCAACCCTTCCTCTGGGCAAACTGCCAAACTGAGACTATAACCAAACCACTCATCCATATGCTGAGCATCAACATGTGGTGTGTTCACCATAAACCCATTTCCCTTCAGCCCATCAACATCACACATAACAACCTCATGCACTGTAGACTCATCATTGTCACTTTCCTGTAGTTTCTCCAGCTTCAAGACCATTGGCGATCCTTCAAGATTCTCCACATCTTGCACAGGCATCTCTACCAAGTCCAAGCTCCCCAAACTCCCAGGCAAAGGTTCTTGGTCCCCCTCACCAACAACAATAGCCTCACATGCATCCTCACCACCACTGACAACCGACTCATTCTCTTGGGCATGACAAGGAACACACACCTTATGATCAGCATCCACACCTGCGAAATCTATCACACCATCATCCAAAGTAGCATCCAACTCACCATCAATCACACCATCACTCCCTTCCTGCACAATTGGCATGCAAGTAATCTTCTCCAAGGAAGCCAATTTCAACAGATCATCCAGTGCATTATCAAGAACATTGTTCAACTCACCATCCACACTCTCACAAGCTGCAATATCCAACTCATCACCCGGATCATCCATACATACTCCATCCATAGTATCTTCATTAGTAACATTTTGATCATCACACTCCACCTTGACTGGCTGAAGTACTGACACCTACAAGTCATTACTCTTTTCTGAGTCAAAGAGATCATCCAAGTCATATCTATACTCAAACACATCAGGCTCCTCAACTTCAACATCACTTTCACAATCTGCAGCATCATCAATACTCCCATCCTCCTCTTCCTCACCTTTTGAAAGCTCTTCAGGGCTGATTCCAGAAACCTCATCCTTCTCCATTCCCAACAGATTAATCTGTCCCATATCCTGCTCTGCAAATGTGACCTTACAGACTTCATGAACATTGGGCTGAATTGCATCCTTCACCTGCATATTAGGGCCCATCACCTTATCACTCATTCCCAAAGATAATTGATATATACCACCATTAGCTTTGGCTGGTCTCTCACATTGCGGACTGATATGACCCCACTCACCACAATTCCGGCATTGGACATTGCTCAAATAGTAGCCCCGTCCTCTCCCTGTTCCTCCCATATTCCCTTCACCTGTTGACATATTGTCTCTTCTATTATTTGGTGCACCTCGGCTTCTTCCCTTTCCACCTGCTTCCATCCAATTCAAACTTAGAGACTTCATGAGCTCCACTGCATCATGTATGTCCCTCTTCAAAGTGTCCTCTTGTTCAGGAACAACAGCAGCTTCCCTTTCAGGATGTATACTCTCAATCTCTGGCATCTTCTCAAACTTCTTCGGCTCTTCCTGTGTTCCCATCTGCCTTAGACGCTTCACCTTCCACTCCTTCTCTCGAGCTACTCTGACAGCCTCCTCAAAGCTATCCAGGTTCTTCAGCTCCACCTTCAGACGGAGGGTTGGCTCCAAACCAGCCACAAACCGGTCTCTCTTTATCATCTGCGGGGGTACTTCAGGAATCAGAGCCTCACACCATAGACTCCACAGTCTACCAAACTCTATCAGATACTGATCCACATCCTGACCGTCCTTCTGCTGAATGTTACACAACTCCTTCCACACTTCATTCGGACTCCTCACACGGGCAAATTGTGCCAAAAATGCAGCTCTGACTACACGGTACTCAGGATCCCGTTGATGAATGTTCCAGTGTGTAGTCACAAACATCTGTAACCATGTTTTTGCATCACCCTGCAAGCAATAAGCCAAAACCTGAGAAAGGATCTCCGGGGTTGCCCTGTCTTTCATCAAGGCTGTAAATTCCATTTTCTCCAGAAACCTGACTACATTCTCCTGTGGCAATCCCCAATACTCTGGAAAATCTTGAGCCATCTTCCCAACCTTCTTCACACAGCCCCTGTTCTCTTTCACAAACCAGAGGAAATCTGCTCCTCTGTGGAGGCACCAAAAAGTGATGGCACGGAAGCGGTAAAGCTGTTTACGCCTTTATAGGATGCCACACTTCCACACACGCATGCAAACACACCAGAACACCAGACCAAAGAGCATGAACAAGACTTATATTTCAGAGTTACAAACCTTCATCTCTACGGGGCTAGACAAAAAACAGTAGAGCCTAATCCGCCTTCAGTCACCCTCTTTCACGTTAAAAACAACTGAACAGCACTTTCAGAAGGCAAAAGGCATTCATTCAACATCCTGGCCTCTACACACCTCTTTATACAACTCATACTCTGGCCACAACCATTATTTCCCATAGTTCATCAACAACACTAGAGATGATGCAACCCGCCTTTCTTGCTCTGGTTAATGATGTTCATTACCTGTTGATGCTTAATGTTACCATCATTGGAGGCAAAGATACCTTCATGACTTTCAAAAGCATTCTTGTGGGTTCGATCCTTAGCCTGTGCTTTCTCTTTTTATATCCACTTCTAAGCTTGGATTCACCACTTGAATATGAATATATATATATATATATATATATATATATATATATATATATATATATATATATATATATATATATATATATATATATATATATATATATATCCCTTCAAACACTTGTTAGTATCTGCCCATATTCATAGGGACAACAAATTCTAAGCTTGGATTCACCACCTGAATATATATATATATATATATATCCCTTCAAACACTTGTTAGTATCCACCCATATTCATAGGGACAACCACCTCTCTCCTTCGCACCAGTGGTGGCAGCAACACTAGCAAGAGACAACTCATCCTCTTCAAAGACGTCTACCCGATCAAAATAACCCTCCTCTAAGCCCTGGAGTAGCTGTGGCAACTACACGACATGCCAGCTGTAAGGCCACGATCATCATTCATCTCTCTTTCTCTGTAGCAGCCAGTGCCCCTCTCCAACCTACAGACGACCCTCCTCTCTCTCACACAGTCAGCGTCCGTCTCCCTTATCATCGGCCGCTATACTCTCCCACGTCCAACGTTGCGCTAACCAGAGACCAAAAAAAGTGCTCCCATCTCCAGTACCATCCTTTGCAAAAGAAAACACCACCTCCCCCTACACAGTTCCAGCAGCGGGTCTTCTCACATCCAGCTTCTCCCACTCTTTGCTACGCACATCCCTCCACTGAGACGGCTACCATCACATGGTGCCAGTCCCTCGCCAGGCAGCTCCTCTGCAGCAAACAGCGTGTTCACTCTCCTCCACCACGATCCGCCTTGCTCGCCCGGCTCTACTCGGTCAGTCGGCGCTCTCTTCGTTGACGTACCCAGCCACCGCAGCCACCCAGACCCAAACAAGGCCACTTCTCTTCCTGTTTGCAGACGACCCTCCTCCTTGCAGAGCTGCCCCACCCCTCTCTTTGCTTCCTCTGCTTCGTTGCTTACCAGTCGGCAGCTGCAGCAACGCCCAACACAATACCCCCCGTGCGCATCCACCAGCAGGATCGCTAGTAATCCACCCTTCACTACAGTTGGCGTGCTAAGAGGGCTCTCCCCACTTTGGTGCCGTTCACGCTTGTTAATGAAAGTGGCTCCTTCTCTAGCCGGCACCGCACTCCTCACCACGTACCCTCCTTCTGGAAGAACCCGCCAGCTAGCCTCATTTGGCATCCTTTCGTTGAATACTCTTGCGCCACCTTTTTCTGCCATGCACACGTCCCTCATCACCTTCCATTTATACTCCTTTCAGATCTGGCTCATGCACACATGTAATGGGCATCCCAACAATTAATCTCCTCCATGCTTCCATACTTTCAAATACAATATGGTGCCCATTTACTTTTGAGGACGCACACACATACAAAGCAATCAAATGGCTGACACCATCTCCAGCATAACACGCTCCGGACAAGCTTGTTCTTCCAGAATTTCATCATTTTTTCCTGCACATACACTTCCATCAAAGCCCCTAGCTTGATTGCCGCATCCACGACACCCACACTGAGTCAATGGGTGCTCCCATGACCTTATCACAACACGAACAGCACTCATGTACACATGTACAAGTTGAGTCTGAGGTTCCCAAAAAACTACACACATATTTAGCAACCCCCTTTTTTCTGCTGAGACATTTATGTCCAGCAGCAGCTGCACAATCAGAAACCACTTATCCTCTTGGATCAAACAGAAATCTCGGTGCATCTACCTTCCAATCCTTCAAGCATTTTCCTCTATCAAACAACCATTGATACACCCTGTCATGGTCTTCCATTTTCAGCAACCCCCTTTGCTCTTTATATATGGCCTCATCACCATCCACTGTTGCACTTCCTCCTCCATACTAGCTCACATAACCTTGTGATGGAGACAACCACTCCTCACCTCTACTCCCCTCTGACACATCTGAGTCCCACTCATAATCATATACCGAAATAACACACATCTGATGATCAACTTCCACCTCATGGTCACCCAATTTGTAACCCACATCATTGGCTTCCAACCCTTCCTCTGGGGGCAAACTGCCAAACTGAGACTATAACCAAACCACTCATCCATATGCTGAGCATCAACATGTGGTGTGTTCACCATAAACCCATTTCCCTTCAGCCCATCAACATCACACATAACAACCTCATGCACTGTAGACTCATCATTGTCACTTTCCTGTAGTTTCTCCAGCTTCAAGACCATTGGCGATCCTTCAAGATTCTCCACATCTTGCACAGGCATCTCTACCAAGTCCAAGCTCCCCAAACTCCCAGGCAAAGCATCTTGGTCCCCCTGACCAACAACAATAGCCTCTTATGCATCCTCACCCCCACTGACAACCGACTCATTCTCTTGGGCATGACAAGGAACACACACCTTATGATCAGCATCCACACCTGCGAAATCTATCACACCATCATCCAAAGTAGCATCCAACTCACCATCAATCGCACCATCACTCCCTTCCTGCACAACTGGCATGCAAGTAATCTTCTCCAAGGAAGCCAATTTCAACAGATCATCCAGTGCATTATCAAGAACATTGTTCAACTCACCATCCACACTCTCACAAGCTGCAATATCCAACTCATCACCCGGATCATCCATACATACTCCATCCATAGTATCTTCATTAGTAACATTTTGATCATCACACTCCACCTTGACTGGCTGAAGTACTGACACCTGCAAGTCATTACTCTTTTCTGAGTCAAAGAGATCATCCAAGTCATATCCATACTCAAACACATCAGGCTCCTCAGCTTTAACATCACTTTCACAATCTGCAGCATCATCAATACTCCCATCCTCCTCTTCCTCACCTTCTGAAAGCTCTTCAGGGCTGATTCCAGAAACCTCATCCTTCTCCATTCCCAACAGATTAATCTGTCCCATATCCTGCTCTGCAAATGTGACCTTACAGACTTCATGAACATTGGGCTGAATTGCATCCTTCACCTACATATTAGGGCCCATCACCTTATCACTCATTCCCAAAGATAATTGATATATACCACCATTAGCTTTGGCTGGTCTCTCACATTGCGGACTGATATGACCCCACTCACCACAATTCCGGCATTGGACATTGCTCAAATAGTAGCCCCGTCCTCTCCCAGTTCCTCCCATATTCCCTTCACCTGTTGACATATTGTCTCTTCTATTATTTGGTGCACCTCGGCTTCTTCCCTTTCCACCTGCTTCCATCCAATTCAAACTTAGAGACTTCATGAGCTCCACTGCATCATGTATGTCCCTCTTCAAAGTGTCCTCCTGTTCAGGAACAACAGCAGCTTCCCTTTCAGGATGTATACTCTCAATCTCTGGCATCTTCACAAACTTCTTCGGCTCTTCCTGTATTCCCATCTGCCTTAGACGCTTCACCTTCCACTCCTTCTCTCGAGCTACTCTGACAGCCTCCTCAAAGCTATCCACGTTCTTCAGCTCCACCTTCAGCCGGAGGGTTGGCTCCAAACCAGCCACAAACCGGTCTCTCTTTATCATCTGCGGGGGTACTTCAGGAATCAGAGCCTCACACCATAGACTCCACAGTCTACCAAACTCTATCAGATACTGATCCACATCCTGACCGTCCTTCTGCTGAATGTTACACAACTCCTTCCACACTTCATTCGGACTCCTCACACGGGCAAATTGTGCCAAAAATGCAGCTCTGACTACACGGTACTCAGGATCCTGTTGATGAATGTTCCTGTGTGTAGTCACAAACATCTGTAACCATGTTTTTGCATCACCCTGCAAGCAATAAGCCAAAACCTGAGAAAGGATCTCCGGGGTTGCCCTGTCTTTCATCAAGGCTGTAAATTCCATTTTCTCCAGAAACCTGACTACATTCTCCTGTGGCAATCCCCAATACTCTGGAAAATCTTGAGCCATCTTCCCAACCTTCTTCACACAGCCCCTGTTCTCTTTCACAAACCAGAGGAAATCTGCTCCTCTGTGGAGGCACCAAAAAGTGATGGCACGGAAGCGGTAAAGCTGTTTACGCCTTTATAGGATGCCACACTTTCACACACGCATGCAAACACACTAGAACACCAGACCAAAGAGCATGAACAAGACTTATATTTCAGAGTTACAAACCTTCATCTCTACGGGGCTAGACAAAAAACAGTAGAGCCTAATCCGCCTTCAGTCACCCTCTTTCACGTTAAAAACAACTGAACAACACTTTCAGAAGGCAAAAGGCATTCATTCAACATCCTGGCCTCTACACACCTCTTTATACAACTCATACTCTGGCCACAACCATTATTTCCCATAGTTCATCAACAACACTAGAGATGATGCAACCCGCCTTTCTTGCTTTGGTTAATGATGTTCATTACCTATTGATGCTTAATGTTACCATCATTGGAGGCAAAGATACCTTCATGACTTTCAAAAGCATTCTTGTGGGTTCGATCCTTAGCCTGTGCTTTCTCTTTTTATATCCACTTCTAAGCTTGGATTCACCACCTGAATATATATATATATATATATATATATATATCCCTTCAAACACTTGTTAGTATCCGCCCATATTCATAGGGACAACCACCTCTCTCCTTCGCACCAGTGGCAGCAACACTAGCAAGAGACAACTCATCCTCTTCAAAGACGTCTACCCGATCAAAATAACCCTCCTCTAAGCCCTGGAGTAGCTGTGGCAACTACACGACATGCCAGCTGTAAGGCCATAATCATCATTCATCTCTCTTTCTCTGCAGCAGCCAGCGCCCCTCTCCAACTTGCAGACGACCCTCCTCTCTCACACACAGTCAGCGTCCGCCCGTCTCCCTTATCATCGGCCGCTATACTCTCCCACGTCCAACGCTGTGCTAACCAGAGACCAAAAAAATTGCTCCCATCTCCAGTACCATCCTTGGCAAAAGAAAACACCATCTCCCGCTACATAGTTCCAGCAGCGGGTCTTCTCACATCCAGCTTCTCCCACTCTTTGCTACGCACATCCCTCCACTGAGACGGCTACCATCACACGGTGCCAGTCCCTCGCGAGGCAGCTCCTCTGCAGCAAACAGCGTGTTCACTCTCCTCCACCACGATCTGCCTTGCTCGCCCGGCTCTACTCGGTCAGTCGGCGCTCTCTTCGTTGACGTACCCAGCCACTGCAACCACCGAGACCCAAACAAGGCCACTTTTCTTCCTATTGCAGACGACCCTCCTCCTTGCAGAGCCGCCCCACCCCTCTCTTTGCTTCCTCTGCTTCGTCGCTTACCAGTCGGCAGCTACAGCAACGCCCAACACAATACCCCCCATGCGCATCCAGCAGGATCGCCAGTAATCCACCCTTCACTACAGTTGGCGTGCTAAGAGGGCTCTCCCCACTTTGGTGCCGTTCACGCTTGTTAATGAAAGCGGCTCCTTCTCTAGCTGGCACCGCACTCCTCGCCACGTACCCTCCTTTTGGAAGAACCCGCCAGCTAGCCTGATTTGGCATCCTTTCGTTGAATACTCTTGCACCACCTTTTTCTGCCATGCACACGTCCCTCATCACCTTCCATTTATACTCCTTTCAGATCTGGCTCATGCACACATGTAATGGGCATCCCAACAATTAATCTCCTCCATGCTTCCATACTTTCAAATACAATCTGGTGCCCATTTACTTTTGAGGACGCACACACATACAAAGCAATCAAATGGCTGACACCATCTCCAGCATAACACGCTCCGGACAAGCTTGTTCTTCCAGAATTTCATCATTTTTTCCTGCACATACACTTCCATCAAAGCCCCTAGCTTGATTGCCGCATCCACGACACCCACACTGCTCGCATGACGTTATCACAACACGAACAGCACTCATGTACACATGTACAAGTTGAGTCTGAGGTTCCCAAAAAACTACACACAGTGTAGTTTCCACCATGATCGCCAGGTGTTGGTGGCCAACCAGCCCGTTTGGTCGCCACACCCGGACTGACCTATTGTGCAGGAAACCATTATGGGTTGAGCCTTCTTGTTTTGTAACAAACTTGTAATGGTTTCTTGGAAACAGGTAGTACCCGGATGGTATGTAAGCAGTAAAGGGAAAATTATTCAGATATGTGTGGATTAGAGGATAGCTGAGTATCGAGTGGATGAGTTGAGCTCTTGCCATGGTACTGCTTTGTATTTGTTCAAGCTAATACTGAAGAATGTTGCTAGGATTGGTCTCTAACGTATCTCTGCTCTGCTTTGCACAGTTCTGTCTATTCTGCATCATACTATGTTAAGTGTATTCCTGTCTGGACATGAACTCCTATTTGGAATCATGACAAGCCTAGGAACTAACCTGCATGCAGACACAATTAACTCCCCTAGATTAAGCAGATGGGTAGATCAACGTGAACTCTTCTCCGGAATCATAACAGGCCTAGGAACTAACCTGCATGTAGACACATTTAACTTCCCTAGATTAAGCAGATGGGTAGCTTAACATGCCAGCAGCATTGGCTTAGACACATTGGGCATAGTTGCATTAGTCATTGCTCTTCAGGAGAGCTGACTAGGTGGTTTGGAACCACGTAAGTGCTGGGTCTTGACCGGATACAACACTTGCATGGAAGTATACGAATATGAAGGGTGTGCCTCATGAAGTGGTTAAACACACCATTCCCATAGTCGAGGGAGCAAGACTAGTAAAGTAGAGAGCCTACCCTATGAATCCCAAATATTCCAAAATGGTTTGAGAAGAAATCGAACGCCTCATAGATGCCATATGCATCTACAAAATAGAGCACATAGAGTGGGTTTCATCCATAGTGATAGTACCCAAAAATAATGGTAAAGTGAGAGTGTGCGTAGACCTCAAAAAAGGTCAATGACCAGGATACGGGACCACTGTCCATTCCCTTCACATAACATTTGCTCAAATGAGTGGCAGGAAAGGAAGCCTACAATTTCCATGATGGATTTTTCGGTTATAACCAAGTGTTGATCGACCCAAAGGTCAACATAAAACGGCTTTTGCCATAGAATGGGGTACCTATGCATATCGAGTCATGCCATTTGGCCTAACCAATGCCCCAGGCACAGCCTATAAGAAATATCTCTAGAAATTAGTAGAGATTTCCTTGCTAGCTTTTCCAGTCACACCAATTAAACTATGCAGAGCGGAACTATACCACCACGGAAAGGGAAGGGTTGGCCATGGTCTACATTATCAAAAAGTTTTGCCATTACCTTTTGGAGACCAAGTTCATTTTCTTTGGTTGACCACCATCAAGCTCTTCTTTACTTGGTGAATAAACCTTGTACCACTAGCAAAATTACCAGGTGGCTCCTAATTCTGCTAGAATTTGACTTTACCGTCCTAGTACAAAAAGGCTCACAACATGTATTGGCCGACCATATGTCGCACCTAATGGAGAGCCACCAGTGGGTACCAATGATGATCTGCTAGATACACCTCTGTTCTTCTAGCTATGTTTAGTTCAGGTAATGAACATCATTAACCAGAGCAAGAAAGGCGGGTTGCATCATCTCTAGTGTTGTTGATGAACTATGGGAAATAATGGTTGTGGCCAGAGTATGAGTTGTATAAAGAGGTGTGTAGAGGCCAGGATGTTGAATGAATGCCTTTTGCCTTCTGAAAGTGTTGTTCAGTTGTTTTTAACGTGAAAGAGGGTGACTGAAGGCGGATTAGGCTCTACTGTTTTTTGTCTAGCCCCGTAGAGATGAAGGTCTGTAACTCTGAAATATAAGTCTTGTTCATGCTCTTTGGTCTGGTGTTCTGGTGTGTTTGCATGCGTGTGTGGAAGTGTGGCATCCTATAAAGGCGTAAACAGCTTTACCGCTTCCGTGCCATCACTTTTTGGTGCCTCCACAGAGGAGCAGATTTCCTCTGGTTTGTGAAAGAGAACAGGGGCTGTGTGAAGAAGGTTGGGAAGATGGCTCAAGATTTTCCAGAGTATTGGGGATTGCCACAGGAGAATGTAGTCAGGTTTCTGGAGAAAATGGAATTTACAGCCTTGATGAAAGACAGGGCAACCCCGGAGATCCTTTCTCAGGTTTTGGCTTATTGCTTGCAGGGTGATGCAAAAACATGGTTACAGATGTTTGTGACTACACACAGGAACATTCATCAACGGGATCCTGAGTACCGTGTAGTCAGAGCTGCATTTTTGGCACAATTTGCCCGTGTGAGGAGTCCGAATGAAGTGTGGAAGGAGTTGTGTAACATTCAGCAGAAGGACGGTCAGGATGTGGATCACTATCTGATAGAGTTTGGTAGACTGTGGAGTCTATGGTGTGAGGCTCTGATTCCTGAAGTACCCCCGCAGATGACAAAGAGAGACCGGTTTGTGGCTGGTTTGGAGCCAACCCTCTGTTTAAAGGTGGAGCTGAAGAACCTGGATAGCTTTGAGGAGGCTGTCAAAGTAGCTCGAGAGGAGTGGAAGGTGAAGCGTCTAAGGCAGATGGGAATACAGGAAGAGCCGAAGAAGTTTGTGAAGATGCCAGAGATTGAGAGTATACATCCTGAAAGGGAAGCTGCTGTTGTTCCTGAACAGGAGGACACTTTGAAGAGGGACATACATGATGCAGTGGAGCTCATGAAGTCTCTAAGTTTGAATTGGATGGAAGCAGGTGGAAAGGGAAGAAGCCGAGGTGCACCAAATAATAGAAGAGACAATATGTCAACAGGTGAAGGGAATATGGGAGGAACAGGGAGAGGACGGGGCTACTATTTGAGCAATGTCCAATGCCGGAATTGTGGTGAGTGGGGTCATATCAGTCCGCAATGTGAGAGACCAGCCAAAGCTAATGGTGGTATATATCAATTATCTTTGGGAATGAGTGATAAGGTGATGGGCCCTAATATGCAGGTGAAGGATGCAATTCAGCCCAATGTTCATGAAGTCTGTAAGGTCACATTTGCAGAGCAGGATATGGGACAGATTAATCTGTTGGGAATGGAGAAGGATGAGGTTTCTGGAATCAGCCCTGAAGAGCTTTCAGAAGGTGAGGAAGAGGAGGATGGGAGTATTGATGATGCTGCAGATTGTGAAAGTGATGTTAAAGCTGAGGAGCCTGATGTGTTTGAGTATGGATATGACTTGGATGATCTCTTTGACTCAGAAAAGAGTAATGACTTGCAGGTGTCAGTACTTCAGCCAGTCAAGGTGGAGTGTGATGATCAAAATGTTACTAATGAAGATACTATGGATGGAGTATGTATGGATGATCCGGGTGATGAGTTGGATATTGCAGCTTGTGAGAGTGTGGATGGTGAGCTGAACAATGTTCTTGATAATGCACTGGATGATCTGTTGAAATTGGCTTCCTTGGAGAAGATTACTTGCATGCCAATTGTGCAGGAAGGGAGTGATGGTGTGATTGATGGTGAGTTGGATGCTACTTTGGATGATGGTGTGATAGATTTCGCAGGTGTGGATGCTGATCATAAGGTGTGTGTTCCTTGTCATGCCCAAGAGAATGAGTCGGTTGTCAGTGGTGGTGAGGATGCATGTGAGGCTATTGTTGTTGGTCAGGGGGACCAAGAACCTTTGCCTGGGAGTTTGGGGAGCTTGGACTTGGTAGAGATGCCTGTGCAAGATGTGGAGAATCTTGAAGGATCGCCAATGGTCTTGAAGCTGGAGAAACTACAGGAAAGTGACAATGATGAGTCTACAGTGCATGAGGTTGTTATGTGTGATGTTGATGGGCTGAAGGGAAATGGGTTTATGGTGAACACACCACATGTTGATGCTCAGCATATGGATGAGTGGTTTGGTTATAGTCTCAGTTTGGCAGTTTGCCCAGAGGAAGGGTTGGAGGCCAATGATGTGGGTTACAAATTGGGTGACCATGAGGTGGAAGTTGATCATCAGATGTGTGTTATTTCGGTATATGATTATGAGTGGGACTCAGATGTGTCAGAGGGGAGTAGAGGTGAGGAGTGGTTGTCTCCATCACAAGGTTATGTGAGCTGGTATGGAGGAGGAAGTGCAACAGTGGATGGTGATGAGGCCATATATAAAGAGCAAAGGGGGTTGCTGAAAATGGAAGACCATGACAGGGTGTATCAATGGTTGTTTGATAGAGGAAAATGCTTGAAGGATTGGAAGGTAGATGCACCGAGATTTCTGTTTGATCCAAGAGGATAAGTGGTTTCTGATTGTGCAGCTGCTGCTGGACATAAATGTCTCAGCAGAAAAAAGGGGGTTGCTAAATATGTGTGTAGTTTTTTGGGAACCTCAGACTCAACTTGTACATGTGTACATGAGTGCTGTTCGTGTTGTGATAAGGTCATGGGAGCACCCATTGACTCAGTGTGGGTGTCGTGGATGCGGCAATCAAGCTAGGGGCTTTGATGGAAGTGTATGTGCAGGAAAAAATGATGAAATTCTGGAAGAACAAGCTTGTCCGGAGCGTGTTATGCTGGAGATGGTGTCAGCCATTTGATTGCTTTGTATGTGTGTGCGTCCTCAAAAGTAAATGGGCACCAGATTGTATTTGAAAGTATGGAAGCATGGAGGAGATTAATTGTTAGGATGCCCATTACATGTGTGCATGAGCCAGATGTGAAAGGAGTATAAATGGAAGGTGATGAGGGACGTGTGCATGGCAGAAAAAGGTGGCGCAAGAGTATTCAACGAAAGGATGCCAAATTAGGCTAGCTGGCGGGTTCTTCCAGAAGGAGGGTACGTGGTGAGGAGTGCGATGCCGGCTAGAGAAGGAGCCGCTTTCATTAACAAGCGTGAACGGCACCAAAGTGGGGAGAGCCCTCTTAGCACGCTAACTGTAGTGAAGGGTGGCGATCCTGCTGTGGATGCGCACGGGGGGTATTGTGTTGGGCGTTGCTGCAGCTCCCGACTGGTAAGCGACGAAGCAGAGGAAGCAAGAGAGGGGTGGGGCGGCTCTGCAAGGAGGAGGGTCGTCTGCAAAACAGGAAGAGAAGTGGCCTTGTTTGGGTCTCGGTGGCTGCGGTGGCTGCGTAAGTCAACGAAGAGAGCGCCGACTGACTGAGTAGAGCCGGGCGAGCAAGGCGGATCGTGGTGGAGGAGAGTGAACACGATGTTTGCTGCAGAGGAGCTGCCTGGCGAGGGACTGGCACCGTGTGATGGTAGCCGTCTCAGTGGAGGGATGTGCGTAGCAAAGAGTGGGAGAAGCTGGATGTGAGAAGACCCGCTGCTGTGGAACTGTGTAGGGGGAGGTGGTGTTTTCTTTTGCGAAGGATGGTACTGGAGATGGGAGCAGATTTTTGGTCTCTGGTTAGGGCAGCGTTGGACATAAGAGAGTATAGCAGCTGATGATAAGGGAGACGGACGCTGACTGTGTGTGAGAGAGGAGGGTCGTCTGCAGGTTGGAGAGGGGCGCTGGCTGCTACAGAGAAAGAGAGATGAATGATGATCGTGGCCTTACAGATGGCATGTCATGTAGTTGCCATAGCTACTCCAGGGCTTAGAGGAGGGTTATTTTGATCGGGTAGAGGTCTCTGAAGAGGATGAGTTGTCTCTTGCTAGTGTTGCTGCCACTGCTGCGAAGGAGAGAGGTGGTTGTCCCTATGAATATGGGCAGATACTAACAAGTGTTTGAAGGGATATATATATATATATATATATATTCAGGTGGTGAATCCAAGCTTAGAAGTGGATATAAAAAGAGAAAGCACAGGCTAAGGATCGAACCCACAAGAATGCTTTTGAAAGTCATGAAGGTATCTTTGCCTCCAATGATGGTAACATTAAGCATCAACAGGTAATGAACATCATTAACCAGAGCAAGAAAGACGGGTTGCATCATCTCTAGTGTTGTTGATGAACTATGGGAAATAATGGTTGTGACCACAGTATGAGTTGTATAAAGAGGTGTGTAGAGGCCAGGATGTTGAATGAATGCCTTTTGCCTTCTGAAAGTGTTGTTCAGTTGTTTTTAACGTGAAAGAGGGTGGCTGAAGGCGGATTAGGCTCTACTGTTTTTTGTCTAGCCCCGTAGAGATGAAGGTTTGTAACTCTGAAATATAAGTCTTGTTCATGCTCTTTGGTCTGGTGTTCTGGTGTGTTTGCATGCGTGTGTGGAAGTGTGGCATCCTATAAAGGCGTAAACAGCTTTACCGCTTCCGTGCCATCACTTTTTGGTGCCTCCACAGAGGAGCAGATTTCCTCTGGTTTGTGAAAGAGAACAGGGGCTGTGTGAAGAAGGTTGGGAAGATGGCTCAAGATTTTCCAGAGTATTGGGGATTGCCATAGGAGAATGTAGTCAGGTTTCTGGAGAAAATGGAATTTACAGCCTTGATGAAAGACAGGGCAACCCCGGAGATCCTTTCTCAGGTTTTGGCTTATTGCTTGCAGGGTGATGCAAAAACATGGTTACAGATGTTTGTGACTACACACAGGAACATTCATCAACGGGATCTTGAGTACCGTGTAGTCAGAGCTGCATTTTTGGCACAATTTGCCCGTGTGAGGAGTCCGAATGAAGTGTGGAAGGAGTTGTGTAACATTCAGCAGAAGGACGGTCAGGATGTGGATCAGTATCTGATAGAGTTTGGTAGACTGTGGAGTCTATGGTGTGAGGCTCTGATTCCTGAAGTACCCCCGCAGATGACAAAGAGAGACCGATTTGTGGCTGGTTTGGAGCCAACCCTCTGTTTGAAGGTGGAGCTGAAGAACCTGGATAGCTTTGAGGAGGCTGTCAGAGTAGCTCGAGAGAAGGAGTGGAAGTTGAAGCGTCTAAGGCAGATGGGAATACAGGAAGAGCCGAAGAAGTTTGTGAAGATGCCAGAGATTGAGAGTATACATCCTGAAAGGGAAGCTGCTGTTGTTCCTGAACAGGAGGACACTTTGAAGAGGGACATACATGATGCAGTGGAGCTCATGAAGTCTCTAAGTTTGAATTGGATGGAAGCAGGTGGAAAGGGAAGAAGCCGAGGTGCACCAAATAATAGAAGAGACAATATGTCAACAGGTGAAGGGAATATGGAAGGAACAGGGAGAGGACGGGGCTACTATTTGAGCAATGTCCAATGCCGGAATTGTGGTGAGTGGGGTCATATCAGTCCGCAATGTGAGAGACCAGCCAAAGCTAATGGTGGTATATATCAATTATCTTTGGGAATGAGTGATAAGGTGATGGGCCCTAATATGCAGGTGAAGGATGCAATTCAGCCCAATGTTCATGAAGTCTGTAAGGTCACATTTGCAGAGCAGGATATGGGACAGATTAATCTGTTGGGAATGGAGAAGGATGAGGTTTCTGGAATCAGCCCTGAAGAGCTTTCAGAAGGTGAGGAAGAGGAGGATGGGAGTATTGATGATGCTGCAGATTGTGAAAGTGATGTTAAAGCTGAGGAGCCTGATGTGTTTGAGTATGGATATGACTTGGATGATCTCTTTGACTCAGAAAAGAGTAATGACTTGCAGGTGTCAGTACTTCAGCCAGTCAAGGTGGAGTGTGATGATCAAAATGTTACTAATGAAGATACTATGGATGGAGTATGTATGGATGATCCGGGTGATGAGTTGGATATTGCAGCTTGTGAGAGTGTGGATGGTGAGCTGAACAATGTTCTTGATAATGCACTGGATGATCTGTTGAAATTGGCTTCCTTGGAGAAGATTACTTGCATGCCAATTGTGCAGGAAGGGAGTGATGGTGTGATTGATGGTGAGTTGGATGCTACTTTGGATGATGGTGTGATAGATTTCGCAGGTGTGGATGCTGATCATAAGGTGTGTGTTCCTTGTCATGCCCAAGAGAATGAGTCGGTTGTCAGTGGTGGTGAGGATGCATGTGAGGCTATTGTTGTTGGTCAGGGGGACCAAGAACCTTTGCCTGGGAGTTTGGGGAGCTTGGACTTGGTAGAGATGCCTGTGCAAGATGTGGAGAATCTTGAAGGATCGCCAATGGTCTTGAAGCTGGAGAAACTACAGGAAAGTGACAATGATGAGTCTACAGTGCATGAGGTTGTTATGTGTGATGTTGATGGGCTGAAGGGAAATGGGTTTATGGTGAACACACCACATGTTGATGCTCAGCATATGGATGAGTGGTTTGGTTATAGTCTCAGTTTGGCAGTTTGCCCAGAGGAAGGGTTGGAAGCCAATGATGTGGGTTACAAATTGGGTGACCATGAGGTGGAAGTTGATCATCAGATGTGTGTTATTTCGGTATATGATTATGAGTGGGACTCAGATGTGTCAGAGGGGAGTAGAGGTGAGGAGTGGTTGTCTCCATCACAAGGTTATGTGAGCTGGTATGGAGGAGGAAGTGCAACAGTGGATGGTGATGAGGCCATATATAAAGAGCAAAGGGGGTTGCTGAAAATGGAAGACCATGACAGGGTGTATCAATGGTTGTTTGATAGAGGAAAATGCTTGAAGGATTGGAAGGTAGATGCACCGAGATTTCTGTTTGATCCAAGAGGATAAGTGGTTTCTGATTGTGCAGCTGCTGCTGGACATAAATGTCTCAGTAGAAAAAAGGGGGTTGCTAAATATGTGTGTAGTTTTTTGGGAACCTCAGACTCAACTTGTACATGTGTACATGAGTGCTGTTCGTGTTGTGATAAGGTCATGGGAGCACCCATTGACTCAGTGTGGGTGTCGTGGATGCGGCAATCAAGCTAGGGGCTTTGATGGAAGTGTATGTGCAGGAAAAAATGATGAAATTCTGGAAGAACAAGCTTGTCCGGAGCGTGTTATGCTGGAGATGGTGTCAGCCATTTGATTGCTTTGTATGTGTGTGCGTCCTCAAAAGTAAATGGGCACCAGATTGTATTTGAAAGTATGGAAGCATGGAGGAGATTAATTGTTGGGATGCCCATTACATGTGTGCATGAGCCAGATCTGAAAGGAGTATAAATGGAAGGTGATGAGGGACGTGTGCATGGCAGAAAAAGGTGGCGCAAGAGTATTCAACGAAAGGATGCCAAATTAGGCTAGCTGGCGGGTTCTTCCAAAAGGAGGGTACATGGTGAGGAGTGCGGTGCCGGCTAGAGAAGGAGCCACTTTCATTAACAAGCGTGAACGGCACCAAAGTGGGGAGAGCCCTCTTAGCACGCCAACTATAGTGAAGGGTGGCGATCCTGCTGGGGATGCGCACGGGGAGTATTGTGTTGGGTGTTGCTGCAGCTGCCGACTGGTAAGCGACGAAGCAGAGGAAGCAAAGAGAGGGGTGGGGCGGCTCTGCAAGGAGGAGGGTCGTCTGCAACAGGAAGAGAAGTGGCCTTGTTTGGGTCTCGATGGCTGCGGTGGCTGGGTACGTCAACGAAGAGAGCGCCGACTGACCGAGTAGAGCCGGGCGAGCAAGGCGGATCGTGGTGGAGGAGAGTGAACACGCTGTTTGCTGCAGAGGAGCTGCCTGGCGAGGGACTGGCACCGTGTGATGGTAGCCGTCTCAGTGGAGGGATGTGCGTAGCAAAGAGTGGGAGAAGCTGGATGTGAGAAGACCCGCTGCTGGAATTGTGTAGGGGGAGGTGGTGTTTTCTTTTGCGAAGGATGGTACTGGAGATGGGAGCACTTTTTTTGGTCTCTGGTTCGCGCAGCGTTGGACGTGGGAGAGTATAGCGGCCGATGATAAGGGAGACGGACGCTGACTGTGTGTGAGAGAGGAGGGTCGTCTGCAGGTTGGAGAGGGGCGCTGGCTGCTGCAGAGAAAGAGAGATGAATGATGATCGTGGCCTTACAGCTGGCATGTCGTGTAGTTGCCATAGCTACTCCAGGGCTTAGAGGAGGGTTATTTTGATCGGGTAGACGTCTCTGAAGAGGATGAGTTGTCTCTTGCTAGTGTTGCTGCCACTGGTGCGAAGGAGAGAGGTGGTTTTCCCTATAAATATGGGCGGATACTAACAAGTGTTTGAAGGGATATATATATATAGGTGAATCCAAGCTTAGAAGTGGATATAAAAAGAGAAAGCACAGGCTAACGATCGAACCCACAAGAATGCTTTTGAAAGTCATGAAGGTATCTTTGCCTCCAATGATGGTAACATTAAGCATCAACAGGTAATGAACATCATTAACCAGAGCAAGAAAGGCGGGTTGCATCATCTCTAGTGTTGTTGATGAACTATGGGAAATAATGGTTGTGGCCAGAGTATGAGTTGTATAAAGAGGTGTGTAGAGGCCAGGATGTTGAATGAATGCCTTTTGCCTTCTGAAAGTGTTGTTCAGTTGTTTTTAACGTGAAAGAGGGTGACTGAAGGCGGATTAGCTCTACTGTTTTTTGTCTAGCCCCGTAGAGATGAAGGTCTGTAACTCTGAAATATAAGTCTTGTTCATGCTCTTTGGTCTGGTGTTCTGGTGTGTTTGCATGCGTGTGTGGAAGTGTGGCATCCTATAAAGGCGTAAACAGCTTTACCGCTTCCGTGCCATCACTTTTTGGTGCCTCCACAGAGGAGCAGATTTCCTCTGGTTTGTGAAAGAGAACAGGGGCTGTGTGAAGAAGGTTGGGAAGATGGCTCAAGATTTTCCAGAGTATTGGGGATTGCCACAGGAGAATGTAGTCAGGTTTCTGGAGAAAATGGAATTTACAACCTTGATGAAAGACAGGGCAACCCCGGAGATCCTTTCTCAGGTTTTGGCTTATTGCTTGCAGGGTGATGCAAAAACATGGTTACAGATGTTTGTGACTACACACAGGAACATTCATCAACGGGATCCTGAGTACCGTGTAGTCAGAGCTGCATTTTTGGCACAATTTGCCCGTGTGAGGAGTCCGAATGAAGTGTGGAAGGAGTTGTGTAACATTCAGCAGAAGGACGGTCAGGATGTGGATCAGTATCTGATAGAGTTTGGTAGACTGTGGAGTCTATGGTGTGAGGCTCTGATTCCTGAAGTACCCCCGCAGATGATAAAGAGAGACCGGTTTGTGGCTGGTTTGGAGCCAACCCTCCGTCTGAAGGTGGAGCTGAAGAACCTGGATAGCTTTGAGGAGGCTGTCAGAGTAGCTCGAGAGGAGTGGAAGGTGAAGCGTCTAAGGCAGATGGGAATACAGGAAGAGCCGAAGAAGTTTGTGAAGATGCCAGAGATTGAGAGTATACATCCTGAAAGGGAAGCTGCTGTTGTTCCTGAACAGGAGGACACTTTGAAGAGGGACATACATGATGCAGTGGAGCTCATGAAGTCTCTAAGTTTGAATTGGATGGAAGCAGGTGGAAAGGGAAGAAGCCGAGGTGCACCAAATAATAGAAGAGACAATATGTCAACAGGTGAAGGGAATATGGGAGGAACAGGGAGAGGACGGGGCTACTATTTGAGCAATGTCCAATGCCGGAATTGTGGTGAGTGGGGTCATATCAGTCCGCAATGTGAGAGACCAGCCAAAGCTAATGGTGGTATATATCAATTATCTTTGGGAATGAGTGATAAGGTGATGGGCCCTAATATGCAGGTGAAGGATGCAATTCAGCCCAATGTTCATGAAGTCTGTAAGGTCACATTTGCAGAGCAGGATATGGGACAGATTAATCTGTTGGGAATGGAGAAGGATGAGGTTTCTGGAATCAGCACTGAAGAGCTTTCAGAAGGTGAGGAAGAGGAGGATGGGAGTATTGATGATGCTGCAGATTGTGAAAGTGATGTTAAAGCTGAGGAGCCTGATGTGTTTGAGTATGGATATGACTTGGATGATCTCTTTGACTCAGAAAAGAGTAATGACTTGCAGGTGTCAGTACTTCAGCCAGTCAAGGTGGAGTGTGATGATCAAAATGTTACTAATGAAGATACTATGGATGGAGTATGTATGGATGATCCGGGTGATGAGTTGGATATTGCAGCTTGTGAGAGTGTGGATGGTGAGCTGAACAATGTTCTTGATAATGCATTGGATGATCTGTTGAAATTGGCTTCCTTGGAGAAGATTACTTGCATGCCAATTGTGCAGGAAGGGAGTGATGGTGTGATTGATGGTGAGTTGGATGCTACTTTGGATGATGGTGTGATAGATTTCGCAGGTGTGGATGCTGATCATAAGGTGTGTGTTCCTTGTCATGCCCAAGAGAATGAGTCGGTTGTCAGTGGTGGTGAGGATGCATGTGAGGCTATTGTTGTTGGTCAGGGGGACCAAGAACCTTTGCCTGGGAGTTTGGGGAGCTTGGACTTGGTAGAGATGCCTGTGCAAGATGTGGAGAATCTTGAAGGATCGCCAATGGTCTTGAAGCTGGAGAAACTACAGGAAAGTGACAATGATGAGTCTACAGTGCATGAGGTTGTTATGTGTGATGTTGATGGGCTGAAGGGAAATGGGTTTATGGTGAACACACCACATGTTGATGCTCAGCATATGGATGAGTGGTTTGGTTATAGTCTCAGTTTGGCAGTTTGCCCAGAGGAAGGGTTGGAAGCCAATGATGTGGGTTACAAATTGGGTGACCATGAGGTGGAAGTTGATCATCAGATGTGTGTTATTTCGGTATATGATTATGAGTGGGACTCAGATGTGTCAGAGGGGAGTAGAGGTGAGGAGTGGTTGTCTCCATCACAAGGTTATGTGAGCTGGTATGGAGGAGGAAGTGCAACAGTGGATGGTGATGAGGCCATATATAAAGAGCAAAGGGGGTTGCTGAAAATGGAAGACCATGACAGGGTGTATCAATGGTTGTTTGATAGAGGAAAATGCTTGAAGGATTGGAAGGTAGATGCACCGAGATTTCTGTTTGATCCAAGAGGATAAGTGGTTTCTGATTGTGCAGCTGCTGCTGCTGGACATAAATGTCTCAGCAGAAAAAAGGGGGTTGCTAAATATGTGTGTAGTTTTTTGGGAACCTCAGGCTCAACTTGTACATGTGTACATGAGTGCTGTTCGTGTTGTGATAAGGTCATGGGAGCACCCATTGACTCAGTGTGGGTGTCGTGGATGCGGCAATCAAGCTAGGGGCTTTGATGGAAGTGTATGTGCAGGAAAAAATGATGAAATTCTGGAAGAACAAGCTTGTCCGGAGCGTGTTATGCTGGAGATGGTGTCAGCCATTTGATTGCTTTGTATGTGTGTGCGTCCTCAAAAGTAAATGGGCACCAGATTGTATTTGAAAGTATGGAAGCATGGAGGAGATTAATTGTTGGGATGCCCATTACATGTGTGCATGAGCCAGATCTGAAAGGAGTATAAATGGAAGGTGATGAGGGACGTGTGCATGAGAAAAAGGTGGCGCAAGAGTATTCAACGAAAGGATGCCAAATCAGGCTAGCTGGCGGGTTCTTCCAGAAGGAGGGTACGTGGTGAGGAGTGCGGTGCCGGCTAGAGAAGGAGCCGCTTTCATTAACAAGCGTGAATGGCACCAAAGTGGGGAGAGCCCTCTTAGCACGCCAACTGTAGTGAAGGGTGGATTACTAGCGATCCTGCTGGATGCGCACAGGGGGGTATTGTGTTGGGTGTTGCTGCAGCTGCCGACTGGTAAGCGACGAAGCAGAGGAAGCAAAGAGAGGGGTGGGGCGGCTCTGCAAGGAGGAGGGTCGTCTGCAAAACAGGAAGAGAAGTGGCCTTGTTTGGGTCTCGGTGGTTGGCTGCGGTGGCTGGGTACGTCAACGAAGAGAGCGCCGACTGACCGAGTAGAGCCGGGCGAGCAAGGTGGATCGTGGTGGAGGAGAGTGAACACGCTGTTTGCTGCAGAGGAGCTGCCTGGCGAGGGACTGGCACCGTGTGATGGTAGCCGTCTCTGTGGAGGGATGTGCGTAGCAAAGAGTGGGAGAAGCTGGATGTGAGAAGACCCGCTGGAACTGTGTAGGGGGAGGTGGTGTTTTCTTTTGCGAAGGATGGTACTGGAGATGGGAGCAGTTTTTTTGGTCTCTGGTTAGCGCAGCGTTGGACGTGGGAGAGTATAGCGGCCGATGATAAGGGAGACGGACACTGACTGTGTGTGAGAGAGGAGGGTCGTCTGCAGGTTGGAGAGGGGCGCTGGCTGCTGCAGAGAAAGAGAGATGAATGATGATCGTGGCCTTACAGCTGGCATGTCGTGTAGTTGCCACAGCTACTCCAGGGCTTAGAGGAGGGTTATTTTGATCGGGTAGACGTCTCTGAAGAGGATGAGTAGTCTCTTGCTAGTGTTCCACTGGTGCGAAGGAGAGAGGTGGTTGTCCCTATGAATATGGGCGGATACTAACAAGTGTTTGAAGGGATATATATATATAGGTGAATCCAAGCTTAGAAGTGGATATAAAAAGAGAAAGCACGGGCTAAGGATCGAACCCACAAGAATGCTTTTGAAAGTCATGAAGGTATCTTTGCCTCCAATGATGGTAACATTAAGCATCAACAGGTAATGAACATCATTAACCAGAGCAAGAAAGGCGGGTTGCATCATCTCTAGTGTTGTTGATGAACTATGGGAAATAATGGTTGTGGCCAGAGTATGAGTTGTATAAAGAGGTGTGTAGAGGCCAGGATGTTGAATGAATGCCTTTTGCCTTCTGAAAGTGTTGTTCAGTTGTTTTTAATGTGAAAGAGGGTGACTGAAGGCGGATTAGGCTCTACTGTTTTTTGTCTAGCCCCATAGAGATGAAGGTCTGTAACTCTGAAATATAAGTCTTGATCATGCTCTTTGGTTTGGTGTTCTGGTGTGTTTGCATGCGTGTGTGGAAGTGTGGCATCCTATAAAGGCGTAAACAGCTTTACCGCTTCCGTGCCATCACTTTTTGGTGCCTCCACAGAGGAGCAGATTTCCTCTGGTTTGTGAAAGAGAACAGGGGCTGTGTGAAGAAGGTTGGGAAGATGGCTCAAGATTTTCCAGAGTATTGGGGATTGCCATAGGAGAATGTAGTCAGGTTTCTGGAGAAAATGGAATTTACAGCCTTGATGAAAGACAGGGCAACCCCGGAGATCCTTTCTCAGGTTTTGGCTTATTGCTTGCAGGGTGATGCAAAAACATGGTTACAGATGTTTGTGACTACACACAGGAACATTCATCAACAGGATCTTGAGTACCGTGTAGTCAGAGCTGCATTTTTGGCACAATTTGCCCGTGTGAGGAGTCCGAATGAAGTGTGGAAGGAGTTGTGTAACATTCAGCAGAAGGACGGTCAGGATGTGGATCACTATCTGATAGAGTTTGGTAGACTGTGGAGTCTATGGTGTGAGGCTCTGATTCCTGAAGTACCCCCGCAGATGATAAAGAGAGACCGGTTTGTGGCTTGTTTGGAGCCAACCCTCCATCTGAAGGTGGAGCTGAAGAACTTGGATAGCTTTGAGGAGGCTGTCAGAGTAGCTCGAGAGAAGGAGTGGAAGGTGAAGCGTCTAAGGCAGATGGGAATACAGGAAGAGCCGAAGAAGTTTGTGAAGATGCCAGAGATTGAGAGTATACATCCTGAAAGGGAAGCTGCTGTTGTTCCTGAACAGGAGGACACTTTGAAGAGGGACATACATGATGCAGTGGAGCTCATGAAGTCTCTAAGTTTGAATTGGATGGAAGCAGGTGGAAAGGGAAGAAGCCGAGGTGCACCAAATAATAGAAAAGAATATGTCAACAGGTGAAGGGAATATGGGAGGAACAGGGAGAGGACGGGGCTACTATTTGAGCAATGTCCAATGCCGGAATTGTGGTGAGTGGGGTCATATCAGTCCGCAATGTGAGAGACCAGCCAAAGCTAATGGTGGTATATATCAATTATCTTTGGGAATGAGTGATAAGGTGATGGGCCCTAATATGCAGGTGAAGGATGCAATTCAGCCCAATGTTCATGAAGTCTGTAAGGTCACATTTGCAGAGCAGGATATGGGACAGATTAATCTGTTGGGAATGGAGAAGGATGAGGTTTCTGGAATCAGCCCTGAAGAGCTTTCAGAAGGTGAGGAAGAGGAGGATGGGAGTATTGATGATGCTGTAGATTGTGAAAGTGATGTTAAAGCTGAGGAGCCTGATGTGTTTGAGTATGGATATGACTTGGATGATCTCTTTGACTCAGAAAAGAGTAATGACTTGCAGGTGTCAGTACTTCAGCCAGTCAAGGTGGAGTGTGATGATCAAAATGTTACTAATGAAGATACTATGGATGGAGTATGTATGGATGATCGGGGTGATGAGTTGGATATTGCAGCTTGTGAGAGTGTGGATGGTGAGTTGAACAATGTTCTTGATAATGCACTGGTGGATGATCTGTTGAAATTGGCTTCCTTGGAGAAGATTACTTGCATGCCAGTTGTGCAGGAAGGGAGTGATGGTGCGATTGATGGTGAGTTGGATGCTACTTTGGATGATGGTGTGATAGATTTCGCAGGTGTGGATGCTGATCATAAGGTGTGTGTTCCTTGTCATGCCCAAGAGAATGAGTCGGTTGTCAGTGGTGAGGATGCATGTGAGGCTATTGTTGTTGGTCAGGGGGACCAAGATGCTTTGCCTGGGAGTTTGGGGAGCTTGGACTTGGTAGAGATGCCTGTGCAAGATGTGGAGAATCTTGAAGGATCGCCAATGGTCTTGAAGCTGGAGAAACTACAGGAAAGTGACAATGATGAGTCTACAGTGCATGAGGTTGTTATGTGTGATGTTGATGGGCTGAAGGGAAATGGGTTTATGGTGAACACACCACATGTTGATGCTCAGCATATGGATGAGTGGTTTGGTTATAGTCTCAGTTTGGCACTTTGCCCCCAGAGGAAGGGTTGGAAGCCAATGATGTGGGTTACAAATTGGGTGACCATGAGGTGGAAGTTGATCATCAGATGTGTGTTATTTCGGTATATGATTATGAGTGGGACTCAGATGTGTCAGAGGGGAGTAGAGGTGAGGAGTGGTTGTCTCCATCACAAGGTTATGTGAGCTGGTATGGAGGAGGAACTGCAACAGTGGATGGTGATGAGGCCATATATAAAGAGCAAAGGGGGTTGCTGAAAATGGAAGACCATGACAGGGTGTATCAATGGTTGTTTGATAGAGGAAAATGCTTGAAGGATTGGAAGGTAGATGCACCGAGATTTCTGTTTGATCCAAGAGGATAAGTGGTTTCTGATTGTGCAGCTGCTGGACATAAATGTCTCAGTAGAAAAAAGGGGGTTGCTAAATATGTGTGTAGTTTTTTGGGAACCTCAGACTCAACTTGTACATGTGTACATGAGTGCTGTTCGTGTTGTGATAAGGTCATGGGAGCACCCATTGACTCAGTGTGGGTGTCGTGGATGCGGCAATCAAGCTAGGGGCTTTGATGGAAGTGTATGTGCAGGAAAAAATGATGAAATTCTGGAAGAACAAGCTTGTCCGGAGCGTGTTATGCTGGAGATGGTGTCAGCCATTTGATTGCTTTGTATGGTTGTGCGTCCTCAAAAGTAAATGGGCACCAGATTGTATTTGAAAGTATGGAAGCATGGAGGAGATTACAAAGGGAGAGGCTTCTATTTATAGGGAAAAGTGAGCCTCTAACCAAGCAAACTGATTCTAAAATTTTCCAAATCAGTTTGGTCAATTTTCGACCATTTTTTGGTCAGTTTAGCTTACTTTTTGGATCTAGTTGAAACATGAGAGATGAGAGATGAAAATATCTCATTACTTTTGAGTTTAAAACTCCTCCATACATGTGAAATAGGCGCCTCCTTTATGAGGGGAGATCCCCACACTGAGGTGTCATAAATGCATCATTTCTTCTAAATATCTTTTCTTTTTTAACTAATAAACCTTGTCCTTAGTCAACTCTTCATCTTATGTGAGCATTTACTCATTTTTGGGGGATTTTATTTTATTCTTAAATTTATCTCCTCCCTACATTTGGATTAATTTTATTGGTCCATAGGAACCTTAATTTTGGAGCATAATTCAAAAAAATTTAAAAATTTGGTCCCTTAGGTGGCTAAGGTCCTTTATGCCTATTTTTAATTGATTCCAATTGCACATTGGAAAGTTCTTTTTGAATTTTTGTTTTAGTGGAAATCATTTTAGACACTAGGAGGATTTTTATATCCAAAAATATCTCAATTTTGAATTATCTCCCTCTAGACATTTTCTCTCTCCAGGCCAAAATAGATAGAAACAAGATCTGTTATTATTCTGAAAAGGGGACTGATTACAGGGGGAGAAACTGGACATCTTGAGGGGCTGGGAGGAATCTTACATCCTACCCCACTTAAAAAACACGAGATGTCCTCATCTCGCAGGTGGAGTATGATCTCTTTCATCTTCTTCTTCTTCTTCAATCATTCCACCGGTACTGCCTTGGAAGTGGACGACCGATTTGGGAACATCTCTCTTTGACTTCCCCTATTCTAAGGCAGAGGTCTTGCATTACTTTGGATTGAGACTGCGGGTTGCTTAGAGGGTCTACCTCTGGGATTTCCTTGATTTTGGCAGAAAGAAACCTGATTACTCTAGAAGGAAGGAGCTGGAGTCTGGAATCTTGATCTCTGATTTCCCTGCCCCGAAAACCTTGATCCAAAAGGAGTTGGGCAATCCATACTGTGATGTCCAAATCCTTGACAGTTATAGCATTTCACTCCCTTGTTCAAGGGTGGAACTTCTGAAGTTGAATTCTAGGAGATTGAGTTTCGGGAAAAGGACATTTCGAAACTTCCCATATCCTGGGCTTGACCCTGATATCTTTTAGGCGGCGGAAGGTTAGAATCACCTTCTGGAATTAAAAACCTTTTGAAAGGTAATGGTGCTAGCTTCAGCAGGACTTTGACATCAAAGGCCTTGGCGAAATCCTTCGCCATCTTCAACCATGGAAACTGGCTTGGCATTCTTCACCAGGATATTCAAAGGTTCATTCAGTCCCTGAATGAACATGGCCATCAGCCAGTGGTGGCGAGTATTTGAGGAGGAGAGCGAATGCTTGGTGATATATTTCAATAGTTCTACTTCCCTGGGTTAACTCTAAGAGTTTGTTCATCTTTGTTTCCAAAAAGCCAGGAGGACAGTCCTTAGGTAAATTTTGAGATCATTCCATGTCTGGGTATTCCGATCCAGACAGTTTGTCTCGCAGTGGTTTCTCCATGCCACTCTGGCTGTTTCTACTATCTTCAGCCTTGCAAGAGCCATTTTGCTCTTCTCATTGTACCCAGTGACATCGAAGTACTCTTCCATTGCTTCGATCCACTTCTCCACAGCCTCGCACCCAAGCTTTTCCCTTCACCCTTGAAAGGTCTAGGCTGCTGCGATCTATGAAGAGTTTTATGAACATCCAAGTTGAGCTCTTCCTCATCGAGTTGGGGATTATCATTTCTACCAAGACGACCTTGATCCATGCTCCTATGGCGAGTATTTGAGGAGGAGAGCGAATGCTTGGTGATATATTTCAATAGTTCTACTTCCCTGGGTTAACTCTAAGAGTTTGTTCATCTTTGTTTCCAAAAAGCCAGGAGGACAGTCTTTAGGTAAATTTTGAGATCATTCCATGTCTGGGTATTCCGATCCAGACAGTTTGTCTCGCAGTGGTTTCTCCATGCCACTCTGGCTGTTTCTACTATCTTCAACCTTGCAAGAGCCATTTTGCTCTTCTCATTGTACCCAGTGACATCGAAGTACTCTTCCATTGCTTCGATCCACTTCTCCACAGCCTCGCACCCAAGCTTTCCCCTTCACCCTTGAAAGGTCTAGGCTGCTGCGATCTATGAAGAGTTTTATGAACATCCAAGTTGAGCTCTTCCTCATCGAGTTGGGGATTATCATTTCTACCAAGACGACCTTGATCCATGCTCCTATCAATATGAAAATTCTTGTTAAGTCCCTTTATTTATGATTCAAATCCGATTTTAGATTCAACTGATTCTGGGGTTCTTTAGATTGGTCATGGGACAAAGATCTTCATATAGAACTCATTATCAGATAACAATTCATTCAGAACATATCATTCATATCTTTAACACAATAATGGTCCATTAGACCAAAATTTCCATCTAAACAGTCCTCCATGGGAATTTCAATTATACAGATTTTTAATTTGTCATCCCTTAACTTGATCCACTGGGTCAAGTGTTAACAGTAGCAATTTGTCAGCACAATCCACTAATCTCATAGTGATTTGTTGAAGTCATTATCGTTATTTCCAGTTACAAACATCATCACAAGGACTCATCCCATTCATCCTTATTGTGGTTTTTGCTCAGCTTATCGCTTTTCAACCAAAGGAATCATCATTTTTCAATCAGAATCCAAATCAACTCATCAGTTCTCAACCATAATTTAAAGTCATATCAACCACATTCGAATTCATCATCTCGATAGCATTTATGCATATAATTTCAAGGTCTTAGATTTACTCATATATACTGCCAGTAAAGAGCTGCAATTATACTCTCAGTATATACGGGTAGTCTCACGGTCCTTAGAATTATAAGGTAAATACCATCATAACTAGGCCTCAAGCAAGTCAGGGATTCCATATAATTGCGGTACTTCCATCTGAAGACCTAATTACCAATTTATGAATTTCAGTCTGAATAACAATTTGTATAAATTTTATCACACAATTTCAATCTTTTACTCCTACTTCATAAATTTTTGACATTTTTGGCTTCTCAGTTGATCCACATTAGCCAATTTGCTCTGATACCAGCTGAAAGATCCCTGTCCCCACCGCGCAACGAATTCAGGGGTGCTAGCAGTGGAAGTAGCACTTCTTGCGCACGGCAAGGTCCCTCACTCGGGGGCTCGCCCCCACGGATATCCGGACAAGAGACTAATCCATCGGTTCTTCCAAAACCGAACTCGGGAAAACTTCCCTCGCCCAGAAAGCACGGGCGATTCCTAATTTTTCTCTAACGTAGTCAAAAGCCTTAACTAACTGAACTGATCTGACCGAACCCGTAAGTCCCATAGTCAGATCAAGGAAAAGATTGCACTTGGATCATAGAGACCAACGCTTTTTTCCTCATTGAGAGGCATAGCCGTTGATTCTTTTCCATAGAACAATTTTTGTCCGGGATTTACTTCATCTATCGTACCATAACAGAATTGAGTCTCAATTCAGGGATCCATTAGTCCAGCCTAACCCCATCGGATAGCCAACCACCCAACCACTGTAGTGATGGGATCCAATTAGGAATTTGGTTAGGTTTTGTCCCGGGTTCTAGGGAAAAAAGTTCCTAGGCCCCTTAGCCGGATATTCATGCAAACTTAAAACTAGTCACACCACTTACACACCCAATATCAAATTGCCTTTTTCATAGATTCAGGTGTCTTTAAAATAATCATTTAATGAAATCATAGTGTCACTGATCATAATCCTCAAAATCTCCGACTGAATCCTTATTTCCAAACATTCCTTCATTGGTGTACCTATGGCATCATTGGCAACCAGAACGCTCACCACCTGTCCACTCAGGGGCCTTTTCGATGGTTCCTAGCTCATAGTCCTCAGCAATATTTTCACATATCAAAATGGAATCTCCATTGAAGATCAGCAAGATCAACCAACAGATCCATATAAAAGAACCATGCACTCATCCGTTGAGGACCAGCAGGTCAATCAACCAGATCCATACCCGAATTCAGAACACAACTCTTACTCCTTGTTCCAATATCTTTCACGACGCACGTGTGGGTATCTTTGGCGACCCAGAGCCTGCACCGTATGATGAGCACCCTCTAGGATCCTTCGCAGGTCCTTTCTATGCATGAAATAAAAATAAATCCTTTATGCATCTTTCTATGCATGAAATCAATTTTAATGAAAATAACACTTTTGAAATAAAAATAAATCCTTTATGCATCTTTCTATGCATAAAACTAATTTTAATGAAAATAACACGTTTGAAATAAAAATAAATCCTTTATGCATCTTTTTATGCATGAAATCAATTTTAATGAAAATAGCACTTTTGAAATAAAAATAAATCCTTTATGCATCTTTCTATTCATGAAATCAATTTTAATGAAAATAACACTTTTGAAATAAAAATAAATCCTTTATATATCTTTCTATCCATGAAACCAATTTTAATGAAAATAACACTTTTGAAATAAAAATAAATCCTTTATGCATCTTTCTATGCATGAAACCAATTTTAATGAAAATAACACTTTTGAAATAAAAATAAATCCTTTATGCATCTTTCTATGCATGAAACCAATTTTAATGAAAATAACACTTTTGAAATAAAAATAAATCCTTTATGCATCTTTCTATGCATGAAACCAATTTTAATGAAAATAACATTTTTATAATAAAAATTTCCATTATGCATCTTTCTATGCATAGAAATTAAATTCAATGAAAACAACACTTTTATAATAAAAATTTCCATTATGCATCTTTTTATGCATAGAAATTAAATTCAATGAAAACAACACTTTTATAATAAAAATTTCCATTATGCATCTTTCTATGCATAGAAATTAAATTCAATGAAAACAACACTTTTATAATAAAAATTTCCATTATGCATCTTTCTATGCATAGAAATTAAATTCAATGAAAACAACACTTTTATAATAAAAATTTTCATTATGTATCTTTCTATGCATAGAAATTAATTTTAATAATTAATATCAGTGATATCCATGCATATTCATAGGTGAATATGTACATGGAGTAAATTAGAATATTTCTTTTAGAATGCATAAACGGTGGGAATTACTCTTTTGGAATAATATAAAAATAAACTTTCTTTTTCACAAAATTCTAGAAAATTTTGCTTTAACCTCCTTTGTATGGCTGACCATTTCTCATTTTTAACATTCTATTTTCAATTTAAATTAACCCCAATTAGATGTAAAGGATTCTAATCTACACAATTTTCAATTTCCAAGAGAGTAAACAATAAGAAAAGTTTAATTAATCTTTTTGTGAAACCTTCTAGGATAAAGAAAGGCTGAATTGTAAAGAAGAGAAGGGGGAGGTCTTTTCATCAAGGCATAGCATTAGCATTTTCTTTAATCAACTATAAAATAAGAAAATCAAGAAAACCATAGATTTGAAATTAAAAAGTAAGAAAAATTTAGCTTACATGGAGTTGTAAGCTTTCCTTTGGCTTGAGGGATTGAGGGTTCTACTCTTGTTTGAAGCAAGAGTGGCCACCATTTACTTTGGAGAGGATTAAGCCAAAAACAATTGAATTATCAAGAAAATTCAATGTAATTGGCTCTGGGTAGAAGTAGAGTAACAATGCTTTAACACTATTAACCTTTTACAAAGGGGGAGGCTTCTATTTATAGGAAAAAGTGAGCCTCTAACCAAGCAAACTGATTCTAGAATTTTCTAGATCAGTTTCGTTAATTTTTGACCATTTTTTGGTCAGTTTAGCTTACTTTTTGGATCTAGTTGAAACAGGAGAGAGGAGAGATGAAAATATCTCATTATTTTTGAGTTTAAAACTCCTCCACACATGTGAAATAGGCACCTCCTTCATGAGGCGAGATTCCCACACTGAGGTGTCAAAAATGCATCATTTCTTCTAAATATCTCTTCTTTTTTAAATAGTAAACCTTGTCCTTAGTCAACTCTTCATCTTATGTGAGCATTTACTCATTTTTGGAGGATTTTCTTTTATTCTTCAATTTATCTCCTCCCTACATTTGGATTTATCTTATTGGTCCATAGGAACCTTAATTTTGGAGCATAATTCAAAAATTTCTGAAAATTTAGACCCTTAGGTGGCTAAGGTCCTTTATACCTATTTTTAATTGATTCCAATTGCACATTGAAAAGTTCTTTTTGAATTTTTGTTTTAGTGAAAATCATTTTAGACACTAGGAGGATTTTTATATCAAAAAATATCTCAATTTTGAATTACCTCCCTCTAGACATTTTCTCTCTCCAGGCCAAAATAGATAGAAACAAGATCTGTCATTATTCTGAAAAAAAAGGATTGATTACAGGGGAAGAAACTGGACATCTTGAGGGGCTGGGGAGGAATCTTACAGTCTTGTGAATGAGGTCGTGGAGACCTAAGTGATAAAGTTGCAACAGCTGATGGAGAGTCAATGGAGGACGTCTCGCGTAGCAAGGTCGGCCGAGGTCTTGACTAGCCTCGGTTTGATTTAAATGGTGAGCTTTCGATACGGTGGATGAGGGACCAAGGAAGCGGCCTATGAGTGAAGCACTAGGTGACCTGTGAAGGATCCTAGAGGGTGCTGACCATATGGTGCTCGAGCTTTGGGTTGCCGAAGATACCCACGCATGCATTGAGGAAGATAATGGAACAAGGAGTTAGAGTTGTTTTCTGAACTCGGGCTTGGATCTCGTTGATTGACCTTGCTTGTCCTCAACGGATGAGTCGATGGCTCTTTTATATGGATGTGTTGGTTGATCTTGCTGATCTTCAACGAAGAGTCCATCTGTATTTTTATAAGTGAATATATTTCTGGGTGGTACTATGAGCTAGGAACTATTGAAAAGGCCCCTGAGTGGACGGGTGGTGAGCGTTCTGGTTGCCAATGATGCCATAGGTACACCGATGAAGGAATGATCAAAAATTAGAATTCAACCAGATATTTTGGAGGATTATGATGTTTCATTAAAAGATTGTTTTAAAGACAGCTGAATCTGTGAAAAAGGCAATTTCATACTGGGTGTGTAAGTGGTGTGACTATCTTGAAGTTTGCATGAAGCGTCAGCTTACGGGGCCTGGGAACTCTTTTCCCTAGTACCCGAGACAAAAAATAACCAAATTTCTTAAATGGATCTTATCACTACAGTGGTTGGGCACTTGGCTAACCCATGGGACTGAATGGGGTTAGGCTGGACTGATGGATCCCTAAAATAAGACTCAATTCTGTTATGGTACGATAGATGAAGTAAATCCCGGACAGTCCTTGTTCTATGGAAAAGAATCAACGACTGTGCCTCTCGATGAGGAAAAAAGCGTTGGCCTCTATGATCCAAGTGCAAGTTTTCTGCTTGATCTGACCATGTGAATTATAGGTTCGATCAGATCAATTGGGTTAGTTAAGGCTTTTGACTACGTTAGAATAAAAATATCCTGGAATCGCCTGTGCTTTCTGGGGGCGAGGGAAGTTTTTCCGGGTTCGGTTTTGAAAGAACCAAGGGATTAGTCTCTTGTTCGGATATCCGTGGTGGGCGAGGCCCCGAGTGAGAGGCTCTGCCCTATACAAGAAGTGCTACTTTCGCTGCTAGCACCCCCAAATTCGTTGTGCAGAGGGGGCAGGGATCGTTCAAGCATACTCTCCCAGGAGCGGGCTTTCCTGCATTGTCCACACCATCCTCTATGCACTTTGCACCAACTTGGTGATTTGCTCACAGGCTCTCTACTGCCCTCCCTGCCCACTATTTTAGCTTCTACTTTTTTTCAACTTGGAATTGTTGCCTATCATCGTATTGACAAGTCCTTTGCGATCTTGTCATAGCCATCACCCATTGGTGGCTTTTCTTGTTGTTTTCCTACCCATTGGTCTACTTTTACCATATTCATTGCTGCATTAGTTCTTGCTGGGTTTGCCTCCCTTTGCGACCTTGCCTCTTGTAGTTCCTACTAATGGTGCTATAATATGGGGCAATCATTTTGTCTATGCCCTGGGGCATTGAAGTAGAAGCATATCAGCCTAACTCCCCTCTGCCCGAATGTTCCACCTTCTCTTCTATATGGTATGTTGTTTTGAGGCCCTGTGGGCAACTTGGTTGACAACTGAGACTTGTTACGGGGGGCTGACACTACTGCCTTTCCACCATTCTCAGATTCCTGTTCCGAGTGTTGTAAAAACACGTGTCAGTGGTGTGGTTGCTCTTCCCACATGGCTACTGCGTACTTTTCAATTGGCATTTTTCCTTTGTATGACCATGATTGTTATACTTTGTGCATGAGATGCCCGGTCTTAGTCTGGATCATGTGTGTCCTCCAGCAAGCTTGGCTAGGGTAGCTTTCCGTTCTTCTTGAATTGCCTGCTTCCTGCCTTTCTTCTTCCAAGGCTTTTGCTCTTCTGCATTCAACTTCTAATTGGAATCTGATCCTGAGGTGTCTTCTCTAGAGAATCTGACTCGAAAGTTTCTTCCTCCTTATTCTTTTATCCTTCTTTTTCTTATTGGGTCTTTTCTTGTTTGCTTCAAGATCGCCTCAGCTCTAGTTGCTCCTGCCACCACTTGTTCAAAGGTGAGCGTATCCAAATCATATACAAGGCCACTGCCATCTAGAGATTTTCCCTCAGTCCTCTCATGAACCACTCACTCAGTGTGGCTTGAGCAGGTTTGTTGGGCTAATTCAGACGCATTAGCAGGTGCTCAAAATTCTGCTGCATAATCCTTTGTTGGCCTTTTCTTTTGAGTTAGCCTCTACAACTTTTCTTTTGAGTTAGCCTCTGCAGCTTTTCCAATACTTCTATGATGGTATTTTCTCTCCTAAATCTTTTCAAGAAGGCTTTCTTTGATTCTCCACATGTCTAAAAGTGCTCCATACCATATTATGCATACCAACTGGTGGCCTTACCACTCAAAGTTGTCGCAAAGTACTCTGTCTTTTTTTTTGTAGAAATGGAGCTCGGGTGGCCAAGAATGTGGTCTCAAAGGAAAAGATGTAAGCATCTAGATCCTCCTCGCTCCTACCCTTGAACTTTGGGTTCTTGAGAGACATTCTTCCCACCTCTACTAGTTCTTCTTCTTCTTAATCTTCCTACCTCCTATTTTGAAGCTCTTGGTGCTCTCCTTCTTTGTTCCTCAGTGGTTCTTGATTCTATTGTTCTTGCTGGCATGAAATCCCTTATGGAAGTCTTCTTGGACGACACAGTTGCCCTTCATTTTTTGTAGCTTCGGACTGTCTGTGTGGTAGTACCACATTTCTCTATTGGAGCTCCCTTGATTCTCCATGCACTATCCATTATTGCACACCTATGACTCCCTCGTGAACATTCCCGACACCATTAAACTAGCTTTTCTATACGGACCTACTGTGCAAGCCTTACCTTAGAACTAGTCTCTACCTTCCTACTCCCCTACAATGCAATAAGCCAATGCTGGCACGTTGAGCTACCCATCTGCTTAATCTGAGGGAGATGCAAGTTAGTTCCTAGGCCTATCATGATTCCGGATAGGAGTTCAAGTCCAGATAGGAATGCACTTAACATAGAATGTTGCACAATAGACAGAACTATGTAAAGTAGAGCAAAGATAAGTTAGAGACCAACCCCAGCAACATTCTTCAGTACTAGCTTGAACAAATACAAAGTAGTACCATGGCAAGAGCTCAACTCATCCACTAGATACTCAACTATCCTCTAATCCACAAATATCCGAATAATTCCCCTTTTGTTGCTTACATCCATCTAGGTACTAACAGTTTCCAAGAAACCATTTACAAGTTTGTTACAAAACAGGAAAGCTCAACCCATAATGGTTTGTTGCACAATGGGTCAGTTTGGGGGCGGTTACCTAGGCCAAATAGGCTGGTTGGCTGCCAATAATGAAGTTCTCTTCGAATTTTGTGAGAAGAGAGATAAGATCTTTTTCTTCTTCTGAGAGAGGTCTTCCCCTATGTAGATGGGCTTAGGATCTTCCCCTGGGCCTTCTACGTTAATTTCCTTAACCTTGGCCGGACCATTATAAAATATTCCTCACTTCCCATCATGGGTTCTTTGGGCCTTGTCATATTGCATGAAATGGTCTCCAACCTTGTAGGCCGCCTTGAAGTGTTTGGGGACTTGTTCAGCCTCTTCAACCTTAGCGCTTTCTTTCTCCATTAGTCTTTTAGCTTCTTTTTCAACTCTAGGGCCATTTTTTGGGTGCTTTGTATGAAGAGCAGCAAAGGTGGAGCTTCCACAAGCTAGGTGAGGAGAAAAGAGAGAAGGAGCTATGGAGAGATTAAATCCTACTCAATGCCTTCATGTGTGCGTGTGCGAGCACGAGAGAGAGAGAGAGAGAGAGAGAGAGAGAGAGAGAGAGAGAGAGAGAGAGAGAGAGAGAGAAGAAGAGGGAGAAGAGGCAAGCAATGAGACTTTACCTTCATGCACACACTACAATCAAGCATGCAAGCATAGATCTACATAATTTTACCACCATATCCACGAGAGAGAGAGAGAGAGAGAGAGAGAGAGAGAAGGAAACTCAAATGTGATAATTTAATATTTCATAACTCCCTTATATATATGAGATGTCTTTTTACAATGGTCGGCTTTCCATTCTATAATTGGGGGACCAAAATATATTCTTCTAGCTCTATGTACACATAGGCACATTCTCATGGTGGCTAGCATTACACAAGTCGTAAGCTCGGTCATTCCATATATCTTTTACATGGAGCGCTTAGCGTAGCTACATCAAAATGAGTTACATGAAGTGTAACTATGCTTATTAAAAATAATGTTAACCAGTGTGGTTAACAATACAAGTGACTTAGTATCAAAATTTACTTATATATAATTGACTAGTTTTTACTCTAAGCTGGCCATACTTAAAAAGGTTTGGTCACTAGTTTTTACTCTAAGCTGGCCATACTTAAAAAAGGTTTGGTCACTAGTTTTTACTCTAGGTTGGCCATACTTAAAAAAGGTTTGGTCACTACTAGTAATAATCTTAAGAATTTATATATATGAAGTACTTAGCCTTTCCCTATTTGTTGTAACATGCAAAATCTCTAGGTAGTCTTCTTTCATCCCTAAGCATTGTAAAGGAACACTTAATGCAAGAACAATCAACATAAATAGAGAAGAGAGAGAGAGAGAGAGAGAGAGAGAGAGATGGTTGTATATTCAGTTTATTCATAAAGTAAAAAAAAGATACATGTTCTATGGCCTCTGGCCTTTCTAAAAAGGATAATAAACAGCCTAATCTATGACTAGTCTCCAGTAGGAGAGACATAATCTACAATGATCTAAACTATGCCTTTTACAGGCTTTTAGCAAAGCCAAACTACCTGGCCGACTGTTTTTAGGCTAGCTCCCATGGACGGTGTGCTGAAAGCGAGTCACTATCTTGAATGTCCAAGCCCCAAACAATTTCTCTAGCTCATTCCAAGAATCCTTAGATGTATCTTGTGATGAAATATGATGAATAAATCCATCTCCCACCAATCCTAATGCAACGATGGCTAATCCTTTTTCATTCTGGCCTAACAATTTTTTCTTTTCATCCCCTTCATACTCTGGACACTTTTCCTTGCAATTTACAATGCCCCATAGTCCATCCTTCATTAACATAAATTTGATCTTAACTTGCCATGTGTGGAAGGACTCTCCTTTAAACTTCTCAATCACAAATGAAGTAATCATTGAGGGTTTTGAGAAGTCCTTAACATTTGAGTATCACTCAAGGTGTGTGTCTAATCTAAGTATAAGAGAGATTTGGATGGAGAGATTAAGGCTAATGCAAGATATTAAACATGAAATCCCCAAAACAAGCCCTCTATTTTATACAAAAAACTGCCAATGTTCAAATGAGAAATTGACACCTCAAATCAAAGGGTAAAATGAATATGATGTTATAGGCTTATAGAGTAACTTCCCAACTTATAATTTTAGCCCTTACTTGCCTAAAAACACTAAAAGTAATGCATTAATTAAGGTGCTTAATCAGAGGCAGTTTTTGAAGTGTAGAGCAACATTGAAGTCGAGCTTATAGCTTAGATATCTCACCAAATGATATAAAAAACTATAGGCATACTCCACATGACCTTAATTACAAAATGGCAAGCTCAATTTATATGACAATGAGCTTCAATTTTCACCTTCTTATCATCGGGAATTTTTGCCCGCCACTACTTAGTTTTGGGGCTTTGTGGCTTGATGTTAGAGGTCCCTTCAGTGATGATAAGCCTTGCCTTGAAGTTTTATTAGCTCCAAATAGCTCTAATGAACTTCAAATGAGCTGATTTGATGATGCTCTCCACTCAATCAGTGAGATAGAAGAGAGGAATTAGTGGTTAATTAATACAAGGTTAATGATGCCTATTTTAGCTACTAGCTTGAGATGGAATGAATGAAGAGGCATGGCTCTAATACCATGTTAAGAAATCAAGTATGGTTGAGCTCATGGTTAATTAATACAAGGTTAATGATGCCTATTTTAGCTACTAGCTTGAGATGGAATGAATGAAGAGGCATGGCTCTAATACCATGTTAAGAAATCAAGTATGGTTGAGCTCATGGTGGATCAAAACATATGACAAACATGATTAAGCATATTGATTAAGATAATACACAAAATAAGATTAAGCTAATATCAAGATAATGACAACAATAAGGAGTAGACCCTCATAATCTCATTGTATTAGAGTTAATCCAAGTACATTCTTTTATAGCTCTCATGGAGCTCCATTTCACAAGATATGTGCACTCTTGTGCCATCCATGTGTCCATAAATGCTCACACTACACATGCCTCCTTGCACTTTCCATGTGCTACCTTTTTGACCTTTGACTTCACCTTTTACAAATGACCATACAAATCAACCTTTGACAATGGACCCTTAGTATATTCCTTTTCTAATGTGCATGCTCCTCCCCTTGCTCTACACGTGTTGCACCCTCACACATTGCATTTCTCAACATGTCTGAGCTTGTTGGCTAGTAGTGCCCTAACATAATGTTTATCAGCTTTAAATTAGGGATTAACATGTCTACGTGCATGCATATGACATCTTCCTCTGTTAAACTTGGCTAGTGCCCTAACCTAATGTTTATCATATGTAAATTAGCCTAGGATTAGCATGTCTATGTGCATGCATATGACATCTCCTTCTAGTAAACTTGATAATGGGATTCAACCTTTGACGATTGTCATCATCCTCTATCTCCACATATGGTCTCCCATACTTGTCATCATTTCCTTCGTGTGACAACCTTTTCACTAAAAACCTTGCCTTATATCTCTAAATCCACTTCAAATTTGATGTAGAGATCTGTGCATCTGTTCCAATTTGTCCCCTTTCCTTCTTGCCCTATCCCTAAACATAAACATGATTCCTTCCTCTTGAAATTAATCCTAGTGCCCTTGGATCCACCCCTTGGATGAGCTTCATCCTTGGAGTGCTCTATAAAAGCTTATGGGATAGCCCCAACTAGCTACCAACTCTCATGAAACCCTCCCCTTGGGTTTTCCTAACACCAACAACATATGGAATCTATGGGTAGTCTTCTTTCAGACCTAAGCACTATATAGGAACACTTGAGGCAAGAACAATCATCATAGACAAAGAATAGAGAGAGAGATGGTCAGTATATTCATAGAGTATAAAAAGGTATAGGTTTTGTGTCCTTTGGCCTTCCCAAAAAAGGATAATAAATAGCCTAATCTATGACCAATCTCCACTAGGAGAGAGATAATCTACAATGATCTAGACTATGCCTTTTATAGGATTTTGGCAACCATACTACCTGGCCGTCCACTATCGGGGCTAGCTCCCATGGATAAATAAATCTTATAAATCCTACCTACCAGAGGTACACCTTTACAATGTCTAACCAACATCAATTGTGTCCAACTTGAGCTTTTCCTAAGCTTAACTAAACCTAGCTAGTGCCCTAAACCTAATGTTTATCTATTGCAATTCAAGTATTAGCATGAAGCCATAATAAACTTGCTCATCTTAAGGTGCTCCATTGCTAAAGAACTCTTTGAATCTCCCATAGAAGGTAGAAAAGAAGAAGCAACAACATGTAAAGCAGCTTGTTGATATTTGAACAAGGCTTCAGACCTCACTGAAAAGGCAGAAACTGACTCTCCTTCCTTTTGGAAAATCTGATCCAATTGTAATAGTAAAGCATTTGGTGACTCCATTGTCCCAAATCTCTCCTTCATTGCTTTGGTCAACCTTTCCCAATCATTCTTGGGCTCCTCTGGCAAAGCCTCATGCCAAGTTAAGGCCACACCCTCCAAGAAATCCGGAAGTATTTCTTCCCTCTCCTTCATAGACCAACCCGTCAAGCGGCATGCTCGGTTAAACTCTCGGAGAAAACTCCCCAGGTCTTCTCTTTCCGATCCTTGGAACACCGGAATGTTGAACATCTTGCACCAAAAGATGAGTAGTAACAAGGGAAATTTATTTATTTCAAAATAACTTTTCTTTATTCATGCGGGACCTTGAGGTTAAAATAGAATAATTCTAAGTAAAACTTGCCCGCCGTCTCCACCAAAAAGATGTGACACAAAGTTGGGGTTTTGACTTCAGTCACTTCTTAGAATCAAAACACACTTGTATGAAACCTCACAGCCTCCTCACCTCCCTTTCTCTCCCTAGGTTAAGATAAAGATAAACACATCAAAGGTGAGATCATAATTCATGGAAGGAAAGATGAAAGGCTCAGGAGAAGCAAGAATTTCTGCCAGTCTGGCAGCTCCAAACAAGAGGGCAATTCTTTGTTGGAAGAAAATCTTCCGACTCAGGATGTGAACGGAAACATACGGGGAATGTTGGTAACGTTCATCCGTTCTCAAATTGGGCAATTTGGATGGAACATATTAAAGTAAAAGAATATAGCAATCACTTACAAGAGGATAAGACACATAGGATTTGCCTTTTGATAAGAGATTAGGAGGAATTAATCATTATTAAGAAGAAATAATGGCCAAAAGTCTATAAAAACAGAGATACACAGAGAATTGTAGTTTTAAATCCATATAGACTTTATAAAAGAGGATTATATAGGTACGTAGAGCTTGAAGAGAGCTTCACGCTTATATATAAACTTTCAAAAATGGACAATCAAATGAAAAGTTATGAGCATTTTACTATAAGACTATAAAACTGCCAAAATTAGCCTAAAAGTTAGCAACTTTGGAAGAAATTCTGATCATCAATGAAGTAAAGGATTAAGAAATTAGTTATATGAGTGGAAAGAGCATATAAAGAGCTTCTTAGATATATGATCAATTTTAGAAACCAATACTCGATTGATGAGTAATTACCGGTTGAAATTTGGGTATTGGACCACAAAAACTGCACTTCCCTCTCTTTGCATGAAACCTCAATTTTCACATAGCCTCTTGCTTTCATCTCCTTCATGATTCAAGCTAGAGGGTAAGGGTTAACATTGCTCAACGAATAATCGTAAAGATTTAGCTATGGTCCCCAAAGTCTTTCCATATGCTCATTACCACTAAAACCATTAGTACCTCCAAAGGAGGGTGGCAAATAAGGCAAGGGCTACCTTGAGAAGTCACAAGCCTACCAAGATAATAACTCCTTATCCCACTTATCATGAATCATCAAAGAGGTCCAACATTGGGTTAAGCATGAGGAGCTAATGCTAAATGAGGCATTCACATGTAAAGAGAGTGTTTGAATAAGGGTTTGAAGATAAGAGAATGGCAATGACACAAAATGCTCAATTGAGGAGGCTTCATTCATTGATTTGAAAGGGAGAGGAGGGCTCCTTTTATAGGTGGAGAATCACCCTCTCTTCCATTGTTACAAATTACAACATAAAAATCTTCAACCCTTCAGTGACATAAGGGTAGATGTCACCATCAATTGTCCTCTTAGGCTAAGTCTTCTATTGATTATTAAATTGAAGACTTTTTGACTTTGAAAGTGTGATGAGATAATAGCCAAGTCTAAGTGGCATGTAGGTGGAGATCCCACTTACACATGGCGGAATTCTCCTCTTCCATGTAGGCATTCTAGAAGAATCTTTCCCATGTAGGCATTCTAGAAGAATCTTTCCCAATTATGCACCTACACACACTCCTCCACATGCCTTCCACACTCCCCAACTTGTAGCCTTATGGTGAATACTATATTAATAATACAATTAAAATCCATGTAAGCATGAAGGCCCACTTTTATTTTCCACATCACTAGCCTATCTACCATACCAAAGTATTTATCAAGCATACTTGTGGCATTTACAATGTGTGCGCCCTAAATCAAGTAAAACCATTATATTTGAAGATAGAATGCTGTTATCACGGTAGCCGCCAAGCCACCGTATCACCACGCCGTTATTCCATTGTGGGTGCCGCAATCTTCTTGGACAAGCTTCCACCTTATTACCATTGAGAAACCATCAAAATATGCACAAATTTGAAAATGAAAGATATCAATTTTTCATGTCACACCACCCCTTGAATGCATGCACAAAGAGGGATCATTACTCTTTACCTTTTAAGATAAAATTTTAGATTAAGTTATAGGTGATAAATTATATTTAGTGTGTGTGATGGTTACTATGGTAGATACTTCCAACTTAGGATCCTATACTGGACGATAAAAAAAGACATCACTAGTTACACCTTGGGGGGCACGTAGTCGTGACGTGGGCAGTGTCGCTGGGAAAGCGCGAGGCTTCTGGCTGTGAGAGTAGCTTCCAAAATCCCAAGCATTAAATGTCTTCTCAGCTTCTCATGGAACAAAGTATAGCATGGTATTAACTCAATCTCTTGACTCAGGCATACATTCAATGGGATTGTCTCCACAACTCATACAAGACACACCATCTTCGACTCTGATGATACAAGGCTTATGGCAAGAGAACTCATCATCATCATCATATATCATCATCAAAGATTCATCATGGAAGGTCTTCACATAACATATGCTATAGGTTTGTACAAAAATGCTATATGTTTGTACAAAATGTTTGACATGCAACAACACTCATGAGACAAAATAATAAAACTCACAAGACATCACCAAATCCAAAGGGTATACATATCTTCAGCATATGCATGTCGACAGCCCATAGTATAGCACCCAGTACTCTCTCTTGTCAGCATCATGAGAACTGAACTCTACAAATCCATAACCTTCCGAGCACACGGTTTGCTTGTTTCGTATGACCTTTGCTGATAAGATTTGACTTGGTGTATTGCTGAGGGAGACTTTTTTTTTTTTTTTGTTGCAGCACTTATTCGCATAGGCCTGCTTGAGCAATGAACACCATTCATCTCTGACATAGCCCGAGTCCTCTCATTTTCATCACCAAACCTCACGAAACCATAACCCTTTCAGCGGTTCGTGATGGGATCTATGATCACTTTTGCACCTCTTACAGAAGGATAACGAGACCTGAATGTTTCTTGAAGCACATAATCTGTGACATCAATGGCAAGATCTCCCACAAATATAGAGTGGTCTGACCCTCCCTCTATTTGCTTCTCCCCGACACCAAATGAAGCCCAATTCAGCCTGAAGGCTTGCTCTGTTTGTGGCATCAATGTGCCATTGTAGGTCTGTAGTACTCTCTCTGCTGCAGCATCTCCTCCCTAGAACCCCCCTGGAAAAACCTCTTGTGGCTCTCTGCTGGAGAAGCTTCTCCTCCCCCGTCTCTACCCAACTGTACAAATACCCAGCCCACTTTTTCTCTGTCTTGCAGCTGCTGCGCCTCAAAGCTCCTAGCTGTTCCACCCCAGATGGTCCCCCTCCGTCAGCTACACTCCAGCACTTCACCCTTCGCGTCTGTTCTTCCACGAGGCGGCCCTCACACACAAGGCTACCTCTCTTTTTCTCTGCAGCAGCTGCCGCACCCTGTTCCCAGAACCCCCAGCTGTTCCACCCCACGATCACCTCACGTCAGCCTGTTCCCGCCAGCTTGTGTAGACAACTGCAGTGTCTCCCCCACAAAGTTGCGCTCCCTCCACGGCTATTTCTCGCAGCATACGAGCTCTGCCTTTTTCTCCGTGGCCCCCTCCCCTCTCCAGCCGACCTCTCAATCCTTCTTGGCGCCGTCCCTTCTCGAAGAACCCCCACCACCTAAGTGTTGCGCTGGCGAGGGAGATGGCTGCAAAGCATATCTCCACGTGAATTTCCAATAGCTGGCCACCTGGTTACTCATTTTATTTCTTTTTCCTTTAAAGCCTCAAGGATGGCTGCAATACTTAAAGGGCTCCCTGCTCGCAACTCTCTACATCCCCCACGCCAACTGCAATCCACGTTTACTCTTCTTATTTGGCATCCCGACCATCAATTGCCCACATGCTTTCATACTTCTTTCAAATGCAACCTGCTAGTGCCCGAACACGCACACCATATGTACACAGGCACAGGGACTTCTGCTAACCCTCGGAATGCGTAAAGGCATATACACATCATGTACACTGTGGCACTTAATCCCATGCATCTGGATTTACATTTAATGGCCTCACATGCATGGTTTCACACCATAGACGTGCCATGGCACGATATCCACCCCCTCTAAACCTGCACATCCTCTGGTATGTGCCACACAGGTCCTGGAATTCAGTGTCCATGCATTATTTGCACACCAACATTGGTATATGTACAAGCATCCAACTAGGCATCTTAAACCCTGTCAAACCTGACCCAGTTAGTATCACCCTAGTAAACATGAAACAATAGAAGAATATACATAGTGGTACTCAGGAAGGGTTATCCTTTGTTGAAACATAGCTTGACATCTTTACCCAACCTCCCAGCCTTCAGCTTTCACACATCCACCTGGATCAAATACCAATCGCTTTTGGCATATGTGCCATCTCCTTTGCTCATATGAAGCCCTATCCTCACTTAGATTCCCTGCATATGCATAATTACCCTCATCATTCAAAGTGGGATGCTCTTCAAAATGATTTGCTTCAAAATTTTCCTCAGGCCATGTTTGAAGCCTTTGCACCACATATTGTATGGCCACAACAAGTAACAACTGCATTAACAGCATGGAACACACACTTGATAACATCCCATCCAAATCTACCTTGCCTGGATCCAGCTCACCCACTGACAAACATTCATTCTTCTCATCCAAAGACGGAAAAGCATCAACACATACAAAGTCCAACAAGGCATCATCGAGAATAGCCTCCAGCTCTGGATCAATCTCATCACAATCATTTGGCTTACATAACACCTGCTCATCCTCACTTGCAACCAACAGTTGACTAGCATCAAGCATAGAAGAGCCCAAAGCTGATGGGGATCTATTATATACCATGAAATCATCCAATGCATCATCTAAGATAGCATCCAATCCAGGATCAATCACATTGAAGCCATTATCATCTTGCAATCCCACATGTTGATTATCATGAACATTCATACCCCCATAGCTATATCCATTTGGTTGCTCATATGCAGCCTCTTGAGGCTCTCTGACCACACTTTGCATATCATGCATGTTATCTCCCAGTATTTCTTGATACCTGTCTGCAGATGGGCTTAGAATTATGGGTCCCTCACCCGTGTACCCTTGAATCTGTATATCATTGAACCCTGTATGATCCAAAAAGACAGATTCAATTTCCCTCTCCAAATCATCGTCATAAACAGGCTTCCAAGCTCGAGATTGTTGCTCACAAATGTGGTTGCAAGGTAACCCTGACACTGATGACATAGCATCACCCTGTTTATTGTTGGAACACCCAGTTAGCATTCCAGGATAACCCAAATCCAAAGAACCTTGGCAACCAGCTTCAGAAGCAACATCACTGTTGGAATCACTCATATCACTCACCCCCTCTAAATCAATCACACATACTTGTGGCCCGTCTGCATATTCATGTACATCATCCTGCTTATAAGCATCATAACCAGATAAGAATGCAGTAATGATAGCATCTTCTTCTTGTCTTAGATCTTCAAACTCTGCAATCATGCTTTCAGCAAGAAGCATTGGTTCCTGCTGTTCTTCACACATATGATACGACACCTGAGGAATACCCTTCAAATGATCACTTTCGTCATGAGAATCCTCAAGTTTACATAGCTTACATGCTTCACAGCCCAAGAGGAAACTATTAGCGATGTCCTCTTCCTCGTGTATTGGGTCTTGAGCACCTGTCCTGAAGCTCTCTGAATCAAGTGTCTCCTCAAGCATAGGCATACACACATAATTTGGTATGATCATAGGACCCTGTATGTCTGCACCCTCAAACAAGGAAGACAGATTATACTTGCAGAGTTCACCCATTGCATCTTTATGAGGCTGTAGCAAAGCATCCCTTTTTGCACTGTGAAGGCCTTGTTGCTCACTAATGGCTTTTTGCAGTCCCAATTTAGCATAAACAGCCTCCACAATCTCTGTATCAGCCTTAAATAGCAATTGATTGTCCTCCATAAGACATGCATCGACAACCGCTTCTAAATTGGCTCGGATTGTTGCTGGAACACTATCACAGCTCACATTATACCTGGAACTCGCATAAATAAGTGCATCTGCAAAATCACTCCATCGTTTGGAGTGATACTCTGCTAGTTCCAGCACTTCATCTTTTAAATCAAGACTTATAAGGTATGCAAAAGATGCAATCATCATGTTTTCTGGAACCCCTTGATTCTCCATCTCTGTCTCGTAACACCTTAGATAGCTTTCTGGATCGTAACCATCAAATATATTGACCCTGTCATATACTAATTGCACCGCAATTTCCACTGCTTCCTGATTTCGCTTTTCTTCTTCAATCTTCCTGAACCGCTCTTCAAGCTCTTTCATCTCTGCATATAAATGCTCCATTTTGCTAGCCATCTCTACGTACTCTCACCCCAGCGGTCTCACGTCGGGTTCACCAAAAGCAGTCGTGACGTGGGCAGTGTCGCTGGGAAAGCGCGAGGCTTCTGGCTGTGGGAGTAGCTTCCAAAATCCCAAGCATTAAATGTCTTCTCAGCTTCTCATGGAACAAAGTACAGCATGGTATTAACTCAATCTCTTGACTCAGGCATACATTCAATGGGATTGTCTCAACAACTCATACAAGACACACCATCTTCGACTCTGATGATACAAGGCTTATGGCAAGAGAACTCATCATCATCATCATATATCATCATCAAAGATTCATCATGGAAGGTCTTCACATAACATATGCTATAGGTTTGTACAAAAATGCTATATGTTTGTACAAAATGTTTGACATGCAACAACACTCATGAGACAAAATAATAAAACTCACAAGACATCACCAAATCCAAAGGGTATACATATCTTCAGCATATGCATGTCGACAGCCCATAGTATAGCACCCAGTACTCTCTCTTGTCAGCATCATGAGAACTGAACTCTACAAATCCATAACCTTCCGAGCACACGGTTTGCTTGTTTCGTATGACCTTTGCTGATAAGATTTGACTTGGTGTATTGCTGAGGGAGACTTTTTTTTTTTTTTTGTTGCAGCACTTATTCGCATAGGCCTGCTTGAGCAATAAACACCATTCATCTCTGACATAGCCCGAGTCCTCTCATTTTCATCACCAAACCTCACGAAACCATAACCCTTTGAGCGGTTCGTGATGGGATCTATGATCACTTTTGCACCTCTTACAGAAGGATAACGAGACCTGAATGTTTCTTGAAGCACATAATCTGTGACATCAATGGCAAGATCTCCCACAAATATAGAGTGGTCTGACCCTCCCTCTATTTGCTTCTCCCCGATACCAAATGAAGCCCAATTCAGCCTGAAGGCTTGCTCTGTTTGTGGCATCAATGTGCCATTGTAGGTCTGTAGTACTCTCTCTGCTGCAGCATCTCCTCCCTAGAACCCCCCTGGAAAAACCTCTTGTGGCTCTCTGCTGGAGAAGCTTCTCCTCCCCCGTCTCTACCCGACTGTACAAATACCCAGCCCACTTTTTCTCTGTCTTGCAGCCGCTGCGCCTCAAAGCTCCTAGCTGTTCCACCCCAGATGGTCCCCCTCCGTCAGCTACACTCCAGCACTTCACCCTTCGCGTCTGTTCTTCCACGAGGCGGCCCTCACACACAAGGCTACCTCTCTTTTTCTCTGCAGCAGCTGCCGCACCCTGTTCCCAGAACCCCCAGCTGTTCCACCCCACGATCACCTCACGTCAGCCTGTTCTCGCCAGCTTGTGTAGACAACTGCAGTGTCTCCCCCACAAAGTTGCGCTCCCTCCACGGCTATTCCCCGCAGCATACGAGCTCTGCCTTTTTCTCCGTGGCCCCCTCCCCTCTCCAGCCGACCTCTCAATCCTTCTTGGCGCCGTCCCTTCTCGAAGAACCCCCACCACCTAAGTGTTGCGCTGGCGAGGGAGATGGTTGCAAAGCATATCTCCACGTGGATTTCCAATAGCTGGCCACCTGGTTACTCATTTTATTTCTTTTTCCTTTAAAGCCTCAAGGATGGCTGCAATACTTAAAGGGCTCCCTGCTCGCAACTCTCTACATCCCCCACGCCAACTGCAATCCACGTTTACTCTTCTTATTTGGCATCCCGACCATCAATTGCCCACATGCTTTCATACTTCTTTCAAATGCAACCTGCTAGTGCCCGAACACGCACACCATATGTACACAGGCACAGGGACTTCTGCTAACCCTCGGAATGCGTAAAGGCATATACACATCATGTACACTGTGGCACTTAATCCCATGCATCTGGATTTACATTTAATGGCCTCACATGCATGGTTTCACACCATAGACGTGCCATGGCACGACAACGTATGCCTATAGGGTTATACCATTTGTCTTGACTAAGGCACCAACAACATTTTAGAGATTCATGAATTAGGTATTTGCACCCTATTCGGGCAATTTTATCAAGGTTTTCTTAGATGGTTTTTGCATTTACTCTAAGCACACTCTAGGCAGATGGATCACTTGGAAACATTAAGGTTGGATTTGAAAAGTATTAAATGTAAATATATGTCTTAATCCTCACAAATGTTGCTTGGCACAAAAGAAGAGGTTCCCAATTGGTCATTAGATAGATGAAATGGGAATGCAAGGCAACTTGCAAGGACTTTATCAAAGAGCAAAGGAGTTAAAAGAATATTTTATCATTTATAAATTTGACCATGTTAATAGGAAGGATAATCAAAGGGCTAATGAATTAGTAACTCTAAATTTAGCTTCTTTCAAAGTGGCTACTCTTACCTTAATGTGGACACAGAATGATCAGAGCTCCAAGGGATTGCCCAGCACGCTACCAGCTATAGCTACCTATGAAGCTTACATAAAGTGGCATCGCCAACTCAATGGAGAGACAACATAATAGCAGCAAATACAAAGAGCATCGACACTCTGGCATCGCCAGCCCCAGCTTCGACAAGAAAAAAACAAAAGAAAAAACACCTCCTACGCTCAGACCTAGCTGCAGCCAACCAAAGGAAAAAAGAAACAACTCATACGGGCTTCGTGCTAGAGGCGGAAAAACCAAACAAAGGACATCACCACACCTTGGGTTCATGAGGCAGCACCCCCAACCAAAAAAAAACATTGCTCTCTGACTCCTTGTTACCAGCCAACTGGCAGCAAAACAAACACACGAGCTATGAGGCGGCAACTCAACAAGAACACATATACATGCCTCTGCTCTGCGGCAGCTATACAAGCAAAAAAACACACCCTGTTACCACTGGCAGCAAAACAAACACACGAGCTATGAGGCGGCAACTCAATAAGAACACATATACATGCCTCTGCTTTGCGGCGGCAGCTACACAAGCAAAAAAACACACCCTGTTTACTCTGCCAACGCCTCTCCTTTTATACTGTTAGAGCTTGAAGAGTTCCTATGGTGGAATCGGCAACTCCACGATTATCTGTGCCAAATTTGGTAAATGTGTGCCCACCTTCTTGCTGATCCTTGAGTTGAAATTTTCCTATGTTCAAGCTTTCTACTCCGCCTCTATTGACTCCCTACTGCTGTCACATGGTTTCCATACTTGATTTTGCACACAAAAGTATGTGAGGCCAAGCCCTTCCTCTATGCATCAGCATGTCATGCATGGCCAACTTCTAAAGACATCACTTTGGTGTGGATAGCCCTTCCTCCATGCATCAGCATGTCATGCATGGCCAACTTCTAAAGACATCACTTTGGTGTGGATAGCCCTTCCATAACAACAGATGCTTCCTCCTTTGCAAGCACACGACATGCTTGAAGAGCCATCACAAAGGTCCGCTTGTCTAGACCCACACCTTCTTCCTAATGCTACCACATTTTCCATATATGCCCACAAAAAGCATTTTCAACAAATATATCTACATTAAAGCCTCTCTTGCAAAGCATCAGCAATGTAGTAACTTGTCACTTTCTAATGACATTGCATTTCTAATATCAGTACATTCCACGTGTTAACAACAAAGGTACCTGAAAATCAAAGCCCTGCATTAGGCATCAGCATGTTATGCCTGACCAAAAGATAACCATATTATCAAACTCACGATGGGCATCCAAGTGCTATATGAACATGCATCCATATGTACATATGCCAGAAAAGCAAACTCAAAAAAACTCCTAACATAGTTTGCCCAACCCCCAAGTCTGCTAGATCATTTATGACTAGCAGAGAAAAGTAAATTGAGACCCATGTCACCACTTTCCTTACATTGACCTATCACAGCCTCAATTTCATACATGTCATCCTTAAAAATGGTCATCAATCTTGCATAAAAAAATTTTAAGCGCAGACCATTTACACTGGATGGATGTAGAGTTCCATCAAGGTTAGCCAATTGGTAAGTACCATTGGCAAAGCACTTCAACACCATAAAAGGACCCTTCCACTTAACTTGGAACTTTTTCTGAAAGGTGTTGTCCAATTTGTTGTTATACCTTAACACCATGTCACCTTTTTCAATCCCTTTACTTTTGATTTTAGCATTTGTACGCTTCATATTCTCTTCTTGCATTTTCTTACAATGCTCCAAAGCAAGAGATCTGTCTAACTGGACCTGTTGTAGATACAAAAGTCTTTCTTTGTATATATCTTTTGGGTCAATCATCAGTTTTTCAAGCATTTTAACTACTGGTAATTCCACCTCAATAGGCAACAAAGCTTCCTTGCCATATATCAAATGAAAAGGTATAAATCCTGTGCCAATTTTCACAGATGTTCTATAGGCCCACAGAGCACTAGGCAATTCCATATCCTAATTTTTTCCTTGATGCTGGGTTACCTTTGACAATATCTTCATAAGTTCACCATTGAATCTTTCATTGCGTTCATTACACTGTGGATAGTATGGAGTGGTGTAGTTATGCCTAATCTTCATTTTGGCACATACGTAACCTATCAATTCTGCTCTGAAACTAGGCTCTTGATCAGAAAGCAACTCAAGAGGTACTCCAAATTTGCAACAGATGTCCTCATACACAAATTTTGCAACATCTTTAGCACCTATCTGCTTGACTGCTTTAGCTTTCGCCCACTTAGAAAGATAATCCACTAGTGTCAATACATAGCTTTTTCCCCGACTAGTAATAGGTAATGGACCCACAACATTCCCCATTTTTCAAATACATCATAAGCTATTATGGTCTTCTGAAGCTCGGGTTTAAGTATCCTGTTTCCAAATGACTGACATTGTCTGCATGATTTGCACCAGTGGTGTACATCCTTTTGAACACTCGGCCATACATATCCTTCCTACAAAATTTCATGTAAAGTAATTTTGAATGCAAAATGTCCACCACAAGATCCTTCATGATTTTCCTCCAGAATCTAATACAACTCTTCCTTCCATGGCACACATCTTAAAATCAAATCTACTCCTTGCATATACATTACATCATCAATAAGTGTGTACTTTCTAGCTTTCCTCACAAAACCATACTTTTTAGGCTTCTCAATCTCCTCATGTATCTTGCCGGTTAACAAAAACTTCTCTTCTTTCTCCAAACACTCCCTTCCACAATACAGAGGTACATCAGCTTTGATTACAAAAACCTCATTGATCATACTCTGAGTAGCTTTATGTGCTTCTTCATTTTACTTACGATCTATATGGCGAATGCTCCATGCTTCAAACTTCTTAAGCAAGCCTCTAATTCTAAAACACATTTCTTTAAGTGAAGTGTTCTTGCTCTTCCATATTCGAACAAGTACTTGTTTAACAACAAGCAGAGCATCACCCTTAATACAAAGTCGCCGTACACCATACCTCAAACATATGTGCAGTCCAGCCTCCAATGTAGAATACTCAGCCTCATTATTGCTATGTGCATCCACCTTTATGCCTTTCTTACAAAGGAGCTTGCCCTGTGGATCATATAACACAAGACCTCCTAAAGCAGCATCATGACTTTTCCTATAAGAGCCATCAAAAAACAAAAGGTGTGCATTGCCAATCTCTACCACATTCTCAACAGTCTTCTTCATAGCCTCTTCTTTGATAAGGAGAGGAGTCTCCTTTAGGTCAAAAGATCTGCCAAGGTAGCCCTGGTGCTTTCCTCAACAAGAAATGAAAAAGAAAACTCCTGCAATTATACAACCCATTTCATTACTGCCTTTGACATGTGTTGCTGCCACTGATAAGATGTGGTAAAAATGTGTAGCTTGTCAAGAAAACAAATGGCCGAGGTAGAAGATAATGACGGAACCGTCCGCATACATATACCACACTTGCCATTACAAGCTTTTCTACCATAGTTTTGACCTTGCTAACATAATAAATTGGGCGCATAAAATGAGAACCCTTCCCCTTTTATAATAACATGGCACCAATAGCATCCTCTCCAAGTTCCAACAGATGCATTTACATAGAAAACCTATTCCAAATTAGGAGCCTACATGGTCGGCATAGCCCCCAAAACTTCCTTGACATTTTGAAAAACTTTTTCACATTCAATAGTCCAAATCAATGGATCATGCTTAGCTGCCTGTTGAAGGATAAAGCAATTGTGAAGAAAGAGAAATGAACCTGGTCATATACTTCACCTTTTGGATGAATGTGGCAAGCTATTTGTTGGTATCTCTAGGTAAAGGAAGAAGGATGGGAGACTTCACTTTATCTAAATCAGCTTCGATAGGGAACTTAGACAATAATTCTAAATACCTGTTTTTCTCCATGGAGGATAGATCTAGACTCAATGTCTTCATTAAAAGTTCTTGTTTTTGGCTTGGTTCCACCTTTGGCTGCATAAGCTACTCTATCACCACATGGGGTCCAAGTGTAACGTACCCATCTTCACTAATAAAGAAATGTCCATGTAATTATGAGTTTTTATGGTATAAATATCAATAATTTTATTATTTGAGTCATTTCCACTTAGAATCTTCAAATTCTGAGCCCAAATTTGGAATCTGCGCGCGATTTTACCCTAATATAGGATTTTACAGCATCCAAAACGGACACCGGATCAAGCCTATACGCTAATTTCAATCATTTTAGTTAGAAAACGGCGACCTTTAAACCTTAATAAATGCACGACCACACGTCCGATTGACGAACGGTCTGAACCCCTGCGACCAGGAGAACCTCCCGGACAAAAAAAAAATTTCGCCCCCCGGGGCGGTCCAGCACGCAAATCGAGGCGGGCGTCCCAAATTTGGGTACCCTGTCCCAAAAATTTGGTCCGTACACACTCACTAGGGCGCCCGTACAATGGCCGCCCAAGAACCAAAGGACGACCGCCCACTGTTTGGTCCACGCGTACCCTTGGGCGGACACCCAGACCGGATAAGGTACATGCGTACCACTCCTTTCCCAAACAACCGACACCGTACCTTTCCGGTAGACCCATGCAGGCCACTGATCCATAGCCTTTGAAGGTACACCGTCCTTTCGTCCCTGCTTTGCGCAGCGCCCGCACCCTCACCCCTCGGCTATATAAACCCCCGGGGTGCTCCTCAGTCGGCACGCACTTCTGTGTAGCGTATGCCCTGTTGTGCCGCCGTCCGTACCGCCGTAGCGTACTTGCTGCAAGTACAGCCGCCCTTGCAGCCACCCCTCTCACACCCCCTCATTTGGCTCTTTTCAGATAAGCCAATTTTCCTCCATCCTCCTCTTGCCATGGACCAGTGTCCTTAACTCTTCTCCCCCCCCCCGTGTGAATAGACTTACAGAGAGGCTTGCAGCAACCCCTCCCAGCCCTCTCCACGTTTTTGCCTTTGGCCTTAAGGACATCTCACAATCCCCCCCCCCATTTGCGTAGACTTTAGTAAGGGATTTTTGGCTCAAGCGAGGGTTCGTGCGCCATATTCTTTTGCTCATACGGTGAGCAAACGAGCTCGGAATTCAGATCCGACTGAAGCGTTTCAATCGCAGCAGCGAGCTCTACAAGACGACGCCTAAGATGGCCTCATCCCGGAGACGACAAAATATTGCCTCAAGAGGCGCACGTAACAACGAGATGGAGGGAGATGCGCCCAATGCGGCTCCAGTCCTCCCTTTTCAAGTCCCTCAAGGAAACGGTGGCCAGGTTAGCTTGGTTAATTTTCAAAAGAAGAGAATTTTTCTTAACTTAGTATTAATGAATGGTGTCTTTTTCTTTTAAAACGAGGACATAAAAGTTATATGAAATTACGAATTATGTGATGTTGTTTTCGGTAAATTTCGTTGAAATTGCTATCTTCATGAATTGTGAATGCTATACTTAGAAAATTGCATTGAAGTTGTTATCTTTGGAATTCAAGATTTCTTTTGGCTTCAACGCTAACTCCGTTCCGTGCTTGTGTAGCCGGGCGGCGTCATTAGCAAAGCCCGGGAATGGCCCAAGGTATCCCTCATACCTTTGGGAGAATAAGGATCGCCGATTGAGGCGAGAGATTATGAGGCTGCCTAGTTCTGAGGGCCCAGGCTAGTGCGGTAAATAAGCCCACCCTAGTGCGCAGACATCCCTCTGAGGGGCGGGAGGATCGAGCGATGGAGCCTGAGAGGGCGACAGGCCGGCTTGAGTCCTCGCCAGCGGCCGACGATGAGGTGTATGGTCCCGTAGGGTTTTGCCCAGCATGTAGAGGCTGGAAGGCCGAATTCTAGATCATCGGCAGAATAATAATAAGAGAGCCGGATCGGCTTGTATGGAAATGGATTCATGTATAAACTTTTTATATAATTGCATCTTGTCTTTGGTATGATTGTATTGGGTAAGAAGGCTGTTATAACGAACCTTGTGAAGAAGGGCCCTAATTAAGAAATATGCTTATTTATGTCAAACAGTGTGGTAGTATTAATTAGAAAATAAATTGATGCGTGAGTAGGGTGGAAAGTGGGAGGATGGAATGCCCTGACGGCACCATCCTACGGATGGGTGGACCCGATTAGTCGGGTAGCTTTCCAACAAATTAAGTGAAAGCCCTACGTTAGATAGTTAGGTTCTTGGGCAACTCTATTCAAGAAGACTAGGCCAGCGGCTGTGCCTTGCATAAGATGAGGAAAAAAGCGTTGTCCCTAGAAATCAAGTCTAGTAGTTGCCCAATTTTTGATCAATTGCCCTATGGGTGATTTGATGTTTAGGAAATCACGCTCCCCCTGCGGGATAGAGCTAGGTCATACCTATAAATCGTATCCTTGAATCTCTACAGGGTCAAGGTGTCGATGAATAGGAAATTTTTTCCCAAGATAAGACTTAGCGGACTATCTTAAGTGTTTCTCCCATTTTTAAAGGGAGGAACCTTACAATTGGTATCAGAGCGAGTTTGGCTCCTAGGAATTGCTGTTTAAGGACTGTTTTGTAATAAATGTTTTACCTAACATAATTAGTAAAGACATCCTACTAAAACAAAAAAATTAAATTGATGTTTGAATGATTGTAGGAAGAGGAAGATGCCTACTCCAAATTTCTAGTTTTCCAATGCATCTTCGAGACTGCTAGTCACTCCTCGAATTTCGAGTTCCGCGACACCATGGTGCAGATATTAGAGAAGATATCCCTCCCTCATTTCTCTCGTATTCAGAGAGGATGGGGTAGAGATTTCTGGAGTCGTGGGCCGAGATACTTCATCATCCGAGCAGATCAGATTGGGAACCTCACCACCGACCTTAAGCGGATTCGTTGGATTGAGAAGCTGAAGATGGTCCGCCTATTTTGGTTCGTCGGTACCCCCAGGGACGACACCTCGGTGACTATAGATGGGGTTCGCATACCTCAGGATCGTTGGGTGTATGACAAAGTGATGCAGGTCTTACCTGCTGATAGAGTAGCAGTGTTGGGACCCACCCCAATCTAGAGTTTACCACCCTTACCATCAGTTTTTAGAGTCTTAGAAACTACAGCGGAACCCCCATATTTCACATATGTGGACCGCTCTACCCTTATGTCAGAGTGAAGCCTAGGAATTTCCCTTGATGTCAAATAAGACTAATTATATTAGTCTCAGATCTTTGTAATAAAACTTGTCCTTGTAAATATTTGGAAATAAAATAATTTCAATGGTTTTGCTCTCCAAAAATTAAGCGTTGTGCAAATATGAATCTTGTAATCTTAAAAATTGTTTTTACGATGATGGCCAGGATGACCACCCTCCACTTCCCAATGCGCTTTATACCGATACCCAGGAGAAGAAGCTCCTGCTCAAGCAAATGCAACCTCCCTCCTTTAAAGGAGAAGGTTCAAAGGTTGAGAAGGATGCTGAAGTCTGGATTGAGGCGATGGACGATTATTTCTCTGCTGCCGGTACTGGAGTAGCAAATCAGTCTATGCTCGCACGGTTTCGCCTCACTGGGTGGTGGAGATGCTAAACTCTGGTGGAAACAGTGGTGCCGTGACAAGGAAGTCACCAAGCATTCTCAAACGTGGGAAGACATCAAGCAGGCAGTGAAGGAAAGATATCTTCCTCCATCCCATGAATCCATAAAGATGAATGAGTTCTTTAGTCTTAGACAGTGCAGCTTAACTCTTGAGGACTACTATTCCAAATTCATTACCCTTCGGAAGTATGCCCCAGCTATGACTACTTCCGAGCAAGTGGCTCGTTTCTGCCAAGGGCTAAATGAACCCCTAGATTCCCGCCTTGAAGCAATGAGGTCAACCACTTTACAGGATGCTCTCATACGAGCAAAGCCCCTTGTGAAAGAAATGAAGGCTAACAAACCGAAGAATCAAAAGAGATCTTACCCTGAGGCAAACCTTAGAGATCAACCCTACAAGAAACCTCAACAGAATTTCCCCTACTACAACAGAGGGCGACAAGGCAACTCTTTTGCCCCCCGCTCGTATGCTGCTTCTTCTAGAGAAGGCCCTCTGTGTTTTGAGTGCAATGAGCCGGGACACTTTAGAGCCAACTGTCCCAAGATGGCAACATCATTCCCCCAAGGTAACAGAGGAAATCAAGGCCGTGGAACCCCTACCCACCAAGGTGCAAGAGGCAGTGGTCGTGGCAGAGGCCGCGGAGGAACAGTTGCTAGAACTGCCTGTGTTATAAGTGAAGAACCAACCTTGGAAGAGGCTGAAGAAGAGCGCGCCACCGTCCATGCGGCAGTAGAACACCAAGGTCCGAATAAACAATTTGGTGTAATCCAAGCCCCCGCCACTCATCACGGTAAGCCATTTCAGCTTTTGATTGATTGTGGCAGTACCCATTCATTCCTTTCTCCTAGGTGCTTGCAAAAATTAAACTTGAGTCAAAAATCAGCTAGCAAAATGATTGTAGAGTTAGCCAGTGGGAAAGAAGTAGTATCTCGCCACTCTATAGGAAACCTTGATTTTGAGCTGGGTAATGAGCAAACTCATGGTCACTTTAGAGTCTTGCCATTAGGAATTTATGATGGAATCCTTGGGATGGATTGGTTAATTGCAAACAAAGCTAGCATTCATTGCAACCAAGGGAGTATCACTTTTGAAAATGAGCATAGCCAAGTAATATCTGTTCAGGGAATCACAGGAAAACCTAAGTCTAGGGTAGTCAAGGCAAAACATCTTCTCAAGGGGACACGTAAGGGTCAGCAAGTTTTCTTAGTCAAACTCAACAAAGTCATTGAACCTAGTATGGAGACAGAACCCTCTTGGCTCCAAGAATTCTCTGACATCTTCCCTGACGAGCTTACAAGGTTACCGCCTCCTCGAGAAGTCGACCATGAAATCGAGGTGATCCCTGGAGCTCAACCCGTCTCAAAAACTCCCTATAAAATGTCCCTTCCTGAAGCCATTGAACTTAAAGAGCAACTTTCCCAACTCATTGAACAAGGATTTGTATGCCCCAGTAGCTCTCCGTGGGGAGCACCTGTTCTTTTCCAAAAAAGGAAGGACGGGACTCTCCGCCTCTGCATAGATTATCGAGGGCTAAATCAAGTCACTGTCAAGAATAAGTATCCTATCCCTCGCATCGATGAACTTCTTGACAGGCTTCATGGGGCCAAAGTCTTCTCGAAAATAGATTTGAGGTCTGGTTACTATCAGATCAAAGTCAAGGAAGCAGATATACCCAAAACAGCCTTTAATACCCGTTATGGCCACTATGAGTTTACTGTAATGTCATTCGGGTTAACCAATGCTCCTGCAACCTTCAACCGCCTAATGCAAGATATATTCCGCCCGTACTTGGATGAGTTTGTGCTTGTTTTCTTTGATGACATCCTAATCTACTCCAAATCAATGGAAGAGCATGAGGAGCATGTGCGTAGAGTTCTGCAATTGCTGCGCAGACACAAACTCTATGCCCAGAAGAGCAAATGTACCTTCTTTACTCATCAAATTGAGTATCTTGGATTCATCGTCTCCAAAGATGGCATCTCAGTAGACCCTGCCAAAGTCAAGGATATTCTAGAATGGCCACCCCCTAAATCAGTTCGTGAAGTTCGTGGATTCTTGGGAATCACGGGTTGGTATAGGATTTTTATCAAAGATTATGCCTTAGTAGCTGCACCCTTGACAGATCTTCTTAAGAAGGATTGCAAAATAGTGTGGCTGCCAATCCATCAAAACAGCTTTGATCAGCTGAAAGTCATTATTACTTCTGCCCCAGTCTTAAAGCTTCCTGATTTCTCCAAAGAATTTGAAGTGGTTACCGATGCTAGTAGTCTAGCACTTGGTGGTGTCTTAGGCCAAGAAGGAAGACCAGTCGCTTATACTTCCCGCAAGCTGAAGCAATATGAAGCAAACTATGCCACCCATGATTTGGAACTCTTAGCAGTTGTTCATTGCCTCAAATTATGGAGACATTATCTCTTGGGAGGCAAATTCCAGCTTGTAACTGACCACAAAAGTCTAAAGTGGATCTTCACCCAGCCTAACCTCAACATGCGGCAAAGGAGATGGATTGAAATTCTACAAGAATATGATTTCGACATCAAATTCCGTCCTGGGAAAGATAATGTGGTAGCTGATGCACTTAGCCGCAAATCTTTCTTGAATGCAATTTCAATGCCAAATAATCCCATACTGGTCAAGGTGGAAGAAGTCTCATCTCATGACCCAGATTATCAGAGGATGATAAAGTTAGTAGAAGAAGGGGGACATTCAGAGAAAGAAAAGAATCTAATCAAGGGATACTCCACTCATGAAGGAAGCCTCTACTTCAATCACAGGCTATGTATCCCTAAGGACCCTGCTTTAAAGAAACTAATCCTCCATGAAGCTCATGATAGCCGTGCTGCAGGACACCCAGGTTATGCAAAAACATTAAATGCGGTAAGAAGGAGCTTTCATTGGACAGGCTTAAAAAATGATGTGCTTCGGTACTTGAATCAATGTCTCTCATGCCAAAGGATCAAGGCTGAAAGAGTCAAGATGCCTGGAAAGCTTCAACCCTTAGATATTCCCCAAATGAAGTGGGAGTGCATTAGTATGGATTTTGTCACAAGTCTCCCCACTGTTCAAGGAGGATATGACTCCATTCTAGTAGTAGTGGACTTACTTACCAAAGTAGCTCACCTTATACCAGCAAAGAAGACCTTCAAAGCTTCTAATGTTGCTCGTATATTCATCAAGGAAGTCTTCAAACTTCATGGTCTCCCAAAAAGGATAGTAAGTGATCGGGATTCTGATTTCACTTCAAAATTCTGGCAGTCTTTATTCCAAGCTCTGGGGACTCAACTTTGCTTTAGCACAGCTTATCACCCAGAGACCGATGGCCAGACTGAAAGAGTCAATCAAGTAATTGAAGACATTCTCAGAGCATACTGTGGACGGGAACCCAGAAGGTGGATTCAATACCTTCCTCTGGTAGAATTTGCCTACAATGCGTCTTATCATCAAAGCATAGGAATGTCACCATTCAAAGCACTCTATGGGCAAGAATGCTTGTCTCCTCTAAATTTCTCTGATCCGACCATAAGAGTTAAGGCATCCAGGAAAATGCTCGAAGAGATGGAGGAACAAACCAAAGCTATCCAAAGGGATATTAAAGCTGCCCAAGATCGACAAAAGCTTTATGCTGACAACAAGAGGTCTGAAAGGATCTTCAAGGAAGGAGACAAAGTTCTTCTACGAGTGCGCCCCAAACGAAGTTCTCTATCACTTGGGAAATATAAGAAGCTCAGCCCTAGGTATTGTGGTCCTTATACAGTTATCAAGTGTCTAGGTAAAAGTGCCTATAAACTCCAACTTCCAGCCCATATCAAAGTCCATAATGTATTTCATGTAAGTTTGTTAAAGCCATATGTCCCCAGTCTCGATCATATTCTTGATGATGAACAAGTTGTAATCCCTACTCAAGGAGTCCTTGAATTACAGCCCAATAGCATCATAGATTCTAGGGAAAGGCAACTCCGAAATAGAACTCTTGTAGAACATCTAGTTCAGTGGAAAGATTACCCTGAAGAGGATGCAACTTGGGAAGATGAAGCTACACTTTTAAAGGATTATCCCCAATTCATGACGAGATGAGGACATCTCGATTTCTTTAAGGGGGGAAGGATGTAACGTACCCATCTTCACTAATAAAGAAATGTCCATGTAATTATGAGTTTTTATGATATAAATATTAATAATTTTATTATTTGAGTCATTTTCACTTAGAATCTTCAAATTCTGAGCCCAAATTTGGAATCTGCGTGCGATTTTACCCTAATATAGGATTTTACAGCATCCAAAACGGACACCGGATCAAGCCTATACGCTAATTTCAATCATTTTAGTTAGAAAACGGCGACCTTTAAACCTTAATAAATGCACGACCACACGTCCGATTGACGAACGGTCTGAACCCCTGCGACCAGGAGAACCTCCCGGACAAAAAAAATTTTCGCCCCCGGGGCGGTCCGGCACGCAAATCGAGGCGGGCGCCCCAAATTTGGGTACCCCGCCCCAAAAATTTGGTCCGTACACACTCACTAGGGCGCCCGTACAATGGCCGCCCAAGAACCAAAGGACGGCCGCCCACTGTTTGGTCCACGCGTACCCTTGGGCGGACACCCAGACCGGATAAGGTACATGCGTACCACTCCTTTCCCAGACAACCGACACCGTACCTTTCCGGTAGACCCATGCAGGCCACTGATCCATAGCCTTTGAAGGTACACCGTCCTTTCGTCCCTGCTTTGCGCAGCGCCCGCACCCTCACCCCTCGGCTATATAAACCCCCGGGGTGCTCCTCAGTCGGCACGCACTTCTGTGTAGCGTATGCCCTGTTGTGCCGCCGTCCGTACCGCCGTAGCGTACTTGCTGCAAGTACAGCCGCCCTTGCAGCCACCCCTCTCACACCCCCTCATTTGGCTCTTTTCAGATAAGCCAATTTTCCTCCATCCTCCTCTTGCCATGGACCAGTGTCCTTAACTCTTCTCCCCCCCCCCCCCTCCCTGTGTGAATAGACTTACAGAGAGGCTTGCAGCAACCCCTCCCAGCCCTCTCCACGTTTTTGCCTTTGGCCTTAAGGACATCTCACAATCCCCCCCCCCTATTTGCGTAGACTTTAGTAAGGGATTTTTGGCTCAAGCGAGGGTTCGTGCGCCATATTCTTTTGCTCATACGGTGAGCAAACGAGCTCAGAATTCAGATCCGACTGAAGCGTTTCGATCGCAGCAGCGAGCTCTACAAGACGACGCCTAAGATGGCCTCATCCCGGAGACGACAAAATATTGCCTCAAGAGACGCACGTAACAACGAGATGGAGGGAGATGCGCCCAATGCGGCTCCAGTCCTCCCTTTTCAAGTCCCTCAAGGAAACGGTGGCCAGGTTAGCTTGGTTAATTTTCAAAAGAAGAGAATTTTTCTTAACTTAGTATTAATGAATGGTGTCTTTTTCTTTTAAAACGAGGACATAAAAGTTATATGAAATTACGAATTATGTGATGTTGTTTTCGGTAAATTTCGTTGAAATTGCTATCTTCATGAATTGTGAATGCTATACTTAGAAAATTGCATTGAAGTTGTTATCTTTGGAATTCAAGATTTCTTTTGGCTTCAACGCTAACTCCGTTCCGTGCTTGTGTAGCCGGGCGGCGTCATTAGCAAAGCCCGGGAATGGCCCAAGGTATCCCTCATACCTTTGGGAGAATAAGGATCGCCGATTGAGGCGAGAGATTATGAGGCTGCCTAGTTCTGAGGGCCCAGGCTAGTGCGGTAAATAAGCCCACCCTAGTGCGCAGACATCCCTCTGAGGGGCGGGAGGATCGAGCGATGGAGCCTGAGAGGGCGACAGGCCGGCTTGAGTCCTCGCCAGCGGCCGACGATGAGGTGTATGGTCCCGTAGGGTTTTGCCCAGCATGTAGAGGCTGGAAGGCCGAATTCTAGATCATCGGCAGAATAATAATAAGAGAGCCGGATTGGCTTGTATGGAAATGGATTCATGTATAAACTTTTTATATAATTGCATCTTGTCTTTGGTATGATTGTATTGGGTAAGAAGGCTGTTATAATGAACCTTGTGAAGAAGGGCCCTAATTAAGGAATATGCTTATTTATGTCAAACAGTGTGGTAGTATTAATTAGAAAACAAATTGATGCGTGAGTAGGGTGGAAAGTGGGAGGATGGAATGCCCTGACGGCACCATCCTACGGATGGGTGGACCCGATTAGTCGGGTAGCTTTCCAACAAATTAAGTGAAAGCCCTACGTTAGATAGTTAGGTTCTTGGGCAACTCTATTCAAGAAGACTAGGCCAGCGGCTGTGCCTTGCATAAGATGAGGAAAAAAGCGTTGTCCCTAGAAATCAAGTCTAGTAGTTGCCCAATTTTTGATCAATTGCCCTATGGGTGATTTGATGTTTAGGAAATCACGCTCCCCCTGCGGGATAGAGCTAGGTCATACCTATAAATCGTATCCTTGAGTCTCTACAGGGTCAAGGTGTCGATGAATAGGAAATTTTTTCCCAAGATAAGACTTAGCGGACTATCTTAAGTGTTTCTCCCATTTTTAAAGGGAGGAACCTTACACCAAGGGTGTCTTCTTCTTCCACATTAACCTGTGCCACAATTTCATTTTCATCCTTTTCTTTATCTACTAAAAGGAAAGCAACATCCACCTCCCCTTCACTGGTAGAAGAGCTACTAGTTTCTATTTCAAAATCTAAAGAGCTAGTAGACTCCTCATCACTAGAATCCTGCTCACCTACATCTTCCAAAAACTTTCTACTATGCATATTAAAAAGCTTCCTTTTACCTTTTTGGTTGTAGAGGCATACAGTACCATGTATCGAATCTTGCATTGCTCCCACTGCTTGCAACCAAGGTCTTCCAAGAATGATTGGCTCCTAACCCTGCTGGCATAACAGTACCATGTATCCAATCTTGCATTGCTCCCACTCCTTGCAACCAAGGTCTTCTAAGAATGATTGGATAGGCTCCTAACCCTGTTGGCATAACATGAAAATCCACAACTGTTTTAACATCATAGACCTCCACTTCAAGGGCTTTAACTAAGCCTAAACACTTGAACTTTTGATGGTTGGCCAGACATATACGGAAACCTAAAACAGTAAGACCAAGCTGCTCCACACAAGAGTGAGTAATGACACATATTTGAGCACCACCATCTACATAAGCATGCCCCATACTTTTTCCTTTATGCCAAACATCTACAACTGGGCAAATATCTGGAAGTTCTTCAATAGAGAGAACCTTCACTGATCCCTTCTTTGGCTTTTCTTCAATTGGATTAACAAGACTCTTCCATTCCTTCCTTAGTTTGGGCACCATTTCAATCAATTGTCCAAAAGTCACATTTACCTTTTTGTTGGTGATGTCAGACTTCAAGAAGCTATAGCTTGATTAGCCATCCCCCAATGGAAAATCAGACTTGGAATTTTCTATGAGGTCTCCTCTTTCTTTTGGCTTTGGCGTCCTCTCCTTCATGAACCTTCCCTTTTTTCTTGGTGGACCCTGCAACACCTCTTCCTTCCCTCTCTTCAGTTGTCCTCTTCCCTATTGGCATTACCACCACTTCTTCCTAATTCTTTGTCCTTTCTAAGACCACCACATTCACTACCTTAGTTTTCCCTTTTTCTTCATAAGTTAACCCACTAGGACCTGCTTCACCTTTAATTTCAATACCATAATCATTTGATCTATTAGGCAACTGTGAAGGTAGAGGATACATGTCACCTCCCATTCTTGGTAGTTTGTCACAGTCAGGGCTTAGATGTCCCAGTTCTCCACAATTGTAACATGTGGGTATAAATCTACGTCCCCTGCCATATCCACGGCCTCCACTATTTCCTGCCTGGCCTTCACCATTGGCTTGGTAAAAACCTCTTCCCTGTCCTTATCCACCACCTATATTACTCATAAGATTCGGGTTAAGATTCTTCATTAGATCAACCATTTGTCGCATGTCATGCCTTAGCCCATCATCTATGGTAGTGGCTGCTAATAATGCTGGCTTTATTTGAGGCATGGTGTGGACAATTGATGAATCAGTATTGTACATATGCCAAAAAACCAAACTCAAAAAAGCTCCCAACACCGCTAACTCACGGTCTATCTCTGCTACGATGAGGTCCACAATAGAAGAGCAACTCAATGCTAGACTAAGCCTAACACAAACGGGCAAGCCAATGTAACAGGCTAATGTGAAAGGTCTAATAACTAGTGTTAAGAAAATACTAATCTAGCGCTAATGAAGCTCTAAAACACCACTAATGTTAGATTCAAAGCCCACTAATTGTGCTTTAATCCAAGAGAGAACACAAAGGAAGAGATAGTGAAACAGTCAAAACTACGTAAGAGAATGAGGGGGAAAAAAGAACATAAGGCTTTTATAATCTTGTTCGAGGTCCCCTTGCATAAATTTTAGGGTTTACAAAATAAACTGCCCCGATGTATGTGTGGTTTTAGGGTTTGTATAATGAATGGCCTTTATTTAAGCATGATTTTAGGGTTGGTAAAATGAATGGCTTAGATTTAAGCATAGTTTTAGGGTTAGTAAAATGAACGGCCTTAGATTTATTGAGGGTATCTCGATTGAGATACATGGACAACTTCGATTTTAACCATGTATCTTGATCGAGATAAAGTTACGTACGAGTGGGATCACATCTTAGTATTGAGATACATGGATGGCTCCGGTTATAACCACGTATCTCGATCGAGATACATTTATGGCTAAGATCACATCTTAGTTTCTCAATCAAGATATATGAACGAGTGAGATCACATCTCACTATCTTGATCAAGATATGTCAACAATTGAGATCATATTTCCATATCTCATTTGAGATACATGGACCATTGAGATGGCATCACTGTGCATGCTAAATATACATCCAAGTGGGCATGTCAACCAAGATCCCTTGTGACATTGACGTGGATCCCAGTGGTCTTCGTATCTCGATGAAGATATCAAGGTGGCAGTGATGTGTTTTAGTGACATGGACCAGAGGCTGCTAGTGTGTCAGTTGTTGATGTCTCGATCAAGATATTGGGCTTTTGGCTAGGGGGCACGTGTCAAGTTGTTATTGATGTTGATATGTCGATTGAGATAGCCCGCTCATGAGTTTTACTTCTTACGTCGATGTCCTATTTTCCTTGAGAGTGAACAAAAGTGAGTACCTTTACCTTGCATCCACCCTAAATCATAGTATGAAAAATCCAAAAAGGTGTTGTATTGGTTATTTTTTAATGTGATGTATTCTATGATTATGCATATACAGGATGCATAAACGCCTATGGAGGCTTGGGGCACCTTAGTGAAGATATACCATATAAATACCCAACCTCGAAAGATGCGGCTAAAGTAGAAGCTACATAATGTGACCAAAGGGACGCTCAGTATAAATGATTACTCAATGAAGGTTAAAGGGCTTGCAGATGCCCTTCTTCTATTGGATCTCCAGTAGATGATAATATGATGTCCGTGACCTTGAATGGTCTTGGTAAAGAATACAACCCGTTTTGGACCTCCATTGAAGTTTGGAAGAAGGACTTTCCTGTTTTTTAGGAACTGATTGCTCTCCTCATCTGTTAAGGAGATGAATATTGGGGGAAGTTTATCCTTTGGAAAATCACATGAGCAGGCCTTCTACTCAGATACATGTAGAGATAGAGACAAATCATCATCTAGAGGTCGAGGAGAAGGCCGTTTTGGAAATAGAAATCACAAGCAGCAACATGAATCTAATGTACAAACAACTCGTAGTCGAATACTCAAAAGAGAAGGAGCCATCTCTAGATCCTACTGCCCACCTAGGCTTTATTCAACAAATACTTCAGTGCTTGATGGTCTATGATCACCACAAAGTGATGCCCTAATAAATAGTGTCTGAATTTCTGAAATTAGGACATTATGGCCAAACCCTCCCGCTCTGTGGTTGAGTAGTTTATCTCGGCCCTATTGAGCTACTTACTTGCATAGATGGATAGGTCTATCCATCTTTAGTTCTACATCTAGTTGTGCGAGCACTTCTCCTACTGCTAGTGCACTTGCATCCGTGTGCACATGGAAGATCAACTCCCAATTTGGGGTGATGAGTACCAGAGCATGCACCAGCATGTGCTTGACAAAAGTGAAGGCTCTCTCTTGATATGGGCCCCAATAGAAGGGAACATCCAAGTGGAGCATGCAATTGAGCGAAAAATAGATATCTGCATGCATGCAAACGAATCGGTGTTGGTAGTTTAACTTGCATGCGGTTAAGGATAGTAGCCAATGGCTTCAGTCCTAGTGGAGCCGCCATAGGGTTAGAAGAGGAAAATGCTGAGGGAAGAGTAAGGGAATGAGGAAGAACCCTACGACGACTAATTCGAAGAGGAGAACAAAGGGGTGAATTACATCCAGAAGCTCTAGTCTTCGGGGGCATACATAACACTTCTCTCACCATGATAAAAAATCACCAAATAATAAAAGGAAAAATTTTGAGACTATCCTTGACCTCTAGGAGAGTCCCACCGTGATCGCCAAATTTTGTCTTAGATGTGGATTACTTTGCCGATCCTCGCTAGGGAACTAGCAGACTATCTACACAATCACTATGGTTTAGGGAAAGGGAGTGTGGATCCTCTTAGGGAAGTATACTCGCCAAGGCTTGGTCGACCTCACTGGCTCAACATATAATACCTATGCTCCACACTATCCACCGTGCTCTCTGGCCACCTCTTAGCACCGCAGTATCCCCACATACCACTCATTCACACCACACATAGAGATAGAAAATACCACAAGAGAGTAATATTGTATACCAAAAATGCAGAGAGAAGAATACACTTGAGGAGAGTGTGATCCCCTTTTCTCCTCCCCCCTCTTCTTACAACCCTGGCTCCTTCTTGGGTGTCCTCCTCCTTGAAGTTCCAACCCTTCATCATGTTGTGTAGAGGGAAGATCCTCCGCTTTACATGTCACACTCATCAAGAAAAGCTAGATGGTGCTCAAAGAGGATCTCACCCTGCCTTGGGAAAGGGAGAGGGGTGTTCCCTCCATGAGTATACTTGACCAAAGAGGTGGCCATGCACATCCCTCAGGTGGATAGTACTCGTCGATGAATATCTCTCTACTGTAACGGAGGGGTGTTCCACTCATGAGTACCTTTGGAGTGGGTCATGCACATCATAAGTGCAACTAGTAGTCGGAGGACCCGATGGGTAGGAGACGTTACAGGGCACCGGCGGTGACGGCGATCAAAGTGTGGTCACGGAGGTCGGAGGTGATAGTGGGAGGAGTTGCTCTTGGTGGAGTATGGAGGACCTGGCTTCCTGTCCACACCAAGTATCTCCACGAACAATATATGTCTTATCACCCAACAAATTAATTCATGATCAATCTCAAGAGCAAGAGGCTTCGTGACCATTTATATAGGTCTAGACACTACATCTTTGATGAGTGTTACTATAGACCTTAGATAATCTCCAAGACAAGGGCACCAACTTTAGAGTCCTTATCAAGGACATGAGCATGGATAAGTTGGTAGAAAACTTACTCAATCAATTAGGCTAGCAATGGTAGGGCTAGCCCCAAGGGTAACCTTAAGGCTAGCCCCAACTAATTCCTCAAGCTAGACATCCACTGAGAGATATAGTTTAGTGTGCAATTTACCGCCAAAATCATACAAGTATAGTGTCTATTATTGAGGCCTTTGTGCTCATTACCAGCACCATAAGAACTATGACACAGCTCATTACCAGCACCATAAGAACTATGACACAGCTTATTATTGGTATCAAGGAAACTCAATAGGGTGGACTATGGCACCATGATAGATGCTTCCCTGTGCCAAGGAAACCATTAGCCTTTTCCAACCCCACCAATCGCTCCTCAATCTCAGCACAAGCTCTAGTGCTTGTGCCAAGGAAACCATTAGCCTTTTCCAACCCCACCAATCATTCCTCAATCAGCACAAGCTCTAGTGCTTACCTACAAAAACTCCTGACCGAGAGGTATATGTAGACCCCCCCATAAATCCACCTCTAGTACTACCACCTTAATCAGCCACACCAGTACAATAATCTACCTGTAGAGATAGAAACCTAGAAATTGAGTCTTATGAATAGCAAGACCCATACAAGCAACAATAATATGATCCCTATATGGACATGCTCCAACCATAGACTCTACCTCTCTATTTGAAGCCATGGTGCAACAAAGAGCTAGAGAGACCTCAAAAATATGGTACGTAGTAAAGAGAATGTGAAGAAGAGGGAGACCTTGAGTTCCTTGCAAGAAAACACACACACACAAATACATAAGAGAGAGAAAGACACAACAGAGAGATGGATGCTTGAATTTTCGTCTATCTTCTTTTCTTCTCTATAACCATAAACTAAAGGGATAAGAGTACATATTGTAAGGAAAAGTACTCTCTTACTATAACATATAATGATCAGTCTATAGTGTGAACCCGACTATATGAGCTGGCGCTATAACTATGATATACTCTAGTAATCCAAGTGTGGCTCTGTCACACAGCCTTTCATCCCACTGACAGTATATCAACCGTAATCTCACTAACTATGCTAGTGGCATAAGTGTGGAAGCTATCACCTAGGCAGATTATAAATGTCCACAACACTAGTTGAGCTCGATATCTCAACACTCCCCTAAAGAGAATGCAAGGGAGAGGGAGAGCTTGAGTTCCTTACAAGCAAACACATAAGAGAGATCAAGACACAAGATAGAGATGGATGGCTGAATTTTCTTATATCTTCTTCTCTTCTCTACCATAAACTAAAGAGATAAGAGTACATATTATAAGGAAAAGTTCTCTCCTAAAAAATGGTCGATCCATGGTGTGAACCTGACTATATGAGCTGACATTATAAGTATGCCATATGCTAGTAATCCAAATATGGCTGCCTATCATGCCACCTGATCCTCTCTGTTGACATATACCCCAGATCAACATCACCTACTAGAATCTTCTCCCTCTCACAAAGTGATGATGTACCTCAATGCGCTTTGCCCTAGCATGATATAATAGGTTATTGGCCAACTGTGTGTGTTACTACTTATGTTATGATGATAAATGACAATGGCCCTGTCCCACGGACTCACCCATGTCACCAAATAGCTTCTAAAACCGATAGCCCTCACAAGCTACCATAGCATCCCCCCTCTGTACTCAATAAGATAATTGTTGGTTGTTTCTTATTTTTTTCGGGAAAAAGATCCTTCTATTAGTTAAAGAAAAAACAACCACCACATAGGGCTAGATACAACCACGAAGGGCTAAATACAAACTCTCCTCATTTAAGGGCGGGAATCACATGATCATAAGGGGGAAGAGACACTTCTCCTTTGACCACTCTGTGAGGAGAAGGCTATCTCATACAAGGGGAGGGAGAGGGAAAAACCACATAGGTGGTCTGTAATGTCAAATGGGGTCACTGCCTCTATCTGTGAGAGGAAAGGGCCAGGCCTCCAAAGCCTCAAGAGAGAAAGCTTCCCACAACTTTTGCATGCGGTCAGAACCTCCCTGTAACTTTTGCATGCGGTCAGAACCTCCATGTAACTTCCCCCACTAACCGCAGAGGGTGTGAATGATATCAAGCCATATGCTCCTAATGGTCTCAACTGGTGGAGTGTGGGTACCCTCGATTACTTCATTGCATCTAGCACCCTAAATGTGCCAGGCTGCTATGCTACTGTAAAGCTCCCATCTCTAGCATGATCTTAGTTGCCAGTCGGGCTGCCTAGTCCTCCCCCATCCTCCTTGTAAGCCTTGACCACTCCAGCCTTTGTGGCCTAGGTGACAGTGCCCCATGTAATGATCTAGGTCGATGACCTGTCCATAGTGAAGATGCAAAGAATCTGCTGCCAAATCTGTTGAGCCTTTGGCAATCGTAAATGCAATGTCTCTAAGACTCCTGGGGGTAGCCTCACCGCGGGCCAAGTACCGACCGCCAAACTCTTATGTGCCATCAACCAAAGAAAGAGTGATCTTTCTAGGCTGAAAGCTGTCCCATAGTCTCTTCCAAAAATCAGAAAGGAAGCATTGTGAGAGGCCCTAAGACTACCAATGTGCTGCTACTGTCCGTGTGCCATCTATCTCAAGCATCTGGATCCTACAACCTAGCCGCGCTGTATATGCAAAGAAGGGGGCATCCAAAGTCTCCTCTCCCGATCCGCTGGATCATGCCAAGTCCACTCTCTCAAGTTCCACTAGAGGTGCATGAGAGGTCGGCACTCCCAGATCCATAGCTGCCATAATCTCTTCCTAGCCACCTTGGCCAATGCTAGATCTATGTGCCATTCTCGTGCCTGAAAACCAAACACCCTCACCCTCTACAAGGTGCAACCACTGAAATCCTCCAAAGGAAACTCAGATCTCTCTAGTCTGCCATGGGATCCAATAGAAAAAGTGAGCAGACCACTGTCCTCATATGCTCCGTGGACTGCCACTAGGATATCATGTCTGGTAAACACACCTAGCCACGCTGGGGGGGTCGGATCTGGGGGAGTGAGGCACTTCTGAGGGATAGCTGAGTCGATGTCGATGCTGAGCCTATCTTTACCCCGGATCCCTATCATGCATCGCTCATGCACCTTCAGGGGTAACTGTCTATGGGAGATCCAATCTCCAAGAGACCTGGCTGGTCCCATGCTCAAGGCACCCCAAGAAACGTGCGGTCGAGCCCCTAGCATATGGCCACTGGGTAAACATATTAGGGTGTTCTAGACCAAAGGCTGCCGAAGCCACTCCTATGATGCACTGGAGCTATCTGTCTGAGGGCGACCTAAGGTGATCCCAAGCACGAAGTAAGCCAGCTACAAACCTATCCTCAAAAGCTAGGCTAAAACCACGGGCTCGCAAGGGCCCCCAAGATCCATTTGGCACTCTACGGGCTATGGGCCTCCAAGACTCGAAGTGCGGGCTGAAATCCGGGCCAACAGGAAATCCCTCCAAGGCTCACCACTGGGATGAAGGCCTCTAGCAATCAACTTGCCCAGCAGGGTGCGGATCTAAATAACCAGGTCAACAAGGCTGAATAATCACTCTCCATGTCACCTTGGCCTTGGTTGGCCTCCTAGCACTTCCGGCCCATGAGAAATTTCAGATTAGTCGGCTGTACCTAGACCATACATGCCCAAGAAAAGGCCCAGTACAAAATGATGTACCACATGGTGGCAAGAAGTACCTGGTTCGCCACCCCACCACCTTGCCTGCTAGTGAGAGCCTTGCTGAGCTCCAATATAGAAGCTTCTTTCGAATACTTGAAATAATATGGCATATTCTTATCAGACATCAAGGCATGTTTGACTTCTACAATGTGCCTATTTTTCCTTTCCACAACACCATTCTATTGCAGAGTGTACCTGCATGTGAAGTACCTGGTTCGCCACCCCACCACCTTGCGTGCTAGTGAGAGCCTTGCTGAGCTCCAATATAGAAGCTTCTTTCGAATACTTGAAATAATATGGCATATTCTTATCAGACATCAAGGTATGTTCGACTTCTACAATGTGCCTATTTTTCCTTTCCACAACACCATTCTATTGCAGAGTGTACCTGCATGTGAATTATCTCTTGATTCCCTGATTTCTCAAGAAATCACTAAAGTTGTCGGAGAAATACTCTCCCCCACCATCTGATCTCAAGCATTTTATTTGCATGCCTTTTTTCTTCTCAACCAAGGCTTTAAATCTCTGAAAGTGCACAAACACTCCCACACTTTCCTAGTGTGATCATCAATGGTCTCACATAATACCTACAACCTTTGTAATTGTTGCAGTTTTGGTCAATCCCCATACATTCGAATGTATAATATCTATTAGCCTTGCACTTGTACTTTTCATGTGGGAAATCATGTTTGGCCTACTTACCAAGCTCGCATGCTTGGCCTACTTACCAAGTTGGCATGCTTCACATACTTTATGCATACCATCAACCTTAAACTTTGGTAAACTTACAATAATATTTTGGGCCTGCATCATAGACTTCATCCCACTGTATATTCATGTGACCAATGTAATCTGCACAATGACACCTGTCCTATGTGCAAACATAGCTGCCTTCACCTGAGGCATGTTCACGTCCAAAGTAAACATTGTGCTATTTCTGTTACCCTTCGTAACTAAGGGGAGATTGGTTTTGGAAGTCTTCCACAAAACACTCTTGATGATTGAACCTCACTTGCAAACCCTGCTCACCAACATAATTCAAGTTCTTCATAATGTTTGAAACATGAAGTACATTTGCCAAGTACTTCATTTTTCCATCCTGTATAGACAATTACACTTTACTAACATGTCCAATGGGGTGTGCAGTATCATCACCTATTTCTACATAACTTGGTTTTTCCATTTTGTACATGTCTCTAAAGCACTCACCACATGATTGGTCATGTGGTTAGAGGCACCAAATTCCACATACCAAACATCTCCAGATCCTGACACATCTCTTATTGTGGAATTGAGCATATGTTGCATCACAAACAATTGCTCGCTTTTGTCTTATCACCAAGTTTGCTTGATGATGCATAGTTGCCTTACTGTAACTTTCCACTTTTGGTATCATTCTGTTTTTATAGCAATCCTTTGCCATGTGTCCTAGTTTGCCATAGTAATAGCACTCTATGTTATTTGTATTTTGATATCTTTGCTAACCACGTCGGTCCCTTTGGCTTTGCCTCTAGAGTGGCCTCTTTCACCTATTTGTGCATTTAATTCATGCTGTTGTGATACCCAATGATTTTTATTTCTAGAATGTCCTCTACCTCAACCTCTAAATGATGGTCTGCCTTTGTCTTTGCATGTATTTGAGTAGAAGGCTTGCTCATTTGAATTCCTAGAGGATGAACCTCCCCGAATATTTATCTCCTCACGAATGAGAAGCGCAATCAGTTTCTAAAAATCTGGAAAGTTCTCTTGAACTCTAATGGAGGTCAAAAACTAGTTGTATTCCTTGCCAAGACCATTCAGGGTCATCGAAACAATATCATCATCATCCTACTAGTGATCCAATAGAAGCAAAGGCATATGCAAGCCCTTTAACCTTCACTAAATAATCATTTATACTCAGCTTTCCTCTGGTTACATTATGTAGCTCCTATTTGTTGGATCTCAAGGAGTGTTGCCTTCTTAATAGGAAAGCACTCTATTATGACTATTGGTTGTTCTTTGGGATATCTCATTTCCATATGCTCAACGTGGTCTTTTTGTCAATATAAAAGTGTATCATCATGTCTTGTATCTCTCTCAACTTCTTGTAATCAAGGCTAGTTTGTGCTATGAGCTTCATCCTCCAGGTGGTATCAAAGTCGAAACGGCTTAAGAGTCTTATATCCTTAACGGTTCTATTGAAAAATCTTTGATTATAAGCAATGATTGGAGTGTACTCTATAATTATGTAGTTCAAGTAGGTCTTTTTGAAATGGGAAGGTACAGGAGATCTCGGGAAGCGTGTCAACAAAAAAATATAGATGCAAGAGAACACTAGATTAGGTCCCAACAGCCTCCCCAAGCATGTGCCAAAAGCATCCCCGCTTGAGTTATAGATTTATTACTTCAAAAATAGGTTACATGGCTATTTTGCCCAAGCTTGCTCTACAAGCTTTCTTTTTACAAAAATTGGATGGTAAAATATTTTAAAAATCTCACTCCCGTGTGGACAGTCCTGCAGGTTGAGGAGACAACCGGGAGGTTGTAACTATCAGCACAAACAGGACATTAAACACATTGATGGTTTTACCACATTGGATTCACTCATAATATTCACTCCCAGTGTCCTCACATGCATCGCACGTGTCTTAGAGTTTATTGAATTCACTCACAAATCAAACTCACAGAACCTTTATAACGCGTCACACATGTCTTAGAGTTGATCGGATTCACTCATAGTCAAACTCCCATAATCTTTACACCCGTCACACATGTCTTAGAGTTGATTGGATTCACTCATAGTCAAACTCCCATAATCTTTACACCCATCACACATGTCTTAGAGTTGATTGGATTCACTCACAATCAAACTCCCATAATCTTTACATGTATCACAAATGTCTTAGAGTTGATTGGATTCACTCACAATCAAACTCCCATAATCTTTACATGTATCACAAATGTCTTAGCGTTGATCAAATTCACTCATAATCAAACTCTTATATTGAATTCACTCACAATGTCTTCATACGCATCGCATGTATTCATAGAGCACACCACACATCTCATACATGTCACAACTGGTTGAATTCATTCACAACCAACTAGGGTCACCCTCTAAAGAATTAGATTTGCTCTTAATTTTTATACCACATTGGGTCACCCTCATCAAGAATTAATTCATAAGAGTTGATCAGATTCACTCACAATCAAACTTACACATTCCTTACATGCATCACACATGTCACAGTTGATTGGATTCACTCATAACCAACACTCAATTTGTGATAAGTTATCTGTCACAGATAAATACCACTTAAGTATTCATCATAGACATGTAAAAGAGACATTGTATCAAGGACTTCTATGTGTAATAAGTTAGTGTCCCATATCACCAGAAATTATCCCACACAAATCTAGAGATAAGTATGCATCGTAATACCTCACACATGATTAATCTTGTGTACCATACCACAAGACTAATACATAGTGAAAATTTTATAAAGTATAGTTCAAGATGGAAGGGCCATTTCCTTCCAGAAGTTCTACTTTTGATGCATAAAAACACTCCTTGAAATTTACAAAAAGTCTTAAATAAAATTTGTTGTAGAGATAATTAAATGAATATGTTACCCTAAGAGTCGGAGTAGTCGTCGTGGTAGTCTTGTTCTTCATTATCGTCAATCATATTGAGTCCATATGAAATAAACTTACATAACAAATATTAAATAACAAATTATTTTACTTAATGACGTAAAATAAAATCTAAAAGTAAGAGAGTTTTACCTTGATGTATTGTTGGCTACTACAAAATGAAAAAGTATAAAGAATTTAAAATAATTTGCGAATAACTGAAAATGTAATTATTCGATAAAGATGAGGACTTATCGTGTGTAACTCAAGATGATAATTGTTGGAAACTCAACATGGCTCCATGGTAGAGATCATTGGTATAACTTGCACATTATGCTTACACCACATATAATAACATGCCTACCCTGATGCGCAAACTCAAGACTATGATTACGGCATAATTGCTTAAGAAATAATCACACAGCCTAGAATAATGTTGGCCCGAGCTAGGTGCCTAACCAAAAATTTTACTCATATCTATTGGCACATCTAGAGTCATTAAGTCCAATGTCTAAATGTTGAGAGTATAACAATAATGCTCAAGTCGATCTCGTCATGACACCACTAGAGTGATCCACATATCTATCAAAACAGGAGGGCGAGAGTACGTAATCGACGACACTGATGATGATAATCGCTTTTTTCTTTCTTTTTTTTCTTTATAATAAATAAAAAATAAAATTCCTTCTCTTCTTACTTACTTACTTTCTTTCTTTTCTTATTCTGCTTCTTTTCCTTATCTTCTTCTTATTATTCTTATTTTTATTCTTTCTTTCTTTCTTTTTTTCTTCTTCTTCTTCTTTTTTTTCTTTGTCTTTTTCTTTATCTTTATCTTCTTCTCTTTCTTCTTTTTTTTCTTTATCTTTTTTCTTCTTCTCTTTCTTCTCTCTCCTCTTCTCCTTCTTCTTTTTCTTTCTTCTCTCTCCTCTTCTTCTTCTTCTTCTTCTTTCTTCTCTCTCCTATTTTTCTTTTTCCTTCTTCTCTCTCTTCTTCCTTTTTTTCTCCTTCTCCTTCTCTTTTCCTTCTTCTTCTTCTTCTTCTCTTGCGGCTTTGCTCACGCTCCTATGCGGCTTGCTTTTATCCCACATGATGCTGTTGAGCATTGATGGAGAAGGTATAAAAATAGAAAATCGCCTTCTCTATTGTATTTATCTCTCCTAAGAGACACACGTGCAGCGCACTTGAGGTTGTCGCCATCAACCGTTAATGTGTCGGTCGATTTTACGCATGTCTCAACATCGAACGTCGATATGCCGGTTGATAGTGCACTTGGTGCCGTCGAACGTTGACGGTGTAGTGCATTGGTATGGATTTCATCATTGGATTATCTTATAGTTCCAGATATGATTCCATATTTGTGATGCTCAATAGATTTACAAAGGTTGCACATCTTATACAAGAAGACCTTCACTACATTGCCATGATATTCTTATGAGAGATCTTTTGCTTACATGGATTACGTTGTAGAATTGTAAGTGAGAGAGAGCCCTTCACGCTGCCGATGCTTCCACCCATCCAACACAAAGCCTTATACATATTAGCCTAACCTGCCTGGCGCCTCAAAGACCTTACTGACAAGCAAGATGCTAACCAGCCCCTGGTAATTGAAACTGTGAAAACCTTGACCTCGGTTGATACTCCTTTACTTGGCTCTGCATATGCACTTACTGCTGATGTTGGCAAAACGGCAGTTGCTCATGAACATAATACACAATGAACTTAATTAATTAAGGCATAACAAGAATTAATGAAAACACATAATGGGGCATAAGCATAGGATCATATTATCATCTCCTTTTCTCTTCCCCTTCATATAAGATACAATGGGGTGCTTATGGCAATGGATGAGTGATTCTTGGGCTACCCCTCTAGTCCACTCTCTAGTTTAACCCCCCAAGCATGTGGGTGTTCCCCACTCCCTTATGTAACCTCCAAAGTTTTCCCCACTATGCAAAGTTTACTTGGACTTGGGCATCATTTTTTGAAGCAGGACTTCTCTTGATCTTAACATAGATTATCATCCTGAGTTCGATGGTCAAACTAAAAGGGTTAATCAAGTTATCGAAGACGCCCTTGGGGCCTTTTGTGGATGTGAGCAAAAAAAGATGGTTAAACTATCGACATCTAGTAGAGTTCGCCTATAATGCCTCTTATCATCGAAGTATTAGTATGAGTCCATTGAGCCCTACCTAGGCATGGACTTTTATGACATAGGTCTATGATAAGGTTGGTGTGTAATTATTGGGCAATAATTATACATAATGCCCTATTAAGTGCAAAGGACCAAAGTTACCATGCTACCACTACCATAATCTTTTAAAATGTATTTTCTTTCATCCTCCCCCCAATGCACCTTAAGTATAACAATACAAAATTATAAAAGGTCAGAACTTGTAGGTGTGGTACAGACTGTATGACAAGAAAATCCTTAAAGGACATGGGTAGTTATGTCCTTACAAGTCTTCGATGCAGTTTTAATTGGTTGGTACAATATTAGGTAAACTTGTAGATTCAGCTCTCTCGACTCATGCCTCCAGACTCTTGGCTCACGTGTCCAACCGCACGACACATGTGTCTAAGCTCACCTCTTACATCTCCATGCTCACATTTGGCTAGACTTATGTCTTTTTTTTCCCATGGGACTGTGGGCTCATGCCTTCCAACTTGGGAGATGGTTTGACCTAGTTTTTGAAGTTTTATGAGATTTTTTGGACTTGATGGGAATGATTAAGGTTTTAACCATAGTTTAAGGTTTTTGTGCAAGTAATTATGTGTTTTTTAAATTGTTTTTGGTTGATTTCACATGTGTCTAAGCTACAATTCCATCAACGCATGAAAAACATGAACGAAGATAAACTTTCCCACTCTAATCCACACTTAACGGAACCCAGTGCTTATATTTTTGAAATGGATTCCACTCTTATTCACAATTGCTAAGCTAGTCCTTAATTGAATGAAATGAAATGCAAGCATTGTAGGTTGCATTTTCTAAAACAACCCTTAGTTGTGGAAATAGTGAAAAACCAAATTCACCTTTAGTTGTGACTTACGCAACACTATTTAATTAATGAAGCATCATTTCAACATACCGAGTGATATTTTCTTAAAGGGGCTTATTTTTGATTGGAAGCTTATTTCTCTCTCGTGACCAATTTATATGCCGGAGTGCTGCGGAAACGCCATCGCTGCGAAACTCGTGCAGAAACCCTAGCGCGCCATCGTTTCAGTTCTGCGAAGCTCAGTTCGCGCTTTCGGTTGGTTTTCAGAAGCGGTTTGAAGCGCTTTGCGATTCCCATCAATTGCGGGAGCTCTACAGCGGAAATTCTATCTCCATAGCCGTCGTTATTTCCAGGTATTGTTTTTGTCTCGGCTTTTTTATTGCTTGTGTTCTACGAGTCTACAGATCTAAGAAGGCTATCAAAAATCCTCAAAGTCAGCCGTCATATATATTAGGCTTGGTCTGGGGCATCTGATCTTTTGATGTGATTCATGAGCCTAAGGTCAATTTTGCAGACTCCATCTTCCTTCAAAAGCATGTGTTTGCATCCTATGACCCCTAAAAACCTTTCCTCTTGATGGTTGGTCGATTAGAAGGTCTTTAGGACTTTGTTTAAGGCATTGGGAGAATGCACTTGCAGCAAAACATTCAAGGTGTATCTCTCCACTTCATGCCCGAGGCATGCAGGTAAGATCTTTAGAGCAAACCTTAGTACACAGCCCGGGGAAGCTTGTAGGACACACTTGCAATTGGGGGCCTGACAAACAGGAAACATAGCCACAGGAAGTTGCCATGATGAAACTTATGCTTAGGTCGGAGGGGAAGTGAGCCTAGCATGAATTTGACCAGCAAGTTAATCAGATGGATTGGTTTTTCATGAGATGAGATGGCTCTATTGATGCTAACTAGTGCTGGATCATCTTCAGGACACCCCTGGTTTAGCTGGCTTCAGACATATCACCTGGCTGCCTCCTATGCTGATAATCTGGCAAGAATATGAGGAACTAGATTGTTGCTTAGTTACACGCATATCTCTCTCCTTCTCTTGTGCTATCTATTTTCTGCACTCTACTTGCTCTTGTGGTCTCAGATTTGGTTATCATCTCCGCTGCGTATTTTGACATGGTATCAGAGCCCTAGGCTCTTGATAGATCTTGGGAGTTTTCTAAGCAAGAGGGGGACTGTTGCGTTGGTGATTGGTGGATTGTTCGGGACTGTTCAGGAAGAGAAGAAGCAAGAGGACGGCGGGCTGAGTTGCTGGACAGCCACTTGGAGGTGTAAGTTTTTTTTCCCACCCACCCACCCTTTCCAGTTACATCCCCGTGATGGCAGATTTGTTAGAGATGGCTGAGAAGCATGTGAAGATCCCAACACTCCCCACGTTCCCAGTGGACCGTCAGTTGGACGGGAACAATTACGGCATATTGAAGGTTATGATGGAGTCTGTGCTAGAGTCATATGACCTTGCTGATTTCATCGTTGTGGGGGCTCCACGGCTGGAAGCAGAGGAAGGGGAGTTACAATCAACCAGAAAGGATCGTGAGGCACAGGCATAGATGTGGGATCGTGTCAACGCCAGGGTCTGTTCCTTTATCTTCCTCAACTGCACACCGCAAATAATCAATCATGTAAAGCATATGACGTTGGCCAGAGGCATATGGCAGCACTTGGCTTCTCTTTACAACACGGTATCGCCCATGAAGAGGATTTCCTTGGAAGTAAAGATGCGGGTTATGAACCCTGCAAAGTCGTTGACGATGCGGGAGCATATTAACAAGCTGCAGGCCCTTCAGCAGGAAGTTCTCCAGGCTGGGAAGGAGATATCATCAGAAGATATGGCCATTACTTTGCTGTCCCACTTGCCTTCTCGCTTTCTACTCCTCTTTGATTACTAGTGGTAGGCTCAGCACCATTACCTGGGAGGAGCTTGTGTCCATGGTCTTGGACCAGGAGGAACGATTCACGAACCCTCCTCACAGCGGAGGTTCGGAGGTCTTAACTGGCCAACGGCCGAAAGGCCGGAATAACAACAAGGGCAAAGGGAAGGCTTCATCGGAGAAGTCTTTTGAGAAGAAGCCTGACACAACTTGAGAGAAACTGAAGGCCGAGAGGTCTTGCAATGATTGTGGTGAGAAAGGCCACTATTGGCGGAAGTGTCCTAAGCGGACTGGAAAGAGTGCTTATTCTTTAGCCTCAGCTGCAAAGACTCCAGCATTTGTGCACTTAGAGATGATGGACTCAGATGCTTCATCGTCTTCGAGCCAGGAGGCAGTTGGCCTTACCGCAAAGGATACCCGGGAGTGGATTCTTGACAGTGGTGCTTCCAGGCACATGACTGCTTCTCGAGACTTCTTTTTGGATTTGAAACGGCAGCCAGGTCGCATCTTCATTGGCGACAACTCCACCATTTCGATACACAGTGAGGGCCGGATGGAGATTATTGCCAACGGCAAGGGGGTTAAGCATTCCTCCCGTGTTCTTTACGTCCCTGCTCTTGGTTTTCATCTTCTGTTAGTGCATGAAGTATGCAAGACTGGCTTTCGGGTGGAATTTGAGGAGCATTCAGTTGCTCTACGGGACCGTGAGACTGGCTAGGTTGTTTGGGAAGGCGGTGTGGAGAATGGTATCTACAAGTTCTCTGCACTCTCCGCATTGACAGGTTCTCAGGTCGGAGATTCGGAGATCTGTGGCACTTTCGTTTTGGCCACTTAAATGTGGATGCACTGTGGCGAGCTTTCCGGGACTAGATGGTGGTTGGCATGCCAGATGTTGGCAACAGGCAAGGACGTTGCAGTTCTTGGATACGTGGTAAGTAGCACAGGGAATCCTTTCCGAAGCAGGCTTCCAGGCGGGTTTCAAAACCTTTGGAGTTGATTTACACTGACTTGTGTGGACCTCAGCAGACACCATCATTGGGAGGATCTCTCTATTTCATGCTGCTTGTTGATGATTGTACCAGATTCACGTGGGTCTACTTTCTTTCACAGAAGGACCAAGCTTTTGCACGGTTCAAGGATTGGCACGTGATGGTGGAAAAAGAGTCTGGATTGCAGCTAAAGACTCTCAGGGCTGACAAAGGGGGTGAATTCTCTTCGAATGCTTTCGTCAGATTTTGTGCTGATCAAGGCATCAAGAGGGAACTGGCCTATACAGGATCGCCTTCAGAGAATGGAGTTGTAGAACGCAAAAACAGGACTGTGGTGGAGATGGCGAGGACCATGCTGGAGCATCGTGATCTTCCTCGTCCACTTTGGGGAGAGGCTGTGGCAACGGCTGTCCATACCCTCAACTGGTCTCCAACGACTTCAGTATCTAATATGACTCCGTTTGAGGCATACTTTGGCAGGAAACCTGATGTCTTGCACTTCCGTGTTTTTGGGAGCGATGCGTATGTACATATTCCGAAGAAGTAGAGGGGGAAGCTTGACTCCAAATCCCGTAAGCTTACATTTGTGGGGTATAATTCTCTTTCCAAGGGATACAGATTATATGATCCAGAGAGGGGATCCAGAGAGGAATGAGATTGTTGTCAGCCAGGATGTGGTCTTTAATGAGCATGTTCCAGTATCCACTATCGAGGAGCCGCCACTTCTTGGAGATCTAGAGGGGTCTGATGATGATTCCCAGACCATTGTTCCAGTTGGTCAACCACAGTCAGTACAGGAGGTCGAGCCCGCAGCTAGAGTAGAGCCCCCGCAGCAATAGGAGGTTCCATGATCTGTTCAAGTATCCAGGTGGTTGATGGACACCCTTCGGGAGTCGGGTGTCATGGAGCTACCCTCCGAGTGGACCACAGAGGACGGCTCTCGAAGATCGCACAGAGTCCGCGACAAAAGCAATACAGCGGAGCTTTTTCTGGTAAAGTATGCTTTGATGTCTCGTATCATGCGGGACAAGGAGCCCACTTCCGTTAAGGAAGCCCTTTCACAGGATACTTGGAGGAAAGCCATGCAGGTGGAACTTGATGCCATTGAGAAGAACAACACATGGGAGTTGGTACCGAGGCCGTCGAAACGGTCAGTCATTGGTGTCAAATGGGTCTTTAAGACCAAATATGCGTCAGATGGGTCGGTGGACAAACACAAAGCCAGACTTGTGGGGCTAAAAGTTATGCTCAGCGGCCAGGCATCGACTACGAGGATACCTTTGCACCGACAGCAAGGATGATCAGATTCGGACCGTTCTTGCCCTTGCTTCTTCTCTGAGGTGGCCTGTATATCAAATGGATGTAAAATCTGCGTTCCTTAATGGTGATCTGCAGGAGGAGGTGTATGTTGAGTAGCCTCCAGGCTTTGTTGTTCCAGGATCAGAAGGGATGGTTTATAGGTTACGTAAGGCCTTGTATGGTCTTAAACAGGTTCCCAGGACTTGGAATCAGAAGATTGATTCCTTCTTTGTTCGGACTGGATTTTAGAGATCGGTTGCAGATCCCAACCTATATCTCTTTCGGGAACGCGGCATGGTTACGATTATCATCCTTTATGTGGATGATCTCATTCTCACCGGCGGTCATGTGGAGCACATTGGCGTGACGAAGGCTGCCTTGTCAAAGGAGTTTGAGATGACCGACCTAGGCTTACTGGGATTGGAGATCTGGTAGACCCAGAGGGGGTTTTTTGTCTCTCGGCAGCGGTATGTAACATGTTCATGAGTTGCTTGAGGCCTTCGGGATGGAGAACTGCAAGCCTATTACTTCGGCGATGGACCCAAATACAAAGTTAACTGTTAATGATCCTTGTGAGCCAGTTGATGCGTGGCAGTATCGGAAGTTGGTTGGTTCATTGATCTGGTTGCTAAACACCAGATTGGACTTGAGCTTCTCCGTGGGGTTGTTGAGCTCTTTTTTTTTTTTTCCGAGAAAAGATCCTTTCATTAGTTATATAAAAACGCCCGTAGGGCTACAAAAGATCTCTCCTGCTCATAAGAGAAACAGAGCAGGGAATACAGCAAGGCAGCCCGGGAGACTCTCCCTAGGTGCTGCAAAATACAAGCATCAGTACAAAGGACTGAGGGGCTAAATCATACAATAGGGGGGGGGGGGAAAAGCCAAACAGGTGGCCTGTAATGCCAACGGGGGGATCCCGTGTGTAAGGTGTAGAAGGGGCCGCTGCGCAAGGTGGTGTGAAAGGCCTGGCGCCGCAAGATCGCCTCATCCGAGTCGCCCCGGATGCGGTCATACTGTCCTCGCAGGGTGTGGATCAACTTCTGCCAAATCCCCCGTACAGTCTCTGCTGGTGGCTCCAGTCTCCCCTCAAAGGCCGTGAAACACTGGGCCCTCCAGGTGAACCAGATGGTGAGGCTGCTGAGGAGCTCCCATCGTAAATCCCTCTCGTGTGTCCAGCTGGCGGACGAGAAATCCGGTGCTGGAACTAGGCGAGGCTGGCCCCTAATGAATCTGATGGCCTGACTGTCCTGCTCCATCTCATAGCCCATAGCAGGCCCTGACGAAGTCGACCAAGCAGCGGCACCCCACGTAAACATACCCTCTGGAGAGAGGGGGGCCAGAATACGCAGCATCCGCAGCCAAATCTGTTGCGCCTGAGGGCAATCCCAAAGGCAATGTCTCTGTGTCTCCATAGGGTGGCCGCATCGGACGCAGGCCGCTGGAAGACCGCTGTAAACAAGCCAGGTGCCAACTGCTGAGCCCCTGTGGGCGACCAGCCACTGGAAAGTCGAGATCCTGCGGGCTTGTCGACTAGCCCAGAGCCGAGCCCAAAAATCCTCCAGGAACTCCTGTGAGAGTCCTTGTAGCCGCCAATGCCCCGCTGCAGCTGGAGAGACCATCCTCCTCGCCGTCAAAATATGTCGCCCCAGCCGAACTGTATACTGGAAAAAGGTGATCTCTGTGGCCTCAAGGGATGCATAAGGATCATGCCACTCGTACTCCCCAGGGTCCCACTGTAGCCGGGCCAAGGGGCGCGTTGCATATGCCCATATGCGCCAATCCGGGAGCACATCTGCAGGGTCGGGGTCAATATGCCACTTCCGAGAAGCGGCGGCCACTACTCGTATCCTCTGAAAGGTGCACTCTGCAACCAAAGGCGACTCCACCTCCACTCTCTGAAGTCTGCCCTCATCCTGAATCTCATAGTAGAGGCATCTGCCATCCTCAGTGCAAGCTCTGACAGCAATCAGGATCTCCAACTGTGTAAAGGCTCCCATCCACCGTGGGGCCACTAGCTCGAAAGGCGTGAACCACTCCTCTGTGAGTGCCTCCTGAATATCATCCCTCATAATCAACCCCCCTCTGAAGTGACTCAGCCTCTCCACCTGGATCTCCTCTGGGAGACTGCAGAAGGCCTGCCAGTCTCCAAAACTACGTGCTGGGCCTGCCGCTAAAGGTCCCCAGGCTAGACGAGGCCGAGAACCCAGCATATGACCCTGCTCTGTGCGAACCGCTGGGCTCCAGATGAGCGGCTGTCTAGCCCGCTCCTCAACACAAGAAGGAGGTCGCTGAGAGAGCCCCGGTCTCAGCAGCTCCCAAGCTCTCAGGATGCTCAAAGCAAATCTGTCCTCCCATCCTCTACTGAGGCCTGTCCTCCTCATCTCTATGAAGATCCAGCGAATCTCTGGTGCCCAAGTGCCCCCTGCTGGGGGAGCCCAAACCTGCAGCCGCTGCAAGAGCAGCTCTTTCCAAGGCTCAGCGCCTGGAAGCAGCCCCCGAACAATAAGCTTCCCCAATAAGGCTCTACTCTGATCGACTGGATCTATAATGCCCAAGCCTCCCTGAGCCAGCGGAAGTGTAATAACTGTCCATGCAACCTTTGCCCGGGCTGGCTGACCGTCCCGCCCAGACCAAAGAAAGTTCTTGATCAGCCTTTGTACCTGGCTGATGCAAGAGCTCGAGAAGATCCAGCAAGACGTAATGTACCACATGGTCGCTAACAGCACCTGATTTGCCACCACCACCCTCCCAGCCAAGGATAGTCGAGCTGTACTCCAATACAAAAGCTTCTTCCGAATGCTCAGAAGAAGCGGGGCAATCTGCTGCTTAGGTGACAAATCTAGTCCAATCTGGCATCCCAAATACCGCACTGCTGTGCTAGGAGGAATCCATCTAAAACCGGGGTCCGGGCTCCATGCCGGAGTGGGAGCACTACTGATCCAAAAGGCCACTGTCTTGCGCCAATTGATCAATGCTCCCGAAGCTGCACTAAAAACCTGGAGCGACTGCTCTGCTCGAAGAAGATTGGCCTCTTGGCCATGCAAAAATAAGCCCGTGTCGTCTGCAAACTCAGCATCGAGCACGTCCTCCCCCCGGACTGGGAGCTGGAGTCCTCTCAAACCAACCTCCTCTGCCGTCAAATACATGCTCATAGCCTCCGCAAAGAAGAGAAAAAGAAAAGGGGCGAGGGGACACCCTTGACGGACTGGTCTGGTCAGCTCAAAACTCGGCCCCCGTCCTCCTGCAATCAACACCTGGCTACGAGCTGTGGAATACAAAGCCGCCACCCCTCTGATCCATCCTGGCTCAAAGCCCAGGCGAAGCATAGTGCCCTCTAAGAAACCCCAATCAACTCTATCGTATGCCTTCTCAAAATCGAGAAGCATCACGACCAAGTCCTCGCCAAGAAATCTCGCTCGGGCTGTCGCCTCCGAGAAAGTAAAGATGTTGTCAAGGATACTGCGCTCTGTGACGAATTCTGTCTGGGTAGCATGAATCAACTCCCCCAGGAAGGGCGGGATCCTCAAACTCAAGGCCTTTGCTAAGACCTTGTAGACAGTATTGAGGATCGTAATAGGCCTCCAATGCCGAATATCATTTGATACTCCCTCCCCCTTGTGGATAAGAAAGATCAAGCCCTCTGAAAAGCTCTATGGCATCACCCTAGTGTCCAAAACATACTGAAAGCCCCTGCGGAGGCCTGGCCCCAAAAGGTCCCAATAGCGCATAAAAAAGGCCGGCGTCAGTCCGTCCTCCCCTGGGCAACTATGTCGCGGCAGGACCCTCAAGGCCTCGGCAAGCTCAATCTCTGAAAGAGGCGCACCAAGAACTGTACGCATACGATTTGTGACCCTCCTCTGCACATGGGCCCACACAGTCTGTCTGCAAGCATCTTGATCCTCAGTGGCTGGCTCCGCTGAAAGCAGGTCTCTATAGAATGCAGTGGCAATGGCTCTGATCTCCCCGGGCTCAGTAGCTACCGATCCATCCGGTCTACCAAGCTGACGGACTCCTGCTCGAGCATGGCGGGGTCCAGTGATCTCAAAAAACTCCCCAGTCACTCTATCACCAAGCTGCGTCCACTGAGAGGCCTGACGACGATAGTAAAACTCATGTCTCTGCTCCTCTGCCTCTCTAACCTCCTGGTGTGCCTGGCTCAGCTGTGACGCCACCCACTCACATGCAGGCTGCTGCTCCTGAAGGCGCTGTAGCGAAGCAAGGCTGCGTCTTAGCCGATGCTCCCGCTCGCGAATCTCTCCCAGCCGTGTCAAAGCTGCAGCGTGCAAAAAAGAGCTAAGCTCGATGAGTCCCTGGGCACACTGGCCTGCTGCATCCTGGTCAGAGCACTGACCATCATGCCAGATTCTCTCAATGTCCTCAGCGAGACTGGGATGTGTAAGTACCCTCTCTGGGATCCTCAACTGCAAGCTGGGCTCCCGTGCCCTCTCCTCCAATGTCAAGATAACTGGCGAATGATCTGAAAATGAGGTGCCAGTGAGAATGCCGATGGAGCCCCCTCGCTCCCCTAACGAGTCGCCCACATAAAAGCGATCAATCCGTGATAGATTAGTCCCTCCCTGCTGGCGATCCGATCGAGAGAAACTAAGACTGTCCTGAGAGCGGGAGAAGGCCCCATGCTGCCATGCATCAGTGATCCTCAGTGACATGCAAAACCGGTCCCAAGCTGCAAGCTCCGTGCCGTGCACTGTAACATGAGTGCCTCCCACCCTATCGGCCGGGTCCTCAAGCATGTTGAAGTCTCCCCCGACACACCAATGTGCGGCCTCTGGCAATGCATCCGTAACCTGGGTCCAGAACTCTGCTCTGGCACTAGCATGATTGGGCGCATAGACGTTGAGCACGCCCAATAGCTCATCATGCATCCTCAGAATGACATACTGTGCTCTACCAGGCACAATGATCCCTCGATCCACAATGGCTTGCCGCCATACATCTGCAATGACCATGCATACTCCTCCCTGTCCACCCAAAGGACCAAACCCTGCAGACCAAAAGGTGTCCCATCTACTAGGCATCACCGAACCATATCTCCGGATCCTGCTCTCACCTAAGTGGTGCTCCTGCATCATCAAAATATCAATGCTGCCACCAACCAGGCATCTCTGAAGCTCCTGCCTCAAGCAACCACGATAGCGTATAAAATGTGCTCCGCCAAGGCCCTGTACATTCCATGAGATGATCCTCATGGATGACTTGCTGAGGTGGATGCTGTCTCAGCCGTACGGCGGGCCTTCGCAAGCGGCTTGGATGGAGAGTAGTCCCCATCCGAGCGGCTGCGAATCTGCCCACCCGGTGTACTGCAAGAATCACGGATCAGGCGCCAGTGGGCTGTGGCCCATGGCGACTGCCTCCCGCTCTGACAGAGCAACCTCGTGTATACATACATATCTAGGGTCGCGTGCTAAGTGCGAACGACCAAATGACGAATCCCTGAGGCATCCACACTCCCGGGATCCAAGAAAAAATGAGCCAACTCCCATAGTCGGCCTATCACATCTGTCACCTCCAGATCGCTCACATGATGAGAAAACTCAACTGCCCGAGTCTTCAAAGTGCTAAGAGCGAGCTCTAGAGTCCACTCTCGGTCGCAAGGGCCACATAGAGGGAACGAGAAGGCCACCGCTGAATCAAGTGCCTCCTCCCCGCGGGCCGAAGGTATCACTACATGAACTCGGATGGGTGCTGGCTCATGGGGGCCCTCTGCTCCAAAAAGCCGTGTGAAGGCGTAATCAAAAGCCTCCGAGCGCTGTCTAATGCCGAGGCGACTCAGCCGACTGCGGATAGATGATATCCGTGAAGCCCAAATCGGCATGGTAGGTCTCCTCTGTGGTGCTCGAGCGAGGTCGGTGCTCAGCGCCCTACGGACTGCAGGTGAACGCCAGGGGACTGCCAGGGCCTCCCGGGATGGTGAGGCGGGCGGGGGGGGGAGGAGGGGGGGGGGCGAGGGGGGTGGAGAGGGAGCCGCTGCCGAAACCGGAGCGGGGACGGGAGGAGGCGAAGGTGGAAGCGAGGCGGTGGGAGGGGACGGGGGTGGGGGGGGTGAAGGAGGGGGTGCTGGCATCTCCTGGTCCTCAGTCTCGTCGCCGCAGAGGTCTCCTCTTGGAGGGGAGCAAAGCTGTTCCTCACGGGAACCCAGTGAGGCTGAGACTGTGGCTGCTGCTGCTGCAGCGGTCTCTGAGCGTGCTGCTGCGGCTGTCTCCCTCGGCGGCGCCCCTGTCCAGGCTGCCACTCCGAGGTCTCTGTGGCCTGAGCAGGTGTCCCGGAGGCAGCCTGCCGAGCCGCATCTGTGGGCGGGCCATCAGGGGCCTGCTGCTGTGGTGAGGGTCGGGGTCTCCTGCGAGGGCAGGCCTTGGCCAGATGACCGACCTGCCTGCAAATGAAGCACTGGTTCGGGAGCCCCGAGAACTCCACTCTCTGATCAATCCATCCCCCCCTATCCTAGGTAGCTGAATGACCTTAGGAAGGGAGGAGATGTCAGACACCAAAACTCTGACCGAAGGTAGCCCAGCTGCTCTGGCCACCACTGAAGCTGCTGTGGGGCCAGTCTCTAGTACCGAGCCCACCAATGCTAGCCTAGAGAGGAGCGGAAGATACTCTCGGCGGAGTCCAGGGAAGCAAACTATTACATGGAAAAGGCGCTCTCCCTGCTCGGCCGCTGCTGGGTCAAAGCCATGCTGCCAAGGTCTGAAGAAAGCTCGAGCACCCCTGATGTCAAGGGGACTCATGGCAAGGACCTTGGCCACGCTCTGGGCGGTCTCGAACTCGATCTGGTAATGTCCACGGCCCAGTAGCTGTACGTCCAGGATCTTGTCCACATCTGCAAGAAGGCGGGCCTGGAGAAGATCCCGGATCTCCCTTTTGCTGGGGCGAGTGCCGACTATATGGCAGATGGTGGAATGAGCCTGGAGGCGTTCCACCTCTGCGGTGAGGCTCGCTTCCTCTTCTGGCGAAAGAGAAAGCCTGATGGGGGTGTCCTCAGGGGCGGGCGAGGGGGTTGCGGATGAGTCCCTCTGAGGCGGGGCGGGAGGAGCCTCCATCAGAGTCTAAAGCTATGGCGAAGGCGAGGCGAAAGCAGAGATCCTGCAAGAACCGAGCTGCACACAGAGAGGCGGAAGACGAAGGCCGGAGAAAAAGGAAAAAACACCCTTGGGGGCAGAAGTCAGCAAGAAAAAGGAGGGGGGGTGAAGCGGCGAAGGAGAAGCCCGGGGGGGGGGGGGGGGGGGGGGGGCGGGAGCTGCGCGCAAGAGGGGAGGGGTGGAGAAAGAGCTGGCGGAGGGGGGGGGGGGGGGGACGGGGCGCTGCAGAGTGGAGGTGGGCGCGAAAGAAGGGGGGGGGGGGGCGCGACAGCGAGGAGGGGCGGCGGGTAGTGCAGCGAGGGAGGGGGGCGCAGTAGGGAAGGCAGGCGGGGGGGGGGGGGGGGGGGGGGCAATAGGAGGGGCGGCGGGCAGTGCAGCGAGGGAGGGGGGCGCAGTAGCGAAGGCAGGCGGGGGGGACAAGGGGGGGGGCGCGAGGAATGAGGGGGGGGGGCGCGAGGAAAGAGCAGGCAGGAAGGCGGGGGGCGCAGGTGTGCAGGTATCGCGAGCAGGGATGGGGGCGGGAGCTTCAGCGAGCAAGCGTACTAGCTTTTACCGGCTGTGGAGCTCTTTTATGTAGATGCTATTGAAATTGTCAAAATATGCAGCAGAAATGATAACCAAATCTGAGAGCAGAAGAGCAAGTAGGGTGCAGAAAATAGACAGCACAAGAGAAGGAGAGAGAGAGGCGTAAAACTCTTCTCTATACACAAGATCCCGAGGAAAAATTGAATGAATACAATGTGGGGGCTATGGGGCCTATTTATATGGCCCCATGAGTGCAGTCGGCCAGCGCATCATGCCCCACCAACCCTCACGACTGGGCACAGCGAGTCGGCCAGCAGAGAAAAAATCCACGACTCCTTCTGATCAAGTCGGCCAGCTCCAGGTGAACAAGAGTGCAGTCGGCCAGCATCAGAAGGTCCTGCCAGCCTATGGCAGCCATCCACACCATGGAAAAAATGGGAAAAAAATACGGGAGTGAGGAAAAATGATAAAACACCTATACAGGGCGGGTACACCCACAAGAGAGGCCCTGGTGTCTGATAAAGACAGGAGATGACTTCTAACACTCCCTCTCAGCTCCTGGCTGTGAAATCAACCCAAGGGAGCTGGAGTGCCGCCTGAGCATAGCCTGAGGTACAGACTTCGTGAAGAGGTCCGCCGCATTGTTCTCCGTCGAACAATAAAGTAGCAAGATGTCACCAGCCAAGATCTTCTCACGTACAAAGTGATACTGTATCTCTATGTGCTTGGTCCGGGCATGGAAGACCGGGTTCCGAGCAATAGCTATACAACTCTGGTTATCGCACTGGATGACTGTGGGCTCCTTCTGTGGAAACCCAATCTCGCCTAGCAGCCTCCGCAACCACACAACCTCGCAAGCAGCACCACAAGCAGCCCAATACTCTACCTCTGTCGAAGATAGGGCAATAGTTGGCTGCCTCTTACTGCTCCAAGAAACTGCTCCTTAGCCGAGGGTAAAACTGTAACCTGAAGTAGATCTAGATCCTTCGTACTCTGCAGATATCGCAAGATATGCAATCTTGCGTCCCAATGAGACTTCAATGGCGGCTGCATAAAAGAGCTCAACAGCCCCACAGAGAAGCTCAAGTCCAATCTAGTGTTCAGCAACCAGATCAATGAACCTACCAACTTCCGATACTGCGAGGCATTAACTGGCTCACAAGGATCATTAACGGTTAACTTTGTGTTTGGGTCCATCAGCGAAGTGATAGGCTTGCAGTTCTCCATCCCAAAGGCCTCAAGCAAGTAATGAACATACCGCTGCTGAGAGAGAAAAAACCCCCTCTGGGTCTGCCAGATCTCCAATCCCAAGAAGAAGTGGAGTAAGCCTAAGTCGGTCATCTCAAACTCCTTTGACAAGGCAGCCTTCGTCACGCCAATGTGCTCCACATGACCGCATGTGAGAATGAGATCATCCACATAAAGGATGATAATCGTAACCATGCCGCATTCCCGAAAGAGATACAGGTTAGGATGTGCAACCGATCTCTGAAATCCAGTCCGAACAAAGAAGGAATCAATCTTCTGATTCCAAGTCCTGGGAGCCTGCTTAAGACCATACAAGGCCTTACGTAACCTGTAAACCATCCCTTCTGATCCTGGAACAACAAAGCCTGGAGGCTGCTCAACATACACTTCCTCATGCAGGTCACCATTAAGGAATGCAGATTTTACATCCATTTGATACACGGGCCACCTCTGAGAAGAAGCAAGGGCAAGAACGGTCTGAATCGTGGACATCCGTGCTGTCGGTGCGAAGGTATCCTCGTAGTCGATGCCTGGCCACTGAGCATAACCTTTAGCCACAAGTCTGGTTTTGTGTTTGTCCACCGACCCATCTGACGCATATTTGGTCTTAAAGACCCATTTGACACCAATGACTGACCGTTTCGACGGCCTCGGTACCAACTCCCATGTGTTCTTCTTCTCGATGGCATCAAGTTCCACCTGCATGGCTTTCCTCCAAGTATCTTGTGAGAGGGCTTTCTTGACGGAAGTGGGCTCCTTGTCCCGCATAATACGAGACATCAGAGCATAGTTTACCTGAAGAAGCTCCGCTGTATTGCTTTTGTCTCAGACTCTGTGTGATCTTCGAGGGCGACATACACAGAGAAGCAAGAGAGAGAGAGAGAGAGAGAGAGAGAGAGAGAGAGAGAGTTGTGGGGATAAGTCAACTCATGAGGCATGAGTGTGTGACTCCCCTATCACACATGTATATTGCACTAGTACACATAGTGCACTTAGTACATTAAAAGTACTAAGTGTACTATGTACTATAACTTATGGGCTTGTACACACTATAAGGGTGGGCATAGTGCCTTTACCCCAACAACCTCCCACTTAAAGGCAAAGTGCCCTTAAGTAAAGGAAAAGAAAAAATCAGCATGTACATGATAATATACAAGGCCATATCAAGGTTGAAACTGGCCTCATCCAATGCCCATCAAGTGTCTGCAATGAGCAAACCGCTCCGGAGGCAAACTCTTTGTCAACAGATCAGCCGGGTTGTCATCCGTATGAATCTTAACAAGCTGAATTTGCTTGTTCTCTATCACCTCTCTGATGAAGTGATACTTCACATCCACATGCTTCGTCTTTGCATGAAAGACAGGGTTCTTTGCCAACTGGATGGCACTCTGACTGTCACAATGCAACAATGGAATATCCCCTGTATAACCCAAATCAACCACTAACCGAGATAGCCATAATGCCTCCTTGCAAGCCTCTGTGGCTGCAATATATTCGGCCTCTGTAGTAGATAAGGCTGTGCACTTCTGCATCCTGGATATCCATGACACAGCACCTCCTGTGAATGTAAACACATAACCGGTAGTAGACTTCCGGTTATCTGGATGACCGGCATAATCCGAATCTGTGTAACCATGCACTAATGCATCCTGTTTGCCAAAACAAATGCACATATCCTGTGTGCCCTTCAGGTATCTCATGACACCTTTCACTGCTTCCCAATGCTTCTTGCCAGGGTTGGCCATGTATCTAGAAACCACTCCCACTGCAAATGCAATGTCCGGCCTAGTAGCAACCATGGCATACATGAGACTGCCACAAGCTGAAGCATACGGAATCTTGGCCATATCAGCCCTGCCACTATCTGATTGTGGGCTGTCCATAGCACTGAGTTTCACATATGGAGGCAAAGGAGTACTAGCTTTCTTCCCCCCGTCCATATTGAACCTCTGCAAGACTTTGCCAATGTATTCCTTCTGAGACAAATACAACACATGCTGATTTCTGTCCCGAAGTATCCGCATACCCAAAATGTGATTTGCATCACCCAAATCCTTCATATCAAAGGTTTCATGCAGCCTCTTCTTCAAGGCATCCATCTCTTTACGAGATTTCCCGGCAATCAACATATCATCAACATACAAGATGAGGATCAATAGACTGCCATCCAAAGCTTTCTTGGTGTACAAACAGTGATCTATGTCACTTCTCCTGAATTTCTGTGATTTCATGAATGTATCAAATTTGTGATACCATTCCCTTGGTGCCTGTTTGAGCCCATAAAGACTCTTTTTCAGCTTGCATACAAGCTTCTCCTTTCCACTCACTGCATAACCCTCTGGCTGTTGCATATATATCTCCTCATGGAGATCACCGTGAAGAAAAGCAGTCTTCACATCCATCTGAATCAAGTCCAGATCATCATGCGCAACCAAGGCTAACACAGATCTAAGTGTGGTCATTTTGACCACTGGAGAGAAGATCTCATCAAAGTCCACACCATATTCCTGCTTGAAGCCCTTAGCCACTAACCTGGCTTTGTATCTTGGCTTTGCATCTGGTGCAACTTTGAGCCTGTAAACCCACTTGCATGGCAAAACCTTCTTGCCTGCAGGCAAATGCACCAACTTCCATGTTCCATTTTTGTGCAGAGAATCCATCTCTGACTTCATGGCATGCTCCCAAAGAGCCTTGTCTGCCCTCTGTAAAGCCTCTTTATAACATGAGGGCTCCCCACAGTCAGTGAGCATCAAGTAGTCAACCCCTGGAACAAACCTGTCAGGGGCTCTGGAGGGTCTAGTGGACCTCCGTACCCAATGACCATCATTTGCAGGTTGCTGTCCAGCCTGCATATCACCTATTGGTGGCTCTTGTTCCATGCCATAAGGCTGAAATATCATGCCCGGTATCTCCTCTAACTGTGGGATATCCATAGGGATATCTTCTGCCATCTCTGGCTGTCCATTTGGACCATTTTCAGCACCATTTAAGGGCTGGTTTTGCTGCTGTAATGGCTGATTTACAGCCCTTGGTTGTTGTCCATGATGTCCATCATCATCAAAGATGACTCTGCCAGGCTCCTGTTGCCTTGCAGGCTCCTTATACATGCATGTTTCATCAAAAATGACATCATTGCTGCGTATAATCTTTCTATTCACGGGATCCCAAAGTCTATACCCCATTTCACCTCTGTCACCATATCCTAGGAATATGCATTTGTGAGACTTAGGATCAAGTTTGGTGCGCATTTCCCTGCGTATGTGCACGTACGCAACGCAACTAAACACTCTCAAGTGCTTGTATGACGGAGGTTTCCCTGTCCATACTTCCTCTGGCACTTTCCCACCAAGCCTCGTGTTAGGTGACCTGTTTATAAGGTGAACCGCTGTCATAACAGCTTCAGCCCAAAAACCATGAGGCAATGCAGCATGTGACAACATAGAACGGACCTTCTCCTGAATGGTCCTGTTCATCCTCTCTGCTGTCCCGTTTTGTGGAGGATCATAAGGAGTAGAGAGCTCCCTCTTGATGCCTTTAGCATCACAAAAGTCCTGAAACTGTTTGGACATATACTCTCCACCATTGTCGGAACGCAAAGCCTTCAGTGTTTTGCCAGTTTGATTCTCAACAAGAGCAACAAACTTCTCAAACACTGAGAATGTATCACTCTTCAAACGAAGAGGATAAACCCACACCTTGCGTGTGGCATCATCAATAAAAGACACAAAGTATTTTGCCCCTCCCAAAGAAAGCTGAGGCATCTCACATACATCTGTATGCACAAGCTCTAACTGAGCATCTTTCTGTCCAAGAGCTTTCTTGTGGGGGCACTGCAATTGCCTGCCATATATACAATGCTCACAAAACTGAAAACTTGAAAACTTTAGAGAAGGCAAGTAACCCAAACGAGACAATTGCTCCATTCCCTTGACACTCATGTGTCCCAACCGGCTATGCCACATAGAGATTTCCGGCAGCTCGGTTGCATTTACATTAGCATGGTGACAAACACCTGCATGCATGAAATAAAGAGTGTCCACCTTAGAGCCTCTGGCAACAACCAGTGAGCCCTTACAAATCTTCCACTTTCCACGACCAAATGTGGTAACATAATCAGCATCATCAAGCTGTCCAGTAGAAAGCAGGTTCTTCTTGATCTCAGGCACATGTCTGACATCATGGAGCATAAGCTGTGAGCCATCTGAAAACACAAGCCTCACATCACCTCTGCCAAGAATCTTGCATGCATGGTTATCACCCAAATAAACCACTCCTTCATTGCCAGCAGTATACCTGACAAACAAGTCTCTGCAACCTGTGACATGAAAGGAGGCACCTGAATCAATGATCCATTAGTGCATACCATGACCACCTGTAAGAAGTGAATGGGCATCAAGTGAAGACGTAAATAGGACCTCATCCTCACTGTCACCTGCATGTGACACATTGATTTCTTCAATCTTGACTCCACTTTTTCCCTTTGGCTTTACATCTTTGGCTTCATCCTTGTCTTTGTCTTTGCCTTTTCCCTTTTCCTTTTGATCATTTTTCCATTTGTAGCATTGCTTTTTGATGTGTCCCTTCTTGCCACAATAATGGCATTCCAAGTCTTTTTTGGAGCGAGACTTGCTGCTTCCCCGTTCTTGGCTTTTACCCCTTTGCTGGGATCTCCCACGTGCATTCATTGCATTGGACTTTCCAACAGAGTTGTTTTTCCTGTTCATCTCTTCTTGAAGAAGAGCACCCTCAACATCTGCATATAACAGCATAGCATTCGAATTGCTAGTGGCTGTCCTGAATGTGTCCCAACTCTCTGGCAAAGTGCATAAGAGAAAGGTGGCTTTGAACTCATCGTCCATTGCCAACTTTTGATTTATAACTTGGCTGACAATACCATTAAACTCATTTAAATGGGCTGTCATAGACACCCCTTCCTTCATCTGAAGACCTATGAGTTTCTTCAACCAATACACTTTGCTTGAGACACTTTGCTGGGCATACAAGTCCTGCAATCTCTGCCACATTCCCCAAGCTGTCTTCTCTTCACGAACGCTGAAAAGTAAAGAGTCTGACACAGACAACATGATAGTAGATCTTGCCAGCTCATCCATATCTTCCCACTCTTCAGCAGTAAGAGAAGCGGGCATTACATCCCTTTCTTTGATAGGCTTGTGCTGCTTCTTCTGGAGCAACACATTATAGCACTGGGTTTGCCAAATATCATAGTTATGTGAGCCTTGAAGCTTCTTGATGTGAAGCAATGAAGAGCTCTCACCTGTGGTTGCCATAGCAATATGCAACCTGTCAATGCCTGACTCCATGCAAAATGTGCAAACACTGCACCAAAAGCACACAAAGTGCTCACAGTTATTCTCCCAAGCTTTATCTCCCACTGCGGAAGCAAGAATGCAACTTTTCTCCCACTTTATGTGATGAAATCACCAAAATCTGGTTGCTGCAGATTTAGGACAGCACCTTAAATGTGCTCTGTTGCCCTTCCAAAGTACTGTACAACAGTACCAAGTGCTCACCTGTGATGTACCAAACCTGTACTGGCAAGTACAGCAGCTGAAATTGAACCTTTTCCTCACTCAAATCAGTGTACAGCCATGCCAAAACTTGCACAAAGCTGTGCCAAATTTGTACCAGCAGGTACAGTAGCAATAAATGCTCTCCTGGCTGTCCAAATGAGTGAAAATCAGACTTTTACAGTCCCGTACACTGCATACAACAGTCCCGAACAGAAATTGGGCAAAAGCCCCTTGACTGCAAGCTGATTTTTGAGGATTCAAGGCATAAATGTCTTGCCTGCTGCTTTGCCAAGCTCAACAAGCATAAAATCTTGAAAAGCCCCTTGATTTAAGATCAATTGTTGATCATACATGGTACATTGATGCACATGAAGGCATCCAGAGTGTTCACAGTGCTTCCCCTGGCCACATATACATCCAATACATGAAAGCCCCTTGATTTACAGGCACATTGAGTGCTTGTAAGGCATCAACACATTATCCACAGCATCAAAAGCGATTGCCTGCATGCGAATCAATCCAATCGGCATAAAAGCCCCTTGATTTGCACTGCAATTTGCTGCAATTTTGCCCGAATGTGCGATTTCTCACATCATACAGCATGTATGAATGTTTAATTGCACAAATACATCAAAAGCCCCAAATTTCGACATCCAATTTCCTGCAAATTGATCCTGATTGTGACCAATGTCACCCAATTTTGCCAATTTCGCTCAAAAATTGAGCAATTCGGCACCTGTACCTGCTCAATTGATTGAATTGATAAGAAATTCCCAAAATTGACGGCAAATACCTCTTAATTTTTTTGAATTTCTCTGATCTGCAGGCTGAATTTCAGTTGTTGCAGGAGAAAGGGGGGGCACGTCTGATGCTGCTTGTGTTGATGGAGTTGGCTGCGCTGCAGATTTAGATCACCTGCAGGTACTGTACGGGCTGGGCTGCGTAGCTCTGATGTTGATGCTGATTCTGTTGCTGCCCACCCAGATTGAAATAGCCCGCTAGCTTCAGGGGCGTATCCGGGTTCACGTATGACACGCTGTTGGCCGCGTAACGCTGCTTGCCGTTAATAGCAGCTGATGCGCCCTGCACCACGACGGTTTCAGACACAGTGATCATGCGGTAGTGGAAGGCACCTTGGGGATTCGGGCGGGCGGCGTTGGCGGTCAGGTCCTGTAAGGCGAATGATTCAACGCCCACCACCTTCGCCTTCGCGCTACGGGTGTTTTGTTGACGCCGCCTCCGACCGGTAGCCAGCGCTACACGTCGCCACTTCGCCTTCTTCTCCACCTGCGCCTGCCCTTTTACGTGCCCGAGCTGCCACCTCTCGCGACTGCTGCCTTGTGGCTAATGCTACACGTAGCTCTACCATGTCAACAATTAGTCGCACGATTCAGCTGCAGCCTGCGTAAGTTGGAGAGAGAGAGAGCTACGCTTTCCTACGTTCAACACAGACAGCTGTAGGCGCCTAGCTCCACCATCATGTTGGAAGTATACTGCACATGCAGAGAGCTGCAGATTGGCTCTGATACCAGTTGAATGGGAGAGAAGAAGAATTAGGGTTAGAGATTCATGTGGGAGACATACACAGAGAAGCAAGGGAGAGAGAGAGAAAGAAAGAAAGAAAGAAAGGAAGATTTTATTAACGTCTTCCAAAAGACCGAACTCGGCCTATGAGACAAATCGGAGTACCTGTATGGGGTATCCTCCGTCATCCCAACAAAATGAAAAAGTACTGAATAAAAAAGCTGAATCTGGGTGTGCAGGGGATGGAGCTCTACTACTAGAAGAATGCAAAGCTATATGCATGGAGTATACAATCATGATATGCAACCGAGCTAGCTCCATCCTGTACCATACTGGGGGTATAAAATGATATACATCAGTGAAGGGGGTGTCCACAGCTCCCTGAAGAACATGCCTGGGTGTGCTCTGAAGCGAGCCAGTCGCTCCGCACCCTCTCTGTGAAACTGAGCTTTGATCTCTGTCATCTCTCTCTGGTATAGGCGTGGTGTCCGAAAGCCAGGTGTCCTCTGTCTCCTGCGGGCTCTAAGTGTCTCTGCTCTCTGGAGAGTAATTCCCTGCCGTGTAGGGGCTGGGAGGGGTATGGATCTCTGAAAAAATGTAGTAATCTGTGTCTGTCGCCCCCCCTCTGGAGCTGTCTGAGCCTGTAATAATGTCTCTCTGTGGCGCTGTATGTCTAGAATGTATCTCCCTAGTATGCGCTGGTCTGCTGCCTCAAAGATCTGGCGTAGGGAATGTGGCTCTCTGAATAAAATGGGATATCTCTCTCTGATGGCTGTATATGCTCTGCATCTGCATACATAATGCTCCTCACTCTCCACCTCCTCTCTGCACAATCTGCATACCCTCTCCTCTCGAGGGATCCGTGCTGCTCTGCCAGTCTCAATCTCCAATCGGTGTGATGAAACTCTGAGCTGACCAATAGCCACTCGGGAGCCGTGTGGTAAAAAGCCCTCCATGTATCTAGGCCTCTCTATAAATCCATCATCAGTGATACTCATGAAGTGATCTCTGTAGTATAGCATCTTCGGTGGAAGAGGCTGTGTAGGCGATATCCATGTCTCTCGTGTATAGAGCTGCCATAGATCCTGTCTCAATACTCTGTTCCTCTCACTATGAGAGAGACGGATATGTGGTGCATCCCTGTCATACTGGAACGGTGGTAGATGATCCATGTCTAGGCCATGCTGTGAGAACCAATGTGTGACCTGTGCATACCATGATCCTCTGTCTCCTGCCTCAGCCAACTGTCTAGATGCCTGAAAAGCTCTGTATGATAATCTGTCCTGTGGCATCTCTCTGAATCTGTCTAGCAGGCATATAGTCTGAAATATGGCCTCTACCATCATAGGAGGCGCAGCAAACTCTGCTCGGATAATGTCATGAGGTACTGACGGTTTGCTGCGTATCATGCGTGCCATCATGAGGGCCTGTGGTCTCTCTATCTGTGTCCACCAATGGGTAGCAAGGCCTGGCGCCCATACTGCTGCTCCATACATCAATGCCGGTGTGACTAATGTGTCAAATAGCCACCCCTTCGTCCGGGGCTCCTGAAAATGCGCCTGGTGGCACTGTCTCTCTAGCATAGCCAATGCTGCATATCCCCGTGTCAATCTAGCTCTGGTTGCTGAACCCATGGTAAAGCGTGTGGCTGCTGCAGAGAAGGTAACCCCTAGGTACACGTATGATGTCACCACCTCCACCTGGCATCCTGCGAGAGTGAATGTCAGCTAACTCCTGCCCTGTCTCGATGTATGAAAGACCATAACCTTGGTTTTCCCAAGGTTCACAGTAAGACCCCTCTGTGTGCAGAAATCATCGAGTGCATGTAGATGCTGCTGTAGACCACCTGGGGACTCAGACACTAATACAATATCAGCATAATATGTACTGAGGTACCTGCTAAATCAACTCCATCTCCGCCTCCCCGTGTAATGAAGTCAGCCACCTCATCAATGTATAACCCAAATAGCATGGGGGAAAGTGGGCATCCTTGCTTCACACCAATGGTGCTAGCAATAGTCTCGGACATACCTCCTGGACATCTGACTCGCCCAAAAACCTGCTCATATAATGCATAGATGCCCCATGTCATATCTGCTGGTATGCCAAGAGACTGCAGGCGCTGAAAGAGCCTCTCTCGTGGTACTGTGTCAAATGCCTTGCGGAAATCCACAAAGCAGCAATAGAGCTTTCTCTTCCTCACTTTGGCCTGATCAATCATACATCTCAAAGTGAATACATGGTCAGTGATAGAGAAAGCTCTCCTGAAGCCTGCCTGCCCTGATGAGCGTAAACCTGCTCGCTCAGCATATAAGCTAAGCTCTTGCTCCAGCACTGCACCATAGAGTTTGGCCAGCACGTGGCCAACCATAACCGTCCTGTAGTTGCTCGGATCGAGCATATCCCCTGTTTTGTGAATCGGCACAATGGTGTGCATCGTCCACTCCGCAGGCAAACCCTCTGCTAGTGCCCTATTAAACAGGTGTGCAAGAAAAGGAGCTAAAGAATCTACTGCATATATGAGATGCTCACCCTGCAGGCCCATATGGTCAGCGGCCCGTCCATGCTGTAGGCGGCGGATAGCTTCCTGTACCATCGAGTGGGTAAAGAAGCTAGCTGTGGTAGGTCGAGGCTCCTGTGGCTGAGGTATAGGTGGCTGCTGTGGGGCATGGTATAGACCCTCTGCATATGTGTGCCATGTCTGTGGGTCTGCAATAGGTGTCGGGGTCCGGGGCTCTCTGAAGTGCCGCCATGAGACAGGGCTATCTCTACTCATGAAGAAATGAAAGATCTCTAGCTCCTGTGTCTCTGCGAAGGCCCGCCTTTTGCGGCGAGTAAGTCTCCTCATCTCTCTCCTCGACTCCTGCTCTGTGATGGCTCCCAAGGCTCTCTGTATGCGGAGCCGTGAGTATAGGGTTATGCACTCGTCATCATACCATCTGTTCTGGGGCATAGTCCCAGGTCTCGCAGGCTCTCCTGAGTGTACACGATGTGGAAAGCTCTGTAATGCAGCCGTGTGTAGGAGTGATGCGAGCTGGGCTGTAATGGTATCCATAGATGCCAGGGGATCCATGAGTAGGAGCCCATCCTCTACTCTGCCAGTGTATATGTCTGCCATGTCATGTGTGAAGTAGATGGTAGTGTGTGGCGTCGGTATGTGGGGAGCTGGTGATACTGGTGATCCGGCTAGTGAAAATGCCAAGTATGTATGATCTGCCCCAATAGGACGAGGTGGAATGGAGAATGAGGTGACAAGCTGTGATGCCTCCAAAGACCCCATAATGTAGTCTACCACCGTGCCTCCGGTCCGTGTATGACCCCCATGTGGGAAGCATGTCAGCCCTCCTGATCCCGGCCACTGTAGCATCCCATTATAAATAACGAGACGATGCCTGGCTCCCAACTCTAGTAAGTGGTCCCCATAATGTCCTCTGTCTGGTCCAGTGTCCTCTGATGCCCGACTAGCCCCTATCTCCTCTGGATCCACAGGGTGGAGGATCTCCATGTCATCATAGTCATACACCTCACACTGTCTGCTCTGTGTGTGGGCATTGAAGTCGCCCGTAAGAAATACTTCCCCTAGTGTAGAATAATGCATAATCTCCTCTGACAGACAAGTGTATGGCGAGGCTCCTGTCTCCTCCTCCTGTGGCATATCCTCTGTAATGACATAGGAGGATCCTGATGGAGAAAAGTAACATAGAGCTATGTATATAACCCTGTCCTGTGAGAGCTGTAAGCTGATCCACATGTATCTGGCCTCTGGATCCTGTGCTACCACTCTCAGTCTCCCCTGTAGCTCCCGTCTGAATAGGACTGCTACTCCCCCCCGACCCTCTCGAGGTACCCTGGCGTGTGGTCCTCCTGTATGCTGACTCCCACTGGAATCCCTCTACTCGAGGTAGCCCTCTCTCTGGGCTCTGATGTGTCTCTGTCAGAAGTATGATGTCTCTCCCCACCATAACATGCTCCAGTCGTCCAGGCTGCACCCATAGTGAACCATTACAGTTCCATACTGCTATGTGTATCTCTGTCAGTGGCCTGGTCTGTGTCCCATAGGCCCCAAACCGCTAATCCATGGGCCGGCCATCAATGATGACCCGACCATCTCGATAGAAGGCCTTCTTGCCTTCTCTCCTCGCGTGTAAGACTCGTGGCATGCAAGTTCTCCTATGCTCAAGCTGCATCCTCGTGAGATCATCATCCAAGAAAATGGGAGCTCCCTCTAAACCCCGTAGTATTACCCTCTTCCTCATGAAGGTGACCCTCTCCGTCTCTCCTGCAAACTGTAGGATGAGGGCTCGCTTGCGTGTTGAGTCTTTCCCGGCTCTCCATGCTTTGGTGAAGGGGAGAGGGTGCTCTTCCTTGTAGCCGAGCTTCATGCATAGAAGCTGTCCATCTTTCTCGGGAGTGGAGTCAGGTGTCTCGGCTATACCTGTGACCCGAATGTTGAGGCGGCGAGCATGCCTCATCTTCTCCTCCTCAATGGTGGTGTGAATGATTTGGTTTTCTTCCCTTTGAGTCTCCTCCCTCACTTCTTTACGGATGTTCTTTTTCACCATCTCGACCCATCCTGACTGCTTGGCTTCGAGCTTTCCTTCCATGTCCTTTGTGATCTCCTTGGAGATCTCTTCTTTGATGGCCGTGAGAGTGTTGTCATTGATCTCCCCTTCTTCCTTCTCAGCATTCTTGATGGCTACCATTTCCACTTTCAATGCACTCACCTCCTCCTTGAGTGCCGTGTTCTCTTGTTCGAGGTTCGTGACCCGTGCTTCGAGAGCTATGATGTGCCTGTGTAGTTTGTTTTCCACCTCATTGAGGTTGGAATCGGATGTCTTCTTGTTCTCCTTGATTAGTGCCTTCATTGCCATCTCGAGGGCCTCGAGTTTCTCTTGGAGACTTGGGGCCATTCCTCCAAATCACTCTGCAGTCCTTCCCACAGGCAGGGAGGAGAGAGAGAGAGAGAGAGAGTTATGTTGCTGCCTTGGGGGCCTGAGCAGGGGTGGGTGGCGAAAGGGACTGGCGGGCAGAGGCGAAATGAACTGGGCAGAGAGGCGGAATGAACTGTCGGGCAGAGGCGAAATGGACTGGCGGGCAGAGAGGCGGAATGAACTGGCGGGCAGAGAGAGAGAGGCGAAATGGGCAGAGAGGCGGAATGAACTGGCGGGCAGGGGCGAAATGGACTGGCTGGCAGAGAGAGAGAGGTGAAATGGACTGGCGGGCAGAGAGAGAGAGGCGAAATGGGCAGAGAGGCGGAATGAACTGGCGGGCAGAGGCGAAATGGACTGGCGGGCAGAGAGAGAGAGGCGGAATGAACTGGCGGCCACAATGCGAACTGGGCAGAGAGAGAGAGAACAGGCGGGCAGCGGGAGGGATGCGGAACAGAGTGAAGCGGGAGAGAGAAAGAACGTAGGCAAACGAGCGAAGAGAGAGAAAGAACAGGCGAACCAGCGAAGAGAGAGAGAGAGAGAGAGAGAGAGAGAGAGAGAGAGAGAGAGAGAGAGAGAGAACAGGCGGGCAGCGGGAGGGATGCGGAACAGAGTGAAGCGGGAGAGAGAAAGAACGTAGGCGAACCAGCGAAGAGAGAGAAAGAACAGGCGAACCAGCGGGGGAGAGAGAGAGAGAGAGAGAGAGTTGTGGGGATAAGTCAACTCATGAGGCATGAGTGTGTGACTCCCCTATCACACATGTATATTGCACTAGTACACATAGTGCACTTAGTACATTAAGAGTACTAAGTGTACTATGTACTATAACTTATGGGCTTGTACACACTATAAGGGTGGGCATAGTGCCTTTACCCCAACAGTCCTCTGTGGTCCACTCGGAGGGTAACTCCGTGATACCTGACTCCCGAAGGGTGTCCAACAACCACCTAGGTACTCGAACAGATCGTGGAGCCTCCTGCTTTTGCAGGGGCTCTACTCCAGCTGCGGGCTCAACCTCCTGTGCTGATTGAGGTTGATCAACTGGAGCAATGGTCTGGGAATCATCAAGACTCTTCTGGATCTCCAGAAGTGGCGGCTCCTCGACAGTGGATACTGGAACATGCTCATCAAAGCCCACATCTCGGCTGACAACAATCTCGTTTCTCTGGATCATATAATCTATATCCCTTGGAAAGAGAATTATACCCCACAAATATAAGCTTGCGGGATTTGGAGTCAAGCTTCCCTCTCTACTTCTTCGGAATATGTACATACGCATCACTCCCAAAAACACGGAAGTGCGAGACATCAGGTTTCCTGCCAAAATATGCCTCAAACGGAGTCATGTTAGGTACTGAAGTCATCGGAGATCGGTTCAGGGTATGGACAACCATTGCCATAGCCTCTCCCCAAAGTGGACAAGAAAGATCACGATGCTCCAGCATGGTCCTCGCCATCTCCACCACAGTCCTGTTTTTGTGTTCTACAACTCCATTCTCTGAAGGCGATCCTGTATTGGCCAGCTTCCTCTTGATGCCATGATCTGCACAAAATCTGAGAAATACAGTCGAGGAGAATTCACCCCCTTTGTCGGCCTTGAGAGTCTTTACTTGCAATCCAGACTCCTCCTCCACCAGCACGTGCCAATCTTTGAACCGTGCAAAAGCTTGGTCCTTCTGTGAAGGAAAGTAGACCCACGTGAATCTGGTACAGTCATCAACATGCAGCATAAAATAGAGAGATCCTCCCAATGATGGTGTTTGCTAAGGTCCACACAAGTCAGTGGTGAATCAACTCCAACGGTTTCGAAGCCCGCCTAGTAGCCTGCTTCGGAAAGGATTCCCTGTGCTGCTTACCATGTATGCAAGAACTGCAACGTCCTTGCCTACTGCCAACATCTGGCAAGCCAACCACCATCTGGTCTCGGAAAGCTCGCCGCAGTGCATCCACATTTAAGTGGCCAAAACGAAAGTGCCACAGATCTCTGACCTGAGAACTTGTCAACGAGGAGAGTGCAGAGAGCTTGTAGATAACCATTCTCCACACCGCCTTCCCAAACAACCTGGCCAGTCTCACGGTCCCATAGAGCAACTGAATGCTCCTCAAATTCCACCCGAAAGCCAGTCTTGCATACTTTATGCACTGGCAGAAGATGAAAACCCAGAGTAGGGACATAAAGAACACGAGAAGCATGCTTGCCCCCCTTGCCGTCAGGAATAATCTCCATCCGGCCCTCACTGTGTATCGGAATAGTGGAGTTGTCGCCAATAAAGATGCGACCGGACTGCCGTTTCAGATCCAAAAAGAAGTCACGGGACGGAGTCATGTGCCTGGAAGCACCACTGTCAAGAATCCATTCCCGGGTATCCTTTGCGGTGAAGCCAATTGCCGCCTCGCTCAAAGACGATAAAGCATCGGAGTCCATCATCTCTAAGTGCACAAATGCAGGAGCCTTTGCAGCTGAGGTTGAAGAATCAGCACTCTTCCCAGTCCGCTTAGGACACTTCCTCCAACAATGGCCTTTCTCGCCACAATCATTGCAGGATCGTTCGGCCTTCAGCTTCTCTCGTTCTGTGTCGGGCTTCTTCTCAGAAGACTTCTCCAGTGAAGCCTTCCCTTTGCCCTTGTTATTCCGGCCTTTCGACCGTTGGCCAGGTAAGGCCTCCGAACCTCCGTTGTGAGGGGGGTTCGTGAAACGTTCCTCCTGGTCCAAGACCATGGGCACAAGCTCCTCCCAGGTAATGGTGCTGAGCCTGCCACTCGTAATCAAAGAGTAGAAAGCGGAATACTGAGCAGGCAAGTGGGACAGCAAAGTAATGGCCATGTCTTCAGATGATATCTCCTTCCCAGCTTGGAGGACTTCCTGTTGAAGGGCATGCAGCTTGTTAATGTGCTCCCGCATTGTCGATGACTTTGCAGGGTTCATAACCCGCATCTGCACTTCCAAGGAGATCCTCTTCATGAGTGATATCGTGTTATAAAGAGAGCCAAGTGTTGCCATATGCCTTTGGCTAGCGTCATGTGCTTTACGTGATTGATTACTTGCGGTGTGCAGTTGAGGAAAATAAATGACCGGACCGTGGCGTTGACACGATCGCACATCTGTGCGTGTGCCTCGCGGTCCTTCTTCATTGACAATAACTCCCCTTCCTCTGCTTCCGGCCTTGGAACCCCGAAAACGATGAAATCAGCAAGGTCATATGACTCCAGCACAGACTCCATCATAACCTTCCAGATGCCGTAATTGTTCCCGTCCAACTGACGGTCCACTGGGAACGTGGGGAGAGTCGGGATCTTCACATGCTTCTCAGCCATCTCTAACAAATCTGCCATCGCGGGGATGTAACTGAAAAGGGTGGGTGGGTGGGAAAAAAAACTTTAAACCTGCAAGTGGCTATCTAGCACCTTAGCCCGCCTTCCTCTTGCAATTTTTCTTCCCGAACAGTCCAAATAGTCCACCAATCAGCAACGTAACTATCCCCCTCTTGCTCAGAAAACTCCCAAGATCTTTCAAGAGCCTAGGGCTCTAATACCATGTCAAAATATGCAGCGGAAATGATAACCAAATCTGAGACCACAAGAGCAAGTAGGGTGCAGAAAATAGACAGCACAAGAGAAGGAGAGAGATAGGCGTATAACTCTTCTCTATACACAAGATCCCGAGGAAAAACTGAATGAATACAATGTGGGGGCTATGGGGCCTATTTATATGGCCCCATGAGTGCAGTCCACCAGCGCATCATGCCCCACCAGCCCTCACGACTGGCGACTAGCAGAGAAAAAACCCACGACTTCTTTTGATCAAGTCGGCTAGCTCCAGGTGAACAAGAGTGCAGTCGGCCAACATCAGAAGCTCCTGCCAGCCTGTGGCAGCCACCCACACCATGGAAAAAATGGGGAAAAAATACAGGGAGTGAGGAAAAATGATAAAACACCTATACAGGGTGGGCACACCCACAAGAGAGGCCCTAGTGTCTGATAAAGACAAGAGATGACGTCTAACAGAAGTCTCATTGGGACGTAGGATTGCGGATCTTGCGGTATCTGCAGAGTACGAAGGATCTAGGACTCTTCTACACAGGAGGGGATGGAGTCAGACTCCAAGGTTGGAGTGACTTAGATTGGGGAGGAGATCGAGACACGAGGAGATCTACTTCAGGTTACAGTTTTACCCTCGGCTTAGGAGCAGTTTCTTTCTTGGAGCAGTAAGAGGCAGCCAACTATTGCCCTATCTTCGACAGAGGCAGAGTACTAGGCTGCTTGTGGTGCTGCTTGCGAGGTTGTGTGGCTGCGGAGGTTGCTAGGCGAGATTGGGTGTCACGTGCATCCCGCACTTGGATATGCCACGTAGACATATCTGTACAGAAGGTGCAGGACCTGGGATGGTGAACTGGTCCCATGTGAGCCCAGTTCGGGACAAGTTAGCCAGGGATCCATCTCAGTCGTCCAAGGTCAGGTGTGCACTGTCCTGCACATGAAACAGTGCCAGTCCGCGCTGTAAGTCTCCCTCTGGAATGATGTCAGTGATTCTGTGTATTTGGTATGGTACCGGATGCCAGATCATTGAGTAGTTAGCTAGGGTTTGCTTTCAGAACAAGGGGCCAGCCCATAGGGCTACCCTGGGTCTTTGTGTGGGCATGGGGATAGTGTGAAACCACCCCCATGAGGGCCAGGAAGGCCCTAGCTGAACCCACCAGCCATGGAGGGGCTGTAGGACAGCCGTAGGGGCAGGCTAAGGGCAAACATTCAGGAGATGCAGCCTTTGTATGGCTGTAGGGCAGGTATGGGGCAGCCCAGCCCTCAGATTGTTTGCAAATCAGTGTCCAGCCCATGTAGAAGCATGCGCATGATGCCCAGCCAACAAGGGAAAGAAGCGCTGGAATTTATGTGATTTTTTTCAGCATTAAATGCTGAAATACTCAGTCGTGGGACATTTATTGCTGGCCGCTTGAATTAATGCTGGCCGACTGCTGTTGATAGAGTAGTATAAATAGTGTGCCCACAATCCCGTTGTTTTATCTCATTTCTCACCAAGAGCTCAAGCATAAAAGGGCTAGACAAGCCAAGCAGGTGCTTTCAGATTCACATCATTCTAATAAAGCAAATACACCATCCGTGGTGGGGGCCCTACAAAGGGTATTTGGGACCAATACTGTGTCCTCTCTCTCTCTCTCTCTCTCTCTCTCTCTCTATTTTTTGCACATCTTCATTCAGTTTGTGCGTTGATTCCGTCGCGAAAAGAGTGTTGGTTTCTGAGCATTGAAGTTACCGATCTTCTCCGAAGCTTTCGCATGTTATAGTGGTATCAGAGCCTACTTCAAGTGCAAAGATTCAGCAAAGAAACCAGAATTTTTTCTGGCTCGTGTGGTTGGTTTTCAGACGCCAGTGGACTACCCTTTTCGGAGTGACTCCTATCCTTCGAAGGACAGTTGGTTTTCAGCCTCTGGAAGCCTCCAGACATCTCCCCCCCACAGATAGTGGATGGTCAGATTGCGTTCTGGAAAGGAAGTGCATTTTTTTGCTATGGCGAGCTTTGACGACGAGAGAGACCAAGAACCATGGGACCAGAGTGCACCAGGCAGCCCAGCTAGGGCACTAGGCTTGAGTGTTACAGATATGTTCGAGCAGATGATGCGAGCAATCGCAGACCAGACAACCAAGTTGGACGAGCAGAAGGTGCAGATCTTGGCTCTGGAAGAGCGTACCCGTTCTCCAGCGTCACGTTTTCCATCTCCTCCTCCCTCTCCTTCCGTATCCCAGATTCCAGATCCTCGACACAGGGACCCTTTCGCGGGGTCACACCCGCAACCGAGCTCTTTGCTCGAGTTGCAGATGCGTGCATTGGAGATCCGACAACGTGAAGACGAAGCCATGCGACGCGTGGAGCACGAGCGTTACCTAGCAGCTTTGGACGCCAGATTGACATCGGCGGCGCCCTCGAATCATTTTCTCGAGAAAATAAACTTTAGTAAGTATAATGGTAAACTCGATCCCACAACTCTCTATTCATGGTTACATTAGTTTGAAGCTTACTTTGCCGCAGTTAGAAAAACAGATACTGACAGAGTGATCTTAGCCAGTTGGTACTTGGAAGGTGAAGCCATTCCTTGGTGGACTCAGTGGGCTCATGCCCACACCAGATCAGGTATGGCAGCTTATGTGTGGGACGAGTTTGTCCGCGACCTTAAGCAGCGGTTTCTACTGTCCCACTACCTTGAGCGACTCGAAGACGAGTTCAGGGGAGCGCATTAGAACGCGCAACTAGTCCTTCAGTTTGCCAATAGAATTTCGACCTTATGTTTGCAATTAGGCTTATCTGATTCGGACAACAAAGGACAGTTTTTGTATGGCCTTGACACGCAAATCCAATGGGAGGTGCGTATGTTTAGGCCAGCCACCTTTGAAGACGCACTCTTGCTTGCGCAGAGTGCAGAAATGAAACATAATGGTGGCAAGCCCAAGACTTCCCAGCCGGCTTCTCCCAGGGCTACCGCCTCGGGGGGCAAAGGCCAGAACCAGACGGGGTCTTCCCCAGGACAGAGCCCGGCTCCAAGAACTCGAACAATGCATCTAAGCTTACTCCAGACCAGAAAGCGGAGGTAGGCAAGACAGGTGGCAAGTTGAGTGCTGAGGAGCTTTCTTAGTACAAGGAGGAGGGTAGATGTTTCTTTTGTCATACAAAAGAACATACTTCTCGGGATTGTCCTAAGAAGCCTCCAAAACCTGCCGCCGCTGCCTCCATAGCTTCCGTGGTGAGCTCAGCTCCCACACAGACCCCAGCGGCGACCCCTAGTTCTTCAAACCCCAGTGCTTCAGTTGGAGTAATTATTAGCCGGGAGCTCGAAGATAAGCAGAAGGGCGCCCATGACCAGGAGTATGAGCACAACGAATTGCTCAAGTCCTTTGGCTACAAAGAGTGGGTACCACCAGGTGCGGATTGTGGAGGGGGACATCCCCAAGACAGCCTTCCGTATGGAAAGGGCCCACTATGAATTTGTGGTCATGCCATTTGGCGAACTCCCCAGCTACATTTAACCGCACGATGATGCGTGTTTTCGTCATGCCATTTGGCTTGACGAACGCCCCAATTACATTTAACCGCATGATGATGCGTGTTTTCCGGGATTTGATTGGAAAGTGTGTGTTCATATTTCTGGATGACATACTGGTATTTTCAGCTACGGTTGAGCCACATGACATTGATGTGGAGAAAGTCCTTAAGTTGCTGGAAAGCAACGAGCTCTACGTCAATGAAAAGAAGTCGGAATTTTATTTTTTCCAGGTGCATTACTTGGGATACATAATTAGTGCAGAAGGCATTCGACTGGATCCGGCTAAAGTGGTCGAGATTGTCAATTGGGAAGTACCTCAGACAGCCTATGACATCAGATCATTTGTGGGTATATGCTAGGCATACTCCACCTACATCGACAAGTTTTCTGACCTCTCGGCAGATCTCACGGATCTACTAAAGGGAGTGAAGACAAGAAGGCAAAAGATTCGAATGACTCCACGAGCGTTGGAGGCATTCAAGAACCTCAAGGTGGCTTTATCAGAAGCGCCTTGTTTAGCACTTGCCTCGTGGGACGAACCATTTTAGGTAATCACCGATGCGAGTAACATCGCAATTGGAGGTGTATTGCAACAGAATGGTCATCGAGTAGCTTACATGTCTCGTAAGTTATTGCCCGCAGAGAAAAACTACTCAGTCTATGATCGTGAACTCCTAGTAGTTATACAGGCCTTGAAACATTGGAAACATTTTTTGTATGGCCGTGACTTTGAGGTTCTCACTGACCATCAGGCATTACGCTGGATTCAGACAATGCCAAGTGCACAATGGAGTGATCGACAACACCACTGGAGTCAGATATTCCAGCAATTCGGTGGTATGATTGAGTACCTTCCAGGAAAGGTCAATCTAGTGGCCGATGCTCTGAGCAGGAAGGGACAAGTGACTGATATTTAAACCACTAGACTCGATCTTGTTGGACTAGATGACATGAGGCACATGTATGCGGATTCCGAGGAATTCGGTACACAGTGGGAACAGGCATTGGATGCCACAGGACTATGCCACTTTCTGATACGCGATGGTTGGCTTTTCTACAAAGGCCGACTGTGTGTCATGAAGTCGTTCAGGGCAGCGCTTCTGCATGATGCCCATGACGCCATTACAGGTGGTCATAGGGGCATGAACTCGACTTTGGAGAAATTGGAACTTCAATATTATTGGCCAAAGATGAGGCGAGATGTGTTTACATATGTACAACGTTGTGATATTTGTCAAAAGGTGAAAGCTCCTCGTGGAAAGAAGATAGGGTTGTTACAGCCCTTGCCAATTCCTGAGGGTCCTTTCCAAGATGTTTCGATGGACTTTGTCACGAATCTGCCTCCCAGTCCGAGTAAGCGTAATATGCAGTGCTTAACTATTGTTGATAGATTTAGCAAATTTGTTATGCTTATTCCTTGCAAGGCCAATGTGACCGCCGAGGATGTTGCCCAGTTGCTCATTCGGCATTGGTACCCGATTGGCGGGATTCCTAGGACCATAGTGTCAGACCGAGATGCCAAGTTTACCAGTCATTTTTGGAGGGCATTGTTTGATAACTTTGGTACTTAGTTGAATTTTTCCAGTGCATTCCACCCACAGGCGGACGGCCAGACAAAGATATGAAACCAGTTGTGCTGAAGTGTTATGTCCACGATTAGCAAGGTAAGTGGGAATCTTATTTGCCTTTAGTTCAAGCTGTTTTGAATGATTCTTTTTCTTCAGCTATTGGCAGGACTCCATATGAGGCAGCATTTGGAAGACCTTTCCAGTCATTGTTGACCAGGACCTCGTCTTCGGTACATGAAGCGAACAGAGTGACAGAGTCTTACCAAGAGATTTTAGAGTCAGTTAAAGACAGGTTGGCTAAAGCGTAAGAGGCTTACACTCGACAGGCCAATAAAGACCGAAGGGATATGAGTTTTCGGAAGGGGATTGGGTTTATCTTCAGATTATGAAGCAAAGGTTGAAACAGGTGGGCAAGCGATGCCCAAAGTTGTCTTTCAGGAGCTTCGGACCTTTTCCCATCAGGAAAAAGATTAATGAGGTGTCTATGCAATTAAAGCTACCTCCGAGCTGGACTATGCACGATGTGTTTCACGTCAGTTGGTTAAAGTCATATGCAGGTCCAATCCCTTCAGAGGTTAAAGACGAAGCGGAACCAGATATTGTTGATGAAGTAGAAGTTATGGTTCCAGAATAGATCCTTTTGTACCGTTTCAGGCATGGCTCAGGCCGAAGACAAAGACAGTTCCTCACGAAGTTTCAGGATCGAGGGACCCATGAAGCGGTATGGCTTGACAAAGTGTTTTTTGAAGACTATCTGTCGTTATTGACGGATTATTTGGAGGCTATGCAGCTTCCATCAAGTTAAGCAGAAGGGGATGTCACGTGCATCCCGCACTTGGATGCCACGTAGACATATCTGTACAGAAGGTGCAGGACCTGGGATTGTGAACTGGTCCCATGTGAGGCTAGTCCGGGACGAGTCAGCCAGGGATCCATCTTAGTCATCCGAGGTCAAGTGTGCATTGTCCTGCACATGAGTCCAAGGTCAAGTGTGCACTGTCCTGCACATGAAACAGTGCCAGTCTACGTTGTAAGTCTCCCTCTGGAATGATGTGAGTGATTCTGTGTATCTGGTATGGTACCGGATGCCAGATCACTGAGTAGTTAGCTAGGGTTTGCTTTTAGAACAAGGGGCCAGCCCATAGGGCTACCCTGGGTCTTTGTGTGGGCATGGGGATAGTGTGAAACCACCCCCATGAGGGCCAGGAAGGCCCTGGCTGAACCCACCAGCCATGGAGGGGCTGTAGGACAGCCGTAGGGGCAGGCTAAGGGCAAACATTCAGGAGATGCAGCCTTTGTATGGCTGTAGGGCAGGTATGGGGCAGCCCATACAGGCTGCCCAGCCCTCAGATTGTTTGCAAATCAGTGTCCAGCCCATGTAGAAGCATGTGCATGATGCCCAGCCAACAAGGGAAAGAAGCGCTGGAATTTATGTGATTTTTTTCAGCATTAAATGCTGAAATACTCAATCGTGGGACATTTATTGCTGGCCGACTGTTGTTGATAGAGTAGTATAAATAGTGAGCCCACAATCCCATTGTTTTATCTCATTTCTTACCAAGAGCTCAAGCATAAAAGGGCTAGACAAGCCAAGAAGGTGCTAAGCAAAGGGGTGAAGGACTGCAGGTCAAGGGCTGGGATTTGCTTAGCCAAGAAAGGTCAAGGATTTCTGTATTTTCTTTTCAGATTCACATCATTCTAATAAAGCAGATACACCATCTGTGGTGGGGGCCCTACAGAGGGTATTTGGGACCCAATACTGTGTCCTCTCTCTCTCTCTCTCTCTCTCTCTCTCTCTCTCTCTCTCCCCGTCACCTGCACCTGCTGCCCCCCCCGTCACCTGCTGCTGCCCCTGCCCTCCTGCCCCCCCCCCCCCCGCTCTCTCTCTCCCTCTCTCTCTCCCCGTCACTTCCTCTCTCTCTCTTCCCGCCACAGACCCAGCCCCCCCCCTCTCCGCTCTCTCTCTCTCTCTCTCTCTCTCTCCCCGTCACTTCCTCTCTCTCTCTCTCTCTCCCGTCGCCGCTGCAGCAGGGCCTGCCCCTCCCGTCGCCGCTGTAGTAGCAGCCCCCTCCTCTGCTCCTCTGCTCGCCCTTACCCTCTCTTGAGTAGGGTTTAAATTCAGTACCCCCCTGAGGGGGAGGGGGGGGGCTCCCTGTGGGCTATTTTCAGCACCCCCGTGATACAACATGGCCCCTAAACTGAAGTCATTTGCAACCATGGCCTCGAACCCACCCCCCCTTCCACCCCTTATCAAACCTCAATCCCCATGGGAGATCTTCATCATGGGAGAACTGAAGAAATTGCAGCAGGAGGTCTCCACCCTCAAAACTGAGCTGACACACAAGGAAACAAAGATTGCCAGTCAAGAAACAAGGATTGCTGGCCTTGAAGCTCAATTGCAGGACATCAAGAACAAGCAGGAGATTCAGGAAGCAGCCCAAGAAGCAACCCAAAAAATACAGGAAACACAACAAGAAAGCACAAAACCTCAGGTAAAATCAGAGAACTTTGTCAGTGAAGTACTGTCAGTCCTGAAAGAAAATGAAAGGGTCAAAAGCCTGGAAACTTTTGTTCGAATTGGGGGCTTGCCAGAAGATTGGTCAGTAGGTACCAACACAGATGAACAGCTAGAGGGATACATCTTGGATGTAGATATCATAAAGGAACGACTCACTAAAGTGGTACCTTTTATAGACCTTGGTGACCCAACTGACATTCAAATTAAAGGGAAACAGGCTAGGGTTCGATACTATGATATGATTGATAAGATCAAGGTAATGAAGCAGACTAAATCATTGCAAGGTACCTCGGTGTGGATTTCTGATGAGTTGACCCCACTACAACTAAAGAATAGAGCGGGGGAACTGGCCAAAGTCAGAGAAGCAAGGAAACAAGGGAAGTGGGCGGTCTATAGAGGAGGAAAAGCTATCATCAAAGATTTTAAAGCTCTACCCTCCTTTTGAAGGACATGAACTTGATACTTATACATATCTAATCACATTAAGCACATGGTGATTTTACCATTGTAACATGTAACTCTCATGAGTCATGAGAGCTTTGAAGTTAGTTTCTTTTTGATCCCACATGCACTTTTCTTTAACCGATACCCCGAAGTGGATTGTAACCAAAGATGTATTCTGATCTGTCCTATAGGTCAGCTTTGGCCTCGACAGGACGTTAATATATCTTTCTTTCTTTCTTTCTTTCTTTCTTTCTCTATTTTCTGCACATCTTCGTTCAGTTTGTGCATTAATTTCGTTGTGAAAAGAGTGCTGATTTCTGAGCATTGAAGTTACCGATCTTCTCCGAAGCTTCGGCATGTTACATTGGGTTTCCACAGAAGGAGCCCACAGTCATCCAATGTGATAACCAGAGTTGTATAGCTATTGCTCGGAACCCGGTCTTCCATGCCCGGACCAAGCACATAGAGATACAGTATCACTTTGTACGTGAGAAGATCTAAGTTGGTGACATCTTGCTACTTTATTGTTCGATGGAGGACAATGCGGCAGACCTCTTCACGAAGCCTCTACCTCAGGCTATGCTCAGGCGGCACTCCAGCTCCCTAGAGTTGGTTTCACAGCCAGGAGGTGAGAGGGGGTGTTAGAAGTCATCTCTTGTCTTTACTAGACACCAGGGCCTCTGTTGTGGGTGTGCCCGCCCTTTGTAGGTGTTTTCTCATTTTTCCTCACTCCCCATATTTTCCCCCATTTTTCCCATTTTTCTGTGGCTTGGGGGGGCAGTCCTGAGCTGGCAGGCACACACATCTTCTGGCCGACTGTACTCGACCGCAGTCCAGAGCTGGCCGACTCATGTTTGTTGGCCTACGTTCTATGTGGGAGGTCGTGGAGATATTGTACCTGTTGGCTGCCTCTGGAGCAGGCCGACTGCTGCCTGGGGTCCATATATAATGGACCCCCACAGCCCCTTGTCATATCATCTTGTATCACTTCGGGATCTTGTGTATATAGAGCAGAGTTACACGCATATCTCTCTCCTTATCTTGTGCTGTCTATTTTCTGCACTCTACTTGCTCTTGTAGTCTCAGATTTGGTTATCATCTCTGCTGCGTATTTTGACAGCTGCCTACTAGGGTACAGTCTACTGCCGACACCATTTCATTAAGTTGCCTTTTTATTGTATATAATGTGCAGATTATGATGCTGTGCTATGATCAATGCATTGTCATCCTCTGAAGGCCATGAGAACTGCAGGGATATCTTTGAGTTGTACAGTTATCAACAATCACCTGCAAGAGAAGAGGAGGATTTCCTGGTACAAAGAAGCAAAAGAGAGGCACAGTGAGGTGGTTTTGACAGGGATTTATTGCGTTGCGGTTAGAAAATGACTGTTCCAGCAGGGGATTTATCTGTTGCAACTGGGGATGTTAAGCAACCGGCTACACCAGCTGAAGAGAAGGTCACTATTCTTGAAGAGTCTGCAGCGCAAGTAAGGGAAGGTGACAAGTTCTATCTGGTCACGTTCAGGTACCATTTTTGCCTGTGGTTTTGGTTAGCAACATCGTCTGCTGATACGGTGGCAGTCTGGGTAGTGACATTATTTCATATTAGGACAGTCCTTGTTTTTTGCAGGTGGTGGAAACAATGGTCAGATCATGTAGGAGAAGGACCGAATAATAATGGGTCTGAACCAGGACCAATTTACCGCTCCAATGCCTCGGAAGAAGCCTTGACACCCCTACAGCAACCATCTAGTATAGACAACACTGACTTAGTCATAGAATTAAAGCGAGAAAATGACATTGAGCTGCAGGAACCACTACTTGAAAATCATGACTATGTACTTTTGCCAGAGCAAGTCTGGAAAGCCTTTCAGAAATGGTGAACTTCAAACTTGAACATGGCCGTTTCTTTTGCAAAAAGTTTCCTTAGTTGCAGCAAGTGAAGATTACGGAGTTTAGAGACGTGAATTTGTGTGTGTGCATGTGTGCTTTTGTGCATGCTCATGTATATTACATGTATATACACAGTCATGTATATGTGTCTGATGTATGTAACTTCGTCTATTGAGGGTGAGCTGTATCAAAGAATTTGATTGTTGTGAATCATCAGTCGCTTTGAGTTATTGACAATGTCGCTATCATTCATGGCTTTTGTTAGGTATGGTGGTGTGGCAAGGAAAGTTAAAAACATTGGCTCAGTGCAGGATCACCATTTAGCAGTAGAAGTTCAATCCCTTCGTATTCGGCTCACGATTACACCAAATGGAAGCCAATTAACAGCGAGGGTTTGCAAACAGGTGCCACGAGCCCTTTGAAATGCCTTGCAATGTTTGATTTGGCTCGATGACATTGAGTATACATCTGAATGATGATTTCAATTGGGAGCATTCAAATTAATTGGATATGTGAATATACACCAAGGATTTTATTGTTGGAATGTCTAGATAATGTAATGCATGGGCAGGATGAAAACACAAGATGCATCTTTGGATTCAAAAGAGAGAAAGAAAGATTATGTCTATGGTCTAATAGAGACCCAAAGGGTCTACGAGACGAAAAACACGTTACATGTAATCCATGTGTAAACTGCATGTCAAGACAACATGAGAAGGGAAAAAAGCAAGGCCTACGTACTACTTTGTGTATACAAAATCTCGTGTCATGGATTGAGTATAGGGCTGTGATATCCACCTCCTATGGCGTCGGAGTATATCTCGTATCTGAAACTGACAGGTGGAGGGCTTGGATTTTTTGAGGCCGAGGGCATTTGGGATATATAGCCCCTCAGCCCCCACCACTTTCTCATTCAGTTTTTCCGGGATCTTGTGTATAGAGAAGAGTTTACACACCTATCTCTCTGTGTTTCTTCTGCTGTTTATTTTCTGCAGTCTACTTGCTCTTGTCTACCCAAGTTTGGTTATCATTTCCGCTGCATATTCTGACATGGTATCAGAGCCCTAGGCTCTAGGAGATCTTGGGTGTTTTTCTGAGCAAGAGGGGGAGCAACAGGTTGCTGGTTGGTGGACTGTTTCGGGCTGAACGGGAAGAGAAGGTGCAAGAGGAAGGCGGGCAAAGGTGCTGGACAGCCACTTGCAGATTTTCAGATTTTTTTTTTCCCACCCACCCAACCTTTCAGGTTACTCTCCGCGATGGCAGATTTATTAGAGATGGCTGAGAAGCATGTGAAGATTCCGACTCTCCCCACGTTCCGAGTGGATTGTCAGTTGGACGGGTCCAATTACGGCATCTGGAAGGTCATGATGGAGTCGGTTCTGGAGTCATATGACCTTGCTGATTTTATTATCATAGGGGTGCCACGGCCGGAAGCTGAGGAAGGGGAGTTATTATCGACGAGGAAGGACCGAGAGGCACAGGCACACATGTGGGATCGTGTCAACGCCAGGGTCCGGTCGTTCATTTTCCTCAATTGCACACCACAAGTGATCAACCATGTGAAGCACATGACGCTGGCGAGAGGCATATGGGAGCACTTGGCTTCTTTGTATAACAAGGTGTCACCCATGAAACGGATATCCTTGGAAGTGCAGATGCGGGTTATGAACCCTGCAAAGTCTTCGACAATGCGGGAACACATCAACAAGCTGCAGGCCCTTCAGCAGGAAGTCCTTCAAGCTGGGAAAGAGATATCATCCGAAGATATGGCCATCACTTTACTTTCCCACTTGCCTGGTCAGTATTCTGCTTTCTATTCCTCGTTGATCACGAGTGGCAGGCTCAGCACCATTACTTGGGAGGAGCTTGTGCCAATGGTCTTGGACCAGGAGGAACGTTTCACGAACCCTCCTCACGGCGGAGGTTCGGAGGCCTTAACTGGCCAACGGTCGAAAGGCCGTAGTACCAACAAGGGCAAAGGGAAGGCTTCACCAGAGAAGTCTTCTGAGAAGAAGCCAGATCCAGAACGAGAGAAGCTGAAGGCCGAAAGATCTTGTAATGATTGTGTCGAGAAAGGCCACTACTGGAGGAAGTGCCCTAAGCGGACAGGGAAGAGTGCTGATTCCTCAGCCTCAGCAGCGAAGACTCCGGCATTTGTGCACTTAGAGATGGTGGACTCCGATGCTTCATCATCTTCGAGCGAGGAGGCAATTGGCTTCACCGCAAAGGATACCCGGGAATGGATTCTCGACAGTGGTGCTTCCAGGCACATGACTCCATCCCATGACTTCTTTCTGGACCTTAAACGGCAGTCAGGTCGTATCTTTATTGGCGATAACTCCACTATTCCGATACATAGTGAGGGCCGGATGGAGATTATTCCCGACGGCAAGGGGGGCAAGCATGCTTCCCGTGTTCTTTATGTCCCTGCTCTGGGTTTTCATCTTCTGTCAGTGCATGAGGTATGCAAGACTGGCTTTCGGGTGGAATTTGAGAAGCATTCAGTTGCTCTAAGGGACCGTGAGACAGGCAAAGTTGTTTGGGAAGGCGGTGTGGAGAATGGCATCTACAAGCTCTCTGCACTCTCCTCATTGACAGGCTCTCAGGTCGGAGACTTGTGGCACTTTCGTTTTGGCCACTTAAATGTGGATGCTTTGCGGCGCGCCTTCCGGGACCAGATGGTGGTTGGCTTGCCAGATGTTGGTAATAGGCAAGGACGCTGCAGTTCTTGCATACGTGGTAAGCAGCACAGGGAATCCTTTCCGAAGCAGGCTTCCAGGCGGGCTTCGAAACCATTGGAGTTGATTCACATTGACTTGTGTGGACCACAGCAGATACCATCCTTGGGAGGATATCTCTACTTCATGCTGCTTGTTGATGATTGTACCAGATTCACGTGGGTCTACTTTCTTTCCCAGAAGGACCAGGCTTTTGCTCGGTTCAAGGATTGGCACGTGATGGTGGAGAAAGAGTTTGGATTTCAGGTTAAGACTCTCAGGGCTGACAAAGGAGGTGAATTCTCCTCGACTGTATTTTTCCGGTTTTGTGCAGATCATGGCATCAAGAGGGAATTGGCCAATACCGGATCGCCTTCGGAGAATGGAGTTGTTGAACGTAAGAACAGGACTGTGGTGGAGATGGCGAGGACCATGCTGGAGCATCGTGATCTTTCTTGTCCACTTTGGGGTGAGGCTATGGCAACGGCTGTCCATACCATTAACCGCTCTTCGACGACTTCTGTACCCCATATGACTCCATTTGAGGCATATTTTGGCAGGAAACCCGATGTCTCGCACTTCCGTGTCTTTGGGAGTGACGCGTATGTACATATTCCGAAGAAGCAGAGGGGGAAGCTTGACTCCAAGTCCCGCAAGCTGGTATTTGTGGGGTATAACTCTCTTTCCAAGGGATACAGGTTGTATGATCCAGAGAGGAATGAGATTGTTGTCAGCCGGGATGTGGTCTTTGACGAGCATGTTCCAGCATCCACTGTCGAGGAGCCGCCACTTCTTGGAGATCCAGAGGAGTCTGATGATGATTCCCAGTCTACTACTCCAGTTGATCCACCTCAGTCATCACAGGAGGTTGAGCCCGCAGCTGGAGTTGAGCCCCCGCGACCACAGGAGGCTCCACGATCTGTTCGAGTACCTAGGTGGTTGTTAGACACCCTTCGGGAGTCAGGTGTCACGGAGCTACCCTCCGAGTGGACCACAGAGGACGGCCCTCGAAGATCACATCGAGTCCGAGATAAAGCAACACGGCGGAGCTTCTTCAAGTGAACTATGCTTTGATGTCTCATATCATGCGGGACAAAGAGCCTACTTCCGTAAAGGAAGCCCTTTCAGAGGATACTTGGAGGAAAGCCATGCAGGTTCAACTTGATGCCATAGAGAAGAACAACACTTGGGAGTTGGTACCGAGGCCGTTGAAGCAGTCAGTCATTGGTGTCAAATGGGTCTTTAAGACCAAATACGCGTCTGATGGGTCGGTGGACAAACACAAAGCCAGGCTTGTGGCTAAAGGTTATGCTCAGCGGCCAGGCATCGACTACGAGGATACCTTTGCACCGATAGCGCGGATGTCCACGATTCGGACCGTTCTAGCCGTTGCTTCTTCTCAGAGGTGGCCCGTGTACGAGATGGATGTAAAATCTGCGTTCCTTAATGGTGACCTGCAGGAGGAGGTGTATGTTGAGCAGCCTCCAGGCTTTATTGTTCCAGGATCGGAAGGGATGGTTTACAGGTTACGTAAGGCCTTGTATGGTCTTAAGCAGGCTCCCAGGGCTTGGAATCAGAAGATTGATTCCCTCTTTATTCGGACTGGATTTCAGAGATCGGTTGCAGATCCGAACCTGTATCTCTTTCGGGAACGCGGCATGGTCACACTTATCATCCTTTATGTGGATGATCTCATTCTCACCGGCGGTCATGTGGAGCACATTGGAGTGACGAAGGCTGCCTTGTCAAAGGAGTTTGAGATGACCGACTTAGGCTTACTCCACTTCTTCTTGGGATTGGAGATCTGGCAGACCCAGAGGGGGTTTTTCGTCTCTCACCAGCGGTATGTTCATGAGTTGCTTGAGGCCTTTGGGATGGAGAATTGCAAGCCTATTACTTCGCCGATGGACCTGAACACAAAGTTAACCGTTACAGATCCTTGTGAGCCAGTTGATGCCTCGCAGTACCGGAAGTTGGTTGGTTCATTGATCTGGTTGCTGAACACCAGATTGGACTTGAGCTTCTCCGTGGGGCTGTTGAGCTCTTTTATGCAGACGCCATTGAAGTCTCATTGGGACGCAGGATTGCGGATCTTGCGGTATTTACAGAGTACGAAGGATCTGGGACTCTTTTACACAGGAGGGAATGGAGTCAAGCTCCAAGGTTGGAGTGACTCAGATTGGGGAGGAGATCTAGACACGAGGAGATCTACTTCAGGATACAGTTTTACCCTCGGCTCAGGAGCAGTTTCTTGGAGCAGCAAGAGGCAGCCTACTATTGCCCTTTCTTCGACAGAGGCAGAGTATCGGGCTGCTTGTGGTGCTGCTTGTGAGGTTGTATGGCTGCGGAGGCTGCTAGGCGAGATTGGGTTTCCACAGAAGGAGCCCATAGTCATCGAGTGCGATAACCAGAGTTGTATAGCTATTGCTCGGAACCCGGTCTTCCATGCCCGGACCAAGCATATAGAGATACAGTATCACTTTGTACGTGAGAAGATCTTGGCGGGTGACATCTTGCTACTTTATTGTTCGACGGAGGACAATGCGGCGGACCTCTTCACGAAGTCACTACCTCAAGCTACGCTCAGGCGGCACTCCAGCTCGCTTGGGTTGGTTTCACAGCCAGGAGCTGAGAGGGGGTGTTAGAAGTCATCTCCTGTCTATTTGTATACACCAGGGCCTTTGTTGTGGGTGTGCCCGCCCTTATGAGGTGTTTTATCATTTTTCCACACTCCCCGTATTTTTTCCCTATTTTTTCCCATTTTTCCTAGTGGTGGGAGGGCTGCCAGATGATGCCAGGAGCACCCCAGTGCTGGCTGACTGGATGTTCATCAGTTGTGGGCTACAGGGCTGCTGGCCGACTGGTTTTCATCAGTCGTGGGCATCTGTATGCTGGCTGACTGCATTTATGCAGTCGTGGGATTTTTTCTTCAGTCGTGGGCACTCTTTCTGCTGGCCGACTACCCGCTATGGGATGTATATATAGCCCCTCAGCCCCCACCACTTTCTCATTCAGTTTTTCCGGGATCTTGTGTATAGAGAAGAGTTTACACACCTATCTCTCTGTGTTTCTTGTGCTGTTTATTTTCTGCAGTCTACTTGCTCTTGTCTACCCAAGTTTGGTTATCATTTCCGCTGCATATTCTGACAGGTAGCTCAATCTTTGATAACTTGATGTGTGCGAGTATCCAGAATCTCTTGAGATTGATCATGGGGAGACTGGTCTGTGTGAATCCATCTCCTCCTTGTGCCTTGTTGGAGCCAAGGTGGGTATTGGTGGCTTTGTCAGTGGGGGGCTAAAGAAATCTGTGATAAAGGCGTGGGTTGGGTCCTACTGTCCTCTCCTCTGTGTGCATGGATGCGCCAAGTGACACATCTCTGGCAAGTACATGCCCAATTGCCAAGCATCTCTGATCACTGTAGTGCATTGCTCAAGCAAGAGGGCCAAATCCATCTCTGAAGAGGCAATGAAACCTCCTTTCATGTGCCTTGTTGGACTTGGTTGCCGCATGGCCATTCTACTTAGCTAGTACACTTAGGACACCATTTTTGTTACATGCAGAGGTTGATCGTGGTAACACACAACAGGGCCTTCTTTATACCTTTATGTGGTGAGATCTTTAGCATCCAATTCACAGAGTAGAGAGAGAAGAGAATAGAAATGAAGTAGATGACATAGTTTTGGGTCCCAAATACCCATTGAGCCCTCCCCCCCTTTTCCCTGAAATTTCGCTTGCTCTTCCATTCCATGATCGTAAGATGATTACAAAAAACCGTCAAACACTCTCACTCAACTCTCTCTCAATCTCTCAAGATTTGTCACATCATTAAGGTGTCTTGCAACATGGGTGTTCCTTCTGTTAGAAGTCATCTCGTGTCTATATAGTATATATATACACCAGGGCCTCTGTTGTGGGTGTGCCCGCCCTTTGTAGGTGTTGTATCATTTTTCCTCACTCCCCGTATTTTCCCCCATTTTTCCCTATTTTTCTGTGGCATGGGAGGCAGTCTTGTAGTGGCAGGAGGACCTTGAACTTGGCCGACTGCATCTGTGGAGACACTGGAGGTGGCTGACTGCTCTGCACAGGTCGTGGACCTGGCCGACTGTGCATTTCAGCAATCTTGGGGTTTTGTGGTCTTGTCGGCTGCCCTACAGCAGGCCGACTGCTGTTGGGGGCCATATAAAATGGCCCCCAGCCCCCTTGTCAGTATGGTATCATTCCCGGGATCTTCTTGTGTATATAGAGCAGAGTTACACGCCTCTACCACTCTCTCTCTTGTGTTGTTATTTTTCTGCATTGCGTTTTGCTCGTGTTCCCAGATCTGGTCATCATCTCCGCTACGTATTCTGACATGGTATCAGAGCCTAGGCTCTAGATAGTTCTTGGGATTTGTGTGAGCAAGAGGGGGAGTGTTGTGTTGTTGATTGGTGGACTGTTCAGGACTGTTCGGGAAGAGGAGAAGCAAGAGGACGGCGGGCTGATTTGCTGGACAGCCACTTGCAAGTGTTAGTTCTTCTTTGTTTCCACCCACCCACCCTTTTTCAAAGTACATCCCCGCAATGGCAGATCTGTTAGAGATGGCCGAGACGCATGTGAAGATCCCGACACTCCCCACGTTCCCGGTGGACCGTCAGTTGGACGGGAACAACTATGTCATGTGGAAGGTTATGATGGAATCTGTGCTGGAGTCTTATGACCTTGCTGATTTCGTCGTTGTTGGGGTTCCACGGCCGGAGGTAGAGGAAGGGGAGTTACCGTCGATCCGAAGGGACCGGGAGGCACAGGCACAGATGTGGGATCGTGTCAACGCCAGGGTCCGTTCATTTATCTTTCTCAACTGCACACCGCAGGTAATCAATCATGTACAGCATATGACGCTGGCCAGAGGTATATGGCAGCTTTTGGCCTCTCTTTACGACAGGGTATCGCCCATGAAGAGGATTTCCTTGGAAGTACAGATGTGGGTTATGAGCCCTGCAAAGTCGTCGACGATGCGGGAGCATATTAACAAGCTGCAGGCTCTTCAGCAGGAAGTTCTTCAGGTTGGGAAGGAGATATCGTCAGAGGACATGGACATAACGTTGTTGTCACACTTGCCCTCTCAGTACTCAGCATTTTACTCGTCTTTGATTACTAGTGGCAGGCTCAGCACCATCACGTGGGAGAAGCTTGTGCCCATGGTCTTGGACCAGGAGGAACGATTCACGAACCCTCCTCAGGGTGGAGGTTCGGAGGCCTTAACTGGCCAACGGTCGTAAGGCCGTAACACGGGCAAAGGGAAGGCTTCATCGGAGAAGTCTTCTGAGAAGAAGTCCGTTACTGACCGCGAGAAACTAAAGGCAGAGAGGACCTGTAATGATTGTGACGAGAAAGGCCACTATTGGAGGTAGTGTCCCAAGCGGAAGACCGAGAAGAATGAAGATTCCTCAGGAGCAATCATGAAGACTCCGGCTTTTGTGCACCTGGAGGTGATGGACACCGATGTTTCATTTTCTTCAGGCAGGGATGAGGTTGGAGGATTCTCCGCAATGGATCCTCGGGAGTGGATTCTAGATAGTGGTGCTTCCAGGCACATGACTCCTTCCCGTTCAGATTTACAGGATCTCTGCAAGTATTCTGGTCACATTCTTATTGGGGATACATCCACTATCCCAGTTCATAGTGAGGGCAGGATGGAGATAGTTCCTGATGGGGCAGAGGGGGGAAGCATTCCTCCCAGGTGTTGTATGTTCTGTCACTTGGTTTTCATCTGTTGTCAGTGCATCAGGTTTGCAAGACTAGCGTACGGGTGGAGTTTGATGAGCATTTTGTTGCTCTCCGGGACAAAGCAATAGGTGAGGTAGTTTGGGAAGGCGGAGTGGATGGAGTTTACAAGCTTTCAACACTCTCTCTCCCAGGTCCTCAGGTTTGTGATGAGTGGCAGTCTGGTAATGGCCACTTAAGTGTGGATACGCTGCAGATGCAGGCTTTCCGGGACCAGATGGTGGATAGCTTGCCAGTTGATGGCAAGCTTTGGCAAGAACTTTCCAGTACTGATGTTGGTGGTTCTTGTGTTCGTTAGTCAGAGGAAACTGAACAGGTAACTTATGCTCTGATGTCTCGTAGTATTCGGGACAAAGAAACTCCTGTAGATGAGGATGTTCTTTCTACGGGGGCCTTTCGGAAAGCCAGGCAGGTGGCAGTTGATTACTTGCAGAAGGAGGTGGTTTCTCCAGGCTTTGTGGTTCCGGATTCAGAGGGGGTGGTTGACAGGTTTCAGAAGGCCTTGCATGGTCTTCAGCAGGTTTCCAAGACTTGGTTTTGCACCGTAACAGGTGTTGATCCTTGTGAGCAGTCTGATGGCTCTTTGACTCAGAAGTAGAATGGTTCATTGATCTGGTTGATGGACACCAGATTGGACGGGAGCTTCCTGATGAGGCAATTGAGCTCATGGTTGCAGATGACTCTTTGGGAGGCAGGATTGTGTTTCCTGTGGATTCTGCGGCATGCAAAGGATGATGGACTTTTGTACACAGGAGGGGGATTGATTGATGGAGTCCGACTCCACGGTTGGAGTGACTCAATTTGGGGAGGAGATCCGGACACGAGGAGATCTACTTCAAGCCCAGGAGCAGTTTTATGGAGCAGTAAGAGAGTCATCTTTTGCCTTGTCGACGACAGAGACAGAGTACCGGGCTGCTTGTGATGTTGCTTGTGAGGTGGTGAGGTTGCAGAGGTTGCATTGCAGGATTGGGCTTCCACTAGAGGAACCCATGGTCATCCAGAGGCACTTTGTTCGTGAACAGATCGTTGCTGATGACATCTTGCTAGAGTTCTGTTCGACGGAGGATAGTACCGTGGACCTTTTCACGAAGTCGCTATCTTAGGATTTGCTCAGGCGTCACCCCAGCTCCCTGTGGTTGGTTTCACAGCCCAGGAGCTGAGAGGGGGTGTTAGAAGTCTATATATATACACCAGGGCCTCTGTTGTGGGTGTGCCCGCCCTTTGTAGGTGTCTTATCATTTTTCCTCACTCCCTGTATTTTCCCCCATTTTTCTCTATTTTTCTGTGGCATGGGAGGCAGTCTTGTAGTGGCAGGAGGACCTTGAACTTGGCCGACTGCATCTGTGGAGACACTGGAGGTGGCCGACTGCTCTGCACAGGTCGTGGACCTCCTTGATGTGTCAGAATATGCAGCGGAAATGATAACCAAACTTGGGTAGACAAGAGCAAGTACACTGCAGAAAATAGACAGCACAAGAAACACAGAGAGATAGGTGTGTAAACTCTTCTCTATACACAAGATCCCGCAGAAAACTGAATGAGGAAGTGGTGGGGGCATGGGGCCTATTTATATGCCCCTATGAGAGCAGTCGGCCAGCACTGAACGGCCTCCATGACTGCATGAGCAGTCGGCTAGTAAAGAAAAGGTCCACGACTGCATACATCCAGTCGGCCAGCAGTCCAGAAGCCCACGAATGATGTGTGGGCAGTCGGCCAGCCACAGGACTGCAGATGGGATAGTCGGCCAGCCCTGAAGTGCTCCTGCCAACCTCTAGCATCCCTCCCCACCACTGGAAAAAATGGAAAAAAATAGGGAAAAATACGGGGAGTGAGGAAAAATGATAAAACACCTTATACAGGGAGGGCACACCCACAACAGAGGCCCTGGTGTATAAATATAGACAGGAGATGACTTCTAACACCCCCATTCAGCTCGTGGCTGTGAAACCAACCCAAGGGAGCTGGAGTGCCGCCTGAGCGTAGCTTGAGGTAGAGACTTCGTGAAGAGGTCCGCCGCATTGTCCTCCGTCGAACAATAAAGTAGCAAGATGTCACCAGCCAAGATCTTCTCACGTACAAAGTGATACAGTATCTCTATATGCTTGGTCTGGGCATGGAAGACCGGGTTCCGAGCAATAGCTATACAACTCTGGTTATCACACTGGATGACTGTGGGCTCCTTCTGTGGAAACCCAATCTCGCCTAGCAGCCTCCGCAGCCACACAACCTCACAAGCAGCAGCACAAGCAGCCCGGCTGTCGAAGAAAGGGCAATAGTTGGCTGCCTCTTGCTGCTCCAAGAAACTGCTCCTGAGCCGAGGGTAAAACTGTATCCTGAAGTAGATCTCCTCGTGTCCGGATCTCCTCCCCAATCTGAGTCACTCCAACCTTGGGGCCTGACTCCATTCCCTCCTGTGTAAAAGAGTCCTAGATCCTTCGTACTCTGCAGATACTGCAAGATTCGCAATCCTGCGTCCCAATGAGTCTTCAATGGCGTCTGCATAAAAGAGCTCAATAGCCCCACGGAGAAGCTCAAGTCCAATATGGTGTTCAGCAACTAGATCAATGAACCAATAAACTTCCGGTACTGCGAGGCATCAACTGGCTCACAAGGATCAGTAACGGTTAACTTTGTGTCACTAGGGTTACTTCAGCCTTTACCTATTCCAGATAGACCATGGGAGAGCATTGCCATGGATTTTATATTTGATCTTCCGAGGACACAAACGGGGAATGATGGCATTTGGACTATCATGTGCAGATTCAGTAAGGAGGCTCATTTCATTCTCGTGCGTAAGAAGATCAAAGTTGATCACATGGTGAAGCTGTTCATGGTCAACATCTTCAAGTATCATGGCATGCCTTCGTCTATCATTAGTGACCGTGATCCACGGATGACGAGTTTATTTTGGAGAGGGTTGTTTGACAACATGGGTACAACTCTCAAGTTTTCATCATCATTTCATCCACAGACAGATGGGCAGTCGAAAGAGGCTAATTCCACAGTGTTGGATCTTCTCAAGTGTTATGTGTCAGAGCACAAGCAACAATGGAAAAAGTATCTTCCTTTGGTGGAGTTCGCTTATAACAACACCATCCATACCTCGACGGGCAAGGCGCCTTTTGAGATTGTGAAAGGAGGGAAGAAGGTACCACCCATTTTGCACACAAAGGATAAGATCTTTGAGGCTGACCAGTATGTGAAGAACATGGATGAATCTTATAGGAGAGTTAAGTTGGCACACCAAAAAACTCAGCAAAAGCAAAAGAAGACAACAGACTGTCACACAGATGTGCATTAGAGTTTGCATTGGGTGATTGGGTTCTTTTGCGATTTGAGAAAGCTAGGCTCAGAAAGATGAAGGGTAAAGAGCGCTTATTCCCTAAGTTGAGCATGCGCTATTATGGACCTTTTCAGGTATTGGAAAAGATTGGTGAGGTGGCCTATCGTTTGAAGCTACTAGATCACTGGAGGATTCACAATGCATTTCATGTGAGTCTACTTAGATCTTTCCGAGGAGATGTGCCTGAGGATGTATCAGATGAGGCTTGGCCGGAAGTGGAGGAACTTGATGAGGTTCTTATTCTCGAGCAGATACTGGTACATAAGGAAAGAAAGGTACGAGGTAAAGTTTCCCGTCGCTATCTTGTGAAGTTTAAGAACTATTCACCGAGACTAGGATCTGTAAGTACCCTCTCTGGGATCCTCAACTGCAAGCTGGTCTCTCGTGTCCTCTCCTCAAGTGTCAAAATAACTGGCGCATGGTCTGAAAAAGAGGTGCCAGCGAGAATGCCAACGGAGCCCCCATGCTCCCCTAACGTGTCGCCCACATAGAAGCGATCAATCCGTGATAGATTAGTCCCTCCCTGCCGGCGATCCGATCGAGAGAAACTAAGACTGTCCTGAGAGCGGGAGAAAGCCTCATGCTGCCATTCTCTTTGTGATCCTCAGTGTCATGCAAAATCGCTCCCAAGCTGCAAGCTCCGTGCCGTGCACTGTAACATGACTGCCTCCCATCCTATCGGCCGGGTCCTCAAGCATGTTGAAGTCTCCCCCGACATACCAATGTGCGGCCACAAGCAATGCATCCGTAACCTGGGTCCAGAACTCTGCTCTGGCACTAGCATGGTTGGGCGCATAGACATTGAGCACGCCAAAGAGCTCATCATGCATCCTCAGAATGACATACTGTGCTCTACCAGGCACAATGATCCCGCGATCCACAATGGCCTGCCGCCATACATCCGCAATGACCATACATACTCCTCCCTGCCCACCCAAGGGGCCAAACCCTGCAGACCAAAATGTGTCCCATCTACCAGGCATCACCGAACCGTATCTCCGGATCCTGCTCTCACCCAAATGGTGCTCCTGCATCATCAGAATATCGATACTATCCCCAACCAGGCATCTCTGAAGCTCCTGCCTCAAGCAACCACGATAACGTATATAGTGTGCGCCGCCAAGGCCTTGTACATTCCATGAGATGATCCTCATGGATGACCTGCTGAGGTGGAGGCTGTCTCAGCCGTACGGCGGGCCTTCGCAAGCGGCTTGGATGGAGAATAGTCCCCATCCGAGCGGCTACGAATTTGCCCACCCGGTGTGTTGCAAGAATCTCGGATCAAGCGCCAGTGGCTGTCTCCCATGGCGACTGCCTCCCGCTCAGACAGAGCAACCTCGTGTATGCATACATATCCAGGGTCGCGCGCTAAGTCTACCACTATGCGAACCACCAAATGTCGAATCCCGGAGGCATCCACACTCCCGGTATCAAAGAAAAAATGAGCCAACTCCCATAGTCGGCCTATCACGTTTGTCACCTCTAGATCGCTCACATGGTGAGAAAACTCAACTGCCTGAGTCTTCAAAATGCCAAGAGCGAGATCCAGAGTCCACTCCCGGTCGCTAGGGCCACAGAGAGGGAATGAGAAGGCCACCGTTGAATCAAGTGCCTCCTCCCCTCGGGCCGGAGGTATCACTACATGAACTTTGATGGGTGCTGGCTCATGGGGGCCCTCCGCTCCAAAAAGCCGTGTGAAGGAGTAATCAAAAGCCTCCGAGCGCTGTCTAGTGTCGAGACGACTTAGCCGACTGCGGATAGAGGATATCCGTGAAGCCCGAATCGGCATGGTAAGTGTCCTCTGCGGTGCTCGAGCAAGGTCGGTGCTCAGTGTCCACCGGACTGCAGGTGAGCGCCAGGGAACTGCTAGGGCCTCCCGGGGAGCTGAGACGAGGGGGGGGGGGGGGGGGGGGAGGGGGGGAGAAGAGGGTGGAGAAGGAGCCGCTACCAAAACCGGGGCGGGAACGGGAGGAGGCGAAGGTGGAAGCGAGGCGGGAGGGGGGGACGGGGGAGGGGGGGTGGGGGCGAAGGAGGGGGTGCTGGCATCTCCTGGTCCTCAGTCGGCGCTGTGGTCTCCTCCTGGAGGGGAGCAAAGCTGTTCCTCACGGGAACCCAGTGATGCTGAGACTGTGGTGGTTGCTGCTGCATCGGTCTCTGGGCGTGCTGTTGTGGCTGTCTCCCTCGACGGCGCCCTTGTCCAGGCTGCCACTCCGAGGTCTCTGTGGGTTGAGCAGGTGTCGCGGAGGCTGCCTACCGAGCCGCATCTGTGGGCGGGCCATCGGGGGCCTGCTGCTGCGGTGAAGGTCGGGGTCTCCTGCGAGGGCAGGCCTTGGCCATGTGGCCGACCTGCCTGCAGATAAAACACTGGCTCGGGGGCCCCGAAAACTCCACACTCTGATCAATCCATCCCCCCCCCCTATCCTAGGTAGCTGAATGACCTTCGGAAGGGAGGAGATGTCAGGAACCAAAACTCTGACCGAAGGTAGCCCAGCTGCTCTAGCCATCACTGAAGCTGCTGTGGGGCCAGTCTCAAGCACCGAGCCCACCAATGCTCCTAGCCTAGAAAGGAGCGGAAGGTACTCACGGCGGAGTCCAGGGAAGCAAACTGTAACATGGAATAGGCGCTCTCCCTGCTCGGCCGCTGCTGGGTCAAAGCCATGCTGCCAAGGTCTGAAGAATGCCCGAGCACCCCTGATGTCAAGGGGACTCATGGCTAGGACCTGGGCCACGCTCTGGGTTGTCTCGAACTCAATCTGGTAGTGCCCACGGCCCAGTAACTGAACGTCCAGGATCTTGCCCACATCTGCAAGAAAGCGGGCCTAGAGAAGATCCCGGATCTCCCCTCTGCTGGGGCGAGTGCCGACTATACGGCAGATGGTGGAATGTGCGTGGAGGCGTTCCACCTCTGCGGCGAGGCTCGCTTCCTCTTCTGGCGAAAGAGAAAGCCTGATGGGGGTATCCTCAGGGGCGGGCGAGGGGGCTGCGGAAGAGTCCCTCTAAGGTGGGGCGGGAGGAGCCTCCATCAGAGTCTGAAGCTATGTCGAAGTCGGAGCGAATGCGGGGAGTCTTGCAAGAACCGAACTGCACACAAAGGGGCGGAGGGGGAAGGCAAAAAACCCCAGGGGACGGGGAAAAAGCAGAAAGAAGGGGAGGGGGGGGTAAGGCGGCGGCGAAGAAAAAACCCGAAGGGGGGGGGGGGGGGGGGAAGCAACGCGAAAGGGGGGTGGGGGGAAGAGAGGGCAGAGGTTGGCGGAGGGGGGCGGGGCGCTGAAGAAGGAAGGGGGGCGTGAAGGAGAGGAGCAGGGGGCGCAAGGAAACCAGGCGCGGGGGGGGGGGGGGGGGGGCATACGCGAGGGCGGCAGAAACACAAGGCAGGCGGGGGGGGGGGAACAAACGCGAGAAGGGGGGAGGGCGTGCAGGCAGCAGCGCGAGCAGGGGGGGGGAGCGGAAGGTTCAGCGAGCGTCTGTTCGTTTGGGAGCATGGGTGACTTGGCAGATTCACCTCAGGTATTGCAGCTTTATCTCGATGCCTTTGAGTTGGAGTCAACTCTTGCTACGGCTCATTCACATTCAACAGAGCAATAGGTCTAGAGCATTGCCTGATGCTCAAGAGGGGGGTAGCACCTCCGCTCCCTTGATACAGACTGGCTCAGATGTCATCTAGAGGTCGCTTGGTGCAGCTTTTGTCTCACCCGAAGGTACTGACAACTGAGAGTACATCTGCTTATGGGACTTCTATGATATATGTGTACTAGTCACATTGGATGTTGTGGTTGTGTATGGTTCACAGTGGTATACAACTTGGACTATTACTACACCATTGGTTTGCAGTGAATGTTGTTACATATGTATGGCTTAGAGAGATTGGGACGCTGATCTTGCCATATTCTACATTCCACTTTTAGTTGGATCACATGGCTGATATCTTACTGTATTGGGCAGCCTTCGTTATCAGTGTGGTTCCGCTTTGGATGTCTTGCTGTATCACCAGAATGCAATCGAGGACGCTTGCTATTTTTCAAGAGGGGGGTATGCCATGACGCTGTGAAATTGGTGCAGCATAAGTGTGAGCATGGTGGTCGGTGAGCAAGTTATATATTTTAAGGTTCATACTTGGGTGGCCGGACAAAAAGGAAACATGTGTGGACAACTGTTACAACCCTGTGTTTTTCCCTCTGGACAACAAGCAGGTGGGCACGGGCACAAGCACGGGCACGGGTACGGACAGTGTGAACAGGCCTTAGTTGGATATGAAAAGGAAACTCATAGATGGTGGCCAGCCCAAGCGTGAAAGGGGACAAAAGGGAATTTTATTGTTTATAAGGTTTAATAACCTTTGAGGCTTATTATTATTATTATTATTTTGAGGCATGCGTTTTTGCCATCTGCTTTTGGCGTTTTTGAGAAAGCGCATCGCCTCCTTATAAATCGAAGGGTGGCGGAGCTGAAGAGGGCAGGTCGCCGCGTGGAGTTGACGTGTGGTTGTCATGTGGTACAAGATTGCGGGCTGTGCGCATGGCTACAGCTAGGTGGGCTGTGCGCATGGCTACAGCCAGGCGGGCTGTGAACAGCTCTTGGCGCCAGGCGGGTTGTTGCCAGCGAAAGGACACCAAACGTGCTATGTGCACGGGCTGCCAGCAACCAGACAAGTGGGCAGCCAGGTAGGCGTCAGTTAGGCGGACAACCAATTGGGCAGCCAGGTGGACGCCAGATGTGGGAAGGCGGTGCAGAGGATGGGCACGCAATAGCGAATCTGGCCAGGTGTCGGCGGTCGTGGAGCAGGTCACTTGCATGTGACAGCCAGGCGGGCGGTTTTCTGCAGCATGGAGCAGACCGCATCGTTGAGGCATCTCCGTAGCTGGACTGGACAGGCTTAGACCAGCATGATGGAAGCGGGTCTATGGGGTAAGCTCACTGGATACCTTGCGCCCCCTTGCATACAGCACCTATTTGTTACAGGGCAGCAGACCGCTTCTGAGGACACTACACCTTCACTGAAGGCACCTGCACCGGCCGAGAGATCTTTTTCTTTCTCTCTCTCATCGTGGATTGCAGGCCTTGGATACAGAGGTTCAAGCTAAGATGCACAGGATGATGTTCTTGGAAGAGATGTGTTGTTGCTCTTCGTCTAGGACTTATGTGTATTCAGGGATTGCTTGACACGTCCTCTATCTTTCTCTCTCTAGGTTTTGGCAACCGTGTTTGGATGGTTTAAACAGGACATTGGTCTTTCGAGAAGAAACATGACTTTGGTGTCGAGGAAACAGGCCTACGGTTTATGGATACAGGTCTATGGTTTATTAGATACAGGTCTTTGGTTTCATGTGGAAAGCATGTCTTTGGATTCATGTGAACATGTTCTAGTTTTCTTGAGGTTACATGCAAGCTGTGACTATAAGAAGGACATGAGGTTTGGTACAGTCCTACTGCCCTTTGGGAAAGGGTTGTGGGATCCATGATAAAGATGGAGAAGACCTTTTCAAGCAGGGAGGTGGCGTACAGGTGTGCCTTCTCTATGGAATGCTTTGCTGTAATAACGAGAGTTTTTATTTGGAAGTCTTGGGTGAAAGCTATAAGGGATCCTATTGGTAGACGATTCGACAAGTTGTACTTTGTACTCATATTTGATCAAGTAAAGAAATACCGCAAGGGGCGCCACTGTATTTTGGGGCCAATCGGTGTCCTTGTACTATTTGCAGGAGCACTCTATCTCCCCCCTATTTGTTTTCCTTTTCCAGGTTCCCATGGGTGATGAAGTGTTTTGTGTGCAAGTGTTTGATTCACCGCCCGTCAGATTTCTAAGGGTCGGTTTCAACAACCGCAAGTGTGAAGGGGACAAAGGAATTAAAATTTAAAAGGTTTTATAACCTTTGGTGGCCAAGAATTAAAGTTTAAAGGTTTATAACCTTTGTAAAACTCTTTTTTAAAGGATGGTGGTCCCTAGGCTAATTTTGGAGCCCTACACTACTTTTGGAGATTGGGGGCTACCACGCCTCTCTCCATAGTTTTTTTCCAACGCGTCCGTTTCACATTCCATACTCCTGCCCACGTCCGCGTTGGTACACATACGTTTGGATATACCGTACGGTGCCCTAAATGTTGGGCCTTTTTGAGTTTTTGGTCCGCCCGACGCTGACAACGATTTGACACTTCCCCTGCGCGGCTGTTGTTACGTGTACCCGACGTGGACAATTGGGACCTGTCGCCTCAAGCCTATACCCGGTTGCTGTCGCCTGTACCCAAGGGCCAACGTCCAAGTCTCAAGACACGACTCACGAGTCACGACTCAACTTCAGGAGTCAGGACCCGTCACCTAGCCTCGAGGTACACCTGGCAGTGGGCACTGTTACAACTTAGTAACTTACCTGTAAGGCTATATGAGACTCAACTCTCAAGTTTATGCATTTTTTGCCTTCTATCTGCGCCCCTTCTAGTATGACAGTATCTGCAGACTGCCGCCTGTGCTCCCTTGAGGCTTGAACCTTCTAAGTTCTATCACTATGTAGTACATTGTACTATGTACACACTACACAGTACATACTGATACACTGTAGTATCAAGTATGTACAATATACTACATAGTACATAGTACATACTACAGCTTGGCAACCTACGCCTTTTTTCTACCTTGGTCCTTCGCTCCCCTTCCCCCTCTCGTGAGACTTGAGCTACGAGCAGCGACTCTGCGAGCAGTGTTGCTGGGCCATTGGGATGTGCACACTTACAAAGTTACAACTTACAAGTGTGCACTGTGCACTATGTGCCTTCCCTTTGAGGCTCTGAGCCCTCTTCAAAGTTCATACTTCAAAGTTCAAGAGTCAAGTTTGTTCAAACGTGAATTTTGTGCCCAATGTCAGCCTCTTCAACCTCTAACGAAGTTTTGTCTAAATCACCCTTTTTACATATGGGTCGATCCAAGTGTCTGGAAGTGGCAATATGTGATCCAAGTAAAGGCCCTTGGGAAAGGGCAATTCACCTGTAAATGCAATTATTTGTTGGGTTTTATGCTGTGTATGCACCTAGGGGAGTGCTAGTGATCATCAGTAGGTTACTGGGGCACTTTTTACTTCAGTTAGTGGAGGTTTTTTCCCCCAGTTTAGCTTAGTTTCACTTATAGTGGTTTATAAGTGGTTTGGTCCACCTGGCACAGTTTATGGCCGGACCATGTGAACACACTTTAGGTCACATCTTTTATATGTGGCTATTGATAATTGTACTCCTTTTTATCATTATCAATACATGAGCAAACGTGTTCCTCTCTCTCTCTCTCACGCCTCCTGTTGATGTGCCTTCCAAAACCCTAACCCTAACAACCATATCCTACATTTTGGTATCAGAGCAGCTTCGCCTGCCTTGCCCGTACAGGCCCTCGCTATCAGCTGCCCGTACAGTCCCTCGCCATCAGCTGCTCGTACAGCTCGCCATCATCTGTCCAATCCACAGACAGTCTGTACAGGCCTGCTGTCTGTCCACACAGGCGCCGGCTGTTCCGTACACTGCTCCGTACAACAGACGAGTACCTGCAAGCTATTCCGTATAGCTACTCCGACCAGTGTTCCGTACAGCAGACAGCAAACGAGTACCTGCACGCTGTTCCGTACAGCTACTCCGACAGCAGACGAGTACCTGCAAGCTGTTCCGTACAGCTACTCCGACTAGTCTGTTCCGTACAGCAAACAGCAGACGAGTACCTCCGTACATTGCTCCGGACAGTTGTTCCGTACAGCCTACAGCCGACCAGTACCTGCAAAATCACATGGGTAAAATTTAAAGCTTTACATGTTTTGAAATTTGGGCGTTTTCTCTGTGAAAGTTTTTCTGGCAAATACAGGGAGGTTTTCTTGCAAAGAAACCTCTACAGGCTTTTGCAAGGCTTTGGGTGCAAAAATTTTGGGCATTTTTGGGCATTTTGGCACTGTGTGAGCCACTTTTGTTGCTCTACTCAGTCAGTGGTGCATTGTTTTGCACATTCAGAGGATTGAGAGTGCAAGCATATTTGGGTCAGTTGTACTCAGTGGAGTACAGTTGCTTTCAGGATTGTTGTTTTTTGGGTTTTTTGATACACAGGTACAACATTGTGCACTGGCATAATGGCAAATCAACAGCAGAGTGATGTGTTCACGTACTTGTCTAAGGAAGACAAGTTGGATGTGACATGTAGAGGCTTCGACCGTAGTAAACACAACCTTAGTCTAACTGAACTGCACTTAATGATGTTTAAGAGATAGACAAATATGTGTCAATGCAATGCAATGCAGCTATATTAGATGACGAATGCGGTTACAATGAGATCCAAATGGATCTATGCTGTCCTAGATGATGTCTACCCCTGGAAGAGAGGGAAACATGCTGAATAATGATGAAGGATGGCTGTCCCGACTCCAATGCTGAGTTCCACCACTTATATGCTGGTATCCCTCTATGTAGGAGTTGGGAAGATGGCTGAATATGCTGATGCGTGGGCCTGAATGCTGGAATGCTATGATGCGTGGATGCGCTGCTGTTCCCAGCCCTCTTGGTGTAGAAACGCTGAAGGAACACACTGTTGGATGCTGAACTGTATCTCCCTTTGCTCCTAGGAAGGAAAACGCTGAAGAGATCCAGATATATGAACTGAAATGATGCATTGCTTTATATAGGCAGGTACTGAAGCAGGTCGGCCAGCCTTACTGCAGTCGGCCAGTACCTGAATGTCCACGACTGGCCATAAATGCCATAAATGCCAGTCGGCTGGTCATAAATGATGTCGGCTGGTCATAAACGATGTCGCCTGGTGCTGAGGTGCTGTCGGCTGAGGCTAACACGGCTGACCTGATATAGGTAAATGCCTTACAATGCTCATGATGAATAAGGTGCTGATGTTGGTGATAAAACACCCCCATATATGCCTGAATAAATATGCTGATTAACTGCCTGATGATGCCATGCCATAAAACAATGCCATGTCACTGTACACCTGAATGGTGTGCACGTGACATTCCCCGCTGCTAAACTGTTGCTGGGTGGTATACCTGGCAACCTTCGACTCCTCTGTGATCCTTCTCCTCCGAACCACTGCCCCCTTCTGTCTTCTGCTCTGCCGGGACTGAGGTCGTCTGCAGGAGTGAAATCCTTTGAGCCAAGACTCTATGTACTGCGGGAACTGAACGGCAAATGCTGCTAAAACTGCTTGGAAATACCTGAGTCACCCTTGACCTGCCTGTGGAAACCTTTCACCTACCATCTCCGTCGTTCCTGAAGCTCTGAACCTCCTGAGGCGATGTTGGAGCTAACTTCCGTCTTCTGTGGAAGAGAAACCCCCTGCTGCTGCCAGTTGAAGCCCAAAACTTATGTCCTCCTTTGATGATGGATGTCATTCTTCCCAGAGAGTTCATGGGCAAACATGTATGCCTTGCAGATGCAAGACTGACTGCTAAGATGACTACTATGCAAGCCATGTGCAACCCTATATGCTGTGCAAGAATGCAGATGGATGTGTTACTAATGCATACCTAAGGGAAAATCCCTAAGGGTGGCCTGCAAGATTTTGAGAACTGGGTTTAACTGTGCGGAAGCGATTAACATGATGTCTGACTGAATGACTACGGGAATGAAAATGATCTAAGGCTGGTTACCCTGTAATGCTCTGATACCAATGTGACATGTAGAGGCTTCGACCGTAGTAAACACAACCTTAGTCTAATTGAACTGCACTTAATGATGTTTAAGAGATAGACAAATATGTGTCAATGCAATGCAATGCAATGCAGCTATATTAGATGACGAATGTGGTTACAATGAGATCCAAATGGATCTATGCTGTCCTAGATGATGTCCACCCCTGGAAGAGAGGGAAACATGCTGAATAATGATGAAGGATGGCTGTCCCGACTCCAATGCTGAGTTCCACCACTTATATGCTGGTATCCCTCTATGTAGGAGTTGGGAAGATGGCTGAATATGCTGATGCGTGGGCCTGAATGCTGGAATGCTATGATGCGTGGATGCGCTGCTGTTCCCAGCCCTCTTGGTGTAGAAACGCTGAAGGAACACACTGTTGGATGCTGAACTGTATCTCCCTTTGCTCCTAGGAAGGAAAACGCTGAAGAGATCCAGATATATGAACTGAAATGATGCATTGCTTTATATAGGCAGGTACTGAAGCAGGTCGGCCAGCCTTACTGCAGTCGGCCAGTACCTGAATGTCCACGACTGGCCATAAATGCCATAAATGCCAGTCGGCTGGTCATAAATGATGTCGGCTGGTCATAAACGATGTCGCCTGGTGCTGAGGTGCTGTCGGCTGAGGCCAACACGGCTGACCTGATATAGGTAAATGCCTTACAATGCTCATGATGACTAAGGTGCTGATGTTGGTGATAAAACACCCCCATATATGCCTGAATAAATATGCTGATTAACTGCCTGATGATGCCATGCCATAAAACAATGCCATGTCACTGTACACCTGAATGGTGTGCACGTGACATTCCCCGCTGCTAAACTGTTGCTGGGTGGTATACCTGGCAACCTTCGACTCCTCTGTGATCCTTCTCCTCCGAACCAATGCCCCCTTCTGTCTTCTGCTGCCGGGACTGAGGTCGTCTGCAGGAGTGAAATCCTTTGAGCCAAGACTCTATGTACTGCGGGAACTGAACGGCAAATGCTGCTAAAACTGCTTGGAAATACCTGAGTCACCCTTGACCTGCCTGTGGAAACCTTTCACCTACCATCTCCGTCGTTCCTGAAGCTCTGAACCTCCTGAGGTGATGTTGGAGCTAACTTCCGTCTTCTGTGGAAGAGAAACCCCCTGCTGCTGCCAGTTGAAGCCCAAAACTTATGTCCTCCTTTGATGATGGATGTCATTCTTCCCAGAGAGTTCATGGGCAAACATGTATGCCTTGCAGATGCAAGACTGACTGCTAAGATGACTACTATGCAAGCCATGTGCAACCCTATATGCTGTGCAAGAATGCAGATGGATGGGTTACTAATGCATACCTAAGGGAAAATCCCTAAGGGTGGCCTGCAAGATTTTGAGAACTGGGTTTAACTGTGCGGAAGCGATTAACATGATGTCTGACTGAATGACTACGGGAATGAAAATGATCTAAGGCTGGTTACCCTGTAATGCTCTGATACCAATGTGACATGTAGAGGCTTCGACCGTAGTAAACACAACCTTAGTCTAATTGAACTGCACTTAATGATGTTTAAGAGATAGACAAATATGTGTCAATGCAATGCAATGCAATGCAGCTATATTAGATGACGAATGTGGTTACAATGAGATCCAAATGGATCTATGCTGTCCTAGATGATGTCCACCCCTGGAAGAGAGGGAAACATGCTGAATAATGATGAAGGATGGCTGTCCCGACTCCAATGCTGAGTTCCACCACTTATATGCTGGTATCCCTCTATGTAGGAGTTGGGAAGATGGCTGAATATGCTGATGCGTGGGCCTGAATGCTGGAATGCTATGATGCGTGGATGCGCTGCTGTTCCCAGCCCTCTTGGTGTAGAAACGCTGAAGGAACACACTGTTGGATGCTGAACTGTATCTCCCTTTGCTCCTAGGAAGGAAAACGCTGAAGAGATCCAGATATATGAACTGAAATGATGCATTGCTTTATATAGGCAGGTACTGAAGCAGGTCGGCCAGCCTTACTGCAGTCGGCCAGTACCTGAATGTCCACGACTGGCCATAAATGCCATAAATGCCAGTCGGCTGGTCATAAATGATGTCGGCTGGTCATAAACGATGTCGCCTGGTGCTGAGGTGCTGTCGGCTGAGGCCAACACGGCTGACCTGATATAGGTAAATGCCTTACAATGCTCATGATGACTAAGGTGCTGATGTTGGTGATAAAACACCCCCATATATGCCTGAATAAATATGCTGATTAACTGCCTGATGATGCCATGCCATAAAACAATGCCATGTCACTGTACACCTGAATGGTGTGCACGTGACATTCCCCGCTGCTAAACTGTTGCTGGGTGGTATACCTGGCAACCTTCGACTCCTCTGTGATCCTTCTCCTCCGAACCAATGCCCCCTTCTGTCTTCTGCTGCCGGGACTGAGGTCGTCTGCAGGAGTGAAATCCTTTGAGCCAAGACTCTATGTACTGCGGGAACTGAACGGCAAATGCTGCTAAAACTGCTTGGAAATACCTGAGTCACCCTTGACCTGCCTGTGGAAACCTTTCACCTACCATCTCCGTCGTTCCTGAAGCTCTGAACCTCCTGAGGTGATGTTGGAGCTAACTTCCGTCTTCTGTGGAAGAGAAACCCCCTGCTGCTGCCAGTTGAAGCCCAAAACTTATGTCCTCCTTTGATGATGGATGTCATTCTTCCCAGAGAGTTCATGGGCAAACATGTATGCCTTGCAGATGCAAGACTGACTGCTAAGATGACTTCTATGCAAGCCATGTGCAACCCTATATGCTGTGCAAGAATGCAGATGGATGGGTTACTAATGCATACCTAAGGGAAAATCCCTAAGGGTGGCCTGCAAGATTTTGAGAACTGGGTTTAACTGTGCGGAAGCGATTAACATGATGTCTGACTGAATGACTACGGGAATGAAAATGATCTAAGGCTGGTTACCCTGTAATGCTCTGATACCAATGTGACATGTAGAGGCTTCGACCGTAGTAAACACAACCTTAGTCTAACTGAACTGCACTTAATGATGTTTAAGAGATAGACAAATATGTGTCAATGCAATGCAATGCAATGCAGCTATATTAGATGACGAATGTGGTTACAATGAGATCCAAATGGATCTATGCTGTCCTAGATGATGTCTACCCCTGGAAGAGAGGGAAACATGCTGAATAATGATGAAGGATGGCTGTCCCGACTCCAATGCTGAGTTCCACCACTTATATGCTGGTATCCCTCTATGTAGGAGTTGGGAAGATGGCTGAATATGCTGATGCGTGGGCCTGAATGCTGGAATGCTATGATGCGTGGATGCGCTGCTGTTCCCAGCCCTCTTGGTGTAGAAACGCTGAAGGAACACACTGTTGGATGCTGAACTGTATCTCCCTTTGCTCCTAGGAAGGAAAACGCTGAAGAGATCCAGATATATGAACTGAAATGATGCATTGCTTTATATAGGCAGGTACTGAAGCAGGTCGGCCAGCCTTACTGCAGTCGGCCAGTACCTGAATGTCCACGACTGGCCATAAATGCCATAAATGCCAGTCGGCTGGTCATAAATGATGTCGGCTGGTCATAAACGATGTCGCCTGGTGCTGAGGTGCTGTCGGCTGAGGCCAACACGGCTGACCTGATATAGGTAAATGCCTTACAATGCTCATGATGACTAAGGTGCTGATGTTGGTGATAAAACACCCCCATATATGCCTGAATAAATATGCTGATTAACTGCCTGATGATGCCATGCCATAAAACAATGCCATGTCACTGTACACCTGAATGGTGTGCACGTGACATTCCCCGCTGCTAAACTGTTGCTGGGTGGTATACCTGGCAACCTTCGACTCCTCTGTGATCCTTCTCCTCCGAACCAATGCCCCCTTCTGTCTTCTGCTGCCGGGACTGAGGTCGTCTGCAGGAGTGAAATCCTTTGAGCCAAGACTCTATGTACTGCGGGAACTGAACGGCAAATGCTGCTAAAACTGCTTGGAAATACCTGAGTCACCCTTGACCTGCCTGTGGAAACCTTTCACCTACCATCTCCGTCGTTCCTGAAGCTCTGAACCTCCTGAGGTGATGTTGGAGCTAACTTCCGTCTTCTGTGGAAGAGAAACCCCCTGCTGCTGCCAGTTGAAGCCCAAAACTTATGTCCTCCTTTGATGATGGATGTCATTCTTCCCAGAGAGTTCATGGGCAAACATGTATGCCTTGCAGATGCAAGACTGACTGCTAAGATGACTACTATGCAAGCCATGTGCAACCCTATATGCTGTGCAAGAATGCAGATGGATGGGTTACTAATGCATACCTAAGGGAAAATCCCTAAGGGTGGCCTGCAAGATTTTGAGAACTGGGTTTAACTGTGCGGAAGCGATTAACATGATGTCTGACTGAATGACTACGGGAATGAAAATGATCTAAGGCTGGTTACCCTGTAATGCTCTGATACCAATGTGACATGTAGAGGCTTCGACCGTAGTAAACACAACCTTAGTCTAACTGAACTGCACTTAATGATGTTTAAGAGATAGACAAATATGTGTCAATGCAATGCAATGCAATGCAGCTATATTAGATGACGAATGTGGTTACAATGAGATCCAAATGGATCTATGCTGTCCTAGATGATGTCTACCCCTGGAAGAGAGGGAAACATGCTGAATAATGATGAAGGATGGCTGTCCCGACTCCAATGCTGAGTTCCACCACTTATATGCTGGTATCCCTCTATGTAGGAGTTGGGAAGATGGCTGAATATGCTGATGCGTGGGCCTGAATGCTGGAATGCTATGATGCGTGGATGCGCTGCTGTTCCCAGCCCTCTTGGTGTAGAAACGCTGAAGGAACACACTGTTGGATGCTGAACTGTATCTCCCTTTGCTCCTAGGAAGGAAAACGCTGAAGAGATCCAGATATATGAACTGAAATGATGCATTGCTTTATATAGGCAGGTACTGAAGCAGGTCGGCCAGCCTTACTGCAGTCGGCCAGTACCTGAATGTCCACGACTGGCCATAAATGCCATAAATGCCAGTCGGCTGGTCATAAATGATGTCGGCTGGTCATAAACGATGTCGCCTGGTGCTGAGGTGCTGTCGGCTGAGGCCAACACGGCTGACCTGATATAGGTAAATGCCTTACAATGCTCATGATGACTAAGGTGCTGATGTTGGTGATAAAACACCCCCATATATGCCTGAATAAATATGCTGATTAACTGCCTGATGATGCCATGCCATAAAACAATGCCATGTCACTGTACACCTGAATGGTGTGCACGTGACATTCCCCGCTGCTAAACTGTTGCTGGGTGGTATACCTGGCAACCTTCGACTCCTCTGTGATCCTTCTCCTCCGAACCAATGCCCCCTTCTGTCTTCTGCTGCCGGGACTGAGGTCGTCTGCAGGAGTGAAATCCTTTGAGCCAAGACTCTATGTACTGCGGGAACTGAACGGCAAATGCTGCTAAAACTGCTTGGAAATACCTGAGTCACCCTTGACCTGCCTGTGGAAACCTTTCACCTACCATCTCCGTCGTTCCTGAAGCTCTGAACCTCCTGAGGTGATGTTGGAGCTAACTTCCGTCTTCTGTGGAAGAGAAACCCCCTGCTGCTGCCAGTTGAAGCCCAAAACTTATGTCCTCCTTTGATGATGGATGTCATTCTTCCCAGAGAGTTCATGGGCAAACATGTATGCCTTGCAGATGCAAGACTGACTGCTAAGATGACTACTATGCAAGCCATGTGCAACCCTATATGCTGTGCAAGAATGCAGATGGATGGGTTACTAATGCATACCTAAGGGAAAATCCCTAAGGGTGGCCTGCAAGATTTTGAGAACTGGGTTTAACTGTGCGGAAGCGATTAACATGATGTCTGACTGAATGACTACGGGAATGAAAATGATCTAAGGCTGGTTACCCTGTAATGCTCTGATACCAATGTGACATGTAGAGGCTTCGACCGTAGTAAACACAACCTTAGTCTAACTGAACTGCACTTAATGATGTTTAAGAGATAGACAAATATGTGTCAATGCAATGCAATGCAATGCAGCTATATTAGATGACGAATGTGGTTACAATGAGATCCAAATGGATCTATGCTGTCCTAGATGATGTCTACCCCTGGAAGAGAGGGAAACATGCTGAATAATGATGAAGGATGGCTGTCCCGACTCCAATGCTGAGTTCCACCACTTATATGCTGGTATCCCTCTATGTAGGAGTTGGGAAGATGGCTGAATATGCTGATGCGTGGGCCTGAATGCTGGAATGCTATGATGCGTGGATGCGCTGCTGTTCCCAGCCCTCTTGGTGTAGAAACGCTGAAGGAACACACTGTTGGATGCTGAACTGTATCTCCCTTTGCTCCTAGGAAGGAAAACGCTGAAGAGATCCAGATATATGAACTGAAATGATGCATTGCTTTATATAGGCAGGTACTGAAGCAGGTCGGCCAGCCTTACTGCAGTCGGCCAGTACCTGAATGTCCACGACTGGCCATAAATGCCATAAATGCCAGTCGGCTGGTCATAAATGATGTCGGCTGGTCATAAACGATGTCGCCTGGTGCTGAGGTGCTGTCGGCTGAGGCCAACACGGCTGACCTGATATAGGTAAATGCCTTACAATGCTCATGATGACTAAGGTGCTGATGTTGGTGATAAAACACCCCCATATATGCCTGAATAAATATGCTGATTAACTGCCTGATGATGCCATGCCATAAAACAATGCCATGTCACTGTACACCTGAATGGTGTGCACGTGACATTCCCCGCTGCTAAACTGTTGCTGGGTGGTATACCTGGCAACCTTCGACTCCTCTGTGATCCTTCTCCTCCGAACCAATGCCCCCTTCTGTCTTCTGCTGCCGGGACTGAGGTCGTCTGCAGGAGTGAAATCCTTTGAGCCAAGACTCTATGTACTGCGGGAACTGAACGGCAAATGCTGCTAAAACTGCTTGGAAATACCTGAGTCACCCTTGACCTGCCTGTGGAAACCTTTCACCTACCATCTCCGTCGTTCCTGAAGCTCTGAACCTCCTGAGGTGATGTTGGAGCTAACTTCCGTCTTCTGTGGAAGAGAAACCCCCTGCTGCTGCCAGTTGAAGCCCAAAACTTATGTCCTCCTTTGATGATGGATGTCATTCTTCCCAGAGAGTTCATGGGCAAACATGTATGCCTTGCAGATGCAAGACTGACTGCTAAGATGACTACTATGCAAGCCATGTGCAACCCTATATGCTGTGCAAGAATGCAGATGGATGGGTTACTAATGCATACCTAAGGGAAAATCCCTAAGGGTGGCCTGCAAGATTTTGAGAACTGGGTTTAACTGTGCGGAAGCGATTAACATGATGTCTGACTGAATGACTACGGGAATGAAAATGATCTAAGGCTGGTTACCCTGTAATGCTCTGATACCAATGTGACATGTAGAGGCTTCGACCGTAGTAAACACAACCTTAGTCTAACTGAACTGCACTTAATGATGTTTAAGAGATAGACAAATATGTGTCAATGCAATGCAATGCAATGCAGCTATATTAGATGACGAATGTGGTTACAATGAGATCCAAATGGATCTATGCTGTCCTAGATGATGTCTACCCCTGGAAGAGAGGGAAACATGCTGAATAATGATGAAGGATGGCTGTCCCGACTCCAATGCTGAGTTCCACCACTTATATGCTGGTATCCCTCTATGTAGGAGTTGGGAAGATGGCTGAATATGCTGATGCGTGGGCCTGAATGCTGGAATGCTATGATGCGTGGATGCGCTGCTGTTCCCAGCCCTCTTGGTGTAGAAACGCTGAAGGAACACACTGTTGGATGCTGAACTGTATCTCCCTTTGCTCCTAGGAAGGAAAACGCTGAAGAGATCCAGATATATGAACTGAAATGATGCATTGCTTTATATAGGCAGGTACTGAAGCAGGTCGGCCAGCCTTACTGCAGTCGGCCAGTACCTGAATGTCCACGACTGGCCATAAATGCCATAAATGCCAGTCGGCTGGTCATAAATGATGTCGGCTGGTCATAAACGATGTCGCCTGGTGCTGAGGTGCTGTCGGCTGAGGCCAACACGGCTGACCTGATATAGGTAAATGCCTTACAATGCTCATGATGACTAAGGTGCTGATGTTGGTGATAAAACACCCCCATATATGCCTGAATAAATATGCTGATTAACTGCCTGATGATGCCATGCCATAAAACAATGCCATGTCACTGTACACCTGAATGGTGTGCACGTGACATTCCCCGCTGCTAAACTGTTGCTGGGTGGTATACCTGGCAACCTTCGACTCCTCTGTGATCCTTCTCCTCCGAACCAATGCCCCCTTCTGTCTTCTGCTGCCGGGACTGAGGTCGTCTGCAGGAGTGAAATCCTTTGAGCCAAGACTCTATGTACTGCGGGAACTGAACGGCAAATGCTGCTAAAACTGCTTGGAAATACCTGAGTCACCCTTGACCTGCCTGTGGAAACCTTTCACCTACCATCTCCGTCGTTCCTGAAGCTCTGAACCTCCTGAGGTGATGTTGGAGCTAACTTCCGTCTTCTGTGGAAGAGAAACCCCCTGCTGCTGCCAGTTGAAGCCCAAAACTTATGTCCTCCTTTGATGATGGATGTCATTCTTCCCAGAGAGTTCATGGGCAAACATGTATGCCTTGCAGATGCAAGACTGACTGCTAAGATGACTACTATGCAAGCCATGTGCAACCCTATATGCTGTGCAAGAATGCAGATGGATGGGTTACTAATGCATACCTAAGGGAAAATCCCTAAGGGTGGCCTGCAAGATTTTGAGAACTGGGTTTAACTGTGCGGAAGCGATTAACATGATGTCTGACTGAATGACTACGGGAATGAAAATGATCTAAGGCTGGTTACCCTGTAATGCTCTGATACCAATGTGACATGTAGAGGCTTCGACCGTAGTAAACACAACCTTAGTCTAACTGAACTGCACTTAATGATGTTTAAGAGATAGACAAATATGTGTCAATGCAATGCAATGCAATGCAGCTATATTAGATGACGAATGTGGTTACAATGAGATCCAAATGGATCTATGCTGTCCTAGATGATGTCTACCCCTGGAAGAGAGGGAAACATGCTGAATAATGATGAAGGATGGCTGTCCCGACTCCAATGCTGAGTTCCACCACTTATATGCTGGTATCCCTCTATGTAGGAGTTGGGAAGATGGCTGAATATGCTGATGCGTGGGCCTGAATGCTGGAATGCTATGATGCGTGGATGCGCTGCTGTTCCCAGCCCTCTTGGTGTAGAAACGCTGAAGGAACACACTGTTGGATGCTGAACTGTATCTCCCTTTGCTCCTAGGAAGGAAAACGCTGAAGAGATCCAGATATATGAACTGAAATGATGCATTGCTTTATATAGGCAGGTACTGAAGCAGGTCGGCCAGCCTTACTGCAGTCGGCCAGTACCTGAATGTCCACGACTGGCCATAAATGCCATAAATGCCAGTCGGCTGGTCATAAATGATGTCGGCTGGTCATAAACGATGTCGCCTGGTGCTGAGGTGCTGTCGGCTGAGGCCAACACGGCTGACCTGATATAGGTAAATGCCTTACAATGCTCATGATGACTAAGGTGCTGATGTTGGTGATAAAACACCCCCATATATGCCTGAATAAATATGCTGATTAACTGCCTGATGATGCCATGCCATAAAACAATGCCATGTCACTGTACACCTGAATGGTGTGCACGTGACATTCCCCGCTGCTAAACTGTTGCTGGGTGGTATACCTGGCAACCTTCGACTCCTCTGTGATCCTTCTCCTCCGAACCAATGCCCCCTTCTGTCTTCTGCTGCCGGGACTGAGGTCGTCTGCAGGAGTGAAATCCTTTGAGCCAAGACTCTATGTACTGCGGGAACTGAACGGCAAATGCTGCTAAAACTGCTTGGAAATACCTGAGTCACCCTTGACCTGCCTGTGGAAACCTTTCACCTACCATCTCCGTCGTTCCTGAAGCTCTGAACCTCCTGAGGTGATGTTGGAGCTAACTTCCGTCTTCTGTGGAAGAGAAACCCCCTGCTGCTGCCAGTTGAAGCCCAAAACTTATGTCCTCCTTTGATGATGGATGTCATTCTTCCCAGAGAGTTCATGGGCAAACATGTATGCCTTGCAGATGCAAGACTGACTGCTAAGATGACTACTATGCAAGCCATGTGCAACCCTATATGCTGTGCAAGAATGCAGATGGATGGGTTACTAATGCATACCTAAGGGAAAATCCCTAAGGGTGGCCTGCAAGATTTTGAGAACTGGGTTTAACTGTGCGGAAGCGATTAACATGATGTCTGACTGAATGACTACGGGAATGAAAATGATCTAAGGCTGGTTACCCTGTAATGCTCTGATACCAATGTGACATGTAGAGGCTTCGACCGTAGTAAACACAACCTTAGTCTAACTGAACTGCACTTAATGATGTTTAAGAGATAGACAAATATGTGTCAATGCAATGCAATGCAATGCAGCTATATTAGATGACGAATGTGGTTACAATGAGATCCAAATGGATCTATGCTGTCCTAGATGATGTCTACCCCTGGAAGAGAGGGAAACATGCTGAATAATGATGAAGGATGGCTGTCCCGACTCCAATGCTGAGTTCCACCACTTATATGCTGGTATCCCTCTATGTAGGAGTTGGGAAGATGGCTGAATATGCTGATGCGTGGGCCTGAATGCTGGAATGCTATGATGCGTGGATGCGCTGCTGTTCCCAGCCCTCTTGGTGTAGAAACGCTGAAGGAACACACTGTTGGATGCTGAACTGTATCTCCCTTTGCTCCTAGGAAGGAAAACGCTGAAGAGATCCAGATATATGAACTGAAATGATGCATTGCTTTATATAGGCAGGTACTGAAGCAGGTCGGCCAGCCTTACTGCAGTCGGCCAGTACCTGAATGTCCACGACTGGCCATAAATGCCATAAATGCCAGTCGGCTGGTCATAAATGATGTCGGCTGGTCATAAACGATGTCGCCTGGTGCTGAGGTGCTGTCGGCTGAGGCCAACACGGCTGACCTGATATAGGTAAATGCCTTACAATGCTCATGATGACTAAGGTGCTGATGTTGGTGATAAAACACCCCCATATATGCCTGAATAAATATGCTGATTAACTGCCTGATGATGCCATGCCATAAAACAATGCCATGTCACTGTACACCTGAATGGTGTGCACGTGACATTCCCCGCTGCTAAACTGTTGCTGGGTGGTATACCTGGCAACCTTCGACTCCTCTGTGATCCTTCTCCTCCGAACCAATGCCCCCTTCTGTCTTCTGCTGCCGGGACTGAGGTCGTCTGCAGGAGTGAAATCCTTTGAGCCAAGACTCTATGTACTGCGGGAACTGAACGGCAAATGCTGCTAAAACTGCTTGGAAATACCTGAGTCACCCTTGACCTGCCTGTGGAAACCTTTCACCTACCATCTCCGTCGTTCCTGAAGCTCTGAACCTCCTGAGGTGATGTTGGAGCTAACTTCCGTCTTCTGTGGAAGAGAAACCCCCTGCTGCTGCCAGTTGAAGCCCAAAACTTATGTCCTCCTTTGATGATGGATGTCATTCTTCCCAGAGAGTTCATGGGCAAACATGTATGCCTTGCAGATGCAAGACTGACTGCTAAGATGACTACTATGCAAGCCATGTGCAACCCTATATGCTGTGCAAGAATGCAGATGGATGGGTTACTAATGCATACCTAAGGGAAAATCCCTAAGGGTGGCCTGCAAGATTTTGAGAACTGGGTTTAACTGTGCGGAAGCGATTAACATGATGTCTGACTGAATGACTACGGGAATGAAAATGATCTAAGGCTGGTTACCCTGTAATGCTCTGATACCAATGTGACATGTAGAGGCTTCGACCGTAGTAAACACAACCTTAGTCTAACTGAACTGCACTTAATGATGTTTAAGAGATAGACAAATATGTGTCAATGCAATGCAATGCAATGCAGCTATATTAGATGACGAATGTGGTTACAATGAGATCCAAATGGATCTATGCTGTCCTAGATGATGTCTACCCCTGGAAGAGAGGGAAACATGCTGAATAATGATGAAGGATGGCTGTCCCGACTCCAATGCTGAGTTCCACCACTTATATGCTGGTATCCCTCTATGTAGGAGTTGGGAAGATGGCTGAATATGCTGATGCGTGGGCCTGAATGCTGGAATGCTATGATGCGTGGATGCGCTGCTGTTCCCAGCCCTCTTGGTGTAGAAACGCTGAAGGAACACACTGTTGGATGCTGAACTGTATCTCCCTTTGCTCCTAGGAAGGAAAACGCTGAAGAGATCCAGATATATGAACTGAAATGATGCATTGCTTTATATAGGCAGGTACTGAAGCAGGTCGGCCAGCCTTACTGCAGTCGGCCAGTACCTGAATGTCCACGACTGGCCATAAATGCCATAAATGCCAGTCGGCTGGTCATAAATGATGTCGGCTGGTCATAAACGATGTCGCCTGGTGCTGAGGTGCTGTCGGCTGAGGCCAACACGGCTGACCTGATATAGGTAAATGCCTTACAATGCTCATGATGACTAAGGTGCTGATGTTGGTGATAAAACACCCCCATATATGCCTGAATAAATATGCTGATTAAATGCCTGATGATGCCATGCCATAAAACAATGCCATGTCACTATACACCTGAATGGTGTGCACGTGACACTGGATGGCATGAATTACTCCTTGTGAAGTTTCATGCTGAGAAATGTGCTTGTGGCAAAAGGTCTTTGGGATTTTGTTAGTGGTGATGAACCACGTCCAGGTCCATTGGCTCCAGAGACTCCTCCTCAAGGGGGTGCTTGTGGAAGAGGACAACAGGCACAGGCACTGGTTCAGCCACAGCCTAGCCTGTTCAAAGAACAAATGCTCAGATGCCAAAGATGCACAAGCCTTATCACTTATTGCATTGTCAGTACAGAGGTCTATTATACCTCATATTCGTTCAGCTGGCTCCTCACGGAATGCATGGGTGACTTTGGAGCAGATGTATGCTGCTCGTAATGAGGCACGGATCTCATTTTTGAAAAGAGAGTTGGAAAACCAGAAGATGCATGAAGGAGATGATATGTCTAGCCATTTGAACAAGCTGCAGGATTTGAGAGAGCAACTCATCAATGTGGATGAGATTATTCCTGAGACACAGCTTGTATCCACCATCTTAAACTCTTTGCCAAGATCATACTTGGCTTTTCATACCTCTTTGAACCTTAGCATGAGGAATGCTGTTGAGCTCCTAAAGTATCAGGAACTTGTTGCTCTCTTGTTACAGGAAGAGCAAATCAGGAAGAACATGAACATGAACACAAGTGCTGAACAAGCATTTGTGACAGGTCAAAAAGGGAAAGGCAAGTTTCAGCCAAAGAGTTCAAATCAGAATTCAGGTGATGGTGGTTCATCTCAGGATACCAAGAAAGGTGATGGACAGTCCAAGAAGAAAGGCAAATGCCATTACTGTAAGCCGCCAGGTCACTACATCACAGAGTGTAGGAAGAGGATTGCCAAAGAGAAGGAGAAGGAGTCTGGGTTGTCTATAAAAGATACCTCTAAAACTCCTCCGGAGACTGCTTCCTTTGTTGAAGACAGGGATTACTGTTTCTACACATGCAGTTATGATGCCTCTTGGTCTTCACAGGCACTCAGTGTGACTGAGCATGCATGTACTTGGTATTTTGATAGCGGTGCTTCAAAGCATATTACATCTCGCAGGGATTTGTTTTGTAATGTATGCCCTGCCCCTGTTGGCAAGACCGTTCAGTGTGCCAATAATGCTTCATATCCAGTTCGTGGCATTGGGGAGATTCAGCTCACAGCCATTGATGGCTCTATTCTTCGCCTTACAGATGCCTTATATGTACCAGGGATAAAGAAGAATATGTTGTCCATTTCTTCTTTAGCATAGTGTGGTATGCAAGTCAACTTTGATGATGACAAATGCATGGTCAGAGACAAAGCTAATGCCTTGACCTTGATGCTTACTGGTACATTATGTCATGGACTCTATCAGTTGGATGCATTTCAGCCAGTGGATTAGTCTGCTTATCATGCATTCACTCTTACTCGAGCTATGGTTGATGCGGAGTTATGGCATGCTCGCATGGGGCATGTAAATTTGGTTAGTCTTATGCTTATGCAGCGACATAACATGTTGACAGACCTACCTCTTATGGAGAAGCCTCCAGATCACATATGTGAAGGATGTATTTTGGGAAAAATGCATCGGTTTTCCTTTCCACGTGATCAGGCTCTACGAGCAACTGCAAAGTTGCAGCTTATACATAGTGATCTTTGTGGTCCCATGCAGACGAAGTCATTAGGAGGTTGCTTCTATTTTGCTACATTTATTGATGACTTCTCTCGTATATGGTGGGTCTATCCGTTGACACGGAAATCACAGGTATATGATGCATTTTTGGCCTTTGTAGCACTTGCTGAAACAGAGTCAGGATGCAAGGTTAAGACCCTCCGTTCTGACCGAGGGGGGGAATATGTGTCACACATGTTGAATTTCTTTCTTGAGAGTAGAGGTATCAAGCATCAGTATACTACTCCTTATACTCCACAGCAAAATGGGGTTGCAGAAAGGAAGAATCGGTCACTCATGGAGATGGCTAGATGTATGTTAAAGGCAAAGAAGCTACCACATGTCTTTTGGGTGGACGCTGTTATGTGTGCTTGTCATATTTTGAATCGATGTCCCACAAAGGCATTGGTTTCCATTACTCCTTTTGAGGCTTGGCATGGCCGCAAGCCTTCGGTATCACATTTTCGTACTTTTGTGTGTCTTGCATATGCACACATTCACAAAGAGTTGAGGAGGAAGTTGGATGATAAAGCCACAAAGTGTATTTTTGTTGGGTACAGCCACAAATCAGACAGAAAATGATGTGTTTGAAGGTCTACTACCTATGGAGTTTCATTCCACAGTTGGTGATCCAACCCATGAGGGTGTAGGGCAGCCAGCTAATCATGAAGGTGGTGCAGAAATTCAGCAGGAGATTGAGCCAGAAGCTGAGCCAAATATGGGGCAACAGGCTCCATAGGTCAGACATATACCTAGATGGTATTTGAGGACGTTACAGGACAGCCATCTAGATGCTCCTCTTGCTGTACTCGTAGGGAGACACGGACCAATGAGCATGCACACATCATGGATTTAAATATGGTTATGGCAGCTAGTTTACAGGATGATGATGAGCCTGATTCATTTGTGGATGCACGAGACAATGTGCATTGGAACAAAGCCATGCAGGATGAACTTGATTCTATTAAAAAGAATCAAACATGGGATTTGGTTGATCTGCCCAAAGGCAAGAAAGCCATTGGTACTAAGTGGGTCTATAAGTTGAAAAGACATGCAGATGGATCCATTGACAGGTACAAAGCCCGTCTAGTTGCAAAGGGCTATGCACAGAAGAAGGGCATTGATTATGAGGAGACATTTGCTCCTACATCTCGTATGTCGACACTTAGGAGTGTCATTGCATTGGCTGCACATCGTGGTTGGGTTGTTTATCAGTTGGACATCAAGACTGCTTTCCTACATGGGGACCTCGAGGAGGAAGTTTATGTACATCAGCCCATAGGTTTTGCAGAACATGGTCATGAAGGGAAAGTATGCAGGCTGAAAAAGGCCTTGTATGGTTTGAAACAAGCTCCACGAGCTTGGTATGCAAAGATAGATGCTTTCCTGCTCACTCAAGGCTTTGTGAACAGTCCATCAGAAGCCACTTTGTATGTAAAGAAAGAAGAGAAAGATCTGCTGGTCATCAGTCTTTATGTAGATGGGATCAAATGATGACAAAATTGTAGCTTTTAAAGAGAGACTGCAACAGACATTTGCCATGTCTGATTTGGGGCTTGTACACTACTATTTGGGCATACAGTTTGTGCAGGATAACAGAGGCATTGGGTTGTTGCAATCTCGGTATGTTGCTAAACTTTTGGAGAAGTTCAAATTTCAGGATTGCAAACCTATCAGGACTCCTATGGAGCCTGGGATGAAACTGTCACTACAAGATGACAGTATTTTATTTGATGCCACTATATATGATCAGGCTGTTGGGTGCCTTATTTACTTGTGTACTACACGGCCAGATATTCAGTATGCCGTATCTCAGTTGAGCAGATTCATGCACAGCCCGCGATTGTCACATTGGTAAGCTGTGAAGCGTGTATTTCGGTATTTGCAGGGTACCTTGTCTCTTGGATTGCTTTATCCTGAGGGGGGTGACATGCAGCTATATGCTTACAGCGATTCAGATTGGGCTGGTGATTTTGATACCAGACATTCCACTAGTGGAAATTGTTTCTTTCTTGGCTCTTCATGTATTTCTTGGCTAAGCAAGAAATAGACCACAGTGGCCACTTCGTCTTGTGAGGCAGAGTACAGAGCAACCTACACTACTACCGTTGAGTGTGTATGGCTGCGTCGTCTTATGACTGATATGGATATTTCAGTGGAGGAGCCTACACCTATCTATACTGATAGTCAGAGTGCCATTGCCGTGGCCAGGAATCCTGTGTTTCATGCTCGCACGAAACACATTGAGATTCACTATCACTTTGTTCAGGAGAGACTCCAGGCAGGTGATATCAGTCTGATTTACTGCCCTACAGATCAGAATGTGGCAGACATCTTCACCAAGGCACTACCACGTCCGAAATTCGAAGCATTCCGCACTGCTTTGAATTTGTTTCCTTTTGGTGGATGATGTACAGTAATCACATATCACTCCAGGGGGGGTTTGTTGGGTTTTTATGCTGTGTATGCACCCAGGGGAGTGCTAGTGATCATCAGTAGGTTACTGGGGCACTTTTTACTTCAGTTAGTGGAGGTTTTTTCCCCTAGTTTAGCTTAGTTTCACTTATAGTGGTTTATAAGTGGTTTGGTCCACCTGGCACAGTTTATGGCCGGACCATGTGAACACACTTTAGGTCACATCTTTTATATGTGGCTATTGTACTCCTTTTTATCATTATCAATACATGAGCAAAGGTGTTCCTCTCTCTCTCTCTCTCACGCCTCCTGTTGATGTGCCTTCCAAAACCCTAACCCTAACAACCATATCCTACATTATTGCCCTCATCAATGGGATGGAGGCCCGCTACGCATTCGGGCACACATTTTGGGCTTGGTTGGCCATGGTGTGGGGCCTTGCGCAAATGTATCAGAAGAGGTTAAAGATGTTTGCAGGAGGTTGCATGGAGACAGTCGTAGCGGTGTTCATGGCAGAGAGGCTTTTGTGGATGCTTTGGTGGATGATATGGGTGGAGATGTATCTCAGGGTGCAGGGTCCGCATCAATGGGCACAGAGGGAAGTGCACAAGTTAGCGGTAGTGCAAATGTTGGGTCATGTAAGAAGAGAAAGATGTCTAAAGGGAAGGGGGAGTTGGCAAATGCATGGAATGTACAAGCACAAAAGCAAGCAACCATTGCAGTGTGCCGATTCTTTTATGCAGAGGACATTCCCCATTGGAAAGTGAGGAGTTCTTACTTTTTGGAGATGGTGAAGGCAATTGGACATGCTGGTCCTTCTTATGTGCCTCCATCTTACCATTGCTTGCGCACCACTGAGTTAGTGGATGAGGTCAAATGCATTGTTCATGAGATCATGGGTGTGCGCGAGAAATGGACAAAATATGGATGCACCATTGTTTCTGATGGATGGTTAGACACTAGGCGCAGGCCTATCATAAATTTTCTTGCATGCTCCATTCATGGCACTGTATTTTTGAAATCTATCGACACATCTGGGGAGTTTATTTTTCAGCATTTAAAGCAGATTATCATTGAGGTTGGCCGAGCAAATGTTGTGCAGGTATGCATGGATAATGTATCGAATTGCGTTCGGGCTGGGGAATTGGTTGAGCAGGAGTGGCCGACCATTTTCTACACTAGATGTGCATGCCATTGCTTGGACCTCTTGTTTGAGGACATTGGCAAAATTTCTTGGGTTGCAAAAGTGCTAAACCAAGCAACTCAAGTTATCACATTTGTCACAAGGAAGTCCACAGTGTTGGCGTTGTTTAGAAAACTCAGCAAGAAGGACTTGGTGAAGCCTTCTACAACTCGGTTTGCCTACTTTTTTATTATGCTGGTTACTCTCTTGGATGAGAAATGTATGCAGGGTGTGCGCAAGCTGATGATTGATGATAAATTTGTAAAAATGAAGGCATCAAAGACCCCTCAGGCAATTGAGGTGTCAGACATTGTGTTCTCTGCATCTTTTTGGCAAGAGGCAAGAACCATTGTCAAGATATGTGCTCCCATTTTGAAGATTCTTCGCTTGGTTGACAGGGAAGGAGCCACCATGGGCCTCATGTATGAGCTTATAGATCGTATGGTAGAGCAAGTGCAAAACATGCAAGGCATTGAGGCCAATAAGATAAAAGAGATCAAAGATCTATGTATTGGTAGATGGGGAATGATGCACACACCATTGCATGCTGTGGGCTATATCTTGCACCCTGTATGGAAACGAAAAGAGCAAGATAGTGACTCAGAGGTGCATGATGGATGGATGACCTTGTTGGAAAAATACACTAAGGGTGATTTGGCCTTGCAAGGAGATCTCATTGATGAGCTGGACAAGTATAAGCGAGAAAGCGGCACATTTGCTCGTCCCATTGCAAAAGATGAGAAAAGAATGCAAGAGGGTGTGAAATGGTGGGAGACATTTGGGGCTTGTACACCCAAATTACAAGCTCTTGCACGTAGGGTGCTTTCTCAAGGCACATGTGCCTCCCCATGTGAAAGAAATTGGAGCACATTTTCTCTCATTCATACTAAGAGAAGAAACAGGCTTCTTCCTTCTCATACGGAGAAGCTTGTTTTCATACACACAAACTTGAGGCTCATCTCCAAGATGAAAGAAAAGAGGCTATGAGAATGGATATCACATTGGATATGCTTAACAAAGAAAAAGATGAGGAGCGCTTGATTGCCTTGCAAGATTTGCAAGAGGCTATTGCAGAGGACGATGAGGCTTTGGAGCCTCTTTCGATTGCTCTACCCTCTATAGATGGCCAGCCATCCTCTAGCCATGTTGGGACATCATGCTCAGTTGCTACCGAGGCTTATGAGTTTGATGATGATGATGATGATGATGATGATGAGGAGAAGGAGGAGGAGGAGTTTGCAGATGACGATGAGGAGCCCATTGATCATGCTAAGGATGAGGGGAGCTTTGATGAGGCTTAAGCCTTAGGGTTACTTAGTATTCTTCCACTCTCTACTTATGTTTTGTTTTTTCTCACTGCTTAGGAGTCAGTCTACAGGTTTTGCAGCTTGTCTGCTGTGCAGTGAGCACTCCATCATCCATCTTTTTGCTCGCTTCCACTCATGTTTTATTTAGTTTCTTGAGGCTTGGACCTTCTCATGTTTGTCCACATGGCACGGCCTACATGTCCTACATGTGACAGGTTTTGGCATTTTCCCACTCCACACTCCCTAGTCCCTACTTATGTAACATGTTACATGATACATCATTGATCATACATGTATGATGTAAACAAGTTACAGTAGTATAAAGTCCGGACTCCAGAGTTTGGATTTTGGCTCTACATCATTTATGTTTTTTCTAATCCCAAAATCTTTGCAATTTCAAGTTTCTTTGGTTTTTTGTGTAATATGTAGCATGTTTTTCCTTAAATTTAGGGTGGCGTATGGTATCCAACATATGGAATTTCTTGGGGGTGTGAACTGTACCTTTTCCATACTTCCATACCCGTATGCGTTTGCCGTATGGAAAAACTATGTCTCTCTCTTTCTATCTCATGCTTTTTGGGAAAAGGGGCTGGTGGGCAGCGCTGAATTCTGGCCTGGGAAAACAGTTACAAGGGGTTTGTGCTGCTGGTTATAGGTGGCTTTTTGGAAGGACTGCAGGCTTTTAGGAGACTGAAGCTGGTTGTTGTGCTGCGCTACAAGGTAGAGACACAGGCCATCTTTTCTCTCTCTTTCTTTGGCTTTTGGAGGACAGAACTGGTTGCTGTGTTGCAGAGAAAACAGGCGCCTACAGAAGCTTCTTCTCTCTCCTTTGCTTTTAGCAAGAAGCTGACTATCAGTTGAACTGTTACTCATATAAACAGTGCTGGACATAGAAGCGTGGACTGTAGGAGGTAGTACAAGGCTGGACATCAGGTTCATCTGTCATGTGCACAGTGGGTATCTACCGTGTGCTATACGCATGCAAGACTAGTTTTGAGGCTTGGGGAAGCTTGGAACTAGGCAGGCTGATTGACGAGCTGAGTTAGGGAAATACTAACGGGCGGGCACCCAAGTTTGGACGGACGGGCGGCCAAGTGTGGACGCCCGATGACCGGCCAAGAGCCTATAAAAGGGTGGCCAAGGTTAGTTATTGTATTATAGAGAGTCTCGCGAGTTTGTGAGAGCTCTATGGTCTTGGAGCCTGGATCTAGTGCAGACGTGCACCTGCTTTATGCAGCTAAGGCCGGCAGCAATCTCGAGGCCTGCGAGGGCAGCTTCGCGGCGGTATGGGACGTCGTGAGGAGGAGATTGGTCGGTACGTCATCCTAGTTAGCTCAGCTCGTGGCTCGGTGGGGACAGCCAAGACTGTGGGCTTGCCCACGGCTGTCATGGTTGGGAGGTGAGTTAGGCCTGCACCCCCTTGCTTGTTTGTTGTTCGTTTGTTTGCAGGATTCGAGTTTCGAACCAAGATTGATCACGAGGGGATCCGTGGGGATTTGACAGAACTCGCGAGACTCTCTATAATACAATAACTAACCTTGGCCACCCTTTTATAGGCTCTTGGCCGGTCATCGGGCATCCACACTTGGCCGCCCGTCCGTCCAAACTTGGGTGCCCGCCCGTTAGTATTTCCCTAACTCAGCTCGTCAATCAGCCTGCCTAGTTCCAAGCTTCCCCAAGCCTCGAAACTAGTCTTGCATGCGTATAGCACACGGTAGATACCCACTGCTATACGCATGCAAGACTAGTTTCGAGGCTTGGGGAAGCTTGGAACTAGGCAGGCTGATTAAAATATGTCATGTGCACAGTGGGTATCTATACGCACAGTGGGTATCTACCGTGTGCTATACGCATGCAAGACTAGTTTCGAGGCTTGGGGAAGCTTGGAACTAGGCAGGCTGATTAAAATATGTCATGTGCACAGTGGGTATCTACCGTGTGCTATACGCATGCAAGACTAGTTTCGAGGCTTGGGGAAGCTTGGAACTAGGCAGGCTGATTGACGAGCTGAGTTAGGGAAATACTAACGGGCGGGCACCCAAGTTTGGACGGACGGGCGGCCAAGTGTGGACGCCCGATGACCGGCCAAGAGCCTATAAAAAGGTGGCCAAGGTTAGTTATTGTATTATAGAGAGTCTCGCGAGTTTGTGAGAGCTCTATGGTCTTGGAGCCTGGATCTAGTGCAGACGTGCACCTGCTTTATGCAGCTAAGGCCGGCAGCAATCTCGAGGCCCGCGAGGACAGCTTCGCGGCGGTATGGGACGTCGTGAGGAGGAGATTGGTCGGTACGTCATCCTAGTTAGCTCAGCTCGTGGCTCGGTGGGGACAGCCAAGACTGTGGGCTTGCCCACGGCTGTCATGGTTGGGAGGTGAGTTAGGCCTGCACCCCCTTGCTTGTTTGTTGTTTGTTTGTTTGCAGGATTCGAGTTTCGAACCAAGATTGATCACGAGGGGATCCGTGGGGATTTGACAGTGGTATCAGAGCATACCTCGTGAACGGGCAAGTCGGTAGGTAGAGAAGAAGAGGTCGAAGAACGGTATGTGTTAAAAAAGCTTGCTGTTTTTTCTGTGCATACTGCAGTTTTCAGTTTGGTATGTGTTTTTCTTCATCAAAGAAACCCATGTTGATGATGGGAGATGGTAGTTTTAATAGGGTTGATTGCTTTTGCAAAGAAGAGGCCTTGTGTGCAGTCGCATAACTTGCAGGGAGAGAAAACAGAAAAAAGAAAAAAAAAAGCATGATGCTTTTCGTTTGTTTTCGTTGAACGAACGAGAGAGAGTGTGAGAGAGAGAGAGCGTGCGAATCGTATGCTGTCCTGCTGGTTACGTGCGTTGGCCGGGTCTTGTTTGATGCTGCAGGCTATAGTGGGCGTAATGGTATGGGCGGCCAGAACCCGTAGGCTGGCAGGCGCCTAGACTTGCGTGGCGAGGCCTGCCAAGCCAGGCGGCCAGGCTAGCGCAGCCAGCCAGGCCTACGCAGGCGCCTCAGCCAGGCCTACGCAGCCTAGCGCAGGCGGCCCAAGCCAGGCCGGCCAGCGCTCACGCCAGGCAGGCCAGCGCCTAGGCCACGCCATGTAGGCGGCCCAGTGTATGTAACGCCTGGCACACATGCACCCGCAGGCGACGACGGCGGCAGTAAGCTGACGGCAGGCGCAGGATGGCGCAAGACAGTAGATGACACCAGCAGCCGCCATGTGAGATGGCTGACGGGGTGACGCCAGCAGATTAGGAGGGAAGCGAAAAAAAAAACAACGCAAGGAAAGCATTTTTTTATTATTGCTTTCGTTTTTGTTTTTTTTTTAGGGGAGTTTAAATTTTTTTTTTAAAAGGGTTTAAAGGTCCTCCCCTCTTTAAGGTTTCCAAGGTTTTAATTTTTTTAAGACTAGAGAATATATATATCCATATATATATATATTAAAAAATATATATATATATATATTTATTCAAGAAAAAAAAAAGAAAAAAAACACAAAAGCTAAAGCAAAAGCTAAGTCTAGCTTTTCGAGATTTTTTTTGGCTTTTGGGAAACCTTTATTAACCCCCTCAAGTGGGCTTCTTGCCACACATCTCTCAAGTTCTCGAGTTCTCAAGTTCTCAAGTTTTCAAGCTCTCAAGCTCTCGAGTTCGCTCGCACTTTCATTGTGCAAAGATCGAATTTTTCTCTCCACGTACCCTCTTCAAGATGTCGACCCAAGAATCAGAGTTGGAGCCCCTCGTGGAACGCGAAGGCTTGCCGGCTACGGAAGGCACTGATGCCGATCTTTTTGACGAGTTTGTGTCAAAATCAGATTTCCAAGAGTTCAAAGTAGCTCTCGAAGCTTCTTCAAGGGAACGTCAGGCACAAATCGCAGCCCAGATGCAGGCTTTGCAGAACTCCATCGCTCTATTGACCACTACCCTCTACTTTTTCGGGAATGGATACCTTGGCTTCTGCTTTAGGCCCCAATATTACTCCGGAACCGTTCGGGGGCGAGCAAAAGCAGAGAACCAAGGAGATCGTGGACACTTGGCTACATAAGTGGCAAGTTCACTTTCAGTTTCATCCGTATGATGATGGAAAGAAGATACAGTTAGCAGCAGGTTTCCTGTCCAGCAAAGCTTTGCTTTGGTGGAAGGAACTAAACCCTAAGCCAACGACTTGGGCACAATTCGAAGACATTTTCAAGAAAGAATTCCTCAAGAAAGAGGATGATTATGATGTTGTTGCCCGGTTTTCAGCTTTGACCATGACCTCGCAGCACCTCACTTATGAGGTCTACCTCCAGACGTTTCGTGACTTGCAGATGAAAGCTACAAAGATGGATCCCACTACTCTGTTGGGGTTTTTCGTAGCTGGTTTACCCGACTTGTACCGATTACAGGTTAAAAATAACAAATGTAAAACTTTGGACGAGGCCATTCATTCAGCTCGTATCTATGATGATACGATGGTCTCTTCCAAGTCGAAACCCGTTACCGAGCAGGGGAACAAGCATAAAAGAAAGTTCTCCGCACCTATGGCTAACACGAATGAAGGCAAGTCTTCGGACCAACCTTCGAAGAATACAAGTTCGACACCAGCGAAGAAGAAACGACTCCTTAGGGCTTTGAAGCTCAAGAAGGAAGGACGTTGTTTTATCTGCGAAGGAAAAGGACACATGCGTAATGAGTGCCCGAAGCAAAAGGGTACCAAGTCAAACGCAGGACCCAAGCCAAAGGCAACTAACCAGTTGTCTTTGACAGGTACGTCAATTACTGTACTTTCTCGCCCTAGTACTTGTTCTGATTGTCTGTTCAATTCTAAAGTATTTGGCATGCATGATCTTCTCCGAGTTTATAAAGACGTGAATGGCCATAAAATTCACATTCTTTTAGACCCTGGCAGTTCGCATAACTTTGTTAACTACAAACTTGTGCAGAAATTGAGTCTTGATACGACACTCAGCGACCATACCTATGAGGTACGTCTACCTGCGGGCAGACAAGTTTGGGATCGCAAAGTGGAGATGCTTCCAATCCAGATTCAGGACTACAAAGATACTCTGGAATGCTATGTTATGCATCTGGAAAATGTAGACTTGTTATTAGGGATTGAGTGGTTTAAGACTCTTGACGTCCAGATAGATTGGTCTAGTCATATTTTTTCTTTTCAGCATAGGGACACCAAGTATAGTATTTTAGGTGATTGTATTCATCCCTCTCAGGGACCTCTTGTAAATACAATTGATTTTGGAAATATAATGAATTCTTCTTTGTACACCGCTTTCCATTGTGTCTTGATTCCACTTTCTTCTTTTCTCATCCCTTCCATGGATGTGAATGAATTAAGTGTGTTTGAAAGCAAAGAATTACAGAAGATACTTGATTCCTTTCAAGATGTATTTCCTAAGGAACTGCCATCGGGTTTACCACCTGAACGGGCAGTAGATCATCGTATTGACTTGATCCCTGGTGCTCATCCTGGGAGTATTCCACCTTATAGGATGAGTCAAGTTGAGGAAGATGAGTTGGCTAAACAACTCGAAGATTATTTGAGGATGGGCCAGATCCGTCCAAGTAAATCACCTTGGGGTGCACCTGTGTTGCTTAGGAGAAAGAAGGACAATACTTGGAGAATGTGTATAGATTACAAAAGATTGAACAAGCTGACAATTAAGAACCGTTATCCTCTCCCTAGATCAGATGACCTAATTGACCGGTTAGCAGGAGCGAAATATTTCACGAAGATAGATTTGCGTACTGGCTACCACCAGATACGTATTCATGAAAGGCATGTCGAAAGAACCGCCTTTCGGACTAGGTATGGCCATTACGAGTTTCTCGTATTACCTTTTGGGTTAACCAATGCTCCAGCCACTTTCCAGCAAATGATGAACGATCTTTTTCGTGAACATTTGGGGAAATTTGTGGTGGTGTTCCTGGATGATATTTTGATATATAGCCGTACTCTTGAGGATCATGTTAGACACCTCACGATTGTCTTAGCTATTTTAAGACAGAATCGACTATATGCTAAATTCAGTAAATGTGAGTTTTTTATGACCGACATCATTTACTTGGGACACAAGATCACTAGAGATGGATTGAGCATTGACTATGACCGAGTTCAGAAGGTTTTGGACTGGCCTATACCGCGAACAGTGAAACAACTTCGTTCTTTTCTCGGTTTTGTTGTTTTTCTTAGGAAATCTGTACGGGAGTACTCTCAGCTCACACTACCGATGACCGACTTATTGAAAGGTCGTGGACGTAAGTCCAATCAGCCTATCACTTGGAATAACGATTTGGATATGGCCTTCAGACTTTTGAAAGATAAAGTCAAGGAAGCACCTATCTTAGCATTACCCGATCCTAGTCGGCCTTATGTTCTTGAAACTGATGCCAGTGACTATGCTATCGGGGCTGCTTTATTTCAAGATGGTAGACCGGTTGCTTTTGAAAGTAAAAAGCTAGACGACACTCAATCTCGTTGGCCAACCCTTGAGAAGGAGCTTTATGCTGTGATTCATGCTCTCAAGGTTTGGAGACATTATTTATATGGCTCCAAGTTTGTGGTATTGACTGATCATCAGTCAATCAAGTATGTGTGTGATGCGGATGATTTGAGAGGCAGGAAAGCTCGTTGGGCAGAGTTAATGCAAGATTTTGATTTTGAGATCCGTTATCGGAAAGGGTCCATGAATAATATTGCAGATGCGCTTAGTCGGATTAGAGAGGTGAATACTTTGTCGTTCACCGAGATTTCTATTGACTTATTTCAGTCATTGAGAGGGCTTTGCAGGACTGATAGTTATTTTGGTCCATTTTGGCAGAAGATCCAGGACGGGAGCTCATTGATTGACCAAGACTCGGTGACTGCGCAGTCTACTATTCAGGCTGCAGGAGGTCAGTGGATGATTCGGAATGGTTTGCTATTCCGTAATGACAAAATTTGTGTACCACAGATCCCGGACATTAGGTCCAAGATTCTGAGGGAGTGTCACGACACCCCTTCTCCTGGACACCCTGGGGTACATAGGACGCTATCATTAGTGAAACACACTTTTTATTGGCCGAAGATGAAAGGGTATGTAGAAGATTATGTTCTCAAGTGTCAGATTTGTCAGGCAAATAAAGCTGGACGCTTTAGACAGGCTGGGTTGTTGCATCCTTTGCAAATCCCAGGTAATAAATGGGAAAGTATTTCCATGGATTTTATTACCGGATTGCCAAGAACACATCAAGGCCACGATTCTATTTGGGTTGTGGTAGATCGCTTGACAAAGATGGCTAGATTTTTACCGACCCGGAAGACTATTACAGCTACGCAATTAGCTCGGCAGTTTATCGAGCAATTGTTTAGACTGTACGGGTTACCGCAGGACATAGTCAGTGATACTATAGTTTCGTGACTTTGGGAAGCTTGTTTTTGAGAAGTTGGAAACAACTTTGAATTTGAGTTCCTCAGATCATCCTCAATCTGATAGCCAGATTGAAAGAGTGAATCAGATTTTGGAGGATATGCTTCGAGCATATGTATCCAAAAGACAAAGTTCATGGGAGGATTATCTTCCTATGTTAGAATTTGCATACAACAGTACTAAGCATACGAGTACAGGGTTTAGTCCTTTCATGCTTATGTACGGTTTTCAACCAAGATCACCTGTTACAGTAGGATTCTCAGGACTTCAGCATGACGCAGCACGTAATTTTTTGCAAGATATGCAGGAAATGTTACAAGTTGCGAAGGAATCTATTAGAAGTGCTCAAGACCGAGACAGGTTTTATTCTAATAGACATCGTTCACCTAGAGAGTTCTCTGAAGGAACGATGGTGTATTTGCGAGTTCCGAAAGATTCCGAGACTTTACGGACAGGTAGATCTCCGAAATTATCCCCTAGATACTGTGGACCATTTCGTGTTACACGACGGATTGGTTCAGTTGCATATGAATTGGATTTGCCTTCTCATGTGAAAGTTCATCCTGTATTTCATGTCAGTAGACTTAAGGAAGTACTGGGTGGAGCAGATCAGTTAGTTACTCCTCAAGAAATTATAGATGTCCAAGACATGACGTTTGTTCCGCACGAACCTGAAAAGATTCTTGGATTTCGTGAGCGAAGATTGCGTCATACGCTTATCACGGAATATAAGATCAAGTGGAAGGATCGTGTTGAGGAGGACGCTACATGGGAGACACTGACTTCTCTTCAGAGAGATTACCCTGGCTTTTTAGTGCTCAGGAGTGAGCTCTTAGAGGAAGGGGAGTATGTCATGTGCACAGTGGGTATCTACCGTGTGCTATACGCATGCAAGACTAGTTTCGAGGCTTGGGGAAGCTTGGAACTAGGCAGGCTGATTGACGAGCTGAGTTAGGGAAATACTAACGGGCGGGCACCCAAGTTTGGACGGACGGGCGGCCAAGTGTGGACGCCCGATGACCGGCCAAGAGCCTATAAAAGGGTGGCCAAGGTTAGTTATTGTATTATAGAGAGTCTCGCGAGTTTGTGAGAGCTCTATGGTCTTGGAGCCGGGATCTAGTGCAGACGTGCACCTGCTTTATGCAGCTAAGGCCGGCAGCAATCTCGAGGCCCGCGAGGGCAGCTTCGCGGCGGTATGGGACGTCGTGAGGAGGAGATTGGTCGGTACGTCATCCTAGTTAGCTCAGCTCGTGGCTCGGTGGGGACAGCCAAGACTGTGGGCTTGCCCACGGCTGTCATGGTTGGGAGGTGAGTTAGGCCTGCACCCCCTTGCTTGTTTGTTGTTTGTTTGTTTGCAGGATTCGAGTTTCGAACCAAGATTGATCACGAGGGGATCCGTGGGGATTTGACATCATCCACAGGTGTTCTCTCTCCCGACTGCAAGACAAGAGGGCAGGACTGAACGGGGCTTTTTCTTGTGTCTTTTCTCTCTTGTGAAAAGCGACACAAGGACTGTAAGTTTCTCTCTCTCTCTGTGAGCAGGTGGGACTGCAGGAGGTGTCATATTGAGTCTCTCTTTTCACTGGCTTGTGACTGTTCTGGAGTCGTTTCTCTGGCCCTTTTGTGAGAGGAAGGGTTTGGCAGTTCAGAGAAACAGGGCAAGATTGTGGACTGATTTGGAAGAGTTTGTGGACTGTTTTCATGGCTGAGTTTGTGGCTATGTGCATGGTTCAGTCAGATGCATCTTCAAGGCCTCATGGATGCACTGACTTAGCAGATTAGAGGAGATAACAGTGTGGTGTTCTTGGGACACAAAGCTGTGTGTAACCTCTATGCTAAGAGGTCCAGAGGATTGGTAGATTGGACTTGTAGACATACGAGCCATGAATGGCCATGTTGTAATCATTTAAACTTTTCCATTGAAATTGAATAAAGAAATACCGAAAGGGGCGCCAAGCTTTGCGGCCAACATGTGTCGTTCTCTTTCATGTGTTGGAGCACTCCAGCTCCTATTTATTTGTTTTATTGGCTGGACTACAATTGGATTGGGTGACTGCTAGTCTACCGACTTTGGTTTCTACCAGAGGCCGGTTTCACCCTCTCAAACCTGAGAGAGGAGGAGGCTGGGCAGCAGCAAAACAGTCCAAGAAACCACCGGGAACCTCCTACTGGAAACTGGAAGGGCAGGGGCTCGTGGAGGAAGAAGGAGACGTACAGCCACTTGTCTGGCAACTCCACATGCAAGAAGCTCACCTCAACTGATGCTGAAAACAGAAAACGCAGCCAAGAACTCCACAACTTGCCTCTGAAGTGCAAAATGCAGCCTGTAGGAGCTATGGGAGAAAATGCAAGGCACAGAAGAGATGGCGGGCAGATTTGCAGTAGATGGAGCGGCCTGAACCTAAGCGAGTGATACCATGTTGGAGAATGCACAGGCGGAGGCATAAACAAGATGAGAGAGAGTAGAGAGAGCTTGTGGACAAGATCACCTTTTATACTAGCTTGAAGCTTTACAATGGCAATTGGCCAGCAAGAGAATGTTGAATTTGTGCAAGGGATTGGATGAAATAGTGAATAATGGGGGAACTCCTTATATAGTGCATGAGTGAGCTGGCCGACTACTCACAAGACAAAGAAATAGGAGAAAATGCATAAAATGCCAAATAAATGGTACAACCCCAAAACAATGAGATGCATAAATTCTAATAGACACATGCGTCTCAGGATGGATACATGTGACATTAGCGTGTCTAATATTCCTGCAGCCTGCTGTCAGAGGATCTGGCATCAGGCAGGTGTTGGTAACTTGTGGACGGGTACTCAAGCCCCCCATTCAAAGCCTGGCTGTTCGGATTTCACATGCTGCCATGTAAAGGGCCTCAGATAATGCATTTTCATCAACCTTACTGTTACTTGTTTCTAGATTGTGTGTATTTTTGAAGCATAAAGAGAGTGGTGAGTCTACTCCTTGAATGGACACATCTATGACATATATACAACAGAAGACATGCTGGTTTGTTGAAGTGGGTTATGCTTTTTACAGCTTTAATTGCAACATTGCAGGACACTGTGGAAGGACTGTATCAAAGAGTTGGTGAACTCCTGAAACTGGGATCTGAACAGGCAAGTTCAGCCACTTCTTGGATTTTGATGGCTTTATATACAATTAGGTCATGTTCTGTTCGGAGTCTGATGGTCTACTTATTTTAAATTTCTCATTAATGGACTAATCACAAAATAATGGGTAGTAGTTTGTAGAGCATCAGACTCCATGAGTCAGTTTGTTGAGTTCAAGTTTTACAAGGTGGGTTTCAGCTGTGGTAAGTACGTACCTGGAGGAACAAACAATTTATGCAGAAATTATCCATGGCAGATACGCATATGGGATTATTTTGAAAAGATAAAGCATGGCCTGATGAATGATCCTAAGCAAATTCTTGAAGATACAAATATCCAGATGGATCATGAGGTGGGATTAAGATTCTGCTTTTGCGTTGTAATGTTTTTATGTGCTCACTGCAATACGATCAGCTACTGGTTCTTTTTGTAAACTTTTGGATTAATGGTCATTGCTTTTTTTGCTACAGGTTCTCTTGGAAGTCCAGGTGGATGACAGTTGGCCAGATGACAGCCAGAAGAATTCCTCTGAGAATGGCTCCACGGAGAAAGAGCTAGCTCTTGTGGCAGTGGAACCATCCAGGTCAAGTTTCTCTATAGCAGGTGGGCCTACTGGAAGCAGAAACATCACAAGAAGTTCAAGTCCGGACCAATTCTTTTCGCATTCAATGAGCAGCCCATATGAGGATATGGAGGGAGGGTTCGTGTTGTCTAGTGGCGGTGGGACAAGATCAGGGCCAGGAGGATTAACTGGCCTGCAAAACCTTGGAAATACTTGCTTCATGAATAGTGCCCTGCAATGCTTAGTACATACACCACAGTTGGTAGACTTTTTTCTGCAAGACTACAGCCAGGAACTAAACCACCAGAATCCACTGGGAATGGAGGTATGGCTCAATGGTGTTTTCTCTGAGTATGTTGAGATGCACCGGGAACAGCAGCTCTTATAGATTTCACACGACTTCTAGAATACTACAAGCTGAGAATGATGCCTATGACAAGCACTGGATTGCAGTATTGTCTGTGATTTACAGTGTGTTTTTCAACGCAGGGGGAGCTAGCCATTACATTTGGTGAACTATTGCGAAAGTTATGGGTGCCTGGGAGACAACCAGTTGCACCAAGGGCTTTTAAGGCCAAGTTGGCTCGTTTTGCACCTCAATTTAGCGGCTACAATCAACATGATTCGCAGGTTCGCTCTTATTTGCAAAAATCAAGAGAGAAATCGGGTTCTATATTACTTTGGGTGGTGTCAAATGGGACTTTTTGGTGAGCCTGTGGTTCCCCTTGCCCCGATGTTTCAGGAGCTTCTCGCCTTCCTCCTAGATGGTTTACACGAGGATTTGAATCGGGTAAAGTTAAAGCCCTACATCGAATCAAAAGACATAGACGGACATCCTGATGAGGAGGTGGCACATGAGAATTGGGAGAATCACAAAGCCCGTAATGACTCCATAATTGTGGATATTTGCCAGGTCAGTCTTCATATTTATGTGTGTGTGCATAATATATATATGCGTTTAAGCATGCACTTTATGTATGCATTTATATGTGTGTGTGTGTGTGTGTGTGTGTGTGTGTGTGTACACATTTATATATATGCATTTTTGCATGCACTTTATGTAATGTATGTATGTATGTATGTGTGAAGTACCTTCTCATAATTAGATGATCTCATGCCTGGCCTAGGTTTTCATCAAGTTCAGAAGTGAAGCAAGCTAATGGCATCTTTTTGATTTCCTTCAACAGGGGCAGTATAAATCTACCCTTGTATGCCCAGCGTGTCGTAAGGTGTCGGTAACGTTTGACCCATTTATGTATCTTTCTTTGCCACTGCCCTCAACCACAACTCGGACATTGACTGTGAAGGTGTTCAGCACTGATGGAAGTGCAGCTCCCACACCTTATACAGTTACGGTTCCAAAGCAAGGCAGATGCAAAGATCTGATTCTAGCTCTCAGCAAGGCTTGCAATTTGCGAGGTGATGAGAGGCTTCTGTTAACTGAGGTATGTGCCAGTGTTTGGGCAGCACTTACTGCATGCTTTTGGTTGGCCTGCTTTTGTATCTTAGTGATAGATTTTTTTTTTCTTGGAGACTGCTCTCAAAAGAAAGACATTAAATCAAACTTTTCATTGATGTGTTCTATTATAAAATAATTTGAAGATTATATACTTTATTGATTGATCCACATATTAATGTAAATAATTGGTTACTTTAATAACTATTAACCCAAAATTCTACATAATGAAAATTTAGATAGTTATTTAATAAAAGTCCATGCCAGCTAAGAATTAAATTAATAGTACATATTTATTTTTCCCAAGTTATATACAAAATTTTATTGATATGCATGATTTTGTATTGTTTCATTCATGCTTAATAGAAGTCTCTTTCTTGCAATTTTTTAAAGTTGATACGGACTTTAATTTTAATCATATAAAATTTAATATAATCATTATTAACTAAATATCTAATACTAGAGTTTTCCTTAGTATTTACATCTTTCAAAATGGAAAGCAGCCCCATTGTTGTTGATCTAAAATAGCCAATAATAATTATTTAATTTCATAAAATCATATTTACATCTTTATGAATCTAAGGCAGGCCTATTGAGAACCCTCCTTACTTGCTGTTGTGAAGTCTTTAAAGCTTCCTCTTTTTAGTTAATTGCTGTATTCCTAAGCCGGACTGATGGTTTTTTGCAGCCATACAATTTTCGTCAGTTTCCGATACTGGAACATCACCTGAGTCCTGTCCGTGATGATGACCACATAACAGCGCACAGGCTTCCTAAGACATCAGAGAAGGCACTGCTGTTGGTCTTTATAAACCGGCGTTTGGAAGAGTAAGTACCCTTGTTTTTTAATCTTTTTGTCAAAAGGTTGTCCTCTTTGCATATTTTTCAGGATTCAAGTACTTTGCATGAAGTTGTTCATCTTGCCGACATAACTTTTTCCTTTGTATGCAGAGATGCCATCCTTAAAAAGCAGGCCAAGAATTTTGGATCGCCTTTGATTGCATGCATTCCCGATGAGGGCTTTCGCACAGGAGCAGACTTGCTGTGTATATTTGAAAACCTCTTACGCCCAGTAATTAAGGCTCCACCTTTATATTCACTTGAGCAAGTAGAGACTGGAAGGCAGCAGGCAAATGGCACTGGCAACCACTCAGATGAAGATAGGGAAATGTTTGAGAATGACCTGTCTGCTGCCAATATGGGGGCCTCCATGGATAACGATCTGCTTGACAGGACTCCTGGTTTATGCAATGGGTTGAAACAAGATCCCCACCAGCTGTTTCAGTTCTGGTTTGCAGAAGAGAGGTTTATGGGAAAAGATGTGCTCATAGAATGGGATAAGCCTCTTCCTGCTGTTTTTAGCTCTGCCCGGATAAACACACGAATCCAGATTGCTGTGGACTGGTCAGAGAAAGCACTGGAGCAGTACGATGCAAAGCAATTAGAGGTTGTATCTGAGGTGTTAAGGGCAGGTTTCTCAGTGAAAAAACCACAGCAAGAGGCTGTATCCCTCTACAACTGTTTAGAGGCCTTTTTAAAAGAAGAACCTTTGGGGCCAGAAGATATGTGGTGAGCTATTTTTTCAAAGAGATGGACTTTTTGCTTTCTAGAACTTCCTCTTTTTTCTCTTTGAGTGAGGTATATATATTCAAAAATATATAAATATAGTATAAAATATAAATAAATAAATATAAATATATAGAGAGAGAAAGGAAGAAAGAAAGAAAGTTATATGTACGTCTTACAAAAGACCTGACGGGCCTATGAGACAAAAGATGATTACACGCATCCATGGAATATCATCGTCACGGAAAACTGAAACTGAAACTGGAAACCTAGCTGTTGGAAATTATTTCATCCCTAGATGGACTTTCCCATGCACATTCATGCTTGTATCTAGCTCCATTTGAAGTCCTGCATATGCATCTAGGCACTACATATTTTTTGCTATTTTTTGCCTATTTTTAGGCATCATTTCAGATTTTTTATGCATTGTCAGCCAGTCCTCTGATTTTGATTTGCTACTGGCCAACCAGCTCCTCTCCCACCTTTGTACAGCTCCTCTCCCACCGATATAAAGGTGGCTAGGGTTAGCCTCATTTTCATCCATCTTTTCAGCTTCTGCTGTGATAGGCAGCATCTACGGGACCTCCCTCCTGCTGCTCTACATGATGTACTACCTTTTTTGGTGATATTCATCAGTGATCTTCTTTTCTCCTTTATGCTTGCTGTCCATACACAGTGTTGTACAGTTCTTGCAGCATTTCTTTGTGGGTTTCACAGCATAGTACCCATTCTTTCATGGTATCAGAGTGGGAAACATCTACAGGGACTTTGGTTTCTTTTCCCATGCTGCTGTTGACTGTTTACAGCATATAGGAGCTGTTTACTGCTGCGTTTCTTCATCAGTAACCTGTGTTTTACTGTGGAGCTGCAGGATTGCCCTCAAGTGCTACGTTTTTCTTTCTACAGAGCTGCGTTTTTTTCTCTTGGAGGTGATGGCTTCTGGAGATCACCATTCTCCCCTCTCGGGGATTCTCTTCTCTTCCCCTACTCACAGTTCACATGTGTCCTCTACACAGATACCTATTCCCTCTACCCAAATTCCTGCGCCCTTACCCACTACTACTTCTTCTCTCTTGTATCCACTGCCATTTACCCACCCCACCACTTCCCTTGGTTCTCCTCTTCCAATGTATCTACCTTCTTCTATACCATCCTATGCTCCTTCCCAAGTCAGTGATTCTATGAAGTTGACATCCACCAATTATCATACCTGGTCCTATTATACCAAACTTCTTTTGGACAGTGCTGGTGTATGGACTTCTATCTCTACACCTTCTTTCGTGGATCCAGCGTTCCGAGGACAGTTGGATGCTCGTGCTCGCTTCGTTATCACACGTTGCATGACTCCCAACATTAATGCTTAGTTCATCTCTTCTAGGGAATAATGCACAATAGATATGGCTTGAGATTCAGAGGAGGTATGGTCATGTTTCCTCTGTAAAGATTGCCAAGTTGGAAGGAGACCTTGAGAAGCTGACGATCAGTGATTTTGACAATGTCACTGAGAAGATAGGTGAGTTCTCTCGGCTTAAATGACAACTTGAAGAATTTGGGAGTGCTATCAATAACTCCGTTTCGTGGATCCAGCGTTCCGAGGACAGTTGGATGCTCGTGCTCGCTTTATCATCACACGTTGCATGACTCCCAACATTAATGCTTAGTTCATCTCTTCTGGGAATAATACACAACAGATATGGCTTGAGATTTAGAGGAGGTATGGGCGTGTTTCCTCCGTAAAGATTGCCAAGTTGGAAGCAGACCTTGAGAAGCTGACGATCAGTGATTCTGACAATGTCACTGAGAAGATTGGGGAGTTCTCTTGGCTTAAACGACGACTTGAAGAATTTGGGAGTGCTATCAATAACCCTGTCCACAAGTTACTAGGTAAACTTCTTTCTTCCTTTGGTGCTTTCAAGGATACCATATATTTTCGTGAACCTCTCCCCTCTTTTGAGGAGGTCTTGAGCTACTTACATGATAAGTGCTTGATGAGAGGCAAAGGGAAGCCGGAATTTGCATTTGTTATCCAGGACAAGGACAAGACCAGAGGTGGACGTGGTGGCAACAACAACAACAAGCAGAAAGTCACCACAAAGTCATCTTCTGATGACAACGATTCTAACAATTCTAACAGCGTCAAGGGTTCCAGGATGAAGGATTCTTGTGAGTTTTGTGGCCGACTTGGTCATTCAGAGGCCAAATGTTTTGCCCGATAGGCTGCTTCCCGCAAAGCTAAAGCAAAGCAGGAATCCTCCTCCGATGGCTCAGATACTTCACCCACGACAGATGGTTCAGATACTTCACCAGCGACAGAGGAGAGTACGAAGTCTCATGCTAAGATGACTTCTCTTGCTGTCTACGATCTCCCTATTCTTTCATCTTCACAAAGGTAGGACGAGTCCATTTTGGTGGTCACACAAGAGACTTCAGTTTCTCTCATCCCTTTGAATGAGTATCTTCCTTCTCTTGTGCTATTCCATGCGGATGCTATTATTGCAGATTTTCTCTCTTCTCTTTCAGAGGAGGATAGTGGTTCTTCTACAGAGTAGATGGATGATTTTGTTGAGATATCCTCACATATTCTGGAGCTTCCTACTTTGGCGGCTTCTCTCCTGGCAGTTGCTTCTCCCTCTTATGTTTTAGAGGAGGCATCTTCCACTAACTTGGAGCTTGTTCGTACTTCGAACTTGGCAAATTCAGCTATCAGTGATGATCCATTTGTTCCAGTGGTTGTTTCATTTCCTTCTTGTTCAGAGGAGGATTCTACTTCGGTCCCGATACTTGTTGTAGATGCAGAGGAGGTACCACATTTTTCGAAGCCATCTATGGTTCCATCTCCTAAGGGCTTCTCTCTCCAGATTGATCCTGGTGTTTCATCCTCGATATCTTCTCAATCTTCTCGTGGCTTCTTCCGGAGACCTTCTCGGTATGTAGATGTACCATATCTTCGCGAGCTTTGTGCCTTTTATGAGGAGGTTGTTCCTTCAGACTCTATGGAGGATTTTTTGCAGCGTGCCGGAGTTGGTCCACCCAACTAGCGCTGAAGAGGTGTTGGAAATTATTTCATCCCTAGATGGACTTTCCCATGCACATTCATGCTTGTATTTGGCTCCATTTGAAGCCTTGCATATGCATCTAGGCACTACATATTTTTTTTGCCTATTTTTAGGCATCATTTCAGATTTTTTATGCATTGTCGGCCAGTCCTCTGATTTGCTATTGGCTGACCAGCTCCTCTCCCACCTATATAAAGGTGGCTAGGCTTAGACTCATTTTCATCCATCTTTTCAGCTTCTGCAGTGATAGGCAACATCTATGGGACCTCCCTCATGCTGCTCCACGTGATGTACTACCTTTTCTGGTGATATTCAGCAGTGATCTTCTTTTCTCCTTTATGCTTGCTGTCCATACACAGTGTTGTACAATTCTTGCAGCATTTCTTTGTGGGTATCACAACATAGTACCCATTCTTTCATAGCAACTGAAGCTGATTCCTAGGTAGATGCACATAACAAATGGAGATGCATGCTATAAAGTATACAAGAATGGTCATAATGCACTCTATCCCAAATCTATGGAGGGGAGGGGTCCATGGAGGAGATCCATCATTGGGTAGCAGAGGATGGCTGCAAGATCTGAAATAGTGAAGAGAGGCTGAGAAGAAGAGGATGGCGGCAAGATCTGAAATAGTGAAGAGAGGCTGAGAAGAAGAGGCCTCCATCGTGCATCAGTGATGTGTAAGGATCACATTGATCTGGGCCTGATAGACTGGTGGTGGTCGTGGTCTAGGGGGCCGAGGTCGTCTCGCAGCTCAGAGCATTGTGGCTTGCGGTAGAGTGACTCCTATACTCCTGGATACTGCCATGGTCTGAAGAAGTGCTGGATCTGCTAGGGGAGTAGGTGCAACATGCTAGGGCTGGAAGAAGCTGGTGATCTTGAGCTGGGCTGAACTAGCTCTTGAGGTCTATGCTTTGAGGAGGCTCTCTCCGTGTCCTCATAGCAAGATTGATGCCACGCATGTGATACTGTGGACTTGGCTTTCCGTTGGGACTTTTGCCTCCGTGTACATGCCCGGAAATGCTTGGTGGATTGGTGTTCCATTGGGTCTGGTACCTCATGTACTTGCCTGGAGCACGTCTATTTTGGTATAGTCTCATGAACAAGGATTGTCCATACCAATGTTGCATTGCATAGCATCTTTATGTGCTTGCTTGCAATTGAAATTGCATGCTGTTTTCATGCTTGCTTGACCAATGTGTAGTTCCGGGTAAGGGGACGCCCGCCCGCCGCGAACCGTGCGTGTGAAACTATCTGCTGACATGGTTTTGTGGCATGTGACAGGTGGTAAGTATAGGTCATAAACCTAGGAGATAGCACTAATGTCCCGAGGCGAACATAACCCAATGTCCACCGCCCAGACCTTATCTCCTTTGTACAAAGGGAGTAACCAGCCATGTGTCCACTCTAGCCTGCTCCACAAAGCACCTGCCGGCCACCTACACTGGACAACTCACCACCTCTCTCCTCCTCCTCTCTCTAGAGATTGGCGCCTCCTTCAGGAGGGCTGTTGGGCTGCATTTTCTGCACATTCTCCTTCCCAACTCTATTTCCAAGCTTGCTAAGGTGATTTTCAAGCTTCCAAGAGTGATTCCAGATGCTAATCACTCTCCTACACACTTCCAATGATTGAAATTCAGCAAAACAGCTCTCTTTATTGCTGTAATTTCTGGTCTTCTTGCTGAAAACCCTAATTTCAGCCCTCCTTTCTCAAGTTGAACCATAGGGGAAGCTTTCCCAAGGTTCCCTTCATCCTCTGGAAGACTTTTGTTGCGAAGAATTGCGACAAATCGAAGATCTCTTCACTCCAAGGACTTCCATCGCGAAGACTTTCGCTGTCATTGACTTTACTTGCAATTGGTAAGCTTTAATGCTTAAATATGGAAGCAAGTAGCAGGAGAAAGGAACCGGATTACAAGATCACATACCCTGCGTAGTGTTCTCTTGTCCTACGTGCTCTCTTGCAGATTGTTGCTACCATGTGTTGGTGAAACAATAGAGAGCAGATGGTAGGGAACATGGGCACTTGAGAGGGTAGTGTGGGTTGTAAGTCTACATCAACAACCACTTGTTTGCAATATTGTATTGGTATGCATTGGTATGGAAATCTGGTCAAAAATGCCCATGACACTATGTACTTGATTCTCTCAAGATCAATATACTTTATTTGAGGGAGGGATCGGCCGTTCCGGCTCATTGTGTGTCTCTTGTCAATTCAGCAATTTACTTCTTGTATTTGAGCAAGTGTCCATCAAATCTTAGTGTATTTAAGTGTATTGATTAGCATTGTGTTCAACCAAGTTACACTCAGGGTTGCTCGCAAGCCTTACACCCATGGGCATCCACGACTGGAGGTACAACATGAGCATATGAAAGCACTCAATGCATCCAAATAGTACATCCACTAAGTACTTCCCACATGTCCCTCTTGATGCTTTACCCACTCTGCACATGGCCATCCCGTAGGAGCCACACTCAGTGATGCATCCATGAACATAAAGTACTTGATGTATCATACCAACATACATGCATCACACCACACAATCCAGAGTATTACCCATGTATTCTCTAGGGTATCAGGATCCAATGGCACTAGAATACAATAATTACCTCAAAAAGTGTATAAATACATGCACAAATAGAGTTCGATCCATATATTTATGAATCAAATCAACTCTAGGACTGCTCGCAAGACTTATGCCCTTCATAGAGTCTCGAAGTGTTAGCTCAGGTTGCTGCAGACTTTGAACTAAACCAAACCATGGCATTCCAAAGGAGACCAACTCCAGAAATAGCATCATCTCATGTGACTAGTACACAATATCATAGAAGTCCCATAAGCAGATGTACTGTCAGCCTCAGTACCTTCGGGTGAATACAAAGATGTCACCAAGCGACTCCTAGATGACAACTGAGCCTGTCTGTAACAAGGGAGTGGAGGTGCTACCCCCCTCTTGAGCATCAGGCAATGCTCCAGACCCATGCTCTGCTGAACCTGAATGAGCCGTCACAAGAGTCGGCTCCAACTCAAAGGCATCAAGATAAAGCTGCAATACCTGAGGTGAATCTGCTAAGTCACCCTACTCCATCCACTTCGCATCCATCGGTGAATAGTTCTTTAAACTTCACAAGATAGCGACGGGAAACTTTACCTTGTACCTTTCTTTCCTTGTGTGCCAGTATCTGCTCGGGAATAAGAACCTCATCAAGTTCCTTCGCTTCCGACTGAGCCTCATCTGATACATCCACAGGCACCCAAAACTTGCTTGCACTCCATCCAAGTGGTAAGCACAAGTCGCAATGAAGTATACTAGATCACCATTGCTAAACATAGAAAGAAGCTGCCTTCCGAACCCATGAAGCCTCCGTGAAGATACCACTGGTGACAAACTGTCGAAAGCCATAACCTTCAACCCATCTTTTGCACCATAACACTTCAACTGCCTTCTGTTCTTGGCCACTATTTCCTGTCCTTGGTGTCTTTTCTCTTGAGCTTCATCTTCAGCTTTTGCTCTTCACCTCATATTGGCAAAGACACACAATCCTGCACTGTCTCCTGCACTTCCTTTTCACTTTCCACATGTTGAAGCTTTTGATGTGACAACCACGGGCTCGCCTCCTTGAGAAAGTCAACGATATCCTAGCAATGGAACCATGAAACCGGCCTTTACAAATGTGATGGGCGGTGAAACAAACACTCGCACACAAAACACTTCATCACCCATGGGGACCTGGAAAAGGAAACAAACAGGGGGAGCTAGAGTGCTCCTGCAAATAGTACAAGGACACTGATTGGCCCCAAAACGCAGTGGTGCCCCTTGCGTTATTTCTTACTTGATCAAAATTTGAGTACGAAGTACAACTTGTCGAATCCTCCACCAATAGGATCCCTTATAGGTTCACCCAGGACTTCCAAAAGAGAACTCTCGTTATCACAGCAAAGCATTCCATAGAGAAGGCACACTGTACAACATCTCCCTGCTTGAAAAGGTTTTCTCCATCGCTACCATGGATCCCTCAAACCCTTTCCCAAACAGCAATAGGGCTATACCAAACCATATGTCCTCCCCTATAGTCACAGCTTGCATGTAACCTCGAGAAAACTACAACCTGTTCACATGAATCCAAAGACATGCTTTCCACATGAAACCAAAGACCTGTATCCCATAAACCATAGGCCTGTTTCCTCTTTACCAAAGTCCTGTTTCCTCTTGAAAACCAATGTCCTGTTTCCATGACAGATATACCAACCAAGCACGGTTGCCAAAACCTAGAGAGAGAAAGATAGAGGACGTGTCAAGCAATCCCTGAGTACACATAAGTCCAAGACGAAGAGTAACAACACATCTCTTCCAAGAACATCATCATGTGCATCTTAGCTTGATCCTCTCTGTATCCCAATCTGGTAAACAAGGCCTGCAATCCACGAATAAAGAACTCTGTGACGGAGGTGTCGATGATCTGGTAGACGGCGAGAGTGATCATGAAGGTCTTGTTGGTGCCGAACTGGGCCTGGACAATAACGTCATGGTTCTAGATGATGGGACAGTTAGTGCGCTACGGAATGGCCGAGGGCCTCTCAAAGCCATAGGCGTAGATGCCCTGCAGGAGCTCATCCCGGACACCCATCGCGTCGGAGCTTCTATACATCTTCACGCCCGGACTTGTCTCATAGGCCATGCCATCCTTGTCCACCTGCGCCCCGCCTCTGCCACCACCTGATACCGTTGCTTTGCCTGCACCACCACCACCACAGACCATCGCTTTGCCTGGCTACTTTTACACAGGTAGCCGCCACGTGCATGTGGACTGCTCCACTCTGCCGAAGGTCGCCCGCCTGATTGCTTCCACATACGCAGCCCGCCTGGCTGTTTCCATACGCGCAGCCGCCTAGCGCCCACACGTGGCCTGCTCCAAGGAGATGTGCCCGCATATATCACATGCTACCACACGACGAGTCCCTCTTCGGAATCCGCCACCCTTCCCTTAATAAAGAGGCGCCTCCACCTGATTTTTCTCCAAAAATGAAAAGCAATAGCAAAAACGCATGCCTTCAAATATAATAATATTTTTAATCATCAAAGGTCATAAAACCTTATAAACTCAAAATCCCTTTTGTCCCCTTTCAAACTTGGGCTGGCCACATATGGGTTTCCTTTTCATATCCAAACTGATGCCGTTCACATTGTCCATCTCGTGCCCGTGCCCACTTGCTTGTTGGTGGCCAGAGAAAAACACAGGGTCGTAACAGTGGGGCAGCAGAAGAAGTAAAGCGCATCATTAATGGCATTTAATGTCAATAACTTGTCCAAGACCTGGCCAATAGCTGCTAGTACTGGCCGACTTGTACCTCAACATCATATATAAGAATTCAGTCATAATTTAGTCATTGGATCAAGTTCATCCATCATTTTATCATTCTCCTAAGTCAGTAGAAGTCATGTAGGGCCAGAGGTTCACCCCTATGGGGCTCACCCCAAGGGCCCAAGTTATGTACAAGCATTCAACCAACCATATTAAATACAGAAAATCCTGACACTAACTATCTCTCTCTTCTTCTGTCTCCCCTATCTTAATCATGTTTAAATCAACATCTTGTTCTTAATTAGGCGTAGGGATGTGGATCAGTACAGCAAGGCTTCCGCACATGTAACTTTCGTATGAGAGCATTCAGGCTCAGCCACTAAGCATAGATCAATCAGAAGAATGCAGTAGGGTAGCAGATGGAGTGGTCTCCAACAAGCAAAGCTAGAGGAAAGCATTCCCAGAGATTAGGTACTCAGAATTAGTACATTAAGCTCCCAGATCAGTTCCAATGGCCTAGCAACAAACATGATCAGTTTTGGCAAGTCACCCACCGCTTTATTAAGGGTAAGGGATAGCAGGCATGGGGACAACATGTTGGGTAGGAGGGAAGCTAGCCTACACACACACACACACACACACACACACACAAACTCAAGCACAGAGTAAACGTGAGAGTTCTGGAAAAGATGTACTCAATAATAATATGAAAGTACAATGTGAGTAAATAAAGTAGCCTAGGGCAAGGTGCCCAACACACATAAGTGTGTTCACACGGGGAAAAAACCTGTCAAGTCACAGGTCAAAAGTGCCCGTGAGTAAGCTGTGTTCACACTTGAACTAGCCGGGAGTGGTCATGACCAACAAACCCCCCTCAAGTGAATGGTGTGAACGGGGACAGGGTGTAGTAGACTACCCTGGAAGAGGCTGTAAGCTTAAAGCTTCGCGGAAAGCTTCAAACTTTTTCCTCGAAAGAGGTTTTGTAAACCCATCTGCTATATTGGCATGTGTAGACACATAAGCCAAGTCAATCTCTCCTGCATGGAGCCTTTCCCTGACATAGTGATAGTGAACCTCAATATGCTTTGTGCGGGCATGAAATACTGGGTTTTGTGCAACTGCCAAAGCACTCTGACTGTCAGTGTAAATGGTGGTAGGGGATTGCTGTCCAACACCAAGATCGGCTAGAAGGTGTCGTAGCCAAACACATTCCATAGTAGCTGTAAAGGCTGCCGTGTATTCAGCTTCACAACTAGAAGTGGCCACTGTAGGCTGCTTCTTACTGAGCCATGAGATGCATGAGTCACCAAGAAGAAAACAGTTACCACTGGTTGACACTCGCGTGTCATAGCAACCTGCTCAATCACTGTCTGTAAATGCAAGCAAGCATAGTGTAGAAGAACTGCCATAAAACAAGGCAAAGTTTGCAGTGCCTTTGAGATAGCGAAAGACATGCTTACACGCTTGCCAATGCATGCATTAGGGTTTGCCCCCTGCTGCCCGTCAGAGCTTGAGCCTATTGCCCACATCTGGAATTAGGGTTTTGCTGCATTAGGGTTAGGGTTAGGGTTTTGCCTTCAGCCACCCTATTGCCGCCCTCAGCCACCTCTGCACGCCACCGTACTCTGTCCGTACACCGTACTGGAAGAGCCGCCCTTAGCTGCACGACGCCGTCGACTGTACCGCCATCGCTGTCGCCTCTGTCCGCCGCCCTTGTGCGCCGACGTCCCAGATCTGCTGCGCGCCGCCTGCACCGCTCCAGATCTGGCGCCACCCGTCCTCTGCGCCACAAATCTAGGCGCCCTACGCCAGCTGTGACAATACCCGCTGTGCCCGTACCTGCCTCGACGCCATCACCGCGTGCCGCCGCCTGTGTTGTCACCCACCGTCGTACAATCGTACTGAGCCGCCGTATGACCGTACATGCGCCTGTACCGGACGACTGCACCTGCAAATGTGCCTGCTCTGCATTGCCCAAAGCGTCTTCAAATTCCAGATCTGCAAGGTTTGACCTGAAATTGCACACATTGCCTGTTCAAATTTGGAGCTCTTTTCAATTGAGCCTGCAATTGCAACATTGGCACACATTGGCATTGATTTCAACAGATTTGGTGCATAATTGCACTAGAAATTTGGGGATTTTGCAGAAATTGACTCGATTTTGCAGAAATTGGCAATATTTGCAAGAAATTTTGGGTATTGCAGGCACATTTGGTTGGCATTGGAGCATTTCTCCCAAATTTTTTTTTGGGAGTTACAGCATTATTGCAGCATTACTACTTGTTTGAACACACTTGTGACCACCATGTCTGGGAACACTGGTGGTTGGTCGCCAAAGGGTATGCCCAACGTGAGGGCATTGACTATGAGGAGACCTTTGCTCCCACTTCACGTATGACTACCATACGTACTGTTATTGCATTGGCTGCCCACAAGCAGTGGCATGTACATCAGTTGGATGTTAATACTGCTTTTTTGAATGGCGATTTGCAGGAGGAAGTTTGTGTGTCTCAGCCTCCTGGCTTTGTTCAAAAAGGTGCAGAAAATAAAGTATGTCGTTTACATAAAGCACTGTATGATCTTAAACAGGCCCCTCTTGCTTGGTACCACAAAATTCATACATACTTGACTGCCAAAGGGTTTCAGAATAGTTCAGCTAAGAGTACACTTTATGTACGCCACATTGGGATAACCCTAGCCAAGCTCTGATACCAATGTTGGGTAGGAGGGAAGCTAGGATGCACACACACACACAAACTCAAGCACAGAGTAAACGTGAGAGTTCTGGAAAAGATGTACTCAATAATAACCAAGACTCAACTCCACAGATTTAAGGCTGACACCTTCCTGACCTGAGACAGCCCTCAGCTGACACCTAGACTACAATCCAGTCCATAATCTATCAGACCGACGTCCGACTATACTCAGATTGTTAGACCAGACTCCACAGGCTTCAAACAAGTCAAGATTCACCTTTCAATAGCATTAGCTGACTAACCCAAACACAGTACTGACTCCAGCCGACTCTTGGCAGACCCTGCTGACTCCAAATTAAAGCTTTTTGACACAGAACTGACTTAGCAATCCTCAGATCTTTACTCACACATGAGTTCTCTTAGCAATCTCGAATAGCACAACATAAACTAGAGCATAAACAACTCATCAATCAAAGCCATCGGAAACTTTCTGCATATAGATGATAAAAGGGCCTGTCTCAACAACCTTGAGACATGGGGTTCACACAGTAAAGAGGAAGCACAAAGGAAACAAAGGGATCCACCACAAGATGATCCCAGCAAAGCTCTTCAAGTCTTTTCTTCAATTCTACAAGAACCAGTATCATTGAACACCGCAACTACACTCTGCAGGTCTTCACCATCAAACACAGTAGAGAATTGTTGAGCAAAGCTTTGGAGGTCCTAGGGCACCAACCTCCTACAAGACCCTCTTATCACTTTAGCACCCTCTGCTCTGGGCAGACCCAACATAGTAGCAGGGGAACGTCGTTTCCACCCCTTGGGAACGGTGGAACGTGTTCCCCCAAGGCTGAGATGCCTAAACCGGGTGGAACGTGCATGGGGGAACGATTTGGCATGGGAACGGCGGGGAACGTGGGGGAACAGTTACATGGAATGTTTGGCTGCCGTTCCCCCTTTGGGGAACGTTTTTTATGTTTGGCCAAGAAAAAAAAAAGAGAAAAAAGTGTATTTGCTGTCGCGAGTTGCTTGCGGATATCCTTGAAAGGCGTACCCTAGTGTTGCCTCGCGTACTTCCTAGGCCCGTGCGGTGTGCGTGCTTGACAGCTCTGAGTCACGAGCAAGCTCTTCTCTCGAGTTTCTTCAGACTTCAAACTCCTACTTTCCAAGGCAAGGTGGCAAGGTGACTCACTTCCCCCTCTCTCTTTCTCTCTCATTCCCCCTCGTTCCCGTTCCCCCTGTGGCCCGTTCCCGTTCTCCCGATGGGGCTTTCGTTTCGTTCCCGTTCCCGTTCCCGTTCATGTTCTATTGCTACTATGAGACCCAAACCTCCTCAAGCAAATTTCGCGTCGCCTTAGCGTCATGCTAGTCCAACCTGTGCCAAAACAAGGATGAGTGAAACCGGCCTCTGATAGAAAACCAGAGTGCGGTAAAAGCTAACACCCGTCCACTTGTAGTCTAGATGATAAACAAAACACAGATTGGAGCTAGAGTGCCCAAATCTGAAAACACAACGACACCTGTTGGCCCCAAAGCTTGGCGCCCCTTGCGGTATTTCTTTATTCCATTAAAATAATATGTATGGCTGAGTACAACACAAAAACCAGCCAAGAGTTTACACCTGTAAGTCCAATCTGACTGCCCACAAATCCTTCTCAGCACAGAGGATCTATGCACACAGATCTGTGTCCTCAAACAACACACTGTGCCTCCCTCTGATCAGCCAAGTTCACAAAGCAGGCCAGCCATGGGCATACATCTGGCATAACTCAAGAGCTTGATACATCTTCTCAGCTCAAACACACATATGCTGTTCAATCCCTGTCTTAATCCCTTGTCAATCTGCCATACTCCTCCTCTCACAAGGAGCCAGATAACACATACCTGTAGCAGACATCAAGCAATAGAAAGAGAGATAGATGAACAGAGTCAAGGCTTACCAAGTTCAGCTCGTGAAACAACTCTGGAGGAAGCAACAGCACCAATCTGTGCCTGCAGGCACTTGAACCCACAATCCTGCTTCACACGTGTGCTTGCACTTGCCTGTATCTTCCTCCTGATGCCCACTCCTATGCTGTCCTTGTAAAGTACAGATCTGAAAATCAGCACAGTACCCGTCTGTATCGCCTCGGGATACGTGCCAGGCGTTGTACTTGCATAAACAGCCTGCTGTCCACTTCTGTACCTGCCTGAATCAGCCTGCACAGGTCTGTCCAGCACCCAGTAAAGCGCCGCCTGCACCTGTATGAGCTGTATCTGACTGCCCGTACACTGTACGGCAGTCGTACAGTAACTGTCCAGCCTGTATAGGGCTTCTGCGCAGCCACCAGCAGCTGCTCTGTGCGCCGCCAGCAACAGAGGAGAAAGAGAGAGAGAGAGAGAGAGAGAGTCCAGTACTGGCCGTACAGTGCTGTACGGCTGGTTCCTTCAGAAAAACAGCAGCAATCTGCAGCAAAACAGCCGCCTTCTCCTCCTCTTGAGCTTTCCCACGATTGTACACAAGCGCATGAAGGGAGCCTCTCCTTTTGCTACACGATTCCCCAAAAAGGGAAGAGAGAGAGGGAAGAGAGAGAAAACCCCTTCCCAATTTAATCCCTAGGGCCCCAACTTAATAAGTTACTAGGGCCACTAAGGCCTAGGGGCAAACTCCAATAAACATTAAAACTTAATGTTTTTAGTTCCCCCCTTCACACCTAGGGATGTCCACACATCTTAAACACTGTCCGGGCACCCCCCCATGTGAATCATAGAATATTCTGACCCTGCAACCACCATGCCCACACTTGTCCTGCTCCATTTTCACAGGGCCATGACATACCCCCCTCTTGAAAGATGGCAAGCGTCCTCGATTGCATTCTGGTGATGCATCAAAATATCCAAAGTGAAATATACAATATGGCAAGATCAGCGTCCCAATCTCTCTGAGCCATACACATGTATCAACATTCACTGCAAACCAATGGCATAGTAATAGTCCAAGTTGTATACCACTGTGAACCATACATATCCACAAAAATCTCCATGTGACTAGTACACATATATCATAGAAGTCCCATAAACAGATGTACTGTCAGCCTCAGTACCTTCGGATGAGATAAAATCTGCACCAAGCGACCTCTAGATGTCATCTGAGCCTGTCTGTATCAAGGGAGTGGAGGTGCTACCCCCCTCTTGAGCATCAGGTAATGCTCCAGACCCATGCTCTGCTGAACCTGAATGAGCCACAATAAGAGTCGGCTCTAACTCAAAGGCATCGAGATAAAGCTGCAAAACCTGAGGTGAATCTGTTAAGTCACCTTCCTCCATCCACTTGGCATCCATCGGTGAATAGTTCTTAAACTTCACAAGATAGCGACGGGAAACTTTACCTCGTACCTTCCTTTCTTTATGTGCCAGTATTTGCTCTGGAATCAGAACCTCATCAAGTTCCTCAACTTCCGGCTGAGCCTCATCTGATACATCCTCAGGCACATCCCCACGGAAAGGTCTAAGAAGACTCACGTGAAAAGCATTGTGAATCCTCCAGTGATCTGGTAACTTCAAACGATAGGTTACCTCACCAATCTTTTCCAAAACCTGAAAAGGCCCATAATATCGCATGCTCAACTTAGGGAATAAGCGCTCTTTACCCTTCATCTTCTTGAGTCTAGCCTTTTCAAAGCGCAAAAGAACCCAATCACCCAATGCAAACTGTAAATCACGTCTGTGACGGTCTGCGGCTTTCTTTTGCTTCTGCTGAGTTTTCTGGAGGGCCAACTTAACTCTCCGATAAGCTTCATCCAAGCTCTCCACATACTGATCAGCCTCAAAGATCTTATCCTTTGTATGCAAAATGGGTGGTACCTTCTTCCCTCCTTCTACAATCTCAAAAGGCGCCTTGCCTGTCGAGCTATGTACAGTGTTGTTATATGCAAACTCCACTAGAGGAAGATACTTTTCCCATTGTTGCTTGTGCTCTGATACATAACACTTGAGAAGATCCAACACTGTAGAGTTAGCCTCTTCTGACTGACCATCTGTCTGTGGATGAAATGACGATGAAAACTTGAGAGTTGTACCCATGTTGTCAAACAACCCTCTCCAAAACAAACTCGTCATCCGTGGATCACGGTCACTAATGATAGACGTAGGCAAGCCATGATATTTGAAGATGTTCGCCATGAACAACTTCACCATATGATCCACTTTAATTGTCTTCCGCACGGGAATGAAATGTGCCTGCTTACTGAACCTGCATATGATAGTCCAGATGCCATCATTTCCCGTTTGTGTCCGTGGAAGATCAAATACAAAATCCATGGCAATGCTCTCCCAAGGTCTATCCGGAATAGGTAAAGGCTGTAATAACCCTGGTGTCTTCTGACGGTCAAACTTTACCTTCTGACATACGATGCATTGCCTCACAAAGGCATCAACATCTCTTCTCAAGGTTGGCCAATAAAAGAAAGTCTCCACTGCTTTGACCGTTGCGTCAATACCTCTATGACCTGCATACGGTGGAGCATGACTTTCAATCATAACCTTGAGTCGCAATGGCCTGGTAACACACAGTCTGCCATGCATCAATAAAAACCCATCTCTGAGAGTGTAATGCTCATGCCGCTGACCCTCAGACATCTGATCATACAACCTTTCAAAATCCTCATCATGGGCATACTGCTCTTTCATTTCATCAAGCTCATGATGATAAGCAAGTGAAACAGCAGAAACCTGTGGCTTGCGTGACAAAGCATCTGCCACTACATTCTTTTTGCCTTCCACATGCACAATCTGGAAGTGAAACATTGACAAAAAGTTTGCCCAACGCATATGCTTCTCTGAAAGCTTAGTCTGCGTGAGGAAATAACGCAAGGTCTGATGATCTGTCTGTACAGTAAAATCAGCCCCAAGCAAGTAGTGTTTCCATGTAGAAAGAGCGTGAATTACAGCCAACAGCTCTTTCTCATACACCTGCAAATGCTTCTCGGCATCTTGCAAAACTCTGCTCTCATAGGCTATCACATGTCCCTCTTGCATGAGAACTGCACCAATGCTACTTCCACATGCATCACACTGGACAACAAAAGCCTTTCGGAGGTCCGGTAACACCAATACTGGGTCCGAAGTAAGCTTTTCTTTGAGCTTTTTGAATGCTGTAATTTCCCGATCAGCCCATCTAAACGGAGTTGCTTTCTTCGTCAAAGCATGAAGAGGTGAAGCAATTTCAGCAAAGTGCCGTATGTAACGCCTATAATAGGAACACAATCCTAGAAAGCTGCGTACATCATGCACGGTCCTCAAAGCTGGCCAATTAAGTATTGCTTCCACCTTTGCTGGATCCATACGGACTCCATGACCAGACACAATATGCCCCAAGAAATGTATCTCCTGCAAGAAAAACTCACTCTTCTTGCCATTAACCACCAATCTATGGTTTCTGAGTTCTGCAAACACAATGGCCAAATGCCTTCTATGCTCTTCCTCATTTTGTGAATGCACAATCATATCATCAAAGAATGTGCCCACAAACTCTCTATGAGGCCTGAAAATCCTGTCCATCATTCTGTTAAATGTGGCAGGCGCATTTGTCAAACCAAAGGGCATAACCAAGAACTCATACAACCCAAATGTGGTTCGGAATGCTGTCTTATGCACATCCTCGGGTCTAATGCGTATCTGATGATACCCGCTTTTCAAGTCAATACGACTAAAAACTGTGGAGCCCTGTAAGCGGTCCAAGATGTCATCGATCCTCGGTATGGGGAATCGATTCTTGATGGTATTCTTATTCAGCGCCCTGTAATCAATACACATGCGCCAAGAACCATCCTTCTTCTGCACTAAGAGCACAGGTGAGCAAAAGGGTGATGAGCTAGGCTGAATCAACCCCTTATTCAATAGCTCCTGCACCTGACTCATAATCTCTTCCTGTTGGGCTGCACTAACACGATACGGCGGTCTATTCGGTGGAGTACTACCAGGAATCAGATCTATGGCATGATCTTCTGGCCTCTCAGGAGGTAATTCTCCTGGCAATGACTCGGAAAAACAGTCTTGAAACCCACTTAAGAAATCAGCCCTGTCCTTATCTAACATTGACAAATTAGACTTAGACTCATCATCTTGTGCATCCTTTACATAAATCAAGTACGCGGAAAGATACTTTTTCATTACTGATGAAATCGCCGAAGCGGATACAATAGGAACAGATTCCCCTTTGAGTTTTACATCCAAAACATGCTCTTTTCCTCTATGAGTCAGAGTAATTTTCCTATTGTAAGTATCCACCACCGCATGTACCCTGTGGCACCATGGCATCCCCAACAAAACATCACAGCCATCCAAAGGCATGATGAAGAACTCCTCGCTATCCACATAACCCTGCAAATGAAGCCGAAGCTTCCCAATGATAGGAGTAACGGGTTCTGCATACCCTGGACAAGCCATATTTGCCTCATGTAACGGCCCCATCTCCTCTGCGCGAATCCCCAATCGGCCAGCCAAATCTGGTGAAATGAAGTTGGCTCTAGCACCTGTGTCAAAGAAGATCAAAGCATTCTGATCTCTCACTTTGCCCCATGCCCTGCACAACTCTGTAGCTTCACCACTTAGCTGCTCACCCACAAGATCAGGAACTAAGCCTGCAGAAGGCTTTTGTTTCTTTGGCTTGGGCTCTCCTTTATTGTCAGGGTCCTTCTTGGACGTTCTCTTGGGACAATTGAATGACATATGCCCCTCTTCAGTACAGTAAAAACACTTTTGAGCATCTCTCAAAGCCTGTCTTTCCTCAGAAGTCCTTTTGGGCATTGGCAACTTCTTATACTTTGTCTCTGAAGACCCCTTAGCATCACGAGAAGCATGCCCAAATTTTTCAGCTTTCTTGCCCAACTTCTTACTGCCTTTAAACCCAGATGAACCACCTGTGAGTAACGCATTAGCTGTCATAGCATTCTCAATCATCTGTGACATGTTCGTTACTCTTGTCTTTATACAATAATCTCGTACCTCCTTGGGCAGCCCACAACAATACTTCTCTACCTGCTCAGATAATGGCACGGCACGATAAGAAGTCACTGGGAGTAGAGCTTCCCAAAACTTCTTGTTATAATCCTCCAAACTATCACACTTTGAAGCATCCAGCTTGTGCCATGCTGTCATAACATCCACCTCAAATGTAGATGTGAGCCATACGGAAGAGAAAACCTGTTTGAATTGGACCCATGTGGTGGGTGCTATGCCCTGCAAAAGAAGAGTAGACCACCACTGCAAAGCATTGCCCTTGAGAAAAGTGGCAGCTTTCCTCACCTTCGAGGACTCTGTGTAATTCCCACCAGAAAAAGCAGCATCAAACTGCTGTAAAAAGGTAAGTGCTTTAAGTTTATCCTTGGCCCCACTGAAAGTGTCAAACTTTACTGCAGCTCCCCCTTCCTTGTAATCCTTCACCTTTCCCATAGGCGTTAGATTATCATATGGAAGTGGTTTCGTGAGATTGTTGCCCCCAACATTCATACCCATCATTGGGTCAACATTTCCCATTCCAACACCAGGCATACCATACATCCCAGCCATGTTTCCAAACATTCCATGCTGCATACCTGGCTGCATGCCACCAAACATATTGCCTTGCATCCTAGGTTGCATGCTTCCAAACACATTTCCTTGCATACCGGACTGCATACCACCATACATATTCCCTTGCATGCCAGGCTGAAAATTGGCTCCAAAAGGCCCATACATACCCATGCCTCCCTGAGGATAACCCCCAGTCATGGATTGAAACACTGAGCCACCACCAAAGTACCCTGGATGCATGTTCTGCTGAGGAATAGGTGGCTGTCCATAGAAGGAACTCTGTGGGTTAGAACCAAAAGCATGCTGCATGTTCGGAAACTGTGCAGGAGATGGATCCTGTGGAGTGGTACCACTATGACCCTGAGAAAGATTCTTTGAACGAACCTCCTCCTTCTTTTTCTGGGGCTCTGTGCGGGGCTCTGAGCGAGATCTCAAAAATTCAGCAAATCTCTCACTCTGTGTGAGCTGCATAAAAGTATCCATAACACTAGCCAAGCGATCTTTGAACCGAGCATCATCATCCTCTTTACCATGCACATCTTCTGGCTGTGTTACATCCTCATAAGGCTCAACATCTGCAGCCTGTTCTCCTGCAAAAATATCCTCAGATACATCTCTTTCAGGAGAAGACTCTTGCTCTTCTTCTTCTTGATAGAAGTACTCTTCCTCTGTATCAGACATGGTTGCTGAATTTTCAGCGATGGCTTTCTCCAAAACAACCACGAGCTCACCCCCTTCAGAAAGTTGATGATTGGTCCCGGCAACGGAACCTTGAAACCGGCCTCTGATAGAAAACCAGAGTGCGGTAAAAGCTAACACCCGTCCACTTGTAGTCTAGATGATAAACAAAACACAGATTGGAGCTAGAGTGCCCAAATCTGAAAACACAACGACACCTGTTGGCCCCAAAGCTTGGCGCCCCTTGCGGTATTTCTTTATTCCATTAAAATAATATGTATGGCTGAGTACAACACAAAAACCAGCCAAGAGTTTACACCTGTAAGTCCAATCTGACTGCCCACAAATCCTTCTCAGCACAGAGGATCTATGCACACAGATCTGTGTCCTCAAACAACACACTGTGCCTCCCTCTGATCAGCCAAGTTCACAAAGCAGGCCAGCCATGGGCATACATCTGGCATAACTCAAGAGCTTGATACATCTTCTCAGCTCAAACACACATATGCTGTTCAATCCCTGTCTTAATCCCTTGTCAATCTGCCATACTCCTCCTCTCACAAGGAGCCAGATAACACATACCTGTAGCAGACATCAAGCAATAGAAAGAGAGATAGATGAACAGAGTCAAGGCTTACCAAGTTCAGCTCGTGAAACAACTCTGGAGGAAGCAACAGCACCAATCTGTGCCTGCAGGCACTTGAACCACAATCCTGCTTCACACGTGTGCTTGCACTTGCCTGTATCTTCCTCCTGATGCCCACTCCTATGCTGTCCTTGTAAAGTACAGATCTGAAAATCAGCACAGTACCCGTCTGTACCGCCTCGGGATACGTGCCAGGCGTTGTACTTGCATAAACAGCCTGCTGTCCACTTCTGTACCTGCCTGAATCAGCCTGCACAGGTCTGTCCAGCACCCAGTAAAGCGCCGCCTGCACCTGTATGAGCTGTATCTGACTGCCCGTACACTGTACGGCAGTCGTACAGTAAGGTATGGGCTGGAAAACTGACTGTCCAGCCTGTATAGGGCTTCTGCGCAGCCACCAGCAGCTGCTCTGTGCGCTGCCAGCAACAGAGGAGAAAGAGAGAGAGAGAGAGAGAGTCCAGTACTGGCTGTACAGTGCTGTACGGCTGGTTCCTTCAGAAAAACAGCAGCAATCTGCAGCAAAACAGCCGCCTTCTCCTCCTCTTGAGCTTTCCCACGATTGTACACAAGCGCATGAAGGGAGCCTCTCCTTTTGCTACACGATTCCCCAAAAAGGGAAGAGAGAGAGGGAAGAGAGAGAAAACCCCTTCCCAATTTAATCCCTAGGGCCCCAACTTAATAAGTTACTAGGGCCACTAAGGCCTAGGGGCAAACTCCAATAAACATTAAAACTTAATGTTTTTAGTTCCCCCCTTCACACCTAGGGATGTCCACACATCTTAAACACTGTCCGGGCACCCCCCCCATGTGAATCATAGAATATTCTGACCCTGCAACCACCATGCCCACACTTGTCCTGCTCCATTTTCACAGGGCCATGACAATGAGAAATACCATCGGATCGAACATCTCAGTTTCCCATCCCAACTATCATCTAGCTATCGGGTAAACTGTCAATATCTCACAACCTCAGCTCCAGTAACCAACTCCACATTGGGTTGGATACCTAAGCCGTCCGCTATCTTGAGTCTTCTGGGCTTAAGCCTCCAACCAGTCGGCTACCCAGGCTGCAAAGGTCACAATGTGGATAGACAACATCTACTGGATTGGATACCTAAGCCGTCCACTATCCTTAGTCTTACCGTCCAATTAGTTGGCTATCCAAGCTGCAAGGATCACAATGTGGATAGGCAACATCAACTCTCCACCCCCTTTAAGAGGTTGCAAATACTCTTGCATCAACTCTTTAGGGTGAAGGTTGAGAGATGTAACTAATACATAGATTAAAATATGATCATCCATGAAAAAAGGTAAAGTGCATATAAAATTTCACAATAAAATGTAAAATAAACTTGGAGTTCATCATATTTTGGCAATTAAAAAAAAGGATCTCATGAATTTATTTCATAAATAAGGGTTTTTTTGACAATAAGGTACTCAAAGTACCCAAAATCGACTTTATAAAAGGGTAACTCTCTTATAAGGTGAATTTGGGCATGTTCCTGGATTTATCTAAGGTATATATATATATAACTCTCTTGCAGGCAGCACACCTAAAGGCGTCCAGAAAAAGTGCCCCAGTCAACCTTTAACATGCCAACTTCAGCCATGCGAACAAAAGCAAGTTCTTTTATTATGAGGTGGATAAAGGACTTAAATATGAGTGCCACCACCTTTCTAGACGTCAAAAGAAGCATGTATTGTGATAAAAAGCAACTCACATGAAGCGTCCAATTGAGAAAGATTAGGCGACCAGGTTTAAAAGCTTCATATGGCTAATTAATAGGCACACGTAAGCTTGCCACTTTAAGCTTACTATCGAAGAGCACCCACAATCGGACACATTGATGGGTACTTCAACGGCTGCTACTAGACACAGGTCGATGACTTCTACTAGTGCCCCTTGCGTGTTACAGACCTGGGCAGCATTGGGCGGCCAACTCAGCCCTGCAGCCCAGCTCACGGGTAAGCCTTTTCACCCGTATCCGGTTCTTCACAGTTTTGAACAGAGTGCAAGTTTTACTAACTTATACTATGCCCCTTGCTTCTACCACACAACTATCTCCTCCTCCTCCCTGCTGAAAATCCTAACAGCCTTCAAAAAAGTTTGGATAAAGGTAGCAAGGTCACAGCGAAACGTTTCACCATCGAAATGAAACGATGCTGAAACGATTTATTTTGGAACAAAATGTTTCAACACAAGGTAGGTGGACAATGAAACGTTGGACCGAAACGATCATACACATAAAATGTGAAGGTGCTGGCCAACAGTTATAAGATGATATTAGCATATTTATCATCGTAAACAAAGAAGACATACAAAAGAGAAGAGAAAAGAACAAATAGGATGAAAGAAGGAAAGAGAGAATTATAAAAGCTAAAAAGTGCACAAAATCACAACCTTTTTTCCCACGTGAAATGATATGGTTTCAATGTGCACATGAAACGTTTCAACACTAAAACGTGAAACAAGTTTCAAAGCCATCGAAACGAGTTTCATGGTGACCATGAAAGGTAGGGAGCAAGAGCATACACAAGGTAGGATACAGCCTGCATAGAGTCCAAACAATCCCCTCCTGCAATGTCTCCATCCACGACTGTGACGATCTCTTTAATTCATCGTTTCTCCCCTTTTTGGCAACCTATAGAGTCTGCTGCAGAACTTCAAATAAGCCAAAAGTCTATGCACACCATAGGCCTAGCATGTTTAAACATGGCGATTAGTAGCCATAGGCTCTAGGGTACTGAACAGAAATCCATCTACATACAACTCAAAAAGCACTAAAAAGGCTACACGCTTTTCTCTTTGCTTTTTCTCATGGACATGGAGTAGACGCACTGCTTCCACACATCCAACCACACCGATTCTCTCCCTCGAACCTCGGCTACTTCCCGTTTTCTGTCCAAGTGTCCCAATGCCTCTCTCCCCTTCAACCTCAGCTTTTCTCGACCATCCTCACCACCACCACCGCCCATCTCCCACTACACCTAGATTCACTTCCACCATGATGGGGACTTGACTTACTAGATCCCATCAGGTAATCCATTGTACACGAGCGTGTGCCATGTGGGAAGTATGTGAGAGCTCCGGAAGAAGGCCCACAGGACATCCGATTTAAGATGGCTAAGCCATGTGTGGTCCCCAGCATGAGGAACTCTCTCCTTGATGCTGTAACGTCCCCTCTGTCATGTGATGCCCACTCAATGCCAATCTCCTCTGAGTCTATCTCTTGCATGGTCAGCTCCTCTTGGTCCTATACAGATGCCTGCTCGCTTTGAGTCCTGGGTTGAAGTCCCCTAAAAGGAGAACATCGCCCAAGCGTGAGAACTCAATGATGTTTGCATGGAAGGGATAAAACTGCTCTCCCTCCTCTAGAATAGCATATATGAGGACTTCCTAGGTGGGAAGTAACATACAGCAATGTGTATACATGTCTCCAATGTGACCAGTAACCTCACCCACATAAAGTGTGCCTCTGTGTCCGTGCGGACTATGGTGATCATGGGCTGTAGATGTGTCCTGAATAGTACCGCCCTTCGCCAGACCCGCGTACCCCACCACACGTGCGTGTCTCCTCTCGGTATGTGGATTCCCACTCATAGCCTGAAATGCGTGGTAGCCCTCTATCTGGGCTCTAGTGGGTCTCTATGAAGAAGATAATGTCCCTCTCCGTAAAAACTTTCCTAAGTCCCCCAATGTCCAACCATAGTGTCCCATTGCAGTTCCAAACTGCCAGCTCCAGGTGTATGGTCCCACAGGCCCCGCGTCCCTATTTGGGACGCTGCTATGTGACGATGACTCGCCCATCCCTCTATACAACCCACTTCCCCGCCTTGCGGGTCTTGTGCATCTTGGGCATGTTCGCTCGTCTGTGCTTTACTTGGGTTTGGGTAAGATCATCCCCTAGGTATATCTTCTCCCCTCGAAGAGCTGTCCGTGTGTCCATGAAGGCCTCTCGGCTAGCAAGGTCTGAGAATTTCAAGATGAGGGGCGCTCTCGTGAGGTGTCTTGTCCCACACGCCATGCGTCCACATAGGTCCCTTCCACTTTGAGTTTCTTGCATAGGGCTAGAGCGTCAACCTTGGGGGATTCCCCCTCCTCTAGTCCTCTCACCCTCACATGAAGAGCGCAAACCTTCCTCCTCTTCTCCTCTTCCAACATATCATGTATGATGGAGGTGGATGTGGGGTGTTTTCTCACCACTTCTATCCATTCTTTCTGTAAGATTCCCCCCTCCTTTAGTCCTGTCACCCTCACATGAAGAGCGCGGACCTTCCTCCTCTTCTCCTCTTTCAACGTATCATGTATGATGGAGGTGGGTGTGGGGTGTTTTCTCACCACTTGTGTCTATTCTCTCTCTACTTCTTGCATAACCACCTGCGACGCACGCTTTCTCCATCTCCTTCTTTGTGGCCACTAAACCTTCTTGCAATATGTTTTTTAGGCTTTCAACCTTTGAGGCAAGGGAGGGATTAATTTCCCCTCCTCCTTTCATCTGTGCGTTGCATACATGTAGCTCCTCCTTGAGGTCTTCAACTTGTGCTTTCCACTAATCCACTTCGGTCGCACGGGCTTCCTTGAGCTCTTTAATTTCCCTATCTTGTGTATCTTCCTGGCATATCAGGACGTCCCTGATAACTTTCAGCCCGTTTTTTGCCCATTCGCCTAGGGGGTGCTCACCTGGCTTCTCCAAGCTTGCGAGCATGTGTTTCTCCATCCCGTCAATGATTGCATTCAGTTCCGAGTGCAGGGCCTCCCATTCCTGGGATCTCTTCAAGCAAGAGAGAGAGAGAGAGAGAGAACATTATAATGGTGCCTTGGGGGCCTGAGCAAGGGTGGGTGGGATAATGCGACCAGGTGGGTGCGTGTAGTGCACGGGAGAAGGGCAGAACAGGGCGCAGGGAGGTGGAGAGAACTGCGCACATTGCGCGGGTGCGAGAAGGGCAGAACAGGGCGTGGCCAGGACAGGTGGCGGCGGTGGCAGGGCACCAGTGTGTGGTGTGCGAGAGAAGGCAGGGCAGAGGCTCATGCCATGAGAGCGCACAGAGCGCGCGCGCGAGAGAGAGAGAGAGAGAGAGAGCTGTGGGGGTTTAAATCCACATGCCTTTTTTTTTTAAAGAAAGGCAGCATGGGTTGATGGCCACTTGGGAAATGGCGTGCTAACAAGAGCTTTTTCTTTTATCATGTAAGAACAATAATTTAAATGATTGACTGCAGGTATTGCCCCCGTTGCAAGGAGCATCGGCAGGCAAGTAAGAAGCTGGATCTATGGAGACTTCCAGACATCCTTGTCGTACACTTGAAAAGATTCTCTTACAGCAGGTACCTAAAGAACAAGCTTGAGATGTTTGTGGATTTTCCCATTTATGATCTGGACTTGACCAAGTACATCCCTCGGAAGGATGGTGCCCTCTATGAGCTTTATGCTATAAGTAACCACTATGGAAGCATGGGTGGAGGTCATTATACTGCCTATGTCAAGGTACTTTTGATGCCCTGCATTGCAAGTCTGTGTGCTGTGCATGAAATTATTGCAACTGGTGTATGGTGCTAATGAATGCTGTTAATCTTCTGCTTCTCTGCATGCTGATGAGAAATTTAAAAGGGTGAGATGCGATTCATGAGTTTGTTGTTGTGGTGCAGCTGCTGGATGACAATCGGTGGTACAACTTCGATGATAGTCACGTCTCGACTGTGGGAGAGAATGAGATCAAGACTGCCGCAGCTTATGTCTTGTTTTATCGAAGGGTCAGGAGACAAAAGGGCAATGGTCCTTTGAGCAATGGTTTGCCTAGTCATGATGGAGCCACAAAGTGATGCCAAGCCAGACACGTGCCTTCTCTCATCGGCAAATGTGCAGCATTTCAACACTTGTGGTGCGGCACTGCGGTGACCTTAACGTACTACGTGATTTCAGTTGTATGTTACTGATCTACTCGGAGGCTGTGATGGCTCCACAAAGATACTAGCTAGGGGAACCATGAGACATAAATTTGGTCCCCTCAGATCTTTGCCCTGCCTCAATTTGCTCCCCTTCCTTTCCTTAGCTCATCTGTGGCCACAGATTACAAGCACTGAATGTCCCTAATGTTTTACTCAGTTTGGGCTGGTCAAGAAGTCCCAAGGTGACCATCCTCATTGTCATAGCTGATGACAATAATTAGGATTACCCTGCTGTGGGCTTAGTAGAGTTGTTTCTCAGACGACAATTTTTATTGGTCTCTGAAACAAAAAAAAAAAATCAGTCTGCTATTTTTTGGCCGAGATGCTTTGCCATGCATTACAGAAGAGAGCCTGTATTTTTACAACAAAGGCATCTGATATACTGTATTTATTCAGGTTGGCTTTCTGAGCTTTGTTGTCATGTTATCCTTGAAGTGTTGGTGAGAGTGTATACATGCTGGATGTAGGTGATTGTTTGAAAGAGGGCTTGTAGGGCGAGTGGGATCACCTTGAATTGTGTTAATACAACCTTATGTTGCATTGACATCTTACTTGCATGCTGGATGTAGATCATGGTCTGAAAGAGGGCTTCTATGGCAAGTGGGGTCACAACGCATGTGACACCCACATCTTACTTACATGTTGGATGTAGGTGATGGTTTGAAAGAGGGCTTCTATACCGAGTGGGGTCACCTTGAACTCTGTTAGCATAACCTTTTGTGGCACTAACATCTTTCTTCTGATTATCCGTTGACATCCTATTAACCCTTAGCCTTTCTATGCTCTTCCAAATAGCCTCCCCTAGCCTTGGTCCCCAAAAAGTTGCACCATACATGATTGTTGGGCGCACCAAAGTGTCAAAAAGCCAACACTTGGTGTGAGGCTCCAGGCCTGGAAATAGATGGGCTAGGGAGGAGTGGCCTCTGGCTAGTCGACCATGGCGGCCATGGTCATGCTAAAGTGAGGACCCAGAAAGGTATTTTCAAGGTTTACATACCTCTTGACACTCTCCACCTTGCACAAGGAGGATAGCCATGATGCAACATTATATGTTGTGTTAAAGACCATGACTTTGGTCTTGCCAATGTTAAAGAAGTGAGGACCTGTTAAGGTATTTTCAAGGTTTACATACCTCTTGACAATCTCCACCTTGCACAAGAAGGATAGCCATGATGCAACATTATACACTGTTAAAGGCCATGACTTTGGTTTTGCCTATGCTGATGATAAGATATCTCTCCTTCGTAAATCTCTCCAATGCATCCATGTGTCTCTGTTAACTCTTGGTTATCTGCATAGAGCAATATGGGCACCACGATGTGTAAGCGATGAGCCTCTGCCTCCAAAGTTGTCCACAAAGGGCTATATCTCATCAATGATAGACCAAAGAGTGTAGGAGAGAGTGGGCAACTTTGGTTACATTAGTACTGCATATCTCCGTAGAGAGAGAGAGAGAGAGAATCGTATTAACATATAGTGAAGGTCATGTCGGTCTTGAGCTAAATATGTGGTCTAGAAAAAGAAAACATCCTACTAATCAACTAGTAGATCTACTATGCCTGGCATAAAAGGCAGTCATTTGGGTGTGGTTTTTGTGCTTGTTTTGGTTTGGACTTGCAAAAATCTTCAATGATTGCTCCTCTCATGATACTTGGGGGGGGAGGGGGGGGGGGGGCGGTGGGAGGAAGAGAGAGTAATATTAACATATACAAAAGACCCCAATGGTGTACAAGACCAAAAGTGATGTAGTGGTACCACGGATCTATCAAGCCATGGAAAACTGAAAGAAAACTATGAGAGAGAGAGAGAGAGAGAGAGAGAGAGAGAGAGAGAGAGGCCATTTTTAGAGGTTGTATATGGTGTATGAGATCCAATTATGCAAGTATTTGTTTGTATAAATTGGTACATGAAAGGACACTCCTAATGTTTTGTGGATGCCCTTTCCATGTGCTTCTTGATGATGAGGCTTTATTGAATAAAGGCAATACATGGGTATCAACACACCACTAAAGGATGTTTGAGAAGTGCTTGTTGATATAGCAGCAAAAGCTAGGAATTGTAAAAAAAAGTATATTGCTCTCCTTTATGGACTATACTTTGTATGTCTTCACATCCACCAAGCTATTATCTCCAAGGAATGAATTAGGAGAGCCACATCATTGACATAAAGACATAGTATGGTTGTCCCAATTGCAGGTCAGTGTTCCCTACCCTATTTTTTAGTGGCATAGATGGCAAGGATCAGTTCCCTTGTGACTACTGAAAGATGGCCTCCTTCCCACTTCATCGTCTACTTCTTCTATCTATATTAGATATGTAGACATTCCTAATTTTAATGTTGTAGAGGTTATTCCATTTTCTGATGAGGTTCTTTTGGAACTAGTGGTCAAGAGGTCCTTGTTCTAGCACTCTTGTTCACCATACTTGAACTAGAAGCCCCAATGAACACCAGTGTGTTAGAGAGATGATGCCATGAAGGAGCTCACTCACTTCTTTTACCCAATGATGTCAATGTGATCAAATTGTCCTTTTATTCATGACGTTGGATTAAGTTTAAAATTTGGGATGGATCAAAATGCACAAGAATATCCATCGAAGATTAGATAGAACAGTAAATGAAATCAAGAGAACAAAAACTGGCAATATACACTCAATTCTTCTCACATCAAAGAGAGGTACAATATAGGTATGACATCTTGATGTCAAAATTTTCCATGTTTTGAAATCCCCATCCACTCAACTCATCTTCACTTTTAAAATGTTACATGTGACCTTTGAACTCTGAACTGGACAACAAGAAACTATGCTCTCACCACAAAATTTTAATACTCCAAATTGGAGGTAAATTCCTAGACCTTACAACCTCTAGCTTTGGTATGGAGTCCCATATAGCCTTAGGTGGTCCAAAATTGCCACCTTAGGTTCTTACCATGTAACTATTACACACGAAAGAAATCACAAACTTAAGGGTGGATCCATAGTCCTTACCTCTCCATTTCATGTTTGATAGAAAGACTAGCAAATACTTGCTCAATCTCTCATCATGTGTTTTAGCTTGCCAATAACAAATCAAGGTTTTAATGCCTTTTTAGCTTGCCATGGGTAGGTCTTATCAAAAGTAGTGAAACGTAGGTTGAGTATAAAGGAATTACAAGCGTTTAAATAATAGTAATTAGGTGCTCAAGACTATTTTTTAAAATTAAAAAAAAAGCACACAATAGTGTGCTTAGTTAGTTGCTCAAGACTATTAAAAATGGAAATTAGTTGCTCAAGATTATTCTTTGAAATTAGAAAAAGCACACAATAATGCTTTTTTGTTTGAACTCAATACAAATGTTTTCCCAACTGTAATGATTCTATTTTTATTTTGTAAATCTTGTGATGATTTCGTAGAGATCTTACCTAATCTCATATGATCGTACTTATATTGGTTTAGGTAAGTGTTGTTTTTTTCATGTCATAGAAAACTTATCTCCAAAGGTTACAATCTTTTGATTTTGCAAACATTTTGATGGCATATTTACTATGTATCCCGAATTTGGTCTCACAAGTTAGGTTTAGGGTTACAAAACTCTCATCAACTTCAGAGACTTATGTAACATCAAGAAACATGGGTTGCCTAATCTACTTTATTTTCTAATCATCGATTAAGTGTCCCCTTTTCCACAATGCTTAACAATAATCTCTATAGACAATTTAGTAATGGACTAAAGTAATGATACAGAGATGGACCTTTAATTCTTTCTTAAACATGGTTGGAAGACTAATCATGAACAAGTTTAGATACCCTTATAAAGGGTAGACCTAGAACATCATCATAAGAATCAAGTTGCTTTAGGAAGTTAATAATCACAACATAGGTATGGCAATATGTGAGAATCTTGATTGTGACAAAGAATTCCCATTGGCATGGTAATTGTACCGTATGTCATCTTGATAGCAAATTAGGTTTAGTATCTCCTTTTGATTGCTCTTTTGGAAGTTATAAACTAGCTTAGAATATCCAAAGGTTGTATAATGTTTAGATGTATTATTTGTGTGCCCTTGCTAGCCTTGACCTTTGCCTCAAATGTTTCTTGGCACTTTTGTACCAAGTTGGTAGCTTCCTCCAATCTGCTCATCTCTGGCTTAGGATTAGGATATCCTCCCACTTCTTCTAAAGCTTTAAGTGGAGCTGCTTTTGGTGTTGTAACTGGCTTGGCATTTATGGTTGTTTGCTTAGCCTATTCCAACAGTGGGTTCTTCTCTAAAGGAGTGGTAGAAGTGGTGGTTTTGCAAGCAAGAGTATTACATTCATCTTTCTTTTTTATACACTAAGAATATTGATGCTTGTGTCCAAGTTTAAAGCTCACTATGGGGACTCACATCAAACAATCCTTGTACGAGTGTTCCTCCACATCACATTTATAATAAGTCAAGGCTATTGGAATGCTGCTTGTGCTATCAAAAACATTCTTGATTGGACACTTTGCTATTCTATGGGTCCTTAACAATGATAGCAGTGTAGTTGCATATCTATGTGATGTTGAAGTGGTATCCTTGGGTTGGGGTGGTCCCAATAATATTATGGTACATACTCTTGGGGTTTCTCTACATAAGGTGGATTTGGTTCTACATCATCTCTCAGTGTGATGGAGGCTGTGGTGGTGAATTAAGTGGAGGAAAAGGAACTTCTAGTAGCCTATTTGGTTGTTCACACTAGTTATAGTGTCTGAGCTTTGTTTACCATCGTGGGGTTAATCCTGTTATAGTGCATGTAAAGGTAGGGTAGGTGTTAAACACTCTGTTGGTGGTTAACATGGTTTTGCCCGCCCGTCCTACCACATGAAGATTTGCCATATTACCCACAATTAACGAAAGCCTATTTTCTTTGTAAGGATGGTGTTGGAATTTATTAAGCAGCCTTACCTTGAGCTTAATGCCAAATAAGGAAGTCACTAACTTCATATATATACTTACTTAAGGCTAGAAATAGTTTCCCTTGACCTTTTTTATGTTTCATCTAGCCAAGTGTGAACACTAGCCATTTGTATATATTGATACTAAGCAAGACACATTCATTTCCTTGGAATAGAATACTTCTCAGCTTTCCCTCTTCTCTACTCACTTTTTTTCTTCTTGTAGTTTGTTGGATTCTTGTATAGCCTAATGGTTGCTTCCATAAATAGGATTGACTGTAGGTTTCTCCCTCTCATGAGCCGTTTTTCTACCCACCACTGATTGTGAGAGAGGATAAACACAAAGGATGTTCTCTTCTTGCCTCATCTAAGCAAGAAGAGAGCTCTACCTTCACCCCCAAAGCCATGGAGTCTCCTCAGTGTGATAATAAGAAGAGGATGTGAACAACTGGCTAGCACACCCACAAGGGAAGTTGCATTTGGGCTCTACAGTAAAGTGCCACCGATTGGAAAAATCCTAGGGTTTAGCTTCGATTCCCATCCATTTATGGCTATTGGGTTTACCCAATATTGCCTGGTGTTGACTAGGAGGTCACACTTCAAAAGACATCATTTGTCTTTGGAGATTTGGATGTTTTAGTTTTGTTTTGAGACATTCTTGTTGCAAAAGATTGGAAGGGGAACCCTACTTTCATTGGTGATTTGCATTAGATTTGAGCCCAAAATGCTTATATTTTAATTGCATTAAGCCAAGAAGTGGCTTGGGTAGTGTGATTAGGACTGATTATCACTCCTAAATGCTTTCAAAAACTTAAACTTTCAATCCTAATTAATTGAATTAGGCTATGGTTATTCTCTTTTCCTTTGATTTGGTTCATGCATTATTGAAATTGGTAGCATAGAGCATTTACAACAAATACACAGCTTGCATAATCACCCATACTTAGGGGGGGTTAGGGAGCTTAAAACATCCCATATAAGTCCGAGAAACCTTGAAAATTTTGAAAAACTATGTCAAAACACCACTTGGGTAAGGGAGTGAGTCCACATTCATGTGTAAAAAATTCATGGTGTGAGTTGTAACCGAGACGTAGTAAGATGTGCGATGTGAGCTTTAATAGGTGGGTTTTTATCCTCTCTTTTTTTGTATTTTTTGGTGTATCTAATTTGCGCCACTATTCATCGTGTTTGTGCTCTCACTCAGTTCTCATATCTAGGGTTTTTTGAATTCTTTTGTACATTGGCATCTTTTTTGTTAATATTGCCGTATTTTCAAGGCTCACCCCTGCACTAGCTCTTCACTTAGCTTACATCAGAGTTTTTTAGCTAGTTCTACTCTTGCTGCCGTTGTTCAGTCATTCAGCTTTCTTTTGACATTGGACTTCTGCTTCTGTTAGCTTTGATAAAACAACTCATATGGGATGCCAAAGATACAGAAGCACATGCACTTATTGCTCTATCCTAAAAACAAACGGCAAGTTATTCCTCACATCCGTTCACGTACATCCACTAAGAGTGCATGGGATGTCCTTGCCTCTCTATATTAGATGTGCAATGAAGCCCGAGTTGCCTATCTCCAAAAAAAGCTTGACTTGGAGCATCTAACAAAGGGTGAATCTATGGATGCATTTCTAACCTGTGTCAAGGATAACTGATCAATATTGATGAGGTTATTCCGGGCAGTTCCCTTGTCTCTACTATTCTTAATGGCTTGTCTGAATCATATCTAGGATTTACTACCACACTCTGCCTCTTGATAAAGAGGAATATAGATTTTTATACTTTTGATAAGTTGGTTGCCCTCCTCTTATAGGAAGAGTAGTCTCGTTTCAATAGGAACCATATGCTTGCTTTTAATCAGGCCGTTAGTGCCTCCCATTATGACAAAGGTAAATCTAGGGCTCCATCTTGTGCTAAGCCATGGGAAAAGCACAATCCTAGTCAAATACCCCTAAGCCAAAGAAGAGCCAACTGAGAAAAAGAAGAGATGCAATTACTATCAGAAACCTATCATGTTCTAGAGGACTACCGGAAGCGGAAGAGAGTGAGAAGAAGAAGAAGCAACAAGGACTTGTTGCCACTACAAGTGACAATGCAGAGGGAGAAAAGTTTACACATGATGGATATGTGCTGACAGTAATATGCACTGATCTGGCTGCCTCTTTTTTGTCCTTGTCGGATGCTGAGACTGGTACTTTGATTCCAGTGCCACTAAGCACATTACTTCATGCAAGAAGCTATTTATCACCTTGAGAGATGCTCCGTTAGGTAGAATAGTTTTGCATGCTAATAATACATCATATGCCATCAAAGGCATTGGCAATGTGGAATTGACTTCATGTTCTGGGAGTACTTATACTCTTGCTGACACCTTGTATGTACTTGAAATCTGTAAGAACCTCATTTCTATCTCAGCACTTGCCAAAGCTAGCTTAAAGATCCAGTTTTCTCATCATTGTTGTTCCATTCACAATAGAACTGATTCTGATGTGCTTTTCTTATATGGTACATTGCGCAATGGCATGTACAGGCTTGACATGTATGACAGGAGTCTTGATCCTCATGCAGATGCTTTGATTGTTTCCATGCTACATATCGAGCATGACAGTGAGCTTTGGCATGCTTGGTTTGGTACTTGAATTTTCCATCTCTTCTGTGTGGTTACAAGAACCAAGCTATGCATAGGTTCATGAGCTACCGCATATGCAGCTTCTCCACAAGAATGTTTGAAGGGATGTATACTGGGAAAGATGCATCGTTAGTCCTTTCCAAAAGACGGCATTGTGTGTGCTACTTGCCCACAGCTTGTGCACAGTGATCTCTGTGGTCGTATGTGGGCTCCTTCTTTCGGTGGACATATGTACTTCATGACTTTCATCGATGACTACACACGCTTTTGCTAGGTGTATGGTCTGAAGGTCAAGTCAGATGTATTTTTAGTTTTCTGTTTCTTCCTCTTTCTAAGAACACTTGCAACCATACGCTAATGACATTGTGTACCGATCGAGGGGGTAATATTTGTCAAATGAGTTTGTGTACCGATCGAGGGGGTAATATTTGTCAAATGAGTTTACTGCTTTTATGTTGTCCTGTGGCATTTCTCATGCCTTATAAACCATAGCAGAATGGTATGGCTGAATGCCGGACACTCATGGAAATGGCCAGATGTATGCTCAAAAGTAAAGATCTGTCTTCTCGATTTTGGCTTGAAGCAGTCATGTGTGCTAATTATGTATTGAACCGTTGTCTGATTAAGGCCTTGAAATCTATGACGGCTTATGAAGCTTGGAATGGCAGATTTCCAGTCATTACTCATATGCACATTTTTGGTTGTCTGTCTTATGTGCATGTACCAACACATCACAAACATAAGCTTAAAGCAAAGGCTTTGAAATATATCTTTGTGGGGTATAGCAGTGAGAGCAAAGGATATCAACTATATGTTCCATCCAGTTGAAGCTAATTGTTCCATCCAGTTGAAGCTAATTGTATCTAGAGATGTCATTTTTGATGAATCTGCATCTCAACCTATGCTTTCCTGTTGGCTATAGCCATCCATTCTTCTTGGCTTGGTATCAGAAGATACATGCATACTTGCTCTCTTGCCTATGTTAAAATAGCCCCACTGAGAGAACTCTTTATAGCTACAAACAAGGGGATCATCTCCTTATCCTGAACCTTTATGTGGATGATTTGCTCGTGTGACAGGCCCTAACGAGAGGCACATTGTAGCTTTCATAGCTAACCTAAAGAATGCATTTGATGTTTCCAACATGGGTCTTCTACATTATTTTTTTGGGTATCCAGTTGGGGGGGGAGGCATCATGTTATCTCAAAGAAGATATTGATGAATAGGGCACTTGATACATCTATTCTAAAAGATGATCTTAGATGGTTTAGTGTTCAATCTGAAAACAATATATTGTCTTTGGGATCCTTTGAGGTAAAATTTATTAGACTCAGATATGTTTGTGAAAAAAGAATTATATATTTAAAAAAATGATGGTTCCTATGTTTCTTATGTATTGCAGGTAGAATAAGAGAATTTTGATGTTCTACATTGGGCCTTTCATAAGACATCGATACCCGAGATCATCAACGAGCAGAGAAATGGCAAAATCTTGGATGTGGAAGGCATGAGACAATATAAGTGGAGTGGAATATGGCGGGTGATCTTAAAACTCTGAAATGTATGCACAATGTGTCAAAGGGTGCCAATTCAAAAAGTCCCTGCTTATATTGCATGTGCAGTGCGAGGTATTGGAAGAAGGCACCAGATAGGCACTTGAAAGACCCAAACTTCAAGCCAATTCTCAATATTCCATTGTCAACATTTGTACAATGCATGCTCTTTAAAGAATCATTAAAAAACTCTTGTTTTTATACATATGTTTTGCATGGACTCTACAACCCAATACAACAAAGGGTAACATCCATCAAAGCACTAGAGAAAGTTCTATCAGACATTGGTTTGCATGGTGGACATGCAAAAATTGAACAAGATGAAAAAAGGTCTAAGGATGGGAAGAATGTACCTAAGATACCTTCAATTGGGGGTGTTAAAGCAAGAAGGTTTCTATTTGAACCAACATCAGAAGGTCGTAGAAGAAGACGATTAGTCCAAATCGTAAAATACAACAGATGGAAGTGCATTCACAATGTAGTAGTAGACCATGCAGACAATGGTCAAGCAAGAACACGGAAAGCCAAGGTGTGGAAATCTCTAGACACTATGTTTAAGTTTTGTGATAAGGAAGTGTGGACGAAGAAGGACCATGAGATATTTCAAACAGTGCTAGATGAGTTCAAGAGATCAATGATTGATGCATGGATGGATCAACAGATCACCCACTATATGGTATTAGATTGATTATGCATTGAACTATATATTAAAAAATATACTAATCAATGTATTCTTTTATTCTCTTTGTAGCATATTATATAAAATCATACCCCTTGGTTTGCAAAGAAGTATGATAGTTCATCAATATGGTCAACCCAAGGAATGGAGAAAACACATTATCAAGCACGCTTCGGGTATTTCAATCATACAAGACATGGTGGAGGAGCAAAAAAAGCTAACAATTTAGAGGAATTACATCAGTGGCCATATAGGAAGCTTGTACTACACAAAGCCAAAAAGAAGTAGCAGTTCAAAGCATTCGAAATTAATCAAGCAGTGAAACTTGTAAATAAAGAAAGAAAACAAGATATATGGAGGAGATCTAATGCCAGTATTAAGCATGCAAAATGGCGAGGCACAAAACAAAGAAATGGAAAGATTTGGATGCCCATAGATCCATGATTAACATTTCAAATTAAGAAATGATCCTATCCAAAAGTGTCATGACATTACATGAGAGAGAATATTATTACAAGAGATAGGAATATACTACTACTCCTTAACCTAATCACTAACACCCTCCGATGCATGAAGCCTTGAATTTTTTGAAGATGGCTCTATAACATCCTATAACTGTAAAACTGGAGGAACCCTCAGTTTTGTGAATCTGAGAAGCTCCCTTTTGCCATAATCACTTAGCATATTGCGATCCTTAACCCCACATGCCAATCCATAAGCAGTATAGGCTAAGTAATATACCCCTTAGTACATAGACTCCAGGGCCCTGCCCAAAGATTCGCTACATTAACTGCTTCTCCAAAAGCATGACTTTGTCTGCTTCTCCAAAAACATGACTTTGCCCCAAGGTATCTGGATAATGCCTTGATTACAAATAAAGGAAATTTTGCATTGTCTTGCGAGAATTTTTTGTGGAATATAATAAATTGTGAAAAATTTAATCGGTTTATGTACTCTCCCAATGTTGAGTCCATTCGAGTCCTCCCACACGTTTGCCTGCTCCGCGCCCGAGAAACTCATCCTCAAACACAACCAGCTGCAAAACAATGTTGTCGATGAGTCAACACAACAAATAGAATAAGCTACTCAGCATGATAAAAATTCATTAACAAGTAAACAAACCTTCTGATTTTCGTTCATTAACAAGTAAATCATCTATCCATATATCAGTTGGTGTCCTAGATCGCTGATGAGGATGCCCCTTCCCTTCCCATCTGAATAGCCCAAAATTCCTCTTCAATGGGAAGGTTGGCTTCATAGAGCAAATTGCATCCTTGTACATCATAGATAATGTGTTGGCAGCAGAATGGAACTTGCTTTCCTTGACATTTGAATCCAATAAGAGATATTTATCCAAATCTGGATCGACAAAATCTTCATCTTCCTCAAGATTCTGTGCAATGATGGCTAGACAGTAGTCTTCCCTTATGTCAAACACAGCTTGAATATCTGTAGTTAACAAATATTCATTGTCACAATAGGAAATGTGGGGAGGAGTGGGGTTGGAATGTCCCCTGCTTCCTCTATCATAGAGGGCTGCTTGTCACCTACAACCACTAAGGTGTCTTCTCTTCTGAGCGCGTCAATATCCAACTGCTCACTTAAGTCCCTCTTTGCATAGCCAAGTTTATCTCCTCCGCAATCTCTTGAACTTCATCTTCTGCTCTTGGAGGTTCCTCTGCCTTCTCCTCAATTTCTTCATTTGTAACTTTTTCATCCTCAAGCAGCACATGCAAGTAGCAGATAAATCCATAGTGGTAGGTGACCGACAAACGACACTTGCGATTGTGAATGGGGCACTTACTGTGTGTCTTCTTCTTATCATCTGGCACCTTTAAAACATCCCTGTTTAACTTTTGTCTTAGGGTTGTTGAAGTCTCAATATCATTCCGGTGCATGTATTGAACGTCGTTAAACGTGACTGTACCATTTGAAGTGATCCGCTGAAATTGTTGCTCTTTCTCCTCAAGATACGAAGAACGTGCAGAAACAATCATGTCTTTGATGGAAAAATTGAAATTAAACACGTGTGAGATTTCAGGATGGCGATGATGTTGTCGAACTTTATAAAGGAAGTCGAACAAATTTTCATCTAGGGTTTGAATGCCAGCATCATCAGACTTGACCTCAATCCCGAAAGGAACCATCTACAAGCCAGGAAATATGTCACAACGATGACGAAAGTTCTGTGTAAGATAATAAAGGATTAGGCAAGATCTGTATAACGCGATAAGGGTGGGAGAATTCTCATCGAGATCTCTAATCGTGTTGTAGTGATTTGATGAAATATTAGTGAGAAAATGAAAATGCAAAGAAAAATGTGCCAAATCACTACAACGCGATATGTGTGGGAGAATTCCCACCGAGGCCTCTCTTCACGTTATAGTGATTTGATGCAATATTTCAAAGGAAATGATGGTGGTAAGCAAAATCACTACAAGAATGACAATAGGACAAATCACTATAACGTGATATGGGTGGGAGAGTTCTCACCGAGATCCCTCTTCGCGTCGTAGTGATTTGATGAAATATTTGTAAGAAATCAGTTTCTTACAAATCTAAACGCAGAAATCTTTGAAAAAGCAAAAAAAGGGCCGACAGTAGGACAAATCACTATAACGTGATATGCGTGAGAGAGTTCGAACCTACAACAGTTCTCACACCGAGATCCCTCTTCGCGTTGTAGTGATTTGATGAAATATTTGTAAGAAATAAATTAATTTCTTAAAAATCTAAATGCAAAAATCTTCAATGGAATATTTATAAAAGAATTATATAATTTCCACCAAATTGAAACGCGAAAATCTTTGAAAACATACCGCAAAATTCACTGGGAGAGCGAGAAGCAAGAAACAAAATTGACTTTACGAGAGCAAGAAGCAACGTGCCGATCATAACTGCGAGAAAAATTACAAGAGAGAAAGAAGCACAAATAATGAATGTGGGTCAGCTTTATCTATCTCAAGATTATTCTCACTGCATCCAAATTTCCTTGGGCTTTGCATAAACTAACTCACAAGCCCAACCGCATAGCAAAAATCCAGTCTAATGATAGTCATGTATATCAAACTACCAACCATCTTTCTATACATTGTTACATCCTCAATCTATTCACTACAATCAACCCTTAGCTTCACATTTTTCTCCAATGGTTGCTCATTGGCTTACAACCTATCATGACATACTTTGCTAGCATATTCAATGCATACTGCCTTTGAACCAACTTTCTTTGTTTTCACCACTTCAATGCATACTGCCTTTGAACCAACCAAATGCTTTTCTTTGTTTTCACCACTTCAATGCCAAGAAAATATCTCAATTCTCCCAAGTCTTTCATGTCAAATTCACCACATAATGAAGCTTTCACATCAACAATATCCTTGCTTGAATCACCTGTCACAATCAAGTCATCTACATAGGTAACAATCACCACAATACCATGGGTTGTCTTCTTTGCATATAGTGATGAATTTGATGTTCCCACATGAAAGCTAATGCTAATGAGATACCTGCTTATCTTGTCTATCCAAGCATATGGTGCTTGCTTCAATCCATACAAGGCCTTCTTCAACTTACATACATATGTAGGATATTTGGGATGCACATAGCCTTCTAGCTGCTCCATGAACACTTCTTCTTGTAATTCACCATTTAGAAATGCATTCTTTACATCCATTTCATGCATTTACTAACCGTTTATGTAGCCAATGTAATCACGTATCTCAATGTTCCCATCTTAGTCCCACGGGGCTAAATGTTTCATCATAATCCAAACCATGTGTGTGTGCATATCCCTTTGCGATGACCAACCTTACTTTGTGCCTTTCAATTGTTGATCCATCCGACTTACAGTTCACTTTATACACCTATTTGCAACCAATGACATTCTTTCTACCTAGTAATGCAACCAAGTCCCATGTATCATTTACCAAGGCATCCATTTCTTCGTCCATTGCTTTCTCCCATACATGCTTTCTAATAGCTTCTCCAAAACATGATGGTTCCACATGCTTTATCATTGATGTCATGTATGCATAATGCATTGCATACCCATCATATGTCAATCTCTCCACTGAATACCTAATCCTTTGTGACCTTCTCAAAACCTATGGATCACTTTGTATACCCTGTGCTCTAGCATGTGGAGAAACATATCTATTTTGCCTTACTCCTGGAGTACGTAAGGCTGGGATGTAAGGCTGGGATGCCAAGTTCTTTTGATTTCCTAGAGACAACGCTTTTTTTCTCATCCATGCAAGGCACAGCCCCGCTGGCCTAGTCTTCTAGAAAATAGTTGCCCGAGAACCTCTTTATCTCGCGTAGGACTTTCACTTAATCTGTTGGAAAGCTACCCAACTAATCGGGTCCACCCGTCCGTAGGATGACTCATAACCTGTTATGCCAATTACTTCAACCTTCTTTTTGCCTCTGTCAACAACACTTCCACTTGTGCTCACACTACCATGTCTCAACCTTCCTGATCATGGACTTACATGATCACCTTAAGTGGTCTTCTACTCATTTGACTATCCCTAGGAAATGGCAAACTTGCTTGTTTCCCAAATTGACATGCATCACAAACATGTGTGCTCCCATCATATTTGAATCTATCCCCAACAATGTCTTTTGTTTGCATAGATTTCAGATTTTGAATGTTTACATGACCAATCCTCTTGTGCCAAATATCAATGTCCGACACTATCCCATGACTATGAGAAAACATGGCTGACTTCAATTCTAGAATGCTTACATCTAGCTTGAACAATCTTCCTTTTTTTGACCTTTAACAATCAATTTGCAACCATACTTAAAGTCCTCTACAAAACAACCATGTTCATTAAATCTCACTTACAATCCTTGTTCAACCATTTGTCCAATTGATGCCAAACTTTTTGTAATAGATGGCACATACAACACCTCAGACATAGTTTTCACCCTGTCATCATGCATCCTCAATAGCACAATACCAACATGTGTAATAGGATGCTAAGTATCATCACCTGTGTAGGCGACATAACCCTGATTCTGTGTTGGCATCATGTTATCAAACCACTCTCCACCATGACATGTCATGTGGTTTGATGCACCTGAATCCATATACTATGTGGCATCACTCTCTTTGCGAGATATCATAGTACCCATCATATGCTTCATGGCAAACATGTAGCATTATATGGTAGTGATGTGTGTGAACACACTTAGGACCGTCGGAGCACTTTTTCCATCACTAGGAGGTCTTTTCCCTTAGGCATATGTACACCCTCTTATTTACTCATTTTGGGATGTGTACTTATCTTTTGTATCTCGCACACATTTTTTTATTCTAATCTAGTGAGTCTGTGTGATCTCAAGCTTCCCTATCTTGTGTGTGTGCATTGTTGCAAACCTAACCCTAATTCCAACAATTGGTATCAGAGCTAGCTTCCTTGACACTTGATTTAGTAGTCTGCCTCCCTCCTCATCACGACCTTGTTTTTCTGTCTCCGATTGAGATACCCTCTTAGGAGAAGAAGGTATATATTGTAGTGTGTTGTATACAAAGTATACGAAATTTTCGGGGTCTACAGTGCGATTCGAGCGCGTCTCGGGCGAATTTCGGGCACCGCAAGGTTTCTACAAATGTTCTAGAGAGGCATCATTTTCGATTGATTCTCCTCGATTTTGGGTGTTTGGGCTATGCAACGGCAAAGATTTGGTGTGCAGCAGAATCTATAGTGTCTTCAACAACATCGACCATCATACTTTTGCCACAGTAACACTCTATTTCTAATCTGTGTTATTTTTCATACACTTTGCAGGTGATTCAGTCAGTTGTGGCAGCCATCCGGGGTTGCATTCAGTGAATACTGAGTACTTGTAGTGTGTTGAAAGATTTTAACATTTTGCATTTAGCAGACAGTCATGGCTAGCAGTAGTGATGTATTCAACATGTCTGCTCTAAAGACAAACTTGATAGGACTAACTACCCATTGTGGTCCTATATGATGAGGCATGTATTGGTTGCTAAAGGCCTTTGGAATGTGGTCAATGGTAGTGAAACTCGTCTTGTTTCACAACTACCAGTGCAACAAAGTGTTGCAGATACATCTGAAGTAGAATCTGATACAGATATGGCTCCTCTACATGCACCACCAGTACCTCCCATTGCTGTGCTCAAACGAGATGGGATGGAAGGGATGCACAGGCACATGCATTGCTTACACTTTCTGTGAAGCGAAGCCTTATTCCTCATATTTGATCATGTAAGGCTTCAAAATAGGCATGGGATGCACTTGTTGCATTATACCAGGTGCGCAATGAAGCACATGTTGCATATCTGTGCAAATGGTTGGAGTCTGAGCACATGAATGAGGGAGACTCAATGGACAGATTCTTGACTAAGATTAAAGATTTTAAGGAGCAGCTCGCTAGTGTGGATGAGATATATCCTGATAGTACGTTGGTGTCCACAATTCTCAATGCATTGTCGAATTCTTATCAGAGTTTTATCTCTACTCTTAGACTCATGATGAAGGGAAATCCAAATTCCCTTACATTTGACGAGCTGATTTCATTACTCTTGCAAGAAGAGCAGTCTAGGCAAAACAGATCTGTTATGTGAGTTGGTAACCAACAAGCTTTTGTTGCCGATCAGAAAGGCAAAGGTAAAGCTTCTTCACATTGTGGCTATAAGCCAAAATCAGAATCCTTGGGTAAGGATGCAAAGAAAGAAGGTGATAAGCCTAAAAAGAAGAGCAAGTGTCACTATTGCAAGAAACCAAGGCACTACATAAATGAGTACAAGAAAAAGCTAAAGAAGGAGAAAAAAAAAGAATCGGGCATGATACATCTACACCAAGTACAGAGAAGTAGGAATCTACAAGTTTTGCTCAAGAGATGATTGGGCATAAACTGTACATTGTAGCTATGACCCTTCTCTTCATGATGTATGCATGTCAGTGATGACGATAGAATCGGATGCTTGGTACTTTGACAGTGGTGCTAGTAGCACATTACTTCACAAAAAAACAAAAACAGAAAAAAAAATCTTATCTCTAGAATCTATCCCAAGTGCAAGAACTGTCACATGTTTTTAAGCCTTAGCCTTGTCAGGCTTAATGGTGAAATTTGTGGATAACAGATATACAGTTCAAGATAGAAATGATAACTATTCTATCATTGCCTCAGGCACCTTGTTTTATGGTCTATACAACATGGATGTATTTGAGAAGTTGCAGCATGATGCTTACTCAGTCTTCTCTATAACTCGTGCTATGAGTGATGCTGCAGAATTATGGCATGCACGATTTGACCATCTGAATTATGGTAGTTTGTTACGCCTTCAAAGGCATGATATGGTATCTAAGTTGCCAACTCTTTAGACCCCTGCTAGACATGTATGTGAGGGGTGTATTCTTGGTAAAATACATCGGGCATCATTTCCAAAGAATGGATCTATGAAAGCTGTTAAGAAATTACAGCTTATACATATTTATGTATGTGGTCCTATGAGGACACCATCTATTGGGAAATATCTCTACTTCGTTACTTTTATTGATGATTACTCCTCCAGATATAGCTGGGTGTATCCATTAAAGTAGAAGTCAAAGCTTTTTATGTGCTTTAGGCACTTTGTATCCATAGCTGAAAATGCATGTGAATGTAAAGTTGGCACCCTTCATTCAGATCAAGAGGAAGAGTATATATCCAAGGAATTTCATACATATATCCAAGGAATTTCATCTATTGGGAAATATCTCTACTTCGTTACTTTTATTGATGATTACTCCTCCAGATATAGTTGGGTGTATCCATTAAAGTAGAAGTCAAAGCTTTTTATGTGCTTTAGGCACTTTGTATCCATAGCTGAAAATGCATGTGAATGTAAAGGTGGCACCCTTCATTCAGATCAAGAGGAAGAGTATATATCCAAGGAATTTCATATATATATGGCTAAAAAAGGGATAAGACATCAATGTACAATGCCATACACACCTCAGCAAAATGGTGTGGCTGAGAGAAAAAACAAGTCTCTCATGGAGATGGCACGATGTATGGTGAAAGCCCAAGATTTACCTCATGGTTTTTGGCTAGAGGTAACTATATGGGCAAACTATGTGTTGAACAAATACCCTACCAAGACCTTGCAGTCTAAAACCCCTTATGAAGCTTGGCATGGCAAGAAGCCTTTTGTGGCTAATTTGCATGTTTTTGGTTGTCTTGCTTATGCTCTTGTGCCTGAGCAACAATGCAGTAAGCTTGATGATAAGAAAGTTAATGCATATTTGTGGGATACAGTTCAGAAAGCAAGGGATATAGACTCTACCATCCGGCCTCAAAGCGTATTTTGGTAAGTAGAGATGTTTTTCTTGAAAACTCAGTTCAGCCCATGCTTTCATGTAAAAAACAACAGAATCTATGCTCACAAGACATGTTTGATTCGCTTCTACCTTTCTTTAATGGAGGACAGCCATATGTAGAGCAATTGAATACTCAACCAAGTGCTAAAATTCAGATTTTTGCAAGTGCAAAATTAACCTACAAATCAGTCTTTTGATGAGGCAATTATTGAGAATGTAGTGGATGAGAAGAGAGCAGCCATAGAAGAATCTAGGCGTATGCCAAAATGGCTTGTGCAGACATTGAGGGATAGCAAGTTGGCAGCTCCTTTACCTAGCAAAACTCGTGCAAGTTCTCATCATGCAGATTATTCTCATGTGGATCATATTCTCATTTCTACTTTATGTAATAAGAAGGAACATGTTTCCTTTGAGAGGAAGCACAAGATGGTGTTCATTGGATGCATGCTATGCAGGATGAGTATAACTCTATACTCAAGAATGACACCTAGTATTTGACAAATCTACCTCATGGCAAGAAGGCCATTTGTACTAAGTGGGTTTACAAGTTAAAACGCAAAGCACATGGTAGCATTGATCGCTACAAGGCCAGACTTATTGCAAAGGGATATACCCAGCAAAAGGGCATTGATTATGATGAGACCTTTGTACCCACATCTCGTATGATTACCATTAGGTGTCTCATTGCTTTCGTAGCACATCATGGGTGAAATGTACATCAGTTGGACATTAAGACCGCATTCTTGAATGGTGATTTACATGAGAAGAAGGTGTATGTATCGCAGCCTCCTGGTTTTGTGAAAAGAGAAGAGCCTAAAGTATGCAGGTTGAAAAAGGCTTTTTATGGCCTTAAGCAGGCTCCTAGAGCGCAGTATGAGAAGATTCGTGCATACTTGGTTACAAATGATTTTTGCAACAGTCCAACAGAGAGTACCCTCTATGTGAACAAGAGTAAGGATACATTTTCGGTCATCGTTCTATACGTTGATGATATGCTGCTCACACAGGACCCGATATAGATCAGATTTCAGTCTTTAAGACTGATTTGCAGTCATCGTTTGAGACGTCATATTTGGGACCCTTGCATTACTATTTGGGAATTCAGTTTATACAGTGCAATGATGGCATTGTTATGCTGCAATCTAAATATATACATAAGCTATTGAAGAGGTTTAATCTTGAAGACTGTAAACCTATGGCTACACCTATGGAGACAGGTACTCGACTTAGTCTTCAAGATGCAGGAGACTCTTTTGATGCTAGTTTGTATTAGTGGGCTATTGGATCCCTTCTTTATGTGTGCAACATGAGGCCAGATATACAGTATGCAGTCTCACAGTTGAGCAGATTCATGCATAGCCCAGATACGAAGCATTGGCAGGCTGTTAAGCGAGTTTTTCGCTATTTACAGGACACTCAGTATTTTGGATTATTTTATCCAAAGGGGGGTGAGTCACAGCTACATGCTTTTAGTGATTCCAGAATGAACTAGATGTTATGACACACGAGTGTACTAGAGTGGGTTTTTCTTTCGCCTTAGTGATTCATGTATATCATGCTCACCAAGAAGCAACCTGCAGAGTGGCCACTTCCAGCTCTGTGAAGCTACAATTGAGTGTGTGTGGCTCATACGTTTTATGGCTAATTTGGGTGTTGGACAGTTGTCTAGCACTATAATTTCACTGACATCATCTAGAGAGCACTAGCAGTTTGCAAGGAACCCAGTGTTTCATGCTCGCACTAAGTACATAAGGTGCATTACCACTATGTCAGGGAAAGACTCTCTGCAAACAGAAATTGGCTTGGTCTATGTGCCTACACATGACAACATGGCAGATTTATTCACGGACTCTTCCTCGTGAAAAGTTCAAAGCTTTTCGTAAAGCTTTGGGATTACTGCCTTTTTAGGATTGATCGGCCATACCTTGTACATGTTCACATCACCACTCTCTCCAGGGAAGATTTGTAACATTATATGGTAGTGATGTGTGTGAACACACTTAGAACCGCCGAGGCACTTTTTTCCTCACTAGGAGGTTTTTTTCTCCCTATGTATGTACGCCCTCTTATCTACTCATTTAGGGGTGTGTACTTATCTTTTGTATCTAGAACACATTTGTTTATTCTAATCTAACTTTACACCGCTCAGAAAATCTGAGGAACACATCCAAAAGAGTCCTCCACTTTTCGAAACACTCCAATGAACTCATACTTTGCATAGAAGTTCACCCAAGTAGCATTTGAGCTTGATTATATATGAACAGACCACTATGTCCTATTATGACAAGCTTTGCCGAGCCTTCAAATTCTTTAAATCATTGAGAAATGATCAAACCAAGTGTAAACCATATACAATTATATCCATACATGCTCCATATTGCATATGGACATCATCCAAGCTCATTACATACCAAATACTTTCAAAAAACTGCTCTCTATTTTGGTGTAAACCTGTAAACAATGATTAACAATCACTAATTCTACTCTAACCGCTTCAAATGTGATCCAAATTCAAGACCCAAGCATTCATTAGCTTTGTATCAATGTCCTCTAACTCTGTATGCAAGAAATTAGCCAAATGTTGAGTGAGGAGAGAGTAATTAGTAATTTAGTAAAGCTCTGTTCACTAATCACAATTAACAAGTTTTTTAATCATGCATTAATCAGCTCATTTTTCTTCATTACACCCAAATGAGGGCTTGGGGTCTTCAATAAACATCATACAATTACTCTCGGACCATTTTCTAAGGTGTTTGAGCCACCAATGGTTACAAATGAGATACTTTCAGCTCCTCCCAACAACAACCTGTAGAAGAAATGACGCTAGCTTTTTTGCACTCTTTTTGATGTTGGACAGCAGCTCCTAGGGTCTCGAATGCCTTGCCAAGATTTCTAGGGCTCAAATACATCATACATATTGACCATTCCATGCTTCAATGGCCACCAATCTGGCATTCTTTGTCATTCAAAACCGCCTTTCACAAGCCTGCAAATTCTTAAAAAAAATTTCTTCCGAGTGTTTAATGCATGCCAAATCAAGCATTTGCTTGTCGTCGGGCTGACTCCCAATGCTCGTACATCAAGTACATATGACCAAAATGCCAAACATGTGTATATGCTTGCATCTAACTTTAATGGAGAGCTTCAAAAAATAGATTTTTCCTTTTCTTGGGACAGCCACTTCTTGGCTTCAATCTCACTGAAAAAAACCTGCAATCCGCAAAGGGAGGCTAGATCTTCGTACCCGGTAGGCCAAGCTCTCAAATTTGATGTCGATGTGTGCTCCACATCTTCACTTCTCTCCCACAGCTTCAATGGCTTTCTTCACATCTTCTTTTCCCTCTTCTTCACTCGCTCACAAAACCCTAATAGAGAGCACCAGGCTCTTATACCATGAAAAGAGAGAAGATAGACACCAAGGTAGAGAGGCAAATCCTAACTAGCTCTCTGATTATCTCAAACCATCAACACATACATGATAGAGAAGCTCCATAGCTTTCCTTCATTGCACACCACAAAACACATTACTTTTTCCTAGTTATAAGTTCACAATGGAATAACCTAAGTCTAATGTCCACACACTTGGCCAGTTGGACGCGGCCATTATTGTCTCCACACACATTGCTAGACTGGTGTGTCCACACACTACCAACATCCACCAGATCTCGATGAGCTTACATTCTCAATAGAATTATAGATGCTGCCAATATCATAACTGCGGATCTAGAGTCCTCAAATGGTGGCCCAGCATTGACCATGGAGGCTATAAGCACATGCAGGAATCCCATGCCATCACATGCACATGAAAACCCCACCTCAGCTAGAAATGATATTGTTTACCCCCCATTCCGTAAGTTACCAAAGAACTTTCTACTCCAGTCAAATAAATGTGCATCATCGGAGAACAAGAACAGATACTTATTTACATACCTTTCTCTGCTTGTAGCAAGGGGTGTTTTCAAGACTATTAAATTGGGCTTCTTGATGGTAGGACACACACATGAGGATATCGATGCAACATTTAGCAAGTTCTCTAATAGATTATGAGTGGGCCAAACATTCACTTTCCCACATCTGTTGGATACATTCAAAAAATCTACATCATCCTCACCAGTACCATTTCTTCTTACACGGGTTTCTAACTTCAAGAGTTATGTGGATGGCTACCTATGTGATAGGCAAGACATGCTAGTGGGCATTTTGGAGGTCATTTGTAGGGCCTTGTAAGAAATTCACGAATTTCTAATTTCTCTCTAAAAAATGTATATAAAATAAATAAAAATTAAATTTCAAGATGTAAAAGTTCTATTCTTTCATTTAAGAACATTTGGAAGCTTGTCATAAAGTCCCTATACCTCATGTCTATATCCCACATTGCATTTATGATGTGAGAGATGTGGAATTGACGGCACGGAACACAAACACACCACTAGAAGAACGCAGATATTTGATATTGGCAGCATTGAACTCGGGCACACTTAGTAAACTCCAGCTGAGGGAATGGGACCAAGTTAAGAAATATAATAAACATGGCCACCAGATGCATCAATAAATCCCTCACATGCACATGGATAGGTCATGAGCTCCTTAAGCTAGGGGTCTAGTGTTCAAATCCCAGCTGGGCCAAGAGTCGTAGGGTAGCCCAAGTTTCATATATCTTTTTCCATTTCAACACACACACACACACACACACATGTATAAATGCATGCATCCAAACAAATGTGAACTTTGAATGAAATAAATCACTTTCAAAACTTAAGTTTTGGAATGTAAGGGAAGAGTAAAAAGGAAGTAAATGTTACAAATAAAACACTTTTCTCTTGATAGCCATTTGGTGCACATAGGGGTGCATGAGTTACTTTAGAATATTCTTATAGCTTCGAATGGCTATCTTTTACACATACACCCACCCACACACACACACACACACACACACACACACACACACATGTGTGTGTGTGTGTGTGTGTGTGTGTGTGTGTGTGTGTGTATGTATCTATGTATATGTATATGTTTGTGTGTGTGCATGTACACACACTTTGAATTCTAGTACCGTTTGGCACGATATTTAGACCTTAACAATGTTGGAACGTAATATGCGCACTAAATGGCTATGAACCATTGCTTTGTATGCTCCTATAGAGTTGCTTTAGAATATTCTCATATCTCCAAATGACTATCTTATAGCTCCAAATGACTATCTTATACACACATACACACACACATACCAACTTATAGTGATGTAAGTGTGTGTGTGTGTGTGTGTGTGAAAGATAACCATGTGTGTGCTAAAATGGTGAAGGGGATAGAGAAGAATACTTTATGCGCTCCATAGGGATGCATGAGTTGCTTTAGATTTACTTTATGCACTCCAAATGGCACTCTTTCACATAAACACAAAAACACACATTTTTATATACTGTAAAAGGTTTTATGTGTGGGTATGTGTGTGTGGGTATGTGTATGTGTATGTGTGTGTGTGTGTGTGTGTGTGAGAGAGAGAGAGAGAGGGAGAGTGTGTGTAGAGCATTTTGGCACGCATAGAAGATCACAAATTCTACATAACCTCCTTATCGCGCCAAATGGCCATCTAAGTCTTGCCTTGTATATATGTGCATATATGTATCTGTGAGATAGTGCATGTGTGTGTGTGTGTGTGTGTGTGTGTGTGTGTGAGAGAGAGAGAGAGAGAGAGAGAGAGATACACACAGACTGAAGTTCTCTCTCTCTCTCTCTCTCTCTCTCTCTCTCCACTAACACTAGAAACTAGATTTGAAAAAAAAATAGTAGTTTCTATTTTCAACTGAACGTTAAACCTCAACCGTACGATTGGCATATCACCACACGTGTACGGTCTCGAAAGACGTGACCAACGAATCAATTTTTGAAAGACGTGCCCAACATAATTTTGGCTTGATTGTTTTTACTCTCTTTTATAGCTCAAACCAATTTTGTGAACGAACCCATTTGTCAGTATTTATAACTAAAATTAGTAAATTTTAACATTTTTCTTAAGTGAACAAGTTGGCACCAAGAGGGGATGTTGAAAAGGGGTGCCTACTTATAAGATTACCTCAAATTAGATAGACTGGAGGCCTTTAACACTTTAAGATTCTAGGGTTTAGATGGCTAAATCAATTTGTGGAACCTTGTAATCACGTTTGGTGACAGTACTCGGATGGATGACCTCCCGGGAAGTTTTTCCCCCATTACATTTTGCCCCCACCATTACATTTTAACATCATAACCATTTAGCGCGCATATGTGTTTTCATTCTCCTATCTCTCCCTTATATCGCTCCAAATGGCTATCATAACCATTTCAAGCGCATTGGTACTTTGATTCTCCTTACTCTCCCTTGTATGGCTCCAAATGGCTATCATGGCCATTTCAAGCACATTGGTGCTTTGATTCTCCTTGATCTCCTTGTATGGCTCCAAATGGCTATCATAATCATTTGGCACATATTAGTGCTTTGATTTTTCTTTCTCTCCCTTGTATAGATTTAAATGACTATTTGATGTAATCACATAGTTGATTGCCAGATAATTTTGGCTTGATTGTTTTGGCTCTCTCTTTTATAGCTCAAAATGGCTATCTAATGTATTGGTGTGTTGAGAAACAACTTTTTTAGAGCATTGGTGTGTTGTAGCTATTTTTGGAAAAAAAAGAACAAAAAGAGAAGAATAACACACGACGATGAGAAAAACAAGATAAGAAAAAGAAAATCGAGGAATGAAGAGAACATTCAAAGTTCTCCCTCTCTTGCGTCAAAAGAAAATATATGCTTCGTACTTGGTCAAGTCTTTTTATTACTATTGTCAGTCACATTCTCCAAGAAAGTGCTACTTTTTAGATGAAAAAGCATGTTTATTGCTATTTTTAGTCACGTTCTCCAAAAGAATTACTTTTTAGATGAATACGATAGTTTTTTGATAGTTTTTAAATTTTTTTATTTGAATATAACTATTTTTCAACATTAAGTTACCCACTTGCTCAGTGCTACTTCTATTTTCTCTCTTCTAAAAGGCCCTCCAAATAACCTCCGAAATATTCTAAGAGCAGGGCAGGGCAGACGTCCGACGAATTTACTTGTCCCGACACATCTGCTTCCATTTGGAGCGCCTCCACTCTCACGCCAACGAATATCATCCATCAAAACCCATGGCGAAAGTCCCCCATGTGGAAGAAAATTCGAGCAAGGCGCACATCTTAACTTAGCCATAAGGATCATCTCGTGGAATGCTGCAACTTGGAAAACACTTGTAAACTCAACCACAAGATGATAGTGCGGAAAGAGCTCCAACTAGCTCGGCTACATCGACATTCTCTTTCTACAGAAGTATCATCTCACCGCAAGCCGTTGTGGGAATTTTTGCAGACAGTCTCAGCTATGGACCCCCTTGTTGGGAAGAAGGGAGGGATGATTTCTATTTCCATGAAAAACTGATTCCCCAAGTGTCTACGCCCCGACAAAGCCTAGGACTCCCTACTAGAATGATGCCAACAGAACAACCCAGCCGTTGGCCTACTCATCCTGTGAGAGGCGCTAGGTGTCCTAGCCCCTGATGGTGAAGGTCAAGTCCTTCCATATGGTGCTCTCCCACCCTAAGACCGTGCTACCACCTCAAGCCTTTTGCACCAACACCTGATTCTGCGAAGAGAGGATGGCTTGCTGATTTCCCCTTTTAGTGACATTGGGACCTCATCGATGCCGGCATCCAAGCAACCTTTGTCTACGGGCATTCTACCTGAGCACCTTGTTGAAGGCCTCATACACCTGATCCTGAAGGATAAGGCAATTGCCTGGAGATTAGGCATTGGTGTCCCATCACCCTTCTTGGCACCAGTTGCAAAACCGTCACCAAAGCCATCTAAAGTCCTTCCTCCTCTACCTAATTTATGGTACCCAGACGATTCCGTCAGGAGACCAGCACCCTAGACAACATCTCCATCTGTTGGGAGGTGACAATAACCCAGATCCGCATGCAGAACCTAGTAGTTTATCTGCTAGACTTCAAAAGACCCATGACCACGTCGACTGGGCCTTCCTTGAGGGCACCATGATCTAGATGGACTTCTTTGCTTCGTGGGTGCGGGGGTCTACTCCTCAGCCTACAGCCAAGTTCTCATTGTTGGCACAAGTCATGTGGATTTTGGGTTGGCCCCTTTCCCTCCCCAACTTGGCGACCAATGGAGGCTTTCTTGTGGATCCCCCAAGGCAGCCCCTGAAAGAGTGCACAGAGCGGAAGCAGTGGCACTAGAATGTGCTGAACAGAGAGTGCGAGAGAGAAAGAAAGAAAGAAAGAAAGAAAGATTTTATTAACGTCTTCCAAAAGACCGAACTCGGCCTATGAGACAAATCGGAGTACCTGTATGGGGTATCCTCTGTCATCCCAACAAAATGAAAAAGTACTATGAGAGAGAGAGAGATGGAGAGAACTATGCTGAATACACTGAAGCAAAACAATCCCAAGCAAGAGACACAGATAGTCTCATAAGTGAGGGAGCAAAATATGTACAAGACTGAATGAGAAAAGAGAGGCCAACACCCACTATTTATAGTAAGGGAATGCTGGCCGACTAGAGCTAATAAACAGGCCGACTGGAGCTAATGGACATGGCCGACTGGTAAATGCCAGAAAGGCTAGGAAAAATCCCAGAAAAATAGTAAAAAAGGGGTGGCCAGCCCACAAGCAAGGGCCATGCAAAAGGGACCAAATGGGGACCATAAAAGAGCAGAATCTGGGGATGAATGTGCTAACACCCCCTCTCAACACTAGATGCTGAACAAACTCCGAGAATCCGAAGATGAGGAGCCGAGGAAGCCTAAAAACGCTAATCAGTAAACGCCAGATGGCTGCTGATAGAGAAGCCAAAACCAGAGGGGAAAAGACCAGAAGTTGCTGTCCAGAAAACGCAGCAGCAAGGGCTGTGGATCTGGGAGAAAAACGCAGAGGAGAAGGTGCTGAAAACAGGGCTGAATATGGGGGCAGCAAAGAGGTTGCTAAACCGGGAGCGATGATACCATGAAAGAGTACACAGAGCGCAAGCAGAGTGGCACTAGAATGTGCTGAACAGAGAGAGAGAGAGAGAGAGAGAGAGAGAGAGAGAGAGAGAGAACTACGCTGAATATACTGAAGCAAAACAGTCCCAAGCAAGAGACACAGATAGTCCCATAAGTGAGGGAGCAAAATATGTACAAGACTGAATGAGAGAAGAGAGGCCAGCACCCTCTCTTTATAGTAAGGGAATGCTGGCCGACTGGAGCTTATAAACAGGCTGACTGGAGCTAATGGACATGGCCGACTGGTAAATGCCAAAAGGCTGGGAAAAATCCCAGAAAAATAGTAAATAAGGGGTGGCCAGCCCACAAGCAAGGGCCATGCAAAAGGGACCAAATGGGCACCATAAAAGAGCAGAATCTGGGGATGAATGTGCTAACAGCCCCGAGCAAGCAGTGGTGGCCAACTAAGTGCTTCCAGCCACCATGTGGTACATCACCTCTTGTCGCGCTTTCTCTAGGCTATACATCAACCAGGTCCAATGACTTATCTGGAACTTGTGGACAAGAGGCGGCAGCCGCACAACTCATGCCAAAGTGACGTAGAGCAAGGCATCATCAACCCTGTAATCCATCATCCAGTGCAGAGCCCTTCTACACAAATTCATTGTCCACGGCCTCTAGCCTAGGGGGGACCCGTGGAAGGATTTTCCACTGCACTAGCAGGGACTGTTTGCTTTATTTGGATGCATCTCAGCCACACTCTCAGGGGTCGTTTGGAACGCCTGCTCTGACGATTGAAGAGCATGCAAAGCACTAAGCAGCCTTCTATGGAGCCTGGGTTCCTTCCTCACCTGAGCAGACGATATCATCACTTGGCACTACAAGCCCAGCCCCCTCCCCTTAACTTTGCACTTTGCACAGTTTCTATACTTGACAGAAGCATAACCTATCACTAGGTCAATAGATGAAGATTACAAAACTTGATGACCTTGCCTTGAATGCAAGGCATCTCAAAGAGGTGAAATCCCATGTCTTGACTCCAATATAGACAGTCCTTGACAACATACTAATGCTCTTTTTTAAAGGGGTTTGTTCATATACATTATGATTAAATTCACCAAAATCAGTTAGTTTCCTACTGTACAAAATTCTTTTAGGTGAAAAATTAAACAAGGCTACCAAGATGGTGATTGCAAAGAGCCAAAATGAAAGACTACCAAAAAAAGGTGCCACCATTCTGATTTTGACACGTTTACCCACTCCCAAGGCTGATCTACACGTGTAACGACCTGGGAAAACTTCCATGCTTAGCTGGACCACCAATCCGATTATATGTACACAACAATGTGTTTGTGACAAGTGTACTCACAAATATGATTTTGCAACATGTACCCACCTAGAAAAAATTCCACTGCTCAGCTGGACACCATCAATATGATTGCGGCACGTGTACTCGCTGCAAAGCTTCACACCCACAAATATAATTTTGCAACGTGTACCCACCTAGAAAGAACCCACTGGACACCATCAATATGATTGCGACACCTGTACTTGCTACAAAGCTTTGCTCGATCTACCAATATGATTGTGATAAGTGTATCCATCAACGCAAGTGTACCAACCAATACGATTGTGACACGGATACTCACTCGAAAAACTCCAATGCTTAGCTGGACACCACTAATCTGGTGACACATGTACCAAGACCACATGCCAAAAACCAGCTTCTATAGAAATGTTCTTAGCAGTTGATGCCACACTTTGCTAGATCTGGACCCTTCACCCTTATCAGAAAAGGATTTATTCTTACCCACAGAAGAGAGAAAATAGAAGCTAAGAGCACCGACCAGACAATGACTATAGTTGGAGTCCTGTTTTGCCTGCCCAGTAACCCTTTGAGGAAAGGGTACAGATGCACTATGACCCAAAAGGCAAAGAAAAGCTTCCCAAAAAGGGGACCCCAAGACTGAAAGCCATTAGAGATTGCATCAGAAATGCCTGCAACAACTCCAACGAGGTTGATTATCAAGAGGGTTGTGGGTGGGATGAGCAATGCTGACCACTTGAAGGTGTAGAGATCCCCAAACGCGGTGTCATCGGACGCCTTGGCTGTGACTGTGAAATTGGTGTCTATGCCAGCTAGGACCTTGAGAAGGCCTTGGAACACAGCAAAAAGGTGGGCTGAAACACCACCAATGACCCAAAACTGCTCATTTCTCCACCACTCGTCTATCCCGACTCCGCTCCACCTCATTTCGAGGATTCCCGTTGTGAAAATCGAGAGGAAAAGTGAGATGAACCAGAGGCTAGCAAAGTTGCTGATCTGGAACAAGCAAAAATAGGGCTTTGTCAAGCACCTCCTGTATATACAACAAGAGTAGGAGGATTGAACTCATGTATAATCAAAGGCTGGTACAGAACTGTCCACGCCCGCCAACAGGCCCATCCTGGCTGTCGGTTCAGGATAACCTGTTTTCAACTCCCGACCTGCCCCATGGGCGGGAACAGTTCTGTACACAACCCAAGGAAGAGGAGTTTAAAACTTTCAAGAACTTACGGTTGGTATCATGAACTTTCCTGTGAGGAGGCACACAGCAGGAAGAGTGCAGTATGTGAGGAGAGGTATTGAAGTGAAAGGGTATACGATGGTGTTCACATACGCGAACCTCTCCAGCCACTTCAGACGGCCGCCATAGCCATACCATAGCGGGCAATGCCGGCTGAAGAAGATCTCCACAGAACCTAAAGCCCACCGAAGCACCTGATTCAATCGGTCTGATAAATTGATGGGTGCAGACCCCTTGAATGCTGGCGGATGGGGCATGCAGTAAATGGATCTCCATCCCCTACCGTGCATCTTAAACCCAGTGAGAATGTCTTCTGTAACAGATCCATATATCCATCCTATCTGCAACCATCCACAGCCCATAAACATCAAATTCGAGGCCGATCGTGTACCCAAGGCTTCTTTGTTTTTTACAAGAGTCATAAAGAAGTGATGGTACCTCCTTTCCCCAGTCTGTTTTGTCCTCGTATCCACAACTGATGACATGTATGGCTTCCTTCAAGAGCGCTGCCGGACCAGCCACTGACTGTGGAACTCCACCCTCTTCCAGCAGTGTAGAGGCAACAAACACAGAAGACTGCCCAAATCGATTCTCAAAATTCTTCTGGCACATGAGCAGGGACCTATCATCATCAAACCCTACACCAATGAAGTGGTCAGAATGTGTGCACATTGTACTCTACAAGCTCCACACACCCACAACATTTACAGAAATTATGAAATGCATCTAGGGACCCCGATAACATGTACAGCATGTCACATAGAAGGTCACCCCGACAACGAATACAACACATCACATAGAAGCTTGAAATGAATCTAGTAGCCCACCTTCTATCCCCTCTTCTATGTCCTCCAGATTGAGCGCGGGCGCAGTCGGATCCTTTCTGAATCTGGCAGGGAGCTGTTTCTTTGCCTTCTTTCCTCTTTTAACCTTGGTCTCTTTGTTTCTAGGACCACAGAATACAGTTGGGCAGCAATCACAAGCCATCCTCTGCTTTTTCAGTTTGGAGGGTGCTTCATATCCATACAAGGCTTGCCTCCTAAAGCAGCACCCAGTACCCACATATACAGGACCCTGGATTCCATCCAAGCCTTTCATGTTGATCTGCAAAATGTAAACAAACTGAGATCAAAGGCAGCTGAATACTAACACATCACACAGCAATTTTGGCCTTGTCTTATCTGGGATTAATTCTGACTGAGACATCAAAGCAAGAATCCAGGTACTTGGATGAGAGCACACGAGGAGATAAGACCTCACAATAAAAATGATCGCTATGCCATAGACCTATGCATTTTCATTTTTGCCCATAGGAGCACATACATACATACATACATGCATGCACGCATCCATCCATACATACATTTGTACCATGATGAATTCACCACACCATTTACAACACTATTTCTATGATCATGATGAAGAGAAAACAAAGTGCAAATGAAGAGGAAGATGAGGATAGTACACTTACATCAAAGAAGACCGTGTTGTGGTTGGCATAACGATCATTAGGATCGATCCCATCAAACCGTTGTGGGAACTGAACATAGCACACCTTCTTGCCAATTGTAGGATCCATCATGAAACACATGGCTTCACGCAAAGCTTTACTATTGTTGATGTAATGGTCACAGTCTAGGTTAAGGAAGTAAGGGGCATTGGTAAGGACAGCAGAGACACGAACCTGCATCAGGTGGTTGTGGCGTATCAATGCATTAGAAGTTCAACTACAATAAAAAACTTTGGAGCATCAATGCATCAGAAGTTTATCTACAAGAATAGTTATCAAGCACAGAAAACAACTCTATAGGTAGGCTACCTAAGTCTGAAAAAATCCTCCACAACCATACTACTGCCATGTCAGGAACTCCATGGAACCAAGAGAACAAGCCTACCATCTTCCAAACTTGGAATGTTTTCTACCAAATCTGTCGCGAACAAAAATGGACTTTATAACTAAGGAATGGATCATAAGAGTTCTACAAATCTATACCAAGAAAGTAAGATGAAATTCCAAACATTTTATCTCTAGTTAAAAGCCTGAAGAGGAGTCAAGATGTCTGGCAGCATGGAAGCCAACTGTGGTACACTAGTGCTGCGTGCAAGAGTTACGAGAGGGAGAAGAGAAGTAGACCTAAACCCTACTGTATATATTATGTACAGAGAAAGTATGATGAATGTTCTCTGAAATACAAAATGTCATCAGAAGGTGATCTCCCTGCAGATCTGACCTACATAATAACGTCCAAAAAGTCATATTTGGCCTCCAAATTGTGACCGAAAGGTTTCTCATCCATGGGCGCATGTTCCTGGCACTTCTAGGTGCTAGTAGGGCCTCAAAATCAAGTCCAAATCTGCCCATATACTTGCTAGCAAGGATAATCATTCCATGAGCATGGGATTAACAGATGCACATGACAGTTGCTGACCATGACCCCTAATCCTCAATGGGAGTTGATTAACTGACAACAGCCTACCTGTACGGCAGATTTGATGGGCTCGGTGATGCATTGATGACCTCAAAAACCCCTCGTGATGAATCCATCCAATCTATATGGACCAACCTTATCATCTGAATCTGAAACCACCACCAAAATGAGGGTAATGCTATGAGCTCGGGGCTTGGAGGAGAACAGTGGGTCCGCTCATGCAGGAGCTGAGCCGGCCTTGCCTACTAGGCCACCGACTCGTCCCCGTGGACTGCGGACCAACTGCCATTTTAACTTTTGCAGAGATTACTCCTCCTGATTATGCTCTGTTGGTGTAGCTCCTCTCTTGTTCACAAGGGAGGAGAAGGTGGTGGGAGGCTTTGTTGCCATGATCACCTAGTGAAAACAAGAGAGAGGGAAGGGCGAGGGGGCCACCTAAGCAACCTGATTCGTCCACTACTCTCTTGCTTGGTCAGACATCCAAGGAATTGTTGAGCAATCTATAGGTTCAAGGGATGGCGATTGCAAGATCTTGACAGAAAGGAATGGGATAAGGGAAGGCCGTGTAGCAATAACCAAAAAAAAATGAGATATCTGGCTCCGCTTATAAGAGTGCCAAAGCTGAGAGAGAGAAATTCTTACATGGCTCAGTGCCTAGAAGAAAGCCTCTGACCACTAGCCTGCAAAGCAAGGCTCTCCACCGGATATCCGGATCTATAATATTCAGGAATCAGCCCGCCTTCTTGCTTGGGACAAATGATAGTTTGCAACTTTGGCTCGAATGTCTTCTATGCTATCCAAACCCGGCCCAAGACAGTTGCGGGCCAGTCTACGTAGAGCTCACCAATGCATCCTCATGAGAAGCACCACTAGGAGAAGATATACCATGCTAAGACAAGCTATGCTTCGTTAATCACCAATAGGAGAAGATATACCATGCCGAGACAAGCTATGCTTCGTCAATCACAAAGGCTCTAGAGGCTAGTCTAGTTTCCTAGAGCTCCAATGAAGTAGCTTTTTCCTTATGCTCGTGAGAACTAGTGCAAACTACTGACATCCCAATTATCTTGCAGTGTCTCACAGTGCTGCCTCTCTCAATCCAAGTTTGCACCCTAATTGACTCTCACCCAAAAACCAACAAATTTGTGCCAGTTGATAAGAGCTCTGGCGGCTAAACAAAAATCCTTCAAGGCAATCCGAAAAGAACAAAGGCAAATGTGGGAGGCCTCGAAATACATAGCAGTCTGATGTGCAAGCTTAGAATCTAAAAGTTTCTCCTCTCTACATAAGGGTAGACTCTAGCCAAATAGCCCGGCAAAGGATCAAAGATATACACTCATAGCCGCAGCCACAATGAGATATAGCAAGGCGGCCAAGGGGCATCCCTGATGAATAGATCGGGAGATCTGGAAGCTCTCTCCTCTGTCACCACATGCCAGTAACAGCTACGAGCATCACTATACAAGCATGACACACCTCTGATCCAATCTTGAGAGAACCCCATGCATCTTAAGGGTTCCTTCCAAAAAAAACCCAATCAACTCAATCGTAAGTCATGCAATAGAATGGCTAAGGGCTGGTTGCTCGCTTTGGCCCATCCCATTGCTTTCCAAAAGGAGAATATATTGTCAAAAATGCTCCTCCTTTGTAGAAACCCAGTATGAGTGTCAAGCTGCAAACTTATACTAACTACTTTTGCCAAGATTTTGTAAGCAATCCCACGCAATGTAATCGGCTGCCATTGGCATATGTTTGTCTTATCGCTCCATACAGGAGGACATCATGCACGCCCTTTGTAGGCGATCGGAATGTCTGAGACAACTTGGATCGGATGCAGCAGCCACATGCAGCATTCTTACGCCCCTGAAGTCCAGGTCCCTTCTTTGGTGATTGGGGGGAGCGTGTGGGGAGGGGGGGGGGGGAGTGGGCGGGGGCGGGGGCGGGGGGGATCAATGGACTTATTTGGTCCTCAGCCAGACTTTTTCCATCCCCTCCACCGTTATCGCAGAGCAGCCAGCTGCAGTGAACTCCCCCTAAAGTTTTTTTTCTAGACCAGAGGGTGAAAAATAAGTGACCAAACTCCTAAGCTGCAATTTGAAGGTGATTATGTTTGGTGTATGATATACCATGGTAATGGCATAGCCAATGAGCATGGACACAGGAAGCAAGTCCAATGGAAGGATGACAATGCTCAAGGTGCAATGGAAAATGCGACAAAGGAGTTGACAGCAATGATGCAAGAATAATCCAAGGTAAGTGGCCAAACACCAATGAGCGTGTATGTAACAGCTTAGTTTGGATCATCCCATGACGACATCTTCTTATCAAAGGCATATTTTTTGATGCAGAAGGTGCTCAAGGGTAGGGATGATCAACCTCAGAAAGAGAGTCGTGCTAGAATGGATGCCCCGATACCTACCCTGGGTGATGGTTGATATCCAATTGAAGGCTGAAGCTCATGGTATTCCTTGAGCAAACCAAGAAAGCAAATTGCAACCAAGAATCCGACTCTAAAGAATTGGGGTCTGTCTCGTGTGAGAAACCGTGATTCCATCAAGCAAAGTATGTTGTAGCGCTGTGTAATACGATGGGGCCTTCTCTAGAAGACGCTGGTCGCCAAGCCTCGGAGTCGAACTCGACCTAGATGTAACCTGAATTCAAGTGTCAGTGTTGGGTCCCTGCTCGCTGAGAAAAGCAGCTTGCAGGTGATCTTGGAGGTGGGGCCGTGGGCTGGTCTGCTGCATGCAATCCTGCAAACCAGGGTGCTGACTTCCAATGAAGTAACTGAAGCTCAGAGGAGCTGGAGGTCATCACTTTGGTTTACAGGATTGCAGACCAGCCCACGGCCACCTCCCAATGTATCTCCAGTATATGGAGTGACATCGTTCATACTCTTTTTCTTTTTTTTCCCACCTAGGCCCATATATAGTGTCACCAAGGGACGCATAGTTATACATAATTTAACACTTAAATCATAAAGTTACCATCCTTTGATCACTTCCATGTTCCACATGCACAACCATACATCTTGTAACTACTCCTTAATTTCTAGGGATTCATATTCTTAATTCTCTATTATCCATGGATATGGGTGTTGACACTATATGTAGCCATGTTATGTTTATGGTTAAGTTTCCCATGTATTTGTATGCTAGCTGTATCTACGAGATCTTGGCTACAAAGAAGCATGTTAGGCATTTGATGGATCTTGGAGAACCAAATGCAATACATAATGCTATGGACATTTGATGAATCTTGGAGAGCCAAATGCCATAGCCTTTGTAAAATTCAAGTACATGTAAATAGATGGGGTTTCTTCCAAAATATGTATTTAGATGCATACATTTGTGTGCATGGCTTATTTTATTTGTCTACTGTTTTTGTTTGCTTGGATAATACCTATATTTCATTGCATGAGAAGCTCATGGATTTAGGGACGCCGGGATTGCACCCATGGGCTAGTGGTATGCTGCATAATGTCTTCAGTTAACTTACAATGATGGATTTGTACAGGAATAATTAATATTTTAATGCAGCCCACTCTTATGCAAGTTTTCTATCTCCATGTATGCATGCATGGCAGTTCAGTTATTTATAGTTGGTGATCTTCTTCTCCATGATGAGAAACCCCCATGCATGCAACACGCATGGCCAAAAACCCCCCTACATGCGACATGCATAGTTAGAAACCTCCATGCATGCAACATGCATGGCTAGAAACGCGACATGCAAAGCCAAAAACCCCCATGCATGCGACATACAAGCTTTTGTGGCTACATGCAATGCTTTATCCTTTCATACACCTTAAAATATGGCATGCAAGCTCACTTTTCTCAAAAGTAAATCATGCAAGCTCACTTTTCTCCAAAGGAAGTTAGTTAACTCAAAAGAAAAGTATGCAAAGTAAGCCTCTCCACAACTTTTATCTACTCGAGTTGCTCTTTTCCTTGTAGTCACTCTTGTTGATCCAAAAGTCATGCACAAATCACTCTCTACCACAATTTTTCATGAGCAACACTCCCCACCCTTTATCTTCTTCTAGGCACCTCCTTGTAGGCTGATTTTAGCTCTATAAATACTAATCTCCAACCCCAATTCAGCACACTAATTGGACTTTGTGCATTTCTCTACCCAATGCACCTATTGCAGAGAATTTTCCCGGCCATATTCTAGTGTTTTCTCTCTCCAAAAACACTAAGAAGCTGCCTGAATTCTGATTTTCAGAATAGAAGTTCTCCATTCAAGCTTACAAAAGAAGAAGACTTTTCCCAAAGATTGAAGCTGTGGAAGAATCATTTTGCTTCCGGTTGCTGCAACTTCTATGCGGGAGAACCCTTGGGAAGTGCTGGGCGCTTTCCTAAGGCTGATTTTTCAACCACTAGGTGGTTGATCTTATTGAAGCTAAGCTACATTTGCAGAAAGCTGGGCTTCCATTCTCTTCGGGATTGCTGGGCAATCTTAGAAAGGGGTGTCGGGCACCATATTGCTAGCTTGTGGGCAAGTAAAGCATTTATGAATTGTTTTCATGCATAGTTATTTTGGAAGAGACGGTGGTGTATGGCTGGGCCAAGCCACCTGTTTCATGTACTTGTGAAACTCTTGCTCCCTCAAGGCAATACAAATCCATAAAAGGGGGGGGGGGGGGGGACCAACCTATCGCCTGGTCCCTAGTGCTATGTCATTTCTTTTCAATATTTCCAAATTGTATAATCAATTGCCATGTACTTTTGACAAGATGTGTGGTTGTGCATGTAGGACATGGCAATGATCAAAGGATGGTAACTTTGTGATTTAAGTGTTCAATTATGTATAACCACATGCCCGTTGGTGACACATAGGGATCTTCTAGAGCTGCGCAAACAAAACACATCAAATTTATGAGATAGTGGAACCATGGCTTCTCCCTTACTCCTACGGGCTTTTAGATCTCCCTTTGTATGATTTTATATTACTTGATAGAATTCTCTTTCTTTTTCTTTTCTTTTTAAGGAAAGCAGAGACTGTTGAAACATGCTGCTCAGGAGTGAGGTGGTGGGTAGAAAGAGCTGGAAAGAGAGGGACACTTTGGCGGCCTATCAAAGGATGGAAGGGGCTGCACTTCTCACAGGATGGGCCGAATGGAGGAAACTAGAGGGAGGGGAGGCAAAATGGGCAAAGCCAAATGGCCTTCAATTTTGTTGGATCTGATGAGTACCTTCAGTACTTTCCGTACCACTCCATACGTACCGTGCCTCGTTCGGATAAGGTCTTCGTACCAAATATGAGGTTCAATGTACAACACTTATTTGGCCCGTTTTTTAATTATTTTATTCCGTTGTCATTGCTCAGTAGTTAATAGATTAGTTTTCATTTCAGTATTACCATTGTCTTTCATGCTATTTTTGTATGGATGCTAGATATTTCTTATTTTATATACATAAATACATACATACATACATAGTAAAAAACGTGAACGTACTTAAAGTACTTTACGTACTCGTACCGTGCACGTACCATACTGCACCATACCTAAAGTACTCAACCACTATGGAACACACAACATCAGCTGAATCGATGTCTTCAAGAAAGGTGTTGACATGGTGCCAGTGGTGGTAATGCTACCCTTGCCCTTCTTGAACTGCTTCTTGGATTCTAAGCACAGTCCTTACCATTATGATCCTCATCTCGAGACTACAGCAATGCTTGAACAACATCTTGGCTTGAACTTCTTCCTTGAGAGGTGGAGAAACGACCATCCCTGCACCCTTGGCTACTCTCCCTTTTAAGCTTTCCTTGACTTTCTGATTCTTCTTTTGCTTGCTTGGGTCACCAGAGTAGGCACCATGCACACTGAGTCAAAGAAATGCTTGGGCCAAATCATCTACAAACTTGCTCAATTCGTTAATGAAAAGGAGCATGATAATCCCTGACCTCGTATGGCAAGGCAGTACACAACCAGGCAGATGGACCAACCCAAGCTGTGTGAATGGAAGCCGGTCCTGGGGCCTAAAGCTGACCGATTGGCCAATCAACCTACGAATAGGACCCCTTGAGTCCACTTCTCTTCATCGAGACTGTAAGCAGTGGACTGCCAAATGCATCAGAATGGGTGCAACTTTTTAGAGAATGTGTCAAGGAGATTTTACCAGAGCATTCATGGCGCCCGCCTTCTTGTGGTGTTGAAATCCAGGCCTCTTTTCACGCGATACATACACCAGCCTAGGAAGCTCATTGCCTTCTACATCATGGCCTCCACTATGCCCCAAGAACACCTGCACATCATTCCTCAACATGCTCATTATCATCAAACCCTTAAAACTGTGTGTGGTAAAGCTCTGTATTTGCCTGAATCATTCCAGGATGATCTCTAGTATTGTTGCCTGGCCATGGTGTGCCGTCTTGCATTGTCCAGCCTTCCTCCGGCACCTTTTGCGCTTTGGCAACCAATGCATTTACCCGCACCTTGAACTCTTCATATTCTCTCTGGCCAAGCATCAATGCCAGAAAACATAGAATCATCACATACATGTGCATTCAGAGGTCCAAAAGGCTCAACTTGCATGATTGAAGTTGTATACACAACACACACGCAGCCGCCTGATTGCGCGATAGCCCAATCACCATGCATACCTTCATTGCCCGCCTTTCCTTCACAAAGGATGGCTGCACTTTGTCCTTCAGATAGTCAATCTTTTGAGAGAAGTACACCTCTGGAGCTCTCGGCTCAATGTTGAATTTCTTACAGAAAGGGACCCACTTCCTAGCAAACTCCGAGGTCTCCGAGAGCGCCTCAAAAGTCAGCATTGCTGCACCATCATCAGAAACGTAGCAGGAAAACTTGTCTACCGGATAGTCGACTGCCAAGATGGATAATATCGTGTTTGCTGTGACAAGAGGGGGTTCCTTCATGGGGTCAACTGTGCTAACAAAGATGTCCACACATGCTAGTTGAGAAGATTCTCCTTCTCTCTCATACCTTCAAAAGAATATAAGAGTATAAGGTTGACAAGCACACCTTGAATGCACCATGACATACTTCAAACAACATAGATCAATCAATCACCTGAGTGACAGCCTGTCCAAGTAAGTCTCCCTGCTGATGGGGAACCATTTGGGGAACTGGTCAAGTATCCATGAGAGGGCAAACCATATCTCGCACAGGATGGATGTGAGCCATAAGCCGTATGCATTCTGTACAGGGTTAAGTATGCGGTAGCGGAAAAAGAACCCGATCACCACCAGCCGCATGATGATTATCATCCTGTATGGATTTATCTTGCTGGAGCCAATGTTAACCTTTCTAGACAAGGGCTGTCTTGCTTGATCATCCCTGAATCATCAAGTATGACATAAAAGAGTTACTTGCTATTTTGTGTAACAACCACAAGATGGGTAGTGCCGCAGCATAAGGGTTTTTTTAGTAGGATGTGTGGCTTTACATTGGTGACTCTTGAGTATCAAAACCGTCATCTTCCACGCAGCCATCTTTTCGGCAGCCACCTCTGTATTGGCCTGCATCCTGAGTCGTCATCATCTGTGACCTTTGCTGCTTGATCTTCCAGCCACGGACACGCTCTTTCCAAGCCACGCTGCCATATCCAAAAGAAGAAAGGTCTCCACTATGCTCTGTGCTCCTAGATGAATGTCCTGGATGCAGCAACATGCAACATCAGAAAGAATGCAGTGCATACTACATTATGTACAGTTTTGGTAGCATGTTTTTGCACTGGTGCAATCAGATGACTTTATGGATGAGAGCGAAAACCTGGTGTGCTAGGTTCCGAGTTGAAGGGAAAGGGATGAATTCTTCTTCCTCTTCTTCCAATAAGGGGAGGGACAAAAAGAGCATGATGCACAGGAGCAATGGGAGATGACCCACTGGAGACCTGATACACAGACATATACGAACAGTTAAGAGCACCTAGGGTGGCATGCTATTATCAAAGAAAGCAAACTGGATGTATACAATGATGCAAGAAGCATTCAGGTAGCATACTGTGATGGAAAAAAGCAAACGGGATGTATACAATGATGCAAGAAGCATACAGGTAGCATATTGTGATGGAAACTTGATTTACTATGATGGGAAAACATGGCTTATTTGTATTCAACCTGTTGTTCCTCATGGGTGGTGATGAGTGTCGGGTATTGTGCTTGTATGCTAGCAAAGGGTTCACTATCTTTGCCTCGCCCGAAGCTCAAGTGGCCCTGTAGCATGGCTTCTGCAATACGTTGCTTGTCACCATTGTCAAGAACTGCACTGAGTTCTTTGTCAATGTTGTCTCCATTGTCTTCTTCCTCATCACCTGCAACACAGGGACTCCCTGTGGATCAAACCAAACCAACACTCAATTAGAGGTAGTAGTAAAAGCTTGATGTACGCATCAAGCAATATAAACAGAATTAAGCTGATAATCAAGGGGTAGTAATTAATCTAGCTTGACATACTCATCGAGGAGCATAAGAAAAGCTTAATTTGCTCTCATCAAAAGGCACTACTGAAGCTTAAGCTGCCTTATCAAGGGGCAATAATGAAGCTTAATCTGCCTTATTAGTGGGCACCAAGGAAACATGATTTAGTCATAAAATCAAGGGGCATATAATCAAGCTTGATTTCCTCATCAAAGGCCATAATTAAGCTTGATTTACACAGCAAAGGGCAGTGATTAACCTCAAATAGACAAAGTTAATGTTAAGATTATATGCAGATTTGAGCGCCATTCACCTTTGGGGTGTTGGTATCTAGTCTTGCATCGGGGGCAAGCATGGTTGCCTTCTTTTCTCTCATAGTCATAGCAAGGTCTGCACACTGGGAAGCTACACTCCTTGCAAGCCACAAAGAGGTCTCCATCAGAGCTCATCCCGACATCATCACCGCAAATTTGGCACATGTGGCTGCCACATTGCATCAAGGGCCTCTGCAAAAACATGGCAAAATGTACAAAAATTGATCAGAAGTATGAACCCAAAAAAAAACAAAGTCATGTGCACATGTCAATAGCAAGAATATGCAAAAAACCACACTCACACGCGCGCGGCGCGCTTGCCAGTGCAGTCATTTGCATTTGTGAACTAGATGCAAATATTTAGAAGAAATTATGCATTGTGAAGCAACTCGAGCATGGAAATTCATGTAGCAAAAAAAAATTTACTGGATTAAAATATTTCATACCTCTGTATTGTTCGTGTGTACGACCACTAGCTCGTCTCTACTGTGCGAACCAGCAACAAGGCCAGCATCAGCCTCCATCGCGCTTGTTTGAGAGCTTGTCCTACAAAGCTTTTCTAGCACTGCCAGTGTGCATGTGGGATTTTATTTATTTATTTTTCTCTCCTCTCAGAAAGCTTCCAGCAGCGTGTGAGCTTCTTAAAGACAATGCGCCTCAGTAAGGTGGTAGATTAGTGGCTAGATTAGTGCCTAGGCTTAGCATTTAGTATGTGTATTAGCAGTGAGCAGCACTGTGAAAAACTTGCACAGAACCAGAGAGCTAACTGCAGATAATAAAATGATTTTTTTTGGGAATTTCGAAAAAAAGGGCCGCACAATGCTCCGACACAAGAGCCGGGTTTGCCTTAAACGCCGCTAATCCTGCCACTAATCCACCACCTCACCAAATCACACTTTTTCATTTTAATTAATTGCTGCACTTTTACCACAGCACCATCATCACAGTCTTTTGCTTTTCACCCAGACTTTTATTCGCTTTTTTTTTTTTTTGCTTTTTCCTTCCTGCCACGCCAGCCCTTTGCAAGTCGCTGTCGAGCCCAAACTCCACGTGGCACGCACCCGTACAGTTTTGTTAACTTCCGTTTCTGCAGTTTTGGACACGTGTCGTTCTGACCGATGGCGATCTTTCGGGTTGTGGCTGTCGCTGTCAAGCACTAAGTCCACGTGGCACGCATTCCTGTACCTTTATGGCTTTGTGAGGGGTTCCAGGCTGGCGCGCACTTTTTTTGAAATTCTAAAAACCTGGTCCACGTCATCATGTATGTACACGTCAGACTCATGATTCCCCATGTACACGTCAGACGAGACTGGGCGCATCAAAATTTACCTCCGTACTTAACGGCGCTTCATGCGCTTAGGGACGTTAGAACCTCCCCCGAATATATATTTATGTATATAATATATATATATATATATTGATAATTGTGTTCACATTTCAATTCTACGCCCACGAGGCCAAGCGTGAACCCAAGCTTGAAAAATTATACCTCATTTCAAATTTGAAAAACCCAAAAATCATCCTTTCTCCCTAGCTTGAAAAATTATACCTCATTTCAAAATTTCAAAATTCCAAAAATCATCCTCTCCCTGGCCCCATCTCCCTCTCGTTTGGCCACGTGAAGAGGGAGTAAGTTGTGTCAATTAAGAGTATTCATATTTAAATTTGAAGTAACGCCGGGTTCACCCGAACCCGGCACCTATTTGGCAGGTAGACATAAGGCTCGCCACTCGTCTCACTAGCCACACTCACCCCCTTCACAAATATTTCTCAACATAAAAAGCACTAAAATGAAGTTAGCCCACCTATTTAAATGGTGGACACACGTTCACATACCCACAAGTTGTTACTCTTTCTCCTCTTTTATAACTAGGCTAGGCTTGATTTTTTACAACTACCATTGCCATCTCTGGACACTACAGCCATTGAAAACTTGCAAAAATATTTTCTCGCCGTCAAAGATTACATAAAACTTGCAACTTTCACCCCTTGTCAAATTTGAAAGACAAGGTGCCCTTGAAAAGGTAACCTTGTGTCCAACGTATAAAGACCAAGACAATATTTTTCGATTTTCTTCCATAATGTGGGTGATGCATCTTGTCAGTTGTCCTGTGAATGTTGTGAAACCTCTAGACCTCGAGCTTAATAGACCATTGCCAACTCAGTCATTAATGTGTCCATCTAAAATGTTGTGAACACAACCTAAATTTCAAGTTCTACGCCACCTATAGTTTAACCTTTGTCAACTACATATGCTCTTAATAGAGCCTTCACGCATGCTCAATCAACTTAGTCACATAACTATAAGATAACTATGCACTAGGTCACCTATGCACACTTGGGGTTTTCATGAAATAGGAAAGAATCTTTAGTAGGTTAAAAAGGGTTTCACAACTCATTATAATCAACTCAGCCATGGGAATCCTATCTAAGAGTGGCTTACACAATTGACTACGACCACGACAAGATCTTTAGTAGGTTAAAAAGGGTTTCACAACTCATTATAATCAACTCAGCCATGGGAATCCTATCTAAGAGTGGCTTACACAATTGACTACGACCACGACAAGATCTCCGTTGTCCATACTTTCCACTTTTTATCGAAAATAGCTTATGACTGATATGAGGCGAGTGCGTATCATTGAATTCCATCATCAACATCACTCTATCAAAGAACATGAATTCTTGCACTCACCAATGTCTTGTGGCAATTAACAACTGATAGATGTTGTTGGAGCTTGAAAGAGGTAGTTTACCATGTCTTGATATGCATGCACTCTCCATGCTCACGCCACTACCATTTGTAACACCTAAGTGTTTTTACACCAACCCAACCATCTCTCTCTCTCTCTCTCTCTCTCTCTCTCTCTCTCTCTCTCTCTCTCTCTCTCTCTCTCTCTCTCTCTCTCTCTCTCTCTCTCTCTCTCTCTCTCTCCACAAGAGAACATTACTTTCAAGAGGACATTATTGCTAATGTTTGATAGTTGTCAAGGTCCAACAAAAATTATTTTCTCCAACATGTTGAATGGTGAGTCGGTTAGGAACATGCCTTAAACCAATGCGTTGGTCCTCTAAATTGCCCCCCTTCCACCTATTAGAAATTAGAATTGTCTTATTTAATTTGTGTCTTAGCTTTGATCTTTGGAAGACATTGTACCACCTAAGGTGAAGACCTCATCATATCCTTAGTTTTACTTTCATAAAGTCCATTCCAAAAATCATTGAAGGCACATGCTTTATTTAAGTTTTCAGCCCATTAACTCATACTTCCTGGTGTTATAAATCATGAAGAAAATTCTATCATCTAACTTCAATCTCAAGCAACTATGTAGATGCCACCTCATGATCATGAGCATTTTGTAAATTCATTATTTCAAGATTGGAGCATGATTAGGTCTTAGTTCTTTGTTATTTGGGTGTACTTTCAATGTTGAGAATGCTAGGTTTTTTGCACCAAATATATAACACTTTTCCAATGAGGAAATTTGCTTAGAAATCATGAGCACCCAAGTACATGCATTTTGCAATATACTGCTTTTCTTTTATTGCATTTTTTATGTAAAGCATTCATGATAAGGTGATTGATTTCTTAAATAAGAATCAATAATTTGCCAAAAAAAAAAACAAGATTATTCTCTTGCAAGTTATAAACTTTGTTTATTAGAGCTATGGTAATTTAAAAAATTTAGAAATTATGCATAGAGTTACATATACAAAAAAGTTTCCGTTATTCAATTTTAATTTATATTTACTAAGGTTAATAACAAGGCTTATTGATATACTAGAATATCTCAAACATCTCACAAAATTGATGTACCTCTTTATATATAGAAAGGGCATTAGAAATAAATAGTAGCAATAACATATTGAAATTTTGTATCTCCTCGTAGTCTTAAAGGAAAGCCATGGTGTATATAAACTTAGATATGCAATGGATAATAATTTTCATTTGTTTTTTTGCATTCTATGTTGTGTTTTGACTTTAAGTGAAAATACCGCAACAATCATTAACCTTTGTAATGAGAGAGAGTGGGACATTTTTTTATCTTTCAAGCTTTTATTTCTTGTATTTTGAAAACAAAATGCATATCATATTTCACGTAAAATTTATAATAATTTGTTTAATTTTTAGATTTATTAAACTCTTTGCAATATACTGCTTGGCCTTTTTGTAATAATTTGTGTTCAATGAAATCTATCCACTAAATAAATATTAATAAAGTTATTTAAAGGCCTTCCATCCTTGCAACTTAAATTAGATTTTAAAATAGCTATGAGTGGTGAGAGTCAAAATTACTTCTAAAGTCATGAAAGACGTTTGAACACTCCCTCTTACAAATGAACCAAATAAAATTGATGTTTTTGTGTATTAGAAATATATTTTATAATGATCATGCTTGATTCTAACAATATACTTTAAAAATTTATCTCAAATGATAAGCGTTTAAATCTTCAGCTAGTGTTCTCCTTAATGATAGTGTGTATATCATATGAGTTGTTTTAACAAACAAGTGGATTTGAAATATATTTAAAATGATCTTGTTTGATTCTAACAAAATACTTTAAATTTTTATCTCAAAAGATAAACATTTAGATCCTCAACCTAGTGTTCTCCTTGATGATAGTGTGTATATCATATGATTTGCTGTAGCAAACATTTGGATCATTTGAATTATTAATTTGCTAATCAAGACATAAAAGTCATTCTTTCATGTAAATTTTAAATCTTCACTCATATGCAATCATTAGAACAAACATATAGATTATTTGAATTATCATTTTGTTAATTAAGACAAAATTCATTCTTTCATGTAAATTTTAAATCTTCACCAACTTGCAAACATTGTGGATAAATTAAGAATATCTTGAATGTGGTAGAAACAGTGGTGTGTCCAAAATGTTATCTGTAGGTCAAGTTAATTTAGGAAATGCTTGCATGCATCCTATCTTTAACAAAACCCTCAATGTTTAGCACCATAAGGAAAACTTGTTAGAATGGTTTTAAAATAAATTTCATTTATCAAAAACCATTATGACTCTTAAGGCTTCAAAACAAGTTTGGCGTGCATATAGAAATCACAACTTGGTAAACTTGGAGTATTAGTGGTATTAAATCTTTGCCTAACCATTCTTTGCATCTACAGCATCAAATACATGTATACAAACACTTAATTACACACAGGGAAATCCACATTGGTTGAACCATAGATATACCACTTTGGGCCGCCCCCCCAAGCATCAGAGTATTAGATGAGTGATGCTCTAAAGTACAAGGTAGCTTGATCCTTAGACTACCTTGTATTTAGACCACCAATGCATGCATCCCATACTAGGCATAGTATTAACCTACGAAGTTAGGTTGGCCATGGACTAGTCTAGATTGTCCCTGGACTAGTCTAGATTGAGCCTTACAAAAAGGTTAATTCAACATGCTAAAATCTACATGGGCACAATATTAACCTACAAAGTTATGTTATCAATGGGCTAGTCTAGATTGAGCCTTACAAAAAGATTATTAAAGTTAGGTTATCAATGGGCTAGTCTAGATTGAGCCTTACAAAAAGATTAATTCAACAGACTAAAATGTGCATACCCCAGTCTCTTATATAGGTAGACTAAAATGTCCCTACACTAGTCACTTCTATAGGTAGACTAAAATGTGCATACCCCAGTCTCTTATATAGGTAGACTAAAATGTCCCTACACTAGTCACTTCTATAGGTAGACTAATATGTGTATGCCACAGTCTCTTATACACTAATATGTGTACACACTAACATTGTACACCCAGGCCTCTTATATAAACACCATGATCTAATAAATATATCTTTATGAATTGTTAAGTAACTCTCTCAATAGCTAGAAGCTAACACCTCCTATATAAACACCATGATCTAATAAATATATCTTTATGAATTGTTAAGTAACTCTCTCAATATCTAGAAGCTAACCCTTGTTACACTGCCATGACCTATAGAGTATTAGACATACTCCATTATAGTAATGCATCATGCTTCCCTCCTTATTTCACCTTTATTGGGATAAAGCTAACAGATTAACCCCTCCGATTATTCATAAATTATCTAAGATCCACACTCTTTAATTCGATACTTTAAGTTGGTGCAAAACTCATACTACAAAGATAGGTATTATCTTTACTCAAGGAAGTATTACCATTTAAATAATGTTTGTTAGTTAACATGCCCATAACCAACATTACCCTTATACCCACCCTTTGCATTGATTAGTCCAATAAATCCACACACATTATAAAGTCAAATAATTTTGATGATTAGCAAACAACTCTTTTGTTCAAGTAGTGTTAATTCCTCCACTAATCATGCAAGTCCTTAAGTCATTTGATTCCTCCACTAATCATGCAAGTCCTCAAGTCATTTAATTCCTCCACAAATCATACAAGCCCTCAAGTTATTTGATTGCTCCACAAATCAAACAAGCCCTCAAGTTATTTGATAGCTTATAGTAATCATTTACTTACTAACAAAATCTTAGGTTTAATATCTAAAGAAAAAACCAAGCAATTTCCAAGCCTCTATGTGGAAACCCTTGACTTATTAACCAGACCTTTAAAATCTCCCAATGAAGTTAGAGTTTTTATTCCCTCACAAGGTAATTGTCTTCCATGTGGACTTTGAATCTTATTTGCGTTTTCAACCATGTCCATTTTCACAATTCTAACCACTTGAGATCTTCCATTTTCTAGTTAGTTCTCAAGTGAGTAACTAAAGTAATACTTTATAGAAATCATTGGCATCCAGGTCCAATACTCACATATGACAATGAACATAGTGGGTGGAACCATCAAGTGACTCTTTATCCTAAAACATTGTGGTTCTAACCACACGCAATGCCCCACATTTGTTATCACAAGTAAACTTGAATGGGCCCACATGTTAGTTGATTCCTCCACAAATCAAACAAGCCCTCAAGTTATTTGATAGCTTATAGTAACAAAACCTTAGGTTTAATATCTAAGGAAAAAACCAAGCAATTTCCAAGCCTCTATGTGGAAACCCTTGACTTATTAACTAGATCTTTAAAATCTCCCAATGAAGTTAGAGTTTGTATTCCCTCATAACGTAATTTTCTTCCATCTGGACTTTGAATCTTATTTGTGTTTTCAACCATGTCCATTTTCCGAATTCTAACCACTTTGGATCTTCCATTTTCTAGTTAGTTCTCAAGTGAGTAACTAAAGTAATACTTTATAGAAATCATTGGCATCTAAGTCCAATATTCACATATGACAATGAACATAGTGGGTGGAACCATCAAGTGACTCTTTATCCTAAAACATTGTGGTTCTAACCACACGCAATGCCCCACATTTGTTATCACACAAGTAAACTTCAATGGGATAGGTGTCATTTCCCAAATCAATTCCTCATGTGAAATCTCATGATACCATCATTGTTTCTAATCTTGTTGTGGTACCCAAGTACTCAAATTTTCCTTATGAGAATAAACATTATTTAGACTAAACGAGTGTCAATCCAATGAATGTGGCAATTGTGTTCATAAATTAATCATCACTAATCCACTTTCCACAATGACTTAGGCATCACTTTTTGCAACCCTTTTACCTTGATCAATTCTTTAGTTAGCCAATGATGACAAACACATTAGATGAATATCCCAAATAAAGGTCTCACCTTGAAGTTTTCTCAATAAGTCAAAATTATTTAATCCGTTACTAGATTATCCCTTGTCAAAAGGGTTTCTATGGATAAAAATGCTTAAGCCATAGCTTTCTTGACCTCAATTTGTTTCATATAAGCGCACTAGACTGTGTTCCTCACTAACTACTCCACTTAACTCTTAAGGAACTTAAATCCATAAAATACTTTTATGAATATTTACACTCTCTTTCTTGTGTGATGATGGTGAGAGCTATGAAGGTCAATATTTATGGATAAATTTTCATCCATATCCATAATAAACTTTAAGAGGGTTTGCCTACATGCTAACTTGAGTGTGTACATGAACAAAGTCATAAGTCATTATTAGAGAAAGTCCAAGTTATTAGGTCACATAATTCCTTAAGTCTACCTCAAGCTTAGACAATGGTTCTCAATCCCATGAAGATCACGATTAATAGTTTAGCCAACTATATGCCTTCTTATTATGACCAACATTCTTAAAGGAAAATTTTAGAAAATTTGGTTGTAACCTATTTTAAAATTTGGTTGTAACCTATTTTAAAATGTCCTTAAGACCTTGTAACAATCAATGCTACCATCTTCTTTGCGTTTTAACTTGTAAACCCACTTAGTACCAATGGCCTTCTTCCCATGAGGTAGATCTGTCAAATACCAGGTGTCATTCTTGAGTATAGAGTTATACTCATCTTGCATAGCATGCATCCAATGATCATCATCCTGTGCTTCCTCAAAGGGAACAGGTTCCTCCTCATTATATAAAGTAGAAATGAGAACATGATCCACATGAGAATAATCTACATGATGAGAACCTACACGAGTTCTGTTAGGTAAAGGAGCTGCCAACTTGCTATCCCTCAATGTCTACACAAGACATTTTGGCATACGCCTAGATTCTTCTGTGGCTGCTCTCTCCTCATCCACTACATCCTCAATAATTGCCTCATCAAAAGCCTGATTTTGCACCTGCAAAGGCTGAATTTTAGCATATACTCCCCCCCTCGATCTAAACGAAGGTGCCAACTTTACATTTACATGCATTTTTATCCATGGATATGAAGTGCTTAAAGCATATAAAAACCTTTGACTTCTACTTTAATGGATACACCTAGCTATATCTAGAGTAATCATCAATAAAAGTGACGAAGTAGAGATATCCCCCAATAGATGGTGTCCTCATAGGACCACATACATCACTATGTATAAGCTATAATTTCTTAAGAGCTCTCACAGATCCATCCTTTGGAAATGATGCCTGATGCATTTTACCAAGAATACACCCCTCACATACATGTCTAGTAGTAAGGGTCTCAAGAGTTGGCAACTCAGACACCATATCATGCCTTTAAAGGTGTAGCAAACTGCCATAATTCAGATGGCCAAATCGTGCATGCCATAATTCTATATCACTCATAGCACTAGTCATAGAGACTGAGCAAGCATCATGCTGCAACTTCTTAAATACATGCATCTTATATAGGCCATGAAACAAGGTACCTGAGGAAATGATAGAGTAACCATCATTTCTATCCTGAACTGTACATCTATCATCCCACAAATTTCACCGTCAAGCCTGACAAGGCTAAGGCTGAAACTGACAGCAAGTTCTTCTTAATACTTGGCACATATAAAACTTTTGAAAGAGTAAATGCGTCCCCATTTGTAGCAGTGAGCACACAACTTTACCAACTCCTTTGACAGGATATGAGGAACCATTTGCACATGTGACGGTTCCTGCACTTGGGACAGATTTCAGAGATGAGAACAAACCTTTTTGTGAAGTAATGTGCTATCAAAGTACTAAGCATCCGATTTCACCATTAACATGCATACATCATGAACAGAAGGGTCATAATTGCAATGTAGAGTCCATGCCCAATCATCTTGAGCAAAACTTGCAGATTCCTTCTTCTCTGCACTCGCCATGCCCGATTCTTTCTTTTTCTCCTTCTCTAGCCTTTTCTTGCACTCATGTATGTAGTGCCGCCCTAGTTTCCTGCAATTAGTGACACTTCTTCTTTTTAGGCTTATCACCTTCTTTCTCTGCATCCTTACCTGAGGATTTTGATTTTGGCTTATAGCCACCATGCGAGAAGAAGCTTTAACTTTGCCTTTCTGATTGGCAACAAAAGCTTGGTCACCAACTCGCATATTAGATCTGTTTTGCCTAGACTGCTCTTCTTGCAAGAGTACTGAAACCAGCTTATCAAATGTAAGGGCATTTGGATTTCCCTTCATCACATATTAGATCTGTTTTGCCTAGACTGCTCTTCTTGCAAGAGTACTGAAACCAGCTTATCAAATGTAAGGGCATTTGGATTTCCCTTCATCACATGAGTCTAAGGGTAGAGGCAAAACTTTGATAAGAATCCGGTAGTGGGCACCAATGTACTATCAAGATATATCTCATCTACACTAGCAAGCTGCTCCTTAAAATCTTTGATCTTGGTCAAGAAGCTATCTATTGAGTCCTCCTCATTCATGTGCTCAGACTCCAACTGTTTGCGTAGATATGTAACACGTGCTTCATTACGCACCTGGTATAATGCAGCAAGTGCATCCCATGCATGTTTTGAAGTCTTACATGACCAAATATAAGGAATAATGCCTCGCTTCAAAGAAAGTGCAAGCAATGCATGTGCATGTGCATCTCTTCCATCCCAACTCATTTGAGCAGCAGTGGAAGGTACTGGTGGTGCATGTGGAGGAGCCACATCTGTATCAAATTCTACTTCCTGTAGCACCTGGTTACACTGGTAGTTGTGAAACAAGATGAGTTTCACTACCACTAACCACATTCCAAAGGCCTTTAGCAACCAGTACATGCCTCATCATATAGGACCACAATGGGTAGTTAGTCCCATCAAGTTTGTCCTCAGCAGACAACATGTTGAATACATCACCACTACTACGAGCCATGACTTTCTACCAAATGTAAAATCTTTCAACACATTGCAATCTTGGATGGTTGCCAACTGACTGAATCACCTGCAAATGCCCAGCAAAAGGACATTGATTATGAAGAGACCGTTGCACCCACATCTCGTATGACTACCATTAGGTGTCTCATTGCTTTGGCAACACATCATGGGTGGAATGTATATTAGTTGGACATTAAGACTACATTCTTGAATGGTGATTTACATGAGGAGGTGTATGTATCGCAGTCTCTTGGTTTTGATGTGAAAGGGGAAGAGTCTAAAGTATACAGGTTGAAAAAGGCTTTTTATGGCCTTAAGCAAGCTCCTAGAGCATGGTATGAGAAGATTCATGCATACTTGGTTGCAAATGATTTTTGCAACAGACCAACAGAGAGTACCCTCTATGTGAAGAGGACTAAGGACACATTTTTGGTCATCGTTCTATACATTGATGACATGTTGCTCACGAGACCCAATATAGATCAGATTTCAGCCTTTAAGGCTAATTTACAGTCATCGTTTGAGATGTTAGATTTGGGACCGTTGCATTATTATTTGGGGATTCAGTTTATGCAGTGTAATGATGGCATTGTTATGCTGCAGTCTAAATATATACAGAAGCTATTGAAGATGTTTAATCTTAAATACTGTAAACCTGTGGCTACACCTATGGAGACAGGTACTCGACTTAGTCTTCAAGATGTAGGAGACTCTTTTGATGCTAGTTTGTATCAGCAGGCTGTTGGATCCCTTCTTTATGTATGCAACACGAGGCCAGATATACGGTATGCAGTCTCATAGTTGAGTAGATTTATGCATAGCCCCAAGTACGAAGCATTGGTAAGCTGTCAAGCGGGTTCATACCTATTTGCAGGGCACTCAGTATTTTGGATTGTTTTATCCAAAGGGGGGTGAGTCACAACAACTGCATGCTTTTAGTGATTCAGATTGGGCTGGATGTTATGACACATGAGTGTCCACTAGTGGGTTTTGCTTTTGCCTTGGTGATTCATGTATATCATGGCTCAGCAAGAAGTAGCCTACAATGGCCACTTCCAACTATGAAGCTGAGTACAAGGCAGATTTTACAGCTATAGTTGAGTGTGTGTGGCTCAGACGTCTTATGGGGCTGATTTGGGTGTTGGACAGTTGTCTAGCACTACCATTTTCACTGACAGCCAGAGCACATTAGCAATTGAGGTGCATTACCACTATGTAAGGGAAAGACTCTCTATAGCAAAGATCAGCTTGATCTATGTGTCTACACATGACAACATGGCAAATTTATTCATGAAGGCTCTTCCTCGTGAAAAGTTTGAAGCTTTTCGTAAAGCTTTGGGCTTACTGCCTTTTCAAGATTGATCGGCCATACCTTGTACATGTTCACATCATCACTCTAGGGGGGATTTGTAGCATTATATGGTAGTGATGTGTGTGAACACACTTCGGAACACTGGCGCATTTTTTTCCTCACTAGGAGGTTTTTTCCCCCGTGCGTATATACACCCTCTTATTTACTCATTTTGGGGTGTGCACTTATCTTTTGTATCTGGCACACATTTGTTCATTCTATTCTAGTGAGTTTGTGTGCTCTCAAGCTTCTGTATATTGTGTGTGTGCATTGTTGAAACACTAACCCTAATTCCAACAATAACAAGGGATCATCTAGGGTGGCTTTTGTAAACTTAGTGCAATCTTGGCAACCTTGGGGGATTAGAGATTCCTTAGTCCAACATAAATATGATCCTCCAACATCTTGCAGTTCCAACGATGATAAATAGCTTATTTGGACTACTGGGTCCTATTTTGGAGACATTTTATAAAGCCTTTGGCTTGATGTTCAAGCTTGGGGAATTAGAGATTCCTTAGTCTAGTATAGAGATGATCCTTGGTCCAGTTTGGCTTAATGTTCAACCTTGAGGGATTAGGGTCCTTAGTCTTGTATAGATAATATCCTATAACATCTTGCAATTGACAGTAACCTTAATCATCCCAACTATAATAAATAGCTTATTTGGACTACTTGGTCCTATTTTGGAGACATTTTGCAAAGCCTTTGTTCAACCCTAGAAAAACTAGTATTTCACTATGGTAATCTTTATACTCAATGGTTACTTCAACAAGGGTTCAAATTCTCAAGGAAGTTAAGATTTTCGGGCTATTGTGGGCATTGAAGTCACAATCTAGAACAAGGGCATTGATCCATTGAGAAGTTACAAGAATAATCTTCTAAGATGGTAAGGTATGTATGCTAACTATCCAAGCAAAAATATGGTGCTAAACCACTTTATAATCCCTTTCATTATTTACAATATGGAAAGGGATGTAGGCATGCAGGAGAAATATGGTGCTAAACCACTTTATAATCCCTTTCATCATTTACAATTTCTATTGTCATGACCCCTAAATGTGGTACCAATTTGGCCTTTTAGTAGTGGTCCAACATTGGCAATTCAAATTTCTAATTATTAAGTTATGGCATTTACGCCTCTTGGTTATAATCATTGTAATATTTTGAGGAACCATTGTAGATTGGCATGAGCATTAATAGCGGATTTGCATTTTGTAAATTTAGTAGTGGTTCAACATTGGCAATTCAAATTTCTAATGATGATAAAGTTATGGCATTTATGTCTCTTGGTTATAAACATAGTAATATTTTGAGGAACCATTGTAAATTGGCATGGCATTAATAGTGGGTCTACACTTTGTAAAGCCTTAAGGAACCATTGTAAATTTAGCAGTGGTTCAACATTGGCAATTCAAATTTCTAATGATTAAGTTATGGCATTTATGCCTTTTGGTTATAGACATTGTAATTCTTTGAGTAACCATTATAAATTGGCATGGCATTAATAGCGGGTTAGCACTTATAAAGCCATGTGCAACACATGTGTGAGTGTGTGTGTCATTTTTTTGAAAGGATGAGGAATCTTATTTTCATTTTAATGAGTGAACCTCTTGTTTGTTAGAATTAGGGTTGCAGGAAAGCACACAAAGCTTGGAGAAGAAGAAGCAAGAATGCACACAACATACAATGTATTAGATTGTGTCAATGTACAAAAGATAAGTTAGCCCTAGAAGGATGGGCGTATATACAAGCCGGGGGAAAAAACCTCCTAAAGAGGGAAAAAGTGCCCCGGTGGTCCTAAGTGTGTTCACACACATCACTGCCTATATATATATATATATATGGCAACAAATCCCCCCTGGGAGTGATGGTGTGAACGAGAGCTGGCACTCATGTATAGTGGAGTGCCATGCCCGAAGTAGATCAGTCCACAAAGGGAAGCAAGCCCAAAGCTTTGCGGAAAGCTTCGAACTTCTCACGAGGAAGCGCCTTTGTGAAAAGATCGACGAGGTTGTCCTGTGTTGGCACATAGGCCAAGCTGATCTCTCCTGCTGAGAGTCTCTCCCTGACAGAGTGATAATGCACCTCAATGTGCTTTGTGCGAGTATGAAAAACTAGGTTTCTCGCAACTACCAATGCGCTCTGACTGTTAGTGAAGATAGAGGTGGCAGACTCCTGTCCAACACCCAAGTCAGCCCCATAAGCCGTCTGAGCCACACACACTCAACTGTAGCTGTGAAAGCTGCCCTGTACTCAGCTTCACAACTAGAAGTGGCCACAGTAGGTTGCTTCTTGCTCAACTAAGATATGCATGAGCTACCGAGAACAAAAACCACTTGTGGACACTCTTGTGTCATAGCAACCAGCCCAATCTGAGTTCGAAAAAGCATGTAAATCTGGCGGCAACGATCCCCCCTTGGGATAAAACAACCCAAGATGTATGGTGCCACTCAAGTAGCGAAAGATGCGTTTAACTGCCTTCCAATGCTGAGACCCTGGGCTATGCATAAACCTGCTCACCTGTGAGACTGCAAACTGAATGTCCGGCCTCGTAATGCATACATAAATGAGGCAACCAACAGCTGTCTGATAGAGTGTGGCATTTAAGTGATCTCCAGCATCATGAAGACTCAACTTCAAACCTGTCTCCATTGGAGTAGCAATAGGCTTGTAGTCTTCAAGGCCAAATCTCCACAACAATGTCTTAAGATACTTTGTCTAACACAAAGCAATACCTCCATCACACTGCTTAAATTGTATCCCCAAATAATGATGCAAATGCCCCAAATCTGACATCTCAAAAGAGGCATTCAAATCAGCCTTAAAATCTTTCATTTGGTCCTGTGAGCAGCATGTCATCGACATAGAGAGCAATGATTAGATGTACATCATCCACACATTTAACATATAAAGTGCTTTCTGTTGGACTATTCTGAAAACCATGTGCAGTCAAATATGCATGTATCTTTTCATACCAAGCTCGTGGAGCTTGCTTTAAACCATATAAAGCCTTTTTCAACCTGCACACTTTGTTTTCCTGCCCTCTTTGAACAAAACCACGAGGCTGCGATACATACACCTCCTCATGCAAATCTCCATTCAAGAACGCAGTCTTTATGTCCAATTGATGTACATTCCAACCATTATGAGCTGCCAATGTACAAATGATACGAATGGTAGTCATACGACAAGTAGGAGCAAAGGTCTCATCAAAATCAATGCCCTTTTCTTGAGCATAACCCTTTGCAACAAGTCTAGCCTTATAGCGATCAACACTGCCATTTGGCTTTCGTTTCAACTTAAAAACCCACTTACATCCAATGGCCTTTTTACCAATAGGAAAATCACACAAAGACCATGTACCATTCTTGATTATAGCATCATATTCACTTTGCATTGCAGCCAACCAATTTTTTGATTTTTGTGCCTCATCAAATGAAAGAGGTTCTTCCTCTTCACACATACTAGACACAGCCAAAGCATAACAATCTGATGCATAAGAGGTATGCTGAAAACCTGAACGAGTACGACTAGATATAGGTGCATCAATTTTACTATCACGCAAGGTTTGCACCAGCCATTTAGGCATACCTCTCGCTTGCTCATTTTCAGCCCTATCCTCAGAAATTACATCCTATAAATCTGCATCAGAAATAGGCTGATCTATGATATCGTTTGAAATCTGCATAGGCTGAATATTTGCCTCATTAGGACTTACATTTGAATTCCCACCTATAAACAGAGACAACAATGTATCAAATACATCCCGTGAGCTCACACCTGTCTCTTTGGTATATGATAACAAAGGCTGCACAGCATCTTCCACAAAAACAACATCTCGACTAATCAAGATACGCTTTGACTGCGGATAATACAATCTGTAACCTTTGCTCTCAGCACTGTAACCAACAAAATTGTATTTGACAGCCTTATCATCCAATTTTCTGCGTTGTTGCATAGGCACTAAAGCATAGGCCAAGCAACCAAAGACACGTAAGTGACCAATAGAAGGCTTCCTGCCATGCCAAGCTTTGTATGGAGTAATAGACTGCAAGGCCTTAGTGGGACACCTGTTGAGTACATATGCAGTACACATGACAGCCTCAAGCCAAAACGCATGTGGCAAAGCTTGGCTCTTGACCATACATCGTGCCATCTCCATAAGTGACATGTTTTTCCTCTCAGCAACACCATTTTGCTGAGGGGTATACGACACTGTACATTGGTGTTTTATCCCACGACTAGCCAGAAATGCATCAAACTCTTTAGACATGTACTCCCTCCCTCGATCAGAACGAAGGGTACCCACAGTACAATTGGATACATTTTCAACCATAAGAAAAAATTGTTTGAAGCACAAAAACACTTCGGACTTTGCCTTCAGTGGATATACCCATACATGCCTTGAGTAATTATCAATGAAAGTCACGAAGTACAAGTGTTTACCAAATGACGGAGTTTGCATAGGCCCACATACATCACTATGTACAAGTTGCAATTTGCGAGTGGCCCGCACAGAACCATTCTTTGGAAACGCAGAACGCTGCATTTTGCCCAAAATACAGCCTTCACAAACATGTTTCAATGGTGCCTCAAGAGGGGACAATGAAGCAACCATATCAAATTTCTGCAAACGCAGCAAACTAGCAAAGTTTAGATGACCAAAACGAGCATGCCATAGTTTTGCATCTAAAACTGCCTTTTCATCAGAAACTGCATTTGCTGAATCTTCCACACACTTGTCATAAGAATTGAGCCTATACAGCCCACGAAACAAGGTGCCAGATGCAATAATCGTATCACCAGAAGTCAAATCATGAACAGTACATCTGTCATCCACAAATTTGACTACAAACCCAAGTTTAGCAAGCGCAGAGACAGACAATAGATTCTTCTTTATCCCTGGCACATACAAAGCATCTAAAAGTGTGAAAGCGCTGCCATTTACAGCAGTATGCATAATTTTACCAACGCCCTTCACTGGGTAAGAAGCATTATTGGCACATGTGACAGTATTCCCATTAGAGACAGCCTCAAGACAAGTGAACATATCACGATGCGAGGTAATGTGCTTTGTAGCACCACTGTCAAAATACCATACATTAGAGAACAGAAACTGCCAAACATGAATCATGTACAGATGGGTCATACTGATAATACACGCTAAACGCCCATTCTATATCCTGCACAACATTTACAGAATTTGCATTTATAGAAGTATCCGCTATTGTGGCTGCATTTGACTCTTTCTTCTTTGCCTCTTTAGTCTTTAGCTTAGGGCAATTCTTAATGACATGATCATTTGCCTTACAATAGTTGCACCTGGTCTTTTTCTTGCCTTTATCAAGAGCCTTCTCAGACTTATTGTTGCTACCTGTGGAAGGAGAAGAAGTTGCAGACCTACTAATAGGAGAAGAAACAGTGGAAGGGGCTACCTTACCACTTCTTCTCTGCTGCTGGGCAGCAATAAATGCTTGATCAACTGCACGCTGCCTGGCCCTGTTTTGCCTGGACTGTGCTTCTTGCAAGAGCTTGTTGACTAAAGTATCATACTTGACAGCATCAGGTCTGTCCTCATTAAGAAGTCTCCACGTGGAAGCAAAAGTCTGATATGTCTCAGGTAAAGCATCAAGAACAGTCTGCACAAGAGAATGATCAGGAATAATCTCACCTGCAGAAATCAATTATTCTTTGAGATCTTTAATCTCAACAAGAAAAACATTCATGTCATCATCTTCTTGCATAATCTTCAATTCTAGCTCTTTACGCAGGTAAGCGATTTTTGCCTCGTTATTTATTACGACCTGCATACAAAACCAGCTAGAATATCCCAAGCCTGTTTTGCTGTTTTAGCTGAACGAATATGTGGGGTGATGTTACGTTTGACAGAAAGTGCAATCAAGGCATGAGCCTGCGCATCTTTACCATCCCAAACGAGCTTGTTCAGCAGTGGGTAAAACAGCAGCAACAGTAGAGCTGCTAGAACCTGCAACATCCTCAAAACAGATCCTACATCCACAGAACCTGGACGTACATCCATACCCTACACAATGTTCCACACTCCTTTTGCAACCAAAACATGCTGCATCATGTATGCCCAAAGTGGATAGTTGCTGTCTCCATCCAATTTGTCATCAGCAGATAAAATGCGAAATACATCATTGTTGTTATCAGCCATGGCCACTAACTAAAACTGATGCAAAAGCTACCTGTAATGAAGCAAAGACTGAACAAAAAACAACTCGTGCTATGTAGCACGGTCCACAATAGAGTACGTATGCCTGTTTTGCAGAAAACTGCACTGTCGAAATTTTTGCAGAAAATGACGAAAACACCTGTGCAGAACTTGAAATGCAAAAAACGAAGCCCGAAACGACCTCAGATGCGATTTCAAAGAACGCAGAGTCCTACGGGCAAGTATGAAGAGTATAAGGACCTGGAAGCGCTCGTGAAAGCTCACCTCAATCGGAGAACGTGAGTCGGAGGGTACTGACGGCGTAGCCCTGGGAGCCGATGCCTGCTCTGATACTAATTGTTGGAATTAGGGTTGCAAGAAAGCACACAAAGCTTGGAGAAGAAGAAGCAAGAATGCACACAACACACAATGTATTAGATTGTGTCAATGTACAAAAGATAAGTTAGCCCTAGAAGGATGGGCGTATATACAAGCCGGGGGAAAAAACCTCCTAAAGAGGGAAAAAGTGCCGGTGGTCCTAAGTGTGTTCACACACATCACTGCCTATATATATATATATGGCAACATTGTTCCTAAGGTTTCAAAAACCATGTAATGATAAAGTTTAAAAAATAAAAATAAAAAGAAGACTTGAGGAGTTATGTGATTTGGGTGGTTGGGGGAGTTGCAACCTCCTTCTTCCTTTTTCTACCCTTTTCTCCGATTCATTCTCTCTCTTGGTTTTGGCACAACTCTCTCTCTTGTCTCTTTTGGTGCTTTCTTATCTATCAATCATGGAAGAAGGGAGTGAGAGTGAGGATGGTGATGACGATAACATTTTTTGTGCATCATAGATCCTTTGAGGATGGGCTATTTTCTTAGGTTGTGAGGGAGTAAGTTGTAGGTTTCATGGTAAGGGGCTACGCCCTAAGCATATATTTTGCTACCTGGTACCCTAGCTATGTATAAATTCTGAACATTTTGAGAGGGTGATTATTTTGGTTCATCAAGGCTAGCCATGGGATCTGCAAGGGAATGGGCAAAAGATTCAAGGGTTCACTTACAAGTTTTACGAGGGAAGATCAATAATTGATGTGCTATAAAAAATCCAAATGCAAAGAGGGAGGCGAAGGCTTGCAGGGTGAGAGAAAGCAAGTTGAGAGCATGTTATGAGAGTTCTTGAGTAGTGTGTAGGATGGAGAAGGGTCTTGCTTGTGTAGGTCGTCAAAAGGGGAAATCAGCTGGATCAACAACAACAAGCAATCTCATATGTTGGGTCCAATGAAAACCCATGGGGAGCCATGATGTGTAAATGTTTACTAAAAATGAAGGTACCTAAGCTCTGACATGGCAGATGTATTAGATAATCATGAATGGTCTTTCCCTCTATCGTGGTTGAAATAATCGATATTAATATTTTTTGGTTCATATATGTCATTTTGTTTGATCTACTCTCCAAACCTTTCAAGCCCCTTCTCCCATTCCTCTCTCCTTTTCTTCACTTCTTAGAGAATCTTTCTCATGTTTTATATTAAATCCATATATATCCATATATATATATATATATATATATATATATATATATATAACTGATATTTTTAGTGACCATCTACTCTATAGAGGTGCCCTTATAAATCACTTTTTAGGCAACCAACATATGCTATAAGAGCGGGAATTTTTGTTGCGTATGAAAAATAACACAGAGTAGAGAATAGAGTGTTACTGGCAAAAGTATGATAGTCGATGTTGTTGAAGACACTTTAGATGCTATTGACACCAAATCTTTACTGCTACACAGTCCAAATACCCAAAATGGAGTAGAACCAATCTAAAATGATGCCTCTCCAAAACGTCTGTAGAAACCTTGCGGTGCCCACCAAAATGCACCCGAAACACGCCGCATACGCTGAAAATTCTGTATACATTGTATACAATACACTACAGTATACACCTTCTTCTCTTAAGAGGGTATCTCAATAGGAGACAAAAAAATAGGGTCATAAGGAGGGAGGCGGACTACTAGATCAAGTGTCAAGGAAGCTAGCTCTGATACCAATTGTTGGTTTTAGGGTTAGGGTTTCAACAATGCACACACACAAGATAGAGAAGCTTGAGAGTACACAAACTCACTAGAATAGAATGAACAATGTATGCCAGATACAAAAGATAAGTACACACCCCAAAATGAGTAGATAAGAGGGGGTATATATGCACATGGGAAAAAACCTCCTAGTGAGGGAAAAAATGCCCTTGTGGTCCTAAGTGTGTTCACACACATCACTACCATATAATGCTATAGTTATAGCATATAAAATTGCTAATAGTGAGGATCCCATTTTATTGAGTGATGTGATCAAAGAAGAACATTTTCCATTAACCTCCACCTCGAATAAGGAATTAACAAAAAAACCCATATTCCTCATAGATGATGAGTCGTTGAAGTCCCATTCTATCCAATAATATCAAAAATCAATCTTGAAAAATTACATGTCTCTAGCAAAGCTATCACACCGGCGGGCTGGTCAAACCCAACACTCGAGTGGTTTAGGTGTGTAGGCTCTTAAGTTTCCATTCATCTAGTTGGTTAAGTCTCTCCAAAGTTTGGAATTTCCTTGGAAAAGAGAACTCATTGAAACTCTGACTTCTAAGGACAAGAAGGATGTTCCCTTGATTGTTGCCCTCATCTTGGCTTGGAGCCTTATTATTAATGGGGGCTATATGAATGAGTCCTCCTTACATACTCAACAAGTTAAGGCTCATTAAAGTGGTAACAAATGCGTCTGGGAGCGATTGTCACTTTGTTGGGACAATCCTTATAAGCATGGTTGACTATGTTAAACACAATGAAGCTCAAATCTCCACTTAAATTGAGACTCAAATGCTCTCCTTACATACTCAACAAGTTAAGTCTCATTAAAGTGGTAACAAATGCGTTTGGGAGCGATTGTCACTTTGTTGGGACAATCCTTATAAGCATGGTTGACTATGTTAAACACAATGAAGCTCAAATCTCCACTTAAATTGAGACTCAATGCCCTTATATATAACTCCAAAAAGTATCTATTGCTTTTGCTTTTATTTTCCTAATAAACGTATACTAAAAATATCTTCTAAGAGTGTGTCTTTATACATAACACAAAAAACTCCATATCTTTTGTTATAGGCACCCGTTTTATCTTCTTTCTCGATGTGTTGGATTCATGCTCGCATCCTCTACACATCCACAACTTGAGGTTGTATACCTCAGCACTCCCCCTCAAGATCAAGTTTATGTCTTCAACTCCTAATAGTCTTTGAAACTTTTTAAACTTCTCTCTTACCATGCTATGGTGAAAATATATGTAATATGATCTTTAGTCTTCAAAAACCTTAGATCCACTTGTCCTCAAGTAGAGTTCTTTCTCTCACAAAGTGATAATGTACCTCAATGTGTTCCATGAAAGCATGAAACATAGGATTCTTAGCCAATTGAATGGAACTATGTTATCATTGTATATAGGCATTGGCTCTTTCAAGCTTATTTCCAAATTTGCAAATAATTATTACATCCATTCAACTTCACATGATGCTACTTGTGCTTCTTATACTATGCTTATGTAGTTCTTAAGGCTACTGTGGGTTGTTTCTTTGATGTCCACGAAACATAGCCATTCCTAATTGATCAACATATGAATGTGATGCTTCTCCTTGATGGATCACCTTCCCAGTTTGTATTACAATATGTATGAGGTTAAAACTCAGCTTCACACCAATAATGAAGTCCATGATTCACCATGCCTTTGATGTATCTCAAAATTATTCTCATTGCATCCATGTGAGGCTTTCATGTACTTTGCATAAACTAACTTGCCACTCCAATTGCATGAGCAATATCTGGCCTTTGTAATTGTGAGATAAATTACTTTCCCCACAAGTTGTTTATACATGGTCTCATCTTCAAATATTGATCCTTTGTCTGCTTCAAGCTTAACATTCACCTCCAAAGGTATGGCTATAAGTTTTTTAATTTATCAAACCATATTATTCCAACATGTCCAAGGTATATTTTCTTTTCAAAAGCACATATTCTTTCTCACCTTTGACAATTTCCACTCCAAGGAAGTATATTAACTCTTCCAAGTCAAGCTCAACAATAAGTCTTCATCATAACATCCTCAAGCACGGTATTAGCAAACGGATAATTACTTTATAAGTCTCAACAATAATGCAATTTTGTACAACTAGGCTCAGATAAGATTACAGCTATCATTGGGAGCTTGTTGCTTGTTATCCATGTCAAGCCAAGCTCCAAAGCACAACTTTTGTTTTGTTGCTCCTCTCCTCCGCTTGCTCTAATGACATGTCACTCACCATAGTGCTTCACAACGCGAGATGATTCACTCTCTCCCCCATCATTGGGAACTTGTTTCTTGTTATCCGTGTTAAGCCAAGCTTCACAGCATAACTTTTGTTTTGTCGCTCCTCTTCTCCGCTTACTCTAATGACATGTCACTCACAACTGTGCTTTGCAACATGAGACGATTCACTCTCTCCCCCTCTCACTCCATACTCTCATGCACTTCAGGCAAGAAATCAAGAGGCATAATACATAATGTGAGCCATTTGAGCTTCACAACCTTTGGCTTTTGTGTGTCTCCTTTGTAGTATTTATGTGCTATCAGAGTGGCCTTAGCCATGGCTTCCTTTTTGTGGTTCCATTTCCCATTTCGATTGTCCAATGATGCAAGTTGTTCTAAATCTAAGTTATGGATCTCCTCATTCTCCCCTTGGGTATCCACATCTATTTGTTCCCTTTAAAATACCCATGTTTCTTCACGAGGTTCATTGGAACCCATTGTTTTCTAGTATGTTGGCTCGAATGATAATGCTTCTATGTTAGGATATTGAGCTCAAATAGTACTGGTGGACATTGATTACGTGCCTGGGTGATAGCTTCTATACTTATGCCACTAGCATGGTTGGCGAGATCATGGTTGATATGTTTACCCTAGTGGGTAATAGCCTATTACCCTAGTGGGTAATAGGCTATGTGAAGGGCCAATTTAGATAACTAGAGTTATGGCATAGTTATAGTGCCAGCTCATATAATTGAGTTCACGCTATGGATGGACCATTATATGTTATAGTAGGAGAGTACTTTCCCTTATAGTATGTACTCTTATCTCTTTAGTTTATGCTTGTAAAGAAGAGAAGAATATAGAAAAAAAATCCATCCATCTCTCTCTTATGTCTAACTCTCGCTTGTGTGTGTGTGTTTGCTTGCAAGAAACTCAAGCTCTCCCTCTTTCCCACATTCTCTTTATGGTATTAGAGCTCCAATTTGTGTGAGAGCTAAGGAGGCAAGCAAGAGACAAGAATAAGGCAACCAAGAAAGCGGTTTGGGCACATTTTGGGCCCCGTTTTTGGCTTTGCAAGTTTTCTACATGGCACTCTATGAAGTGTTGATTTTTACTGTGTATGCCCAATTTTCGGTTTGGTGCAAAGTTGCAACACAAATTTGGTTACAAGATAGTTTATGCAAAGAATCTAAGTATTGCATGTGTTGGCACATGTGTGTATGTGACTTGTTCATATATAGTGGCATTATAATCAGTTTACATTCCTGTTTGTTGAAGGTTATAAATTAGCTCTCTGCAAGTGTAAAATGTTTTTTTACAAGCACTGTTTGGGAAGTTTCTACGAATAAAGATGTCCTGCTCATAGTCTATCCACAGATTATGAGTGAGAAGCTAGACAAGAATAACTTCTAGGCATAGAAGATCATGATGACCAATTTTCTTATGGAAAAAGGATATTGGGAGTGTGATGAAGAGGAGCCAGAGATTGTAAAAAAAAATTCAACCCCTCAGCAATAAGTTTAGGCATATAAAGCATGGCATGAAAGATCCAAAAAGGTACTATATCAGTTGTATTGGAGAGATGGTTGATCAAGGTCTACAAGTTAGGCTTGATCCTCAAGGATGTTTTATGGAAGAATTCAAAAGTCAATATCGCTTAGTTGCAAAGGGTAGCAGATATGGTAGGATGTTTACTTTGGATATGAATATGCCTAAGGTAAAGGTAACCATGTTTGTGTATTGAACATGTTTTATTGCAAATATTAACATATGGCACAAGCACATATGGAGCATGTTTTATTGCAAATATTGACATATGGCACAAGCACATATGGAGCATGTTTTATTGCAAATATTGACATATGGAACAAGTGCATTGGTCATGTGAATACACATGCCCAAAATATTATTGCAACTTTGCCAAAGTTTTAGGTTGATTCTATGCAGCATAAAGTATATGAAACATGCCAGCTTGCTAAGCAGGCCAAACATGCTTTCCCACATAAAAAGCATGTTAGTGTAAGGACATTTGATGTTATACACTCGGATGTATGGGGACCGACCAAGACTGTAAAAATGCAAGTTTATAGGTATTATGTTATATTCATTGTTGATAATAACATGATAAAAGTGTGGGTTTATTTTATAAAGGAAAAAAGTGAGGTGTTTTCTCACTTTCAGAGATTTAAAGCCTTGGTCAAGAAGGAAAAAGTTATGTAGATCAAATTCCTAAGATCAGATGGTGGAGGAGAGTATTTTTCTAATGAGTTCAGTTTATTTCTTAAAAAAGCAAGGAATCAAGACACTTTACATGTAGGTACACTCCACGATAGAATAGTGTTGCAGAAAGGAAAAATAGGCACATTGTAGAAGTGGCATGTGCCTTGATGTCTAAAAAGAATATGCCATATTATTTTTGGGCAAATGTAATGCAATCAGAGTTGGGTCAGTTGTTGCCAGTAACTTCTTGTGCCCCTCCTCAAACTCTCACTTTACTTTTATCCACACCCTCTCTTTACTTCAGTATGATATAAATCTATCTGAAGACATAGGAGACCAGGTGAACTAACCAACAAAATATTGAAAGAGATGCTCACCCTACAATAATAATGGGAATTTTACAAGGAGACATAGTATTAACTAATCCACAAGACATCTTCTTTTACCCTTTACTACCTATAGTGTTAAACCTTTTTTAGTTGGTGTTACATCCTCCAAAATTTTGAAATTATGGACAATAGTGTCGAAAAATTAGACCTGTTTATCCCAGATGACATTCCCGAGACACCAGCCAACTACAAGGTGGTAGCACATAGTTACTAGTGGATTATAAGTCATTGGGTGGTAGCACATACTTACTAGTGGATTATAAGTCATGGGTGGCTCAAAGTATATAATACTCACCAACATCTAAACTTATGTGAGTTTACTTTATATCATCCTTTTGGCATTCTAAAGCTATACTCTAATATCTACAAGCACTTAGAAGCTATGTTAACAAATGTACAATACAATTTTGATGCTACCCACTATTTAGTGTCCCACTATCAATCCCGAAGAGATCCCAGACTTACAAGAATTTATAAAGTCTCACAAGCCTAGCCACCCACCCCCTAACGCAGGTCAGGGTCAAGAAGAATCCTCTTCCTCATCTTCAATGTCAACTTACCGTGTCTATTCTAATGTCGCTAGAGTAAGCTACTTAACCCCTATCCTAATACGCCACCTATTAACACATCTTAAGCTGGCTGCATTTTCTCAACCTTCATTCCTCAACAAATATATTTTCCCACTAACCCTCTCGCCCCCGAGGAGATACTAGCACCTCACCCATCTCCACAACACCCTCAAGAGGTATGCTATCCTATTCCACAAGATAATATTGAAGCCTTCACTGACAACACCATTTTAGAATCTTTGTCAGTTGGCAAAGTACGAGGATTTCATTCGCACTAGCAACCCTCTTTTAAAGACAAAATTGATGTTCAAGTACCTTATGCAGATCATTCCATTCGAGCCAACTCGATGGATCATGCCAAAAGCCTACTTCGAGATCACACCAACAAAACAGCACAATGTGTCATACCCTCTACGAGCTCCACACCCTGATTTACAAGAATTAATTGCTTTGGCTGGAGAGGGTACGTTATGGGCAAATGTGGCAAAGCACACAAAGTTGGCAAACCCCCAGTTAGCTAACCTACTGGAAATAAGGATCGTCACCTTCATGATCAACTACTGCTTCTGCAGGTGGAGGAAGGCACACCCTGTATACACAAGAGGCAGCTATGCTACCATTGTCACCGATGAGGGTGCAACCTAAATTGAAAGATTTTCGAATACAGCACCAGACTGGCGGAAGGAGTACTTGACAATTCTAGAGTACAGCTAGGTTGATATGTGCGCGCCACCAACACAGCGGGTGGACCCATTATACATGCTAGTTAAGAGAAGATGGACACCCCTGGAGTTTCAAGAAAAGCCAAAAGGCACGACTCCCATGTTTACTATAACTTTCCAATCTTCATACCAATGACATTTGCAGACATACGCGAGCAAAGAAAGCAAATGCTTACATGGATATAAGCATTGTGAAGAATTCCGAACCCAGCAATTGTGGCAAGCATCAGATTTTTAAAATTGTTGGTGGTGCTAATTGATCAACCAAAGGAGTCCTATGATGGCTATGAAGCTAAACAATTGAAGTTCGACATGAATCAAGGGCCATTCGATAGGGGCATGATGCTCTACTGCCACTATCTAAGATGTCTTCTAAGCTACATGCATGTAACGTTCGAAGACATGGTGGACACATGATTTTGGCGCTCCCAGCGTTCAGACACACACTCATAAAGCTCTAGTCATGAAGAAATTTCTACCGACATGAGTTTGGTGACCCAGTCTTTAGACCTCGGTGTAACAGGTTATGCGGAGGACAGAACCTACATTAGGAAGGGGGGGATGTTAATCCCATTTTGGATTAATAACCATGATCCTCCAATTGAGGACATTAATAAGTGTCATGAAACGGCACTATAAAAGTTGTACATTATGAAATATTGGCCACCACCGAAGGCTTAGTTAAGTAAGTTTTGGGTGCCTAAGCATGAATAAGGGCCAAATGTATATAAGGCATTTTCTCATAATGAAAAGACACAATCCCCTTTGTGCTATAGAGAGCTCTTCCTTGTGTCTTGAGAGAGATTGAGAGAGAGAGCATTCTAGCATTGTTCCTCTTCTATGCTTGTATGATGCTGCTTGTGTGGGAGAGTGAGAAAGAGTGATTGCCTTATGTAATGGTGCGAACGACTCTATGGTGACAGCATGGAGGTGGAGCTTGGAGGTTTGGAGCTCAACAAGTGAGCTTGGAGGCCTTAAGGGACTCAAGTTTGAAGCATTGGTAAGTGCCCTACGATAGTTGTGATCTATTACTCATCCTTTAGGTGAATGCATTGAGTTCCCTCTTGGAGGTGTGGTAGCCCATAATACCTATGAAGTCCAGGCCAATAGAATTGCCCTCTCACTAAGGCATAGGTCTTGCTAATTCCAGGATGACCTGCACTTGGACTATCATGACACTCATAAAGTATTTAGCACCCAGTGTTTGAGTCTGAGGGTACACATACTCTTCCTTTATGTAACAAGGACCCATTATCGATGGAAAAATGCTTCCAACAATTGAGCTCGTCCCTAGAAAGAGAAGAGCTGGGTGTGGAACTATCATCTGCACTCGCTACTGTGGAGTGGGAGGGATCCCTACGTGTAACAACTTTCCACACCTTTGCATATTACTGATCATGTTTGCACTTGCCTTTGAGTGAATCTAAAAATGTACTTTTTAACTTCGTGAAACTCAACGAGTTGGCGACTTAAGGCATCAGCCACAACATTGTATTGACCCTTGCGATACCTTAGTTGAAAGGAAAATTCTTGGAGGATTTCTTCCCACCGAGCTTTACAATCTTTCAAATCAATTTGAGTTGTCAACCATTTAATGCTCTCATGACCAAAGACAATCTCAAACTTAGCACGGTAGAGATAATGTCTCCACTTCCCTAGAGCATAAATGATGACATAAAGCTCGTGCTCATACGCAGAATAAGTCCGCTGAGCTCTATCCAACTTCTTGCTCTCAAAAGCTACCGGTATTCCTCCTTGAACGAGTAAATTTATGATAGAACCCTACCAACCCAATAAATATTTGCAATTCCTCTAGATTGATTGAATGAGGCCACTTAAGGATTGCATCTACTTTCGCAGGATCCATCTGAATTCCCATTGCTGAGATTATGTGACCCAAATAATGGATCTCTGAGGCAAAGACCTCACACTTGCTCTCTTTAGCGTAAAGTGCATTTTGCCTTAGCAAGTCAAACACTAATCATAAGTGTTGCAAATGCTTTTACTCGGTACGACTAAAGATCAAAATGTCATCAAGAAATACTACAACGAATTGACCAAGATATGAGCGTAAGATGCTATCCGTAAGTATCATAAATGTAGCTGGAGCATTACTTAGACTAAACAACATAACTAAAAACTCATAATGCCCAAATCTAGTACAAAAAGCTGTCTTAGGCACATCCTCCATGATGCGAATGTGAACTTCATGATAACCCGATCTTAAGTCAATCTTGATAAAGTATCACTCACCTTGCAGTTGATCAAAAATCTCAACTCGCAGAACGGATACTTATTCTTCATGATTTCATTCAAACCACGATAGTCCACGCATAAACGTATACACCCATCTTTTTTCTTTACCAATAAAATTGGTGATGCCCATGGCAAATTGCTAGGCCTAATGAAGTCCCTCGTGAGGTAGTCAGCAAGCTGACGCTCTACCTCACTGGCTTCACTAGCGCTAAGCCTATATGGAGACTTGCAGAGACTGGTTTAGCATCCTTGAACACTTCAATGGCATGCTGAACATTGCACTCAAGGGGCAAACCAGATGGCAAGTAACTTGGAAACACATCATGAAATTCAAGCAAAAGACTTTGTAAAGAATTATAAACTTGTTGAGTGAGCTTAGGAAAAATTTGAGTTTGTTCATTACTATGCATAGCACTAACATGTTGTTCACATATGACAGAATTGAGAGATTTAAACTCAATCTGGAATTAAAATCACCACCACTAACATCATCATAAGACAAAATTGAAGGATACATGTAACACAAAAAGAGATTTTCTATTTCATGAGCATGTAAAAGGCGGTCTACTTCAGTAGAACAAATGAGTGGAGATGGGGGCACATCATGCTCACCTTGCAAACAAACTTGTTTACCATTGACCTCAAAATCAAAACTATTATCTAAATAACTATGAGAAAGAGATGGTCCTAAATGAAACAACCATTCACGACCCAACATAACATCAGCTCTAGTAATATGTATAACCTTAAAATCTAAGTGCATTTCATGTCCCTGAATAGTGAGTGGTAGTTGGTTAACCATTGTGTCTCATACATGCTTATCATGCCTATTAGCAAGAGATACCATGTATTTATGATCACCCGGGCTCTGTGTCAATCTTTGTTTTTTAACCAAGTGATAATTCAGAAAGTTATGTGTAGGCAATTTCAGGGTTTTGAAGTGTCCTGGTTGATACTCCACGAGCATCTACTCCTAGGGGGTCAACTCAAGATACCAAAACACCCAGGAATCAGGAAGTGGCAGCTATGCTCAAGAGCATGAAGCCTCTTGTGTTTCGTGGGGGTGAAGAGAAGGAGCGTAGTAAAGCAGTGAACACTTTGTTACAAAAATGGATGGACTTGCACCTTTTGAAGCATTCTCCTGATGCTATTCGAGCTCTCGAGGCAAGTCTCATGCTTGAGGGCAAGGCCTACAAGTGGTGGATGAGTCTCGATGAGAGTGATCGACCTACAACATGGGCTGCTTTTGAGGCACTTTTTCGGAAAGAATTCTTACCTAAGAATGAGAGGGATTGCAATTGGAATGCTTGGGACAACTATAAGATGGAAGGTCTTAGGTTGACCCAATATATTTCTAAGTATCATGAGATAATTCTCAAGCTCGAGGGTTTGGATGATTTTCAGAAAGTATAGGTTTTTTGCATGGTCTAGATAATGAATATAAGACAGGTTAAAACTCAATACCCTAAAACTTTAGAAGAGGCCATAAAAAGTGCACAAATCTTCGATGATAATATTGAGAAGAAATGTATTGCCAAGACACCTTGGGTTGGAGCATCCGACTTATAGTTCTAAGGGGAACAAACGGAAGGGGGTCAAACAAGGTTGGAGCATCCGACTTCCATAGTTCTAAGGGGAACAAACGGAAGGGGGTCAAACAAGGTAGTGAAACGATTAAGAAGGCTAAGGGGCCAAGGGGCCCCTTGTCTCTTCAAGATTATGAGTGAGCTAAAAAGGAAAAAATATGTTTTATTTGCATGGCTGGTTGATCACGATAAACAGAATTATCCAAAGAATCGTGGCAAAGATGTCGATAATAAGGGTGGTAGTAAGGCGGTGCACACGATGCAAGTCTTGCCACTTGAAGCTTCTCTTTGAAGTTAAAGTATACACTACTGATACACTCTTCATCCGTTGATGTGTCCATGCATGAGTGTTGTGTAACCTCTACGATGTGGGTAACCTCTACGATGTGGGTACCCTCTTTCGGGCCTTATGATTTGGTTTGGATGCATGGACACATCAACGGATGAACAGTTCGTGTCATGATTGACGATGGGACTACACATAACTTTCTGACTTATCACTTGGTTAAAAAATTAAAATTACCACAAAGCCCTAGTGATCATAAATACATGGTATCTCTTGCTGATGGGCATGATAAGCATGTATGGGACATGGTGGTTAAGCAAGTACCACTCACTATTCAGGGACATGAAATGTACTTAGATTTTCAGGTTATAGATATTATTAGAGCTGATGTTATTTTAGGTCATGAATGGTTGTTTCATTTAGGGCCATCTCTTTCTCGTGGGATAATACTTTTGATTTTGAGGTCAATGGTAAACAAGTTCGTCTGCAAGGTGAGCATGACGTGCCCCATCTCCACTCATTTGTTTTGCTGAAGTGGACTGCCTTGTACATGCTCATGAAATAGATAATCTCTTTTTGTGTTACATGTCTCCTTCAATTTTGTCTCATGTGATGATGCTAGTGATGGTGATTTTAATTCCAGTTTGAGTATTAAATCTCTTAATTCTGTTATATGTGACCAACATGTTAGTGCTATGCATAATAATGAACAAACTCAATGTTTTCCTAAGCTCACTCAAAAACTTTCTAATTCTTTTCAAAGTCTTTTGCTTAAATTTCATGATGTGTTTCCAAGCGACTTGCCGTTTGGTTTACCCCCCCTGAGTGCGATGTTCAGCATGCCATTGAAGTACTCAAGGATGCTAAACCAGTCTGCAAGCCTCCATATAGGCTTAGTGCTAGTAAGCCAGTGAGGTAGAACATCAGCTTGCTGACTACCTCACGAGGGGCTTCATTAAGCCTATTAACCATGTGCATCACCAATTTTATTGGTGAAGAAGAAAATGTTTTTATGTGTGGACTATTGTGGTTTGAATAAAATCATGATAAAGAATAAGTATTCGGTACCGCAAGTTGATGAGCTTTTTGATCAACTGCAAGGTGTGCAATATGTTAGTAAGATTGACTTAAGATCGGGTTATCACATCAAGTTTGCATCCACATGGAGGATGTGTCTAAGATAGCTCTTCGTACTAGATTTGGGCATTATGAGTTTTCAAATATGCCATTTGGTCTAACTAATCCTCCAGCTATGTTTATGATGCTTATGGATAGCGTCTTACGCTCGTATCTTGGTCGATTCGTTGTAGTATTTCTTGGTGATATTTTGATCTTTAGTTGCACCAAGGAAGAGCATTTGCAACACTTACGATTAGTGTTTGACTTTCTAAGGCAAAATGCACTTTATGTTAAAGAGATAAAGTGTGAGTTCTTTGCCTTCGAGATCCATTATTTGGGTCACATAATCTCGGGAAAGGGAATTTAGATGGATCCTGCGAAAGTAGAGGCAATCCTTAAGTGGCCTCATCCAACCACTCTAGAGGAATTACAAATATTCCTTGGGTTGGCATGGTTATATCGTAAATTCATCTGGGATTATGCTAAGTTAGTGGTTCCAATGATGGACCAATTAAAATCTAAGGGTCATAACTTTGTTTGGGCTATTGACCGACAACAAAGTTTCGATCGTTTAAGGTTGCCATAGCTACCGCACCTATGTTGGCAATAGTAGATCCTCATTAGAGCTCAGCGGACTTATTCTGCGTATGAGCATGAGCTTTATGCCATCGTTTATGCTCTAGGGAAGTGAAGACATTATCTCTATGGTGCTAAGTTCGAGATTATCTTTGATCACACGAGAGCATCAAATGGCTGACAACTCAAACTGATTTGAAAGGTTGTAAAGCTCTGTGGGCAGAAATCCTCCAAGAATTCGCCTTTCAACTAAGGTATCGCAAGGGTCAATACAATGTTGTGGCTGATTCCTTAAGTCGCATGCCTCAAGTCACTCGTTGAGTTTCATGGAGTTGAAAAGTGATTTTTTAGATTCACTCAAAGGTAAGTGCAAACATGATCAGTTATATGCAAAGGTGTGGAAAGTTGTTACACGCAGGAATCCCTCCCACTCCACAGTAGTGAGTGCAGATGATAGTTCCACACCCGGCTCTTCTCTTTCTAGGGATGAGATTAATTGTTGGAAGCATTTTTCCATCCATAATGGGTGCTTGTTACATAAATGAAGAGTATGTGTACCCTCGAACTAAGACACTAGGTGCCAAATACTTTATGAGTGTTATAATAGTCCAAGTGTAGGTCATCCTGGAATTAAGAAGACATATGCCTTAGTGAGAAAGCAATTCTATTGGCTTGGACTTCATAGGGACGTCCAAGAATATGTTTTGCATTGTCAAAAATGCTATGTCAATAAGGCTGAGCGTCTTAAGATAGGCGGGCTGTTATAACCCTTAGAGATCCTTGATGGTAAGTGGCAAAGCATCTTCATGGATTTTATTGTAGGTCTACCTACAACTAGCAGAGGCCACCATGATGCCATTTGGGTTATAGTGGACAGGTTGACCAAGATGTCTTGGTTTATTCCGACTAAAACCATGGTGAAAACGCCAGAGTTAGCTCGGCTTTTCATTGAGAATATCTATTGACTCTAAGGGCTGCCAACCAATATAGTTAGTGATAGAGATCATAAGTTTAATAGTCACTTCTAGGGCGAGCAGTGTTCAAAATGTTGGACACCATGCTAAGTATGAGCATTGTTGTTGACCACCCTCAAAGTGATGGTCAGATAGAAAGGGTCAACCAAGTACTCGAGGATATGCTAAGGGCATATGTGAATAAACGGCAAACGAATTGGAAAGATTACTTACCAATTCTAGAATTTGCCTATAATAGCGCGAAGCGTGTCACTACAAGCTTTAGTCCTTTTATGCCTATGTAGAGGCCACCATGAGACCTCCATGAGGACTCTTAGAAGAGAATAGGGACCCTAGCCGGCTAACTATAGCCTTGGTTGTGCACACTAGTTCAGACGCCCCTGAACCGCCCGACTCCCTGAAGTCCTACCCTTGTCCTGATACTAACTCTTTAAGAGGTGGTTCACACGCAAGAGTGGAGCTCAAAGATGCCATCTTCGTGGGTCTTGTGACCAACATGTGCAGTTTGGGCATCATCACATATGTCAGAATCTTCATATTATAAAACTTATAGCATGCTTGCATCAAATACACTTCATCAAAGTGTGCACACTAACACATAAGTCCTTAATCGGAGGGCTTACCAAATATTGTGACCAAGAAGGAGCACTAGTCCAAAAATGCATGAGTAAAAACCATTATAAAAGCGGCCAAATGAGCACGCTAATGCATGAGTAAAAACCATTATAAAAGCGGCCATTGAGCACGCTAATGTATGTGCATGTGAAAAAGAAACATACAACTCATGTAAAAATGCCGAATGAGTATGCGAGCATATGTAAGCAAAGCATAATTAGCAAAGAGCAAAAAGATCTCAATCAAGTAGGAGCTATCAATCACTACCCCAACCAAAATCATATGTTGCAAAAGCCACCAAATGAGTAGGCGAATTAATATGCAAATGTAAAACACTTGAGTAAAAACCATAATAAAAGCGGCCAAATGAGCACGCTAATGTAGGTGCATGTGAAAAAGAAACATATAACTCATGTAAAAATGCCGCAATCAAATGAGTATGCGAGCATATGTAAGCAAAGCATAATTGGCAAAGAGCAAGAAGATCTCTGTAAGGTTTTCCCCTTCCACAAATAGGGGAAACACTTAAGATAGTCCGCTAAGTCTTATCTTAGAGAAAATTTCCTACTCATCGACACCTTGACCATACAGAGATTCAAGGATACGATTCATAGGTAAGACCTAGTTCTATCCCACAGGGGGAGCGTGGTCTTCTAAAATCAAATCACCCATAGGGTAATTGATCACATAAATTGGGCAACTACAAGACTTGATTTCTAGAGGCAACGCCTTTTTCCTCATCCATGCAAGGCACAGCCGCTGGCCTAGTCTTCTAGAATAGAGTTGCCCGAGAACCTATTTTTCTAGCATAGGGCTTTCACTTAATCTGTTGGAAAGCTACCCGACTAATCGGGTCCACCCGTTCGTAGGATGGTGCCGTCGGGGCATTCCATCCTCCCACTTTCCACCCTACTCACGCGTCAATTTGTTTTCTAATTAATCCTACCACACTGTTTGACATAAATACACATGTTCCTTAATTAAGGCCCTTTTCACAAGGTTTGTTAAAACAACCTTTTTCTACAATACAATCCTACCAAAGACAAGATTTATAAAAACAAAGTTTAAACATGAATCAATTTCATACAAGCCAAACCGGCTCTCTTATTCTTTTCCTTTATATCGCCGATGATGTAGAATTCGGCCTTCCAGCCTCTACATGCTGGGCAAAACCCTACGGGATCATACACCTCATCGTCGGCCGCTGGCGAGGACTCAAGCCGGCCTGTCGCCCTCTCAGGCTCCATCGCTCGATCCTCCCACCCCTCAGAGAGATGTCTGCGCACTAGGGTGGGCTAATTCACCGCACTAGCCTGGGCCCTCAGAACTAGGCAGCATCATCACAATCACTTGCCTCAATCGGCAAACCTCATTCTCCCAATGGTATGAGGGATACCATGGGCCAACTCCAGGCCTTACTAACGTCTCCGCCGTCCGGCTATACAAGCACAAGAACGGGGCAGCGTCAAGGCAGGGAGAAGTTATACCTGTACCTTAATTTAACCAAGATAACAATCCATTTACTCACTAAACCATAGGACTACAATCCATGTTACTTTCTTAAGAAAACAATCCTTTTCTCACACAGATTTTAGCATTTCAACTTGAGATTGCGATAAGACATTCTTTATTAAGGCATATGTTGTTGTTTAAAAGAATACAAACTTTAAATGGTAAATCAATCAGATAGATCACTGTAACAATCAATAGAGAAGCCGGGGCCATACCTCAACCCTTAGGAATGATATATAATTGAAAAACAAAATATGTATATACCTTATAGAAATTTGTCGTTTATCGTTGTCCTTGCTTGTTAACAAGAGCTTTAGAACTTGACATATGAGAATAGAGTCTTCTAATACCTTGTCCTTTGATTGAAATCATCCAATAATCTCCAAGCTTTATCTCCTCTTACTCATACTGTGATTCTTCTCTCTTTCTAAGATCTATGGCAAAATAGCCTTCTCCTACAGGTCTACAGCATAGTATTCTTTCTCTAAAAGAAAAGCTATGGAGTTTCGGTCTCTTCCTCCGAAAGACCATAGAAATCTAAGCTTATTTTCTGAGATATTAGATAAGAATGAAGGGATATATGCATCTCAAACTCTAGGATTACCTTGAGGCTACTTGCTGCCTTCTCACAGTTTTCTCTATGTAGAGACCCTGACAGAAATAGCAAACTGTTTCGACCATAACTCTCTGATAAAAACTCAGAATATAGTCGTATAACCAGTCAAAAGAACGGGAAGGCATCTGGTCTACAAGCTAGCGTAGGCAGAATAGGCAAAAACGTCTGTATATAGCCACAAACGTCCCATCTTTAGAAACGCGTTGTTTTTCCACATTTTTAGTATGCATGGAGTCTAAATGTGTAAAAGTACTCTAAATATGACCTCTTATCACCTAAAATCGAAATTCTATTTTTGGGAATACTTATCTCTTAATAGAACTATTCTTATGTTCTTATTTCTTTTAGGATTTTTGGAGCTAATATTTTTATTCTAACACTTTTCTAATGTTTCTAGCCTTATTGTCTCACTCTTTCTAATTACACTCTCTTTTCTTATTGAAATCTATATTAAAAGAGACACATACATACATGGCTTGGGAGGGACCTTACAATCTCCCCCACTTAAAAGATTCGAGATGTCCTCATCTCGCGAGCTAGGGTAGTATCTAAGTAAATCCTCTTGTCTCTTTCAAAGTGGTGTCCCCACTAGGTAAAAATCTTCTTTTATCTAAACATTATTCTTAAAGAGTCCTTCGTTTCTGGCTCGTTTTGTTGTGCCTCCATAAAAGGTCTATTATTCTAAAGTTAATTGGCCTTATTATCCTAAGTTCATGCATCCATATACCTCTCATATGCTATGAACCTTCGAATTCCTTATTCCATACTCCCCATGTAATATGGTACTTACAAATTGTCATGGAAAAACGTAAGGGAATCAATCCTTTATGCAATCTAACCTATGATAGCAATTCCATAATCTTAGTATCATCTTGTAGAATACCTCTATTCATCATGCACATTACTTCACATAAATCTTGCACCAATCCTCTTCTATTTACTCATAGAAATACTTGTTGAATTTGGTTATCTTTAACCCTGCTATCCCTATTTCTTGACCTAATTTTTGCTCTAGCTCATGATTCCTTGTAGCCAAGAGTGGACTTGACATTCCTCTTGAATTAGGGGACCTCTTCTTGATTAACATGGACTTATGTCCTTCTCGACACTTTCTATATAAAAACTTTATCACAATCTCTGGCTATAATTATGGCTTCTGAAATAGAGGATGGTTTCACATTCTTGATGAGGTTATTCAAAGATAGATTAAGCTTCCAAATGAATCGATGGAGAAGAGTTACCTCATCCATCTCTAGAGCAAATCGGAGAAGTTTAACAAAAGTTTGGTGGTATTCTTTTAGGGTCTTCCTTTCTTGGGTTAGCTCTTCAAAAATTCATTCATTTTATCCTCTCAAAATCCTAGAGGACAAAACCTTTCACGAAGGTGTACTTTCATGGTATCTCATAACTGATTCTAGCTCCAGTGGTTAGATTGACAACAGTGCTTCCAACTAATTTGGCATTTCTTACGATTTTTAGATGAGCAAGGGTGAACTTGCTTCTTTCATTGTATCCATGAAAAGTTCAAAACTATCAAATACTTATCATAGCGCCACATTTGAAGGCATTCAGGATTAATAAATCTGAGATCTTCATTTTTTTGAGAATTACACATCTGGTGCCTTGGGATTGATACATCCAAAGATTATCATGATTGACACATCTAAGATGATTAGTTTTCTGAAAATTACACATCTAGTATCTTGGGATTAACACATCTAAGAGCATGATCCTCTGGGAATTACACATCCGAAGTTAGACTTGTCTGAGATGGGTTCTAGATCTTGGATGATCGTCCTAGCGTAAAGCATCCAATGGATGGCATTCACATGTCAACTATTCAAATCTTAATGGAGTTATAATCTTAATAATTTATAATATACAAATTAATGAGATATCCTGAAAATTTCTCTAAACAAGTTTCGGTCTATCCTTCCAGTCTCTCACTAGTTTCTTAATTTGATCACCCTATGTTTTTCCTCACAAAAGGTTTTCTCCCCAATCTAATTTCTCAAATTTATTGTACAAATATCTTACGTGTGCACCCCCAAGATACAAGCACAATTTCATAGGATGATTGTCTCAACATGTGAGGATATTCAAATCACTTCTATGGCCAGTAGAGATGATTGATTCGTCCTCATATGATAAACAATCACTTGTTTTAATCCCTTGATAGTCAACCTTTGGAAAAAAAATCCTAGGAACTAAGATCCGCTCTGATACCACTTGTAAGGTTCCCCCCTTCCACAAATAGGGGAAACACTTAAGATAGTCCGCTAAGTCTTATCTTAGAGAAAATTTCCTACTCATCGACACCTTGACCATACAGAGATTCAAGGATACGATTCATAGGTAAGACCTAGTTCTATCCCGCAGGGGGAGCATGGTCTTTTAAAATCAAATCACCCATAGGGTAATTGATCACATAAATTGGACAACTACAAGACTTGATTTCTAGAGGCAACGCTTTTTTCCTCATCCATGCAAGGCACAGCCGCTGGCCTAGTCTTCTAGAATAGAGTTGCCCGAGAACCTATTTTTCTAGCATAGGGCTTTCACTTAATCTGTTGGAAAGCTACCCGACTAATCGGGTCCACCCGTCCGTAGGATGGTGCCGTCGGGGCATTCCATCCTCCCACTTTCCACCCTACTCACGCGTCAATTTGTTTTCTAATTAATCCTACCACACTGTTTGACATAAATAAACATGTTCCTTAATTAAGGCCCTTTTCACAAGGTTTGTTAAAACAGCCTTTTTCTACAATACAATCCTACCAAAGACAAGATTTATAAAAACAAAGTTTAAACATGAATCAATTTCATACAAGCCAAACCGGCTCTCTTATTCTTTTCCTTTATATCGCCGATGATCTAGAATTCGGCCTTCCAGCCTCTACATGCTGGGCAAAACCCTACGGGACCATACACCTCATCGTCGGCCACTGGCGAGGACTCAAGCTGGCCTGTCGCCCTCTCAGGCTCCATCGCTTGATCCTCCCGCCCCTCAGAGGGATGTCTGCGCACTAGTGTGGGCTAATTCACCGCACTAGCCTGGGCCCTCAGAACTAGGCAGCATCATCACAATCACTTGCCTCAATCGGCAAACCTCATTCTCCCAATGGTATGAGGGATACCATGGGCCAACTCCGGGCCTTACTAACGTCTCCGCCGTCCGGCTATACAAGCACAAGAACGGGGCAGCGTCAAGGCAGGGAGAAGTTATACCTGTACCTTAATTTAACCAAGATAACAATCCATTTACTCACTAAACCATAGGACTACAATCCATGTTACTTTCTTAAGAAAACAATCCTTTTCTCACACAGATTTTAGCATTTCAACTTGAGATTGCGATAAGACATTCTTTATTAAGGCATATGTTGTTGTTTAAAAGAATACAAACTTTAAATGGTAAATCAATCAGATAGATCACTGTAACAATCAATAGAGAAGCCGGGGCCATACCTCAACCCTTAGGAATGATATATAATTGAAAAACAAAATATGTATATACCTTATAGAAATTTGTCGTTTATCGTTGTCCTTGCTTGTTAACAAGAGCTTTAGAACTTGACATATGAGAATAGAGTCTTCTAATACCTTGTCCTTTGATTGAAATCATCCAATAATCTCCAAGCTTTATCTCCTCTTACTCATACTGTGATTCTTCTCTCTTTCTAAGATCTATGGCAAAATAGCCTTCTCCTACAGGTCTACAGCATAGTATTCTTTCTCTAAAAGAAAAGCTATGGAGTTTCGGTCTCTTCCTCCGAAAGACCATAGAAATCTAAGCTTATTTTCTGAGATATTAGATAAGAATGAAGGGATATATGCATCTCAAACTCTAGGATTACCTTGAGGCTACTTGCTGCCTTCTCACAGTTTTCTCTATGTAGAGACCCTGACAGAAATAGCAAACTGTTTCGACCATAACTCTCTGATAAAAACTCAGAATATAGTTGTATAACCAGTCAAAAGAACGGGAAGACATCTGGTCTACAAGCTAGCGTAGGCAGAATAGGCAAAAACGTCTGTATATAGCCACAAACGTCCCATCTTTAGAAACGTGTTGTTTTTCCATATTTTTAGTATGCATGGAGTCTAAATGTGTAAAAGTACTCTAAATATGACCTCTTATCACCTAAAATCGAAATTCTATTTTTGGGAATACTTATCTCTTAATAGAACTATTCTTATGTTCTTATTTCTTTTATGATTTTTGGAGCTAATATTTTTATTCTAACACTTTTCTAATGTTTCTAGCCTTATTGTCTCACTCTTTCTAATTACACTCTCTTTTCTTATTGAAATCTATATTAAAAGAGACACATACATACATGGCTTGGGAGGGACCTTACAATCTCAATCAAGTAGGAGCTATTAATCACTACCCCAACCAAAATCATATGTTGCAAAAGCCACCAAATGAGTAGGCGAATTGATATGCAAATGTAAAAAACTTGACCATTAGAGAGTAGCCAAAGTAGCACCCTGGGGGAGTGAAAATCAACATGACCATCTCTAAAAGTAACCTCTGAGTTAGAGAGTAACCAAGCCAAAGAGCCTCTTACCCAGCCAAAGAGCCTCTTACCCAGCCAAGTTAGAAATGAGGGGGGGTGAAAATATCTTATAAACACCCAATATTCAACCACCTTGAGTAGCCCAAAGAGTGCCATTGAAGTGCTCAAGGATGCTAAACCACTAGACTGCAAGCCTCCATATAGGCTTTAGCCCAAAGAGTGTCATTAAGATGGATCCTGCGCAAGTAGAGGCAATCCTTAAGTGGCCTCATCCAACCACTCTAGAGGAAAAAAAATATTCCTTGGCTTGGCATGGTTATATCGTAAATTCATCCGGGATTATGCTAAGTTAGCGGTTCCAATGATGGACCAATTAAAATCTAAGGGTCATAACTTTGTTTGGGCTATTGACCGACAAGAAAGTTTCGATCGTCTTAAGGTTTCCATAGCTACCGCACCTATGTTGGCAATAGTAGATCCTAATTAACTGTTTGTGGTTGAAGACCGGTAGCTTTTGAGAGCAAGAAGTTGGATAGAGCTCAGCGGACTTACTCTGTGTATGAGTATGAGCTTTATGCCATAGTTTATGCTCTAGGGAAGTGGAGACATTATCTCTACGGTGCTAAGTTTGAGATTATCTTTGATCATGAGAGCATCAAATGGCTGAAACCTCAAACTGATTTGAAAGGTTGTAAAGCTCTGTGGGCAAAAATCCTCCAAGAATTCGTCTTTCAACTAAGGTACCGCAAGGGTCAATACAATGTTGTGGCTGATTCCTTAAGTTGCATGCCTCAAGTCAACTCGTTGAGTTTCATGGAGTTGAAAAGTGATTTTTTAGATTCACTCAAAGGTAAGTGCGAACATGATCAGTTATATGCAAAGGTGTGGAAAGTTGTTACACGTAGGGATCCCTCCCACTCCATAGTAGCGAGTGCAGATGATAGTTCCACACCCGGCTCTTCTCTTTCTAGGGATGAGATTAATTGTTGGAAGCATTCTTCCATCGATAATGGGTGCTTGTTACATAAATGAAGAGTATGTGTACCCTCAAACTAAGACACTAGGCGCCAAATACTTTATGAGTGTCATGATAGTCTAAGTGCACGTCATCCTGGAATTAGGAAGACCTATGCCTTAGTGAAAAAGCAATTCTATTGGCTTGGACTTCATAGTAGGGACGTCGAAGAATATGTTTTGCATTGTCAAAAATGCTAGGTCAATAAGGCTGAGCGTCTTAAGATAGGCGGGCTGTTATAACCTATGCCTTAGTGAGAAAGCAATTCTATTGGCTTGGACTTCATAGTAGGGACATCCAAGAATATGTTTTGCATTGTCAAAAATGCTAGGTCAATAAGGCTGAGCGTCTTAAGATAGGCGGACTGTTATAACCCTTAGAGATCCTTGATGGTAAGTGGCAAAGCATCTTCATGGATTTTATTGTAGGTCTACCTACAACTACCAGAGGCCACCATGATGCCATTTGGGTTATAGTGGACAGGTTGACCAAGATGTCTTGGTTTATTCCGACTAAAACCATGGTGAAAACGCCAGAGTTAGCTCGGCTTTTCATTGAGAATATCTATTGACCATAAGGGCTGCCAACCAATATAGTTAGTGATAGAGATCATAAGTTTAATAGTCACTTCTAGGGCGAGCAGTGTTCAAAATGTTGGACACCATGCTGAGTATGAGCATTGTTGTTGACCACCCTCAAAGTGATGGTCAGATAGAAAGGGTCAACCAAGTACTCGAGGATATGCTAAGGGCATATGTGAATAAACGGCAAACAAATTGGGAAGATTACTTACCAATTGTAGAATTTGCCTATAATAGTGCGAAGCATGTCGCTACAGGCTTTAGTCCTTTTATGCTTATGTAGAGGCCACCATGAGACATCCATGAGGACTCTTAGAAGAGAATAGGGACCCTAGCCGGCTAACTATAGCCTTGGTTGTGCACACTAGTTCGGACGCCTCTGAACCGCCCGACTCCCTGTAGTCCTACCCTTATCCTGATACTAACTCTTTAAGAGGGTGTTTACACGCAAGAGTGGAGCTCAAAGATGCCATCTTTGTGGGTCTTGTCACCAACATGTGCAGTTTGGGCATCATCAGATATGTCAAAATCTTCATATTATAAAACTTATAGCATGCTTGCATCAAATACACTTCATCAAAGTGTGCACACTAACACATAAGTCCTTAATCGGAGGGCTTACCAAATATTGTGACCAAGAAGGAGCACTAGTCCAAAAATGCATGAGTAAAAACCATTATAAAAGCGGCCAAATGAGCACGCTAATGTATGTGCATGTGAAAAAGAAACATACAACTCATGTAAAAATGCCGCAATCAAATGAGTATGCGAGCATATGTAAGCAAAGCATAATTGGCAAAGAGAAAGAAGATCTCAATCAAGTAGGAGCTATCAATCACTACCCCAACCAAAATCATATGTTGCAAAAGCCACCAAATGAGTAGGCGAATTGGTATGCAAATGTAAAACACTTGACCATTAGAGAGTAGCGAAAGTAGCACCCTGGGGGAGTGAAAATCAACATGACCATCTCTAAAAGTAACCTCTGAGCTAGAGAGTAACCAAGCCAAAGAGCCTCTTACCCAGCCAAAGAGCCTCTTACCCAACCAAGTTAGAAAATGAGGGGGGGTGAAAGTAGATCCTAATTAACCGCCGTTTGTGGTTGAAGACCGGTAGCTTTTGAGAGCAAGAAGTTGGATAGAGCTCAGCGGACTTATTATGTGTATGAGTATGAGCTTTATGCCATAGTTTATGCTCTATGGAAGTGGAGACATTATCTCTACGGTGCTAAGTTTGAGATTATCTTTGATCATGAGAGCATCAAATGGCTGACAACTCAAACTGATTTGAAAGGTTGTAAAGCTCTATGGGCAGAAATCCTCCAAGGATTCACCTTTCAACTAAGGTATCCCAAGGGTCAATACAATGTTGTGGCTGATTCCTTAAGTCGCATGCCTCAAGTCAACTCGTTGAGTTTCATGGAGTTGAAAAGTGATTTTTTAGATTCACTCAAAGGTAAGTGCGAACATGATCAGTTATATGCAAAGGTGTGGAAAGTTGTTACACGTAGGGATCCCTCCCACTCCATAGTAGCGAGTGCAGATGATAGTTCCACACCCGGCTCTTCTCTTTCTAGGGATGAGATTAATTATTGGAAGCATTCTTCCATCGCGATAATGGGTGCTTGTTACATAAATGAAGAGTATGTGTACCCTCGAACTAAGACACTAGGCGCCAAATACTTTATGAGTGTCATGATAGTCCAAGTGTAGGTCATCCTGGAATTAGGAAGACCTATGCCTTAGTGAGAAAGCAATTCTATTGGCTTGGACTTCATAGTAGGGACGTCCAAGAATATGTTTTGCATTGTCAAAAATGCTAGGTCAATAAGGCTGAGTGTCTTAAGATAGGCGGTCTGTTATAACCCTTAGAGATCATTGATGGTTACTGGCAAAGCATCTTCATGGATTTTATTGTAGGTCTACCTACAACTACCAGAGGCCACCATGATGCCATTTGGGTTATAGTGGACAGGTTGACCAAGATGTCTTGGTTTATTCCGACTAAAACCATGGTAAAAACGCCAGAGTTAGCTCGGCTTTTCATTGAGAATATCTATTGACCATAAGGGCTGCCAACCAATATAGTTAGTGATAGAGATCATAAGTTTAATAGTCACTTCTAGGGCGAGCAGTGTTCAAAATGTTGGACACCATGCTGAGTATGAGCATTGTTGTTGACCACCCTCAAAGTGATGGTCAGATAGAAAGGGTCAACCAAGTACTCGAGGATATGCTAAGGGCATATGTGAATAAACGGCAAACGAATTGGAAAGATTACTTACCACCCTCAAAGTGATGGTCAGATAGAAAGGGTCAACCAAGTACTCGAGGATATGCTAAGGGCATATGTGAATAAACGGCAAACGAATTGGAAAGATTACTTACCAATTCTAGAATTTGCCTATAATAGTGCGAAGCGTGTCGCTACAAGCTTTAGTCCTTTTATGCTTATGTAGAGGCCACCATGAGACCTCCATGAGGACTCTTAGAAGAGAATAGGGACCCTAGTCGGCTAACTATAGCCTTCGTTGTGCACACTAGTTCGGACGCCCCTGAACCGCCCGACTCCCTGTAGTCCTACCCTTGTCCTGATACTAACTCTTTAAGAGGTGGTTCACACGCAAGAGTGGAGCTCAAAGATGCCATCTTCGTGGGTCTTGTCACCAACATGTGCAGTTTGGGCATCATCACATATGTCAGAATCTTCATATTATAAAACTTATAGCATGCTTGCATCAAATACACTTCATCAAAGTGTGCACACTAACACATAAGTCCTTAATCGGAGGGCTTACCAAATATTGTGACCAAGAAGGAGCACTAGTCCAAAAATGCATGAGTAAAAACCATTATAAAAGCGGCCAAATGAGCACGCTAACGTATGTGCATGTGAAAAAGAAACATACAACTCATGAAAAATGCCGCAATCAAATGAGTATGCGAGCATATGTAAGTAAAGCATAATTGGCAAATAGCAAGAAGATCTCAATCAAGTAGGAGCTATCAATCACTACCCCAACCAAAATCATATGTTGCAAAAGCCACCAAATGAGTAGGCGAATTGGTATGCAAATGTAAAACACTTGACCATTAGAGAGTAGCCAAAGTAGCACCCTGGGAGAGTGAAAATCAACATGACCATCTCTAAAAGTAACCTCTGAGCTAGAGAGTAACCAAGCCAAAGAGCCTCTTAGCCAGCCAAGTTAGAAATGAGGGGGGGTGAAAATATCTTATAAAAACCCGATATTCAACCACCTTGAGTAGTCCAAAGAGTGCCATTGAAGTGCTCAAGGATGCTAAACCAGACTGCAAGCCTCCATATAGGCTTTAGCCCAAAGAGTGCCATTGAAGTGCTCAAGGATGCTAAACCAGTCTACAAGCCTCCATATAGGCTTAACGCTAGTGAAGCCAGTGAGGTAGAGCATCAGCTTGCTGACTACCTCTCACGAGGGGCTTTATTAAGCCTAGCAATTCACCATGTGCATCACCAATTTTATTGGTGAAGAAGAAAATGTGTTTATGTGTGGACTATCGTGGTTTGAATAAAATCATGATAAAGAATAAGTATTCGTTTTACCGCAAGTTGATGAGCTTTTTGATCAACTACAAGGTGTGCGATACGTTAGTAAGATTGACTTAAGATCGGGTTATCATCAAGTTTGCATCCGCATGGAGGATGTGCCTAAGATAGCTCTTCGTACTAGATTTGGGCATTATGAGTTTTAAAGTATGCCATTTGGTCTAACTAATGCTCCAGCTACGTTTATGACGCTTATGGATAGCGTCTTACACTCGTATCTTGGTCGATTCATTGTAGTATTTCTTGGTGATATTTTGATCTTTAGTTGCACTCAGGAAGAGCATTTGCAACACTTACGATTAGTGTTTGACTTGCTAAGGCAAAATGCACTTTATGTTAAAGAGATCAAGTGTGAGTTCTTTGCCTCTGAGATCCATTATTTGGGTCACATAATCTCGGCAGAGGGAATTTAGATGGATCTTGCGCAAGTAGAGGCAATCCTTAAGTGGCCTCATCCAACCACTCTAGAGGAAAAAAAATATTCCTTGGCTTGGCATGGTTATATCGTAAATTCATCCGGGATTATGCTAAGTTAGTGGGTTCAATGATGGACCAATCAAAATCTAAGGGTTCAATGATGGACCAATCAAAATCTAAGGGTCATAACTTTGTTTGGGCTATTGACCGACAAGAAAGTTTCGATCGTCTTAAGGTTGCCATAGCTACCGCACCTATGTTGGCAATAGTAGATCCTAATTAACCATTTGTGGTTGAAGACCGGTAGCTTTTGAGAGCAAGAAGTTGGACAGAGCTCAGCGGACTTATTCTGTGTATGAGTATGAGCTTTATGCCATAGTTTATGCTCTAGGGAAGTGGAGACATTATCTCTACGGTGCTAAGTTTGAGATTATCTTTGATCATGAGAGCATCAAATGGCTGACAACTCAAACTGATTTGAAAGGTTGTAAAGCTCTGTGGGCAGAAATCCTCCAAGAATTCGCCTTTCAACTAAGGTATCGCAAGGGTCAATACAATGTTGTGGCTGATTCCTTAAGTCGCATGCCTCAAGTCAACTCGTTGAGTTTCATGGAGTTGAAAAGTGATTTTTTAGATTCACTCAAAGGTAAGTGCGAACATGATCAGTTATATGCAAAGGTGTTCCCACTCCATAGTAGCGAGTGCAGATGATAGTTCCACACCCGGCTCTTCTCTTTCTAGGGGATGAGATTAATTATTGGAAGCATTCTTCCATCGATAATGGGTGCTTGTTACATAAATGAAGAGTATGTGTACCCTCGAACTAAGACACTAGGCGCCAAATACTTTATGAGTGTCATGATAGTCCAAGTGTAGGTCATCCTGGAATTAGGAAGACCTATGCCTTAGTGAGAAAGCAATTCTATTGGCTTGGACTTCATAGTAGGGACGTCCAAGAATATGTTTTGCATTGTCAAAAATGCTAGGTCAATAAGGCTGAGTGTCTTAAGATAGGCGGGCTGTTATAACCCTTAGAGATCCTTGATGGTTACTGGCAAAGCATCTTCATGGATTTTATTGTAGGTCTACCTACAACTAGCAGAGGCCACCCTGATGCCATTTGGGTTATAGTGGACAGGTCTACCTACAACTAGCAGAGACCATAATGCCATTTAGGTTATAGTGGACAGGTTGACCAAGATGTCTTGGTTTATTCCAACTAAAACCATGGTGAAAACGCCAAAGTTAGCTGGGCTTTTCATTGAGAATATCTATTGACTCTATGGGGTGCCAACCAATATAGTTAGTGATAGAGATTATAAGTTTAATAGTCACTTCTGGGGCGAGCAATGTTCAAAAGGTTGGACACCATGCTCAGTATGAGCATTGTTGTTGATCACGCTCAAAGTGATGGTCAGATAGAAAGGGTCAACCACGTACTCGAGGATATGCTAAGGGCATATGTGAATAAACGGTAAACGAATTGGGAAGATTACTTACCAATTCTAGAATTTGCCTATAATAGTACGAAGCGTGTCGCTATACAGGCTTTAGTCCTTTTATGCTTATGTAGAGGCCACCATGAGACCTCCCATGAGGACTCCTAGAAGAGAATAGGGCAACTCTCCACCCGACCGTTGGATATAGGGACCCTAGCCGGCTAACTATAGCCTTGGTTGTGCACACTAGTTTGCATGCCCCTGAACCGCCCGACTCCCTGTAGTCCTACCCTTGTCCTGATACTAACTCTTTAAGAGGTGGTTCACACACAAGAGTGGAGCTCAAAGATGCCATCTTCGTGGGTCTTGTCACCAACATGTGCAGTTTGGGCATCATCACATATGTCAAAATCTTCAGATTGTAAAACTTATAGCATGCTTGCATCAAATACATCTTCACCAAAGTGTGCACACTGACACATAAGTCCTTAATCGGAGGGCTTACCAAATATTGTGACCAAGAAGGAGCACTAGTCCAAAAATGTATGAGTAAAAACCATTATAAAAGCGGCCAAATGAGCACGCTAATGTATGTGCATGTGAAAAAGAAACATACAACTCATGTAAAAATGCCGCAATCAAATGAGTATGCGAGCATATGTAAGCAAAAGCATAATTGGCAAAGAGCAAGAAGATCAAGTAGGAGCTATCAATCACTACCCCAACCAAAATCATATGTTGTAAAGGCCACCAAATGAGTAGGCAAATTGATATGCAAATGTAAAACACTTGACCATTAGAGAGTAGCCAAAGTAGCACCCTGGGGGAGTGAAAATCAACACGACCATCTCTAAAAGTAACCTCTGAGCTAGAGAGTAACCAAGCCAAAGAGCCTCTTACCCAGCCAAGTTAGAAATGAGGGGGGGTGGAAATATCTTATAAAAACCCGAGGGCCGATATTCAACCACCTTGAGTAGCCCAAAGAGGCAAAGGGATTAATCCCACATTAATGTACAAGGCCAAGGGTGTACCTCCTCATATAAAAGGGGGCCATTTCAAGCAATGAAACATATCACTTACACACATCTCAAGCCTCTTTATGAGTACAAGTCTTTATCTTGTAACCTAATTGTACTTGAGTCTATTATACATACTCATTATCATGAGTTCACTTAGGTATCATCCACCTTAGATTAGTCATGTTGATTGTGTTGTCATTAGAGTAGGATTTGAATCTGATTAGGTGGATGTTTGTCATTAGGAGAGCTCGATCCACTTCAATAGAAGGGGTAGAAACGGGCCATAATGTATGGACAACCTATAACACTTAGAGAAATCCACCTTGTTTTATCTCTAGGAGTTGATACCTTCTTGTCTAGGGGTATTCTCTTCTTTTGTCTTTACTGAAATGTTTGTCCTTGTGTGCATAAAATCATGCGCACCCAATCTCCTTCTTCCTTTAGTTGATCTTGCATCTCCTCGTCTCGTGATGTTTGTCTTTGTCTGTATAAAATTATGTGCACCTTATCTCCTTCCTCCTTAAGTTGATCTTGCATTTGCTTGTGCCTCTTGTTGAATTCCTCTACTTCCTTTGAAAGGGTTTGGTCATTTCTTCTCATTGCCATGTGCAAATAGGTTTACAAGCTTGTCAACATTGAGCTCTAATTATTGGCAAATTAAGACTCAAAAAATGAGAGTGAAAATAGAGGCTTGTAGATAACAAGGTCTACAAGATCTTCCATTTTATTTCTCTATAAGATTTCTAAATTTTGTAACTATTATTTTGAGTGCTCTAGGAGGGCTTACATAATTTGCAAAAATACCAAAGAAGAAGAAAAAGCAAAGAACGGTGATTAGAAAACTATTTTGAATTTTCCAATTTTGGTAATTTATTTCTTTGATCATTACGTATACGAAAAGAGTGCACCAAACATTAATAAATAATAATACACACTTATTTATGTAATAATACATGCTTATTTACGTATGTGAAAAGAGTGTGCAAAACATTAATATATAATATTACACCCTTATTTACAATAATATGTAACAATACATTCTCATTTATGTACGTGAAAAGAGTGTGCAAAACATTAATATATAATATTACATGCTCATTTAAAATGATATATTGAGGGTTCAAGTCCTTAAACCTCTCAAATTTAAATTATTATAGTCTAGATCTTTAAGGCGTTTACATGAAACTTGGGGTGTTTATATAATGCAATGTTTTTATCGATAATCTCTTCTCTTATTTGGAAAAAGCTCCAAATAGATCTATTTATGACAACGTGGTCAAGATTTATAAGGGCATTTACACATTTGATTGTAGGGGTCCCGACTAAATCCCCACCCACATGTAATTTTAAGATTTTTGTGTAAGCTGTTTAAGGATGCGGTCACAAGGCTTGCTTTGTGAATTCGTTGAGACAGCAAGGCATGATCCTATTCATAAAGGGCAACTCCAAGTCCACATGTCAGACCGGGTGGCTATTGAAGATCCCACTATAATTGACATCAAAATTGTATTGAAGGGTTTTGAACCCATGACCCACCTCTTCTAGCTTGACAAACACAAGATATTGGTTAGTTTAACTACACATATCTTTTTATTTCTACTGGTCACATATCTTTCTACGTATCTAAACAAGGGGCCAGATGCGTCAATGTTTTACCACTAATCTAGATGTTCTCCAAAGCTTGTAAGCAGGGATGCCTTATGAACGTAGCCTAAGGGTGGCGTTACAGCCCATCTTCTAATAAGTCTTTACCTATTTAGAATGTTGTTTATTGGCACAATTTTCAATTAAGCATCAAAATTTACACTAAAATATAAAATTTATAAGCATATTTGTTTAAATAAAAATCTAGCAAAGTAGCCCTCAGCAAAAATCAAGTTGGGTGGTTGCCCTCTTTATAAACACATCGCACGTGCGGTTGACGTGTGTAAAGATCCACATGAGTGTGAAAAGCACCTAACTTTGTATCCACCAAATTAGGGTGAGAGCTTAATGTGAAATCGTGAAAACCTCCTCATTTCATATTTCACTTTCCCTTGTGTGCAGATCAGGTATATAAAGGAGTTCAATCCAATTCTGCTTTGTTTTAGGGCGACTCTGGTTTTCTCTCTTCAGGTACACTGACGGCATCTGTTTTCATTCTAATTACTGCCTAATGACGTCTTTTTGCACACTAATTGCTGCCTTTTGTGAGCTATTCCGAGGTGTAATTGGTTAAATTAGTAGCATGAGTATTCTGATAATTGTAGCATGAGTAAGCTCGATCGTATTCTGATAATTGGATGCAATTGGGTTGTGTAAGATGTAGAAAAATATAGACCTAGGCCATAATTTGTTACTTGTCCCCGTGGCTTTATCACGTGCGTTCCATAGCTTGTCTTGTGCCCCATATCTTGGCACGTGGGATTAAGGCACGGTTCAGATGGGGGAGGGGGAAAAGGTCTGAATCTGAGTTCGCAATGCGTGGTAGGGGTTCAGTGTTATTGATGTCCGCACTCACAAAAAGCTTCTGGCTTCAAGGGGTGCACTGAGCAGAGGCCATCTCACAAGAGGACAACATTCAGCTGCAGTTCATGGGGTTCGATTCCAGGACCCACCACAAACTTCCAAGAGCTCTAACCACTTGGGCATCAGACCTTATTGAGGTCACTGTCACTGCTTGTGAACTGTGAGAGAGTTTGTGCACTCTCAGTTGTTGCGACCTTTTCTACCGCCCCGTCTGAAACCATCGTAAGTTGTTGTTGCGCGCTAAGGTGCGGTGTTGCAAGAATTTTTAATAACGAGAGGCGTTGTATTTCTTTAGTGATATGCAACTTTGTGTCCAACGACCAGCCGGCCGGGACTTCTATGTTTAAGGAATCAATTTTCTGTGCATAGCATGAATAAACCATATAGGTGGTTGAAAACACCGAGATAAGCATGAAGAAGACTCAGAAAAGAGTGGTGAGTCTTTCCATTCACTGTGGAAGCTCTTCCTCTTGGCAATCGCAGATCTGGAGGAGCCCTGTATCCTTGACCAAATGGCCATAAGTGTATGCACAATATCAGTCCAGATGCAAAAAGAGTTAGGATATGGGTTCTGTGCATGGTCTCTTTGCATCTGGCTCCCCAGACGTGCCAAGCTAGGATGATAGTCATAGTCTCCCAATGAGTATCCTATAAGAACATGACACGGCTTGATAAATGAGAGCAGAACTGCATGTATGTGGCAAAACTTAATAATAGGAACAGGAATCCTAACAGCGAGAGAAGAGTTAGAGCTCTCATAAAAAACTTATGGTTCAGATTGAGTTAGCCATGCAACAGATTCCCAGCGATAATCACCAAGTACGAAAGAAACAATCTACCTTGGCATATTTGCATTCCCAAGTGATAAAATCAATGGAGTGGGATAATCACCAAGTAAGAAAGAAACAATCTACCTTGGGATATCTACAGTCCCATAAAGAATGCCGAATGGCCTCTAGACCATGAGAGTGCACATAGACCAAGTTGATCTCTCCTTGGAGAGAGTCTTTCCCTGACATAATGATAATGCACCTCAATGTGCTTAGTGCGAGCATGAAACACTAGGTTCCTCACAATTGCCAATGCACTTTGACTGGCAGTGAAAATGGTAATGAACGACGACTGTCCCAACCCAAATCAGCCATAAGGCATCTAAGCCAAACACATTTAGTGGTGGCTAGAAAAGTTGCCCTGTACTTAGCTTCACAGCTCAAGGTGGCCATTGTTGGTTGCTTCTTACTAAGCCATGATATACATGAATTACCAAGACGGAAGCAAAAACCACTAGTGGATACCCTAGTGTTGTAGCATCCAATCCAATTTAAATCTGTAAAGGCATGCGACGGCTACGAATCATCCCCCCCGGGATAGAACAATCCAAGGTGCTGAGTGCCCTATAGGTAGTGGAAAACTTGCTTGACAAGCTGCCAATGCCTAGAGCTTGGGCTATGCATTAACTTGCTCAACTGAGATATCCCAAACTGAATGTATTGCCTCGTGTTGCATAAATAAATACAACAATCAACAACCTGTTGATATAATGTCTGATCAAAAGGCTCTTTGACGATAGGTTCATGTAGAGACTAGGCTACATGGATATCTTTATGTCTCATGTCATGAGGATTGCCATTGGCCAGCGGCGAGTTTCATCCCATACCCTAGAGATCAAAGCCGTCAGAGTAGCGGGGATAAGCGGGGATACCCAAGGAGGACAAGATTTGCAGATTATGCACCAGAGAGGTGGAGATGAGGAGGGTATGCCGATGTTCAGTCTACTATGAGATCAGAGGAGGGTACCATTGTCTTTTAAGAGACGTGTTCGGTCCTATTAGCCATATCATGGATTATCTAGACGAGAGATGCCTGGGTTTGTTCTTGCTGGAGCTACGATGACACAGAGAGAGCCTCCTCAGAGCACATACCTCACAAGCTAGTTCAACCTAGCTCATGATCACCAACTTCTTTGAGCCCTGGTATGTTGTATCTACTCCATTAGTAGATCCAGCACTTCATCAAACTAGGACAATATCTGGGAGCATAGGGGTCACTCAACCGCAAGCCACAGTTCTCCGAGTTGCGAGATGACCTCGCCCCCGGGATCAGGACCAGCACCAATCCATCAGGCCCAGATCGATGTGATCCTTACATGTCACCTATGCATGATGGAAGCCTCTTCTTCTCAGCCTCTCTTCATTATTTCCGATCTTGCAGAGCCACTCTCTTTTGCCCGATGATGGATCTCCTCCATGGATCCCTTCCCTCCATAGATTTGGGACAGAGTGCATTATGATCATTCTTGTATGCTCTATAGCATGCTCCCTTGTTTGTTCTGTGCATTTGCCTGGCACTTAGCTTTAGTTACTAGGTTTCTAGTTTCAGTTTTATTTCATTTTTCATGACGATGATATTCCATGGATACTTGTAATCATCTTTTGTCTCCTAGGCCCATCGGGCCTTTTGTAAGACGTAAGTATAACTTTCTTTCTTTCTCCAACATCCGGAGTACTAAGCCTTGCACCTGTCTCAACTGGTGTAAACACAGGCTTACAATTCTGAAGACCAAACCTTTGGAAGTAGTCTTTGTATATACTTTGACTGCATGAGGACAATGTCAGAGGGTAGTGGAAAGATGTAGATGAATGACAAAAACGCTGAAGCATCAAGAGAAAGATGAGAGAAAACAACAAAACGTTGATGCACGCGTTGATGACGTGAGTAGGGATGTCGTAGCACTAGTCCATGCTATGCATGATGAAGTTGATGATCTTATACTTTATGATTGGACAATCTTTGAGGTAAAGTTCATACTTTCTGTATTCTTATCTTTACTTGTTTTGTTTTAGTGAATTAGTCATTTAAAGTTTGTTTTTGCTAATTAGTTATTAAAAATTTATGTAGCTTGTTTGTTAGAAATTCTTTTGTTGTGGTTCAATAAAGAATTTGTTTGTGTGTATGTGGGCGTGTGTGATTTAGTTATGTACTTGTCTATTTTTGCAAGTTATTATTACCATTATTTTTTTCTTGGGTGTCTCTATTAAGCTTATTTATTTATTTTTTTAAAAATTTTGTTTGTTTTTGGTGATTCTCTTCTTTCTTTTAAAATTATTCGTAAGTTCAGATTCATTTGTTATGATGGTATGTGTAATCTTTAAGAAAGAGTGGATACAACCAGCCCATAGGCGAGGAGTGGACTCTGTAGGCAGGGGGCTGAAGGTGCTCACTAAAGTGATCAAGAAACAATGATCAAGAATAATCAAGGAATGATGGAATGTGAGGAAGAGGGCAACACATATATATACTTCTATATGAGCTGGCCGATTTGCAGCCTAGTCCCTCTCACAACTTGAAAATAGGTGAAAAACTCCATAAAATGGTGGGCAACCCACATCAAAGGCCCATAAAATAGAGGTAAATAATGGAAAAAATGGGGAATGCCCGAGCATATAAATGGCCCCCGTAAACACCATAAAAGCTACCAAAAGGAGATGATATATGCTAACACCTTCTCTAAGAGGTCTTGGGGGTGGTCCAAGACCCAAGGAGCTGCCATGAACGTCGATAGCTGACTGAGATAATCCTTTGATGAATAAGTCTACAGCGTTGTCTTGGGTAGGACAATATTCAATGATAATTTCTCCCTCCAAGATCCGCTCCCGCACAAAGTGGTATTGGATCTCTATATGCTTGGTCCGTGCATGAAATATCGTACTCTTAGCAATAGCCAAGCAACTCTGGCTTTCGCATGAGATAAGGGTAGGTTGCTGCTGTCAAAAACTGATCTCCTCAAGTAGCTGCTGCAACCAAATCACCTCACAAGCAGCTGAACAAGTTGCTCGATACTCCGTCTTAGTCAATGGAAGCGCCACCGTAGGGTACTTTTTACTCGTCCAGGAAATGGCTCTAGATCCAAGAGTAAAGCAATACTTGAATGGGAGAGTTAATTAGGGTTAGGTTTCATGTGGGAGACATACACAGAGAAACAAGGGAGAGAGAGAGAGAGAGTTGTGGGGATAAGTCAACTCATCATAGAGTGTGTGACTCCCCTATCACACATGTATATTGCACTAGTACACATAGTGCACTTAGTACATTAAAAGTACTAAGTGTGCTATGTACTATAACTTATGGGCTAGTACACACTATAAGGGTGGGCATAATGCCTTTACCCCAACAACCTCCCACTTAAAGGCAAAGTGCCCTTAAATGAAGGAAAAGAAAAAATCAGCATGTACATGATAATATACAAGGACATATCAAGGCTGAAACTGGCCTCATCCAATGTCCATCAAGTGTCTGCGATGAGCAAACCGCTCCGGAGGCAAACTCTTTGTCAACAGATCAGCCGGGTTGTCATCCGTATGAATCTTAACAAGCTGAATTTGCTTGTTCTCTATCACCTCTCTGATGAAGTGATACTTCACATCCACATGCTTCGTCTTTGCATGAAAGACAGGGTTCTTTGCCAACTGGATGGCACTCTGACTGTCACAATGCAACAATGGAATATCCCCTGTATAACCCAAATCAACCACTAACCGAGATAGCCATAATGCTGTTAAAGTGAGTATCTCATGTGGAAACGAGTCGTAACTAAGTGAGTCGGCCATTTCACTTGTGAGGGTATATATACCCATGCCCACCCATTGTAAATTCAACCTATTCATTGCTAATAAAGTCAAGCTTATTCGGCTCCATCTCTCTCTCTCCACGTATGCGTGTGTGTAACGCTTCCGCAGGCAGATTCCTGACATGGTATCAGAGCTGAGTGCTCGTTGATTCTTGGGCACACGGAGGAGTTGGAGAAGGTGGCTACTGCAGCGACTGAGGTGGCGCAGGAAGTGAGGCTGGTGCAGTGACGTGGCGCACGTGTCAACAGCACATTGCGTGTTGAGCAGCAGCAGAACTGTGGCTTAAGAGCTCAGGCGCAGAGGGCGGCTTGGGGATTGTGTACAAGGTAGTGCTGGGCAGTGGGCTGCCGGTGGCCGTTTGACGGCTGGGCGAAGGCTGGTGTTGATTGACACGGGCAGCATCAAGCCCCTGCACCACGTTCTGCTGGGCGTCGGGGTCTTCTCCTACCTCATCGCCCTTCCGCACGAGCGCCGACACCTCGCTCACCTTGAAGAGCAGGCCAAGCACGGCAAAGGCCACGGGCATTGATCCAATTCCAGGAGTCTCAACAAAGGCGGTGCCCAGCGCTTCAAGGAGTTTGAGACGGAAGTTCAAGCCATCGCCCGCGTCCGGCACCCTAACGTCGTCAGGCGGCAGAGCAAGAGGAGGCCAGTGGCACCGCTCGTGCAGCAGGAGTGCAGCCGCAAGAGAACCGCGGGCTGGGAGAAGAGAAGGCGAAGGGAGGAGACGTGCGTTATCGAAGACCGGGTCGACTGAGAAGAGGTGGACGGAGTTTTCGAGATGGGACTCCCGTGTTCGAGCAAGGATGACAAACTGAATGGCGACAATTATGCGCATTGGGACTTGATCATGAGGCTATGGTTTAGCAGAAAAGGCTTATGGGACATTGTTGATGGCTCGGAGGAACGTCCCCGAAGGGATAGCAATCGGTTCACACGTCTTCAGGAGGAGGAGTTTCTCAAATCTCTTGTGGATTGGGATGCTCACAATGCGAAGGCGATGTCGGCGATTGTAGAATCTCTCACCAAGGAAATTTCCCCTGCCATTTAGACTTTAAAGACTGCCAAGGAAATGTGGTCAAAGCTTGCAGGAATGTTTGATCGAGACTCAACAATGCGAGCAGTAACCCTTCTCGGCCAGTTGTTTTCCATCAAGTTTGAAACCGGGACCTCTATGCAGTCACTTCTAATGAAGGCAAAGGTTATCCATGATCAGTTATCGGCTATGAATAGTGCATTAACTAGTACCCAGTTAGCTGCCTTGGTTCTTACGAAGTTGCCTGAGGAGTACGAGATGGTCTCGAGGGCATTACGCTTACAAGTCACGAAGGAAAAGCTGGAATTTGATGATCTCAGCTCTTTTCTCATTGAGGAGGAAGCAATGCTCATTTCCCAAGGCAAGATTCGAGTTCAGAAGGATGTAGAATCGGCACATGTTGCATCGGAATCCAATAAGAAGTCTAGGAGCCGTTGTTATAAGTGCGGAAAGCGAGGGCATTTGGCTCGGGATTGCAAATCCAAAGCTAAAGCTCAAGGCTCGACAAATGACAAAGGCAAAGGCAAAGCTGACGAGGATGACAGTGACAGTGATTCTAAGAGGGATGCTACGGCGTCTGCCGGTGTGGCGAGGACTTCACTGGCACATACTCCAGCATTCTAGCTTGGTGGATGGATGCTACCACGTGCTTCAGCTAGAGAGAGGCATGTGAGTGGTAGAGAGGGGCAGTCTGTGCTCCCGTTTTGGTGATTTGGACCCGTGTGTCGGAGTTCAAGGCACATGCATCTGGCATGGAACAGCTTGACAAATCTATGGACGTGATGTGTTCGTAGTTCATTGGTAGTAGACTATGGATGGGATGAGTTCCTTGTTCATTGTGTAGCAGAATTTTGGGCGTCGTGTGTGACAGTTCAAGCATTCAGAGATTTTTGGACGTGATGTGCTCTCAGTTCAACGAATGGGGGATCATGGATGTGGAGTTGTCTGCAATTCATTATTCTATGTGGCAGCTAAAGCTCAAGATGGCATTTTCTTGAGGAGACAGGTTGTTTGGTGCATTTTCCGAGGTGTATTCGGTATCCGACCGGTACTGAGGTGTCCATGGTTGCATCTGCATCGACTTGGTTTCTTCATCTATGCCCACTATGAGCTACAGAGAGGGTGTTAAAGTGAGTATCTCATGTGGAAACGAGTCGTAACTAAGTGAGTCGGCCATTTCACTTGTGAGGGTATATATACCCATGCCCACCCATTGTGAATTCAACCTATTCATTGCTAATAAAGTCAAGCTTATTCAGCTCCATCTCTCTCTCCACGTATGCGTGTGTGTAACGCTTCCGCAGGCAGATTCCTGACAAATGCCTCCTTGCAAGCCTCTGTGGCTGCAATATACTCGGCCTCTGTAGTAGATAAGGCTGTGCACTTCTGCATCCTGGATATCCATGACACAGCACCTCCTGTGAATGTAAACACATAACCGGTAGTAGACTTCCGGTTATCTGGATGACCGGCATAATCCGAATCCGTGTAACCATGCACTAATGCATCCTGTTTGCCAAACCATATGCACATATCCTGTGTGCCCTTCAGGTATCTCATGACAGCTTTCACTGCTTCCCAATGCTTCTTGCCAGGGTTGGCCATGTATCTAGAAACCACTCCCACTGCAAATGCAATGTCCGGCCTAGTAGCAACCATGGCATACATGAGACTGCCACAAGCTGAAGCATACGGAATCTTGGCCATATCAGCCCTGCCACTATCTTACTGTGGGCTGTCCGTAGCACTGAGTTTCACATATGGAGGCAAAGGAGTACTAGTCTTCTTCCCCCCGTCCATATTGAACCTGTGCAAAACTTTGCCAATGTATTTCTTCTGAGACAAATACAGCACATGCTGATTTCTGTCCCGAAGTATCCGCATACCCAAAATGTGATTTGCATCACCCAAATCCTTCATATCAAAGGTTTGATGCAGCCTCTGCTTCAAGGCATCCATCTCCTTACGAGATTTCCCGGCGATCAACATGTAATCAACATACAAGATGAGGATCAATAGACTGCCATCCACATTCAGGACAGCCACTAGCAATTCGCATGCTATGCTGTCATATGCAGATGTTGAGGGTGCTCTTCTTCAAGAAGAGATGAACGGGAAAAACAACTCTGTTGGAAAGTCCAATGCAATGAATGCACGTGGGAGATCCCAGCAAAGGGGAAAAAGCCGAGAAGAGGGAAGAGGGAGGGATCACTAAGCTCTGATACCAGTTGTGTGGGAGAAACAGGAATTAGGGTTAGGTTAATTCATGTGGGAGACATACACAGAGAGAACAAGGGAGAGAGAGAGAGAGTTGTGGGGATAAGTCAACTCATAATGATATGAGTGTGTGACTCCCCTATCACACATGTATATTGCACTAGTACACAGTGTGCACTTAGTACATTAAAAGTACTAAGTGTACTATGTAGTATAACTTATGGGCTTGTACACACTCTAAGGGTGGGCATTATGCCTTTACCCCAACAACCTCCCACTTAAAGGCAAAGTGCCCTTAAATGAAGGAAAAGAAAAATCAGCATGTACATGATAATATACAAGGCCATATCAAGGCTGAAACTGGCCTCATCCAATGCCCATCAAGTGTCTGCAATGAGCAAACCGCTCCAGAGGCAAACTCTTTGTCAACAGATCAGCTGGGTTGTCATCCGTATGAATCTTAACAAGCTGAATTTGCTTGTTCTCTATCACCTCTCTGATGAAGTGATACTTCACATCCACATGCTTCGTCTTTGCATGAAAGACAGGGTTCTTTGCCAACTGAATGGCACTCTGACTGTCACAATGCAACAATGGAATATCCCCTGTATAACCCAAATCAACCACTAACCGAGATAGCCATAATGCCTCCTTGCAAGCCTCTGTGGCTGCAATATACTCGGCCTCTGTAGTAGATAAGGCTGTGCACTTCTGCATCCTGGATATCCATGACACAGCACCTCCTGTGAATGTAAATACATAACCGGTAGTAGACTTCTGGTTATCTGGATGACCGGCATAATCCGAATCCGTGTAACCATGCACTAATGCATCCTGTTTGCCAAAACAAATGCACATATCCTGTGTGCCCTTCAGGTATCTCATGACACCTTTCACTGCTTCCCAATGCTTCTTGCCAGGGTTGGCCATGTATCTAGAAACCACTCCCACTGCAAATGCAATGTCCGGCCTAGTAGCAACCATGGCATACATGAGACTGCCACAAGCTGAAGCATACGGAATCTTGGCCATATCAGCCCTGTCTCTATCTGACTGTGGGCTGTCCATAGCACTGAGTTTCACATATGGAGGCAAAGGAGTACTAGTCTTCTTCCCCCCGTCCATATTGAACCTCTGCAAGACTTTGCCAATGTATTCCTTCTGAGACAAATACAACACATGCTGATTTCTGTCCCGAAGTATCCGCATACCCAAAATGTGATTTGCATCACCCAAATCCTTCATATCAAAGGTTTGATGCAGCCTCTGCTTCAAGGCATCCATCTCTTTACGAGATTTCCCGGCAATCAACATATCATCAACATACAAGATGAGGATCAATAGACTGCCATCCAAAGCTTTCTTGGTGTACAAGCAGTGATCTATGTCACTTCTCCTGAATTTCTGTGATTTCATGAATGTATCAAATTTATGATACCATTCTCTTGGTGCCTGTTTGAGCCCATAAAGACTCTTTTTCAGCTTGCATACAAGCTTCTCTTTTCCACTTACTGCATAACCCTTTGGCTGCTGCATATATATCTCCTCATGGAGATCACCGTGAAGAAAAGCAGTCTTCACATCCATCTGAATCAAGTCCAGATCATCATGCGCAACCAAAGCCAACACAGCTCTAAGTGTGGTCATTTTGACCACTGGAGAGAAGATCTCCTCAAAGTCCACACCATATTCCTGCTTGAAGCCCTTAGCCACTAACCTGGCTTTGTATCTTGGCTTTGCATCTGGTGCAACTTTGAGCCTGTATACCCACTTGCATGGCAAAACCTTCTTGCCTGCAAGCAAATGCACCAACTTCCAAGTTCCATTTTTATGCAGAGAATCCATCTCTGACTTCATGGCACGCTCCCATAGAGCTTTGTCTGCCCTCTGTAAAGCCTCTTTATAACATGAGGGCTCCCCACAGTCAGTAAGCATCAAGTAGTCAACCCCTGGAACAAACCTGTCAGGGGCTCTGGAGGGTCTTGTGGACCTTCGTACCCAATGACCATCATTTGCAGGTTGCTGTCCAGCCTGCATATCACCCATTGGTGGCTCCTGTTCCATGCCATAAGTCTGAAATATCATGCCCGGTATATCCTCTAACTGTGGTATATCCATAGGGATATCTTCTGCCATCTCTGGCTGTCCATTTGGACCATTTTCAGCACCATTTAAGGGCTGGTTTTCCTGCTGTAATGGCTGATTTACAACCCTTTGTTGTTGTCCATGATGTCCATCATCATCAAAGATGACTCTGCCAGGCTCCTGTTGCCTTGCAGGCTCCTTATACATGCATGCTTCATAAAAAATGACATCATTGCTGCGTATGATCTTTCTATTCATGGGATCCCAAAGTCTATACCCCATTTCACCTCTGTCACCATATCCTAGGAATATGCATTTGTGAGACTTAGGATCAAGTTTGGTGCGCATTTCCCTGCGTATGTGCATGTACGCAACGCAACCAAACACTCTCAAGTGCTTGTATGACGGAGGCTTCCCTGTCCATACTTCCTCTGGCACTTTCCCACCAAGCCTCGTGTTAGGTGACCTATTTATAAGGTGAACGGCTGTCATAACAGCTTCAGCCCAAAAACCATGAGGTAATGCAGCATGTGACAACATAGAACGGACCTTCTCCTGAATGGTCCTGTTCATCCTCTCTGCTGTCCCGTTTTGTGGAGGATCATAAGGAGTAGAGAGCTCCCTCTTGATGCCTTTAGCATCACAAAAGTCCTGAAACTGTTTGGACATGTACTCTCCACCATTGTCGGAACGCAAAGCCTTCAGTGTTTTGCCAGTTTGATTCTCAACAAGAGCAACAAACTTCTGAAACACTGAGAATGTATCACTCTTCAAACGAAGAGGATAAACCCACACCTTACGTGTGGCATCATCAATAAAAGACACAAAATATTTTGCCCCTCCCAAAGAAAGCTGAGGCATCTCACATACATCTGTATGCACAAGCTCTAACTGAGCATCTTTCTGTCCAAGAGCTTTCTTGTGGGGGCACTGTAGTTGCCTACCATATATACAATGCCCACAAAACTGAAAACTTGAAAACTTTAGAGAAGGCAAGTAACCCAAACGAGACAATTGCTCCATTCCTTTGACACTCATGTGTCCCAACCGGCTATGCCACATAGAGATTTCCGGCAGCTCGGTTGCATTTACATTAGCATGGTGACAAACACCTGCATGCATAAAATAAAGAGTGTCCACCTTAGAGCCTCTGGCAACAACCAGTGAGCCCTTACTAATTTTCCACTTTCCACGACCAAATGTGGTAACATAATCAACATCATCAAGCTGTCCAGTAGAAAGCAGATTCTTCTTGATCTCAGGCACATGCCTGACATCATGGAGCATAAGCTGTGAGCCATTTGAAAACACAAGCCTAGAGAAGCGGGCATTACACCCCTTTCTTTGATAGGCTTGTGCTGCTTCTTCTGGAGCAACACATTATAGCACTGGGTTTGCCAAATATCATAGTTATGTGAGCCTTCAAGCTTCTTGATGTGAAGCAATGAAGAGCTCTCACCTGTGGTTGCCATAGCAATATGTAACCTGTCAATGCCTGACTCCCTGCAAAATGTGCAAAAACTGCACCAAAAGCACACACAGTGCTCACAGTTGTTCTCCCAAAGTTTATCTCCCACTGCGGAAGCAAGAATGCAACTTTTCTCCCACTGTATGTGATAAAATTACCAAAATCTGGTTGCTGCAGATTTAGGACAGCACCTTAAATGTGCTCTGTTGCCCTTCCAAAGTACTGTACAACAGTACCAAGTGCTCACCAATGATGTACCAAACCTGTACCGACAAGTACAGCAGCTGAAATTGAACCTTTTCCTCACTCAAATCAGTGTACAGCCATGCCAAAACTTGTACAAAGCTGTACCAAATCTGTACCAGCAGGTGCAGTAGCAATAAATGCTCTCTTGGCTGTCCAAATGAGTGAAAATTAGACTTTTACAGTCCCGAACACTGCATACAACAGTTCCGAACAGAAATTGGGCAAAAGCCCCTTGACTGCAAGCTGATTTCTGAAGATTCAAGCCATAAAAGTCTTGCCTGCTGCTTTGCCAAGCTCAACAAGCATAAAATCTTGAAAAGCCCCTTGATGTAAGATCAATTTCTGATCATACATGGTACATTAACGCACATGAAGGCATCCAGAGTCTTCGAAATGCTTCCCCCTGGCCACATATACATCCAATACATGAAAGCCCCTTGATTTACAGGCACATTGAGTGCTTGTAAGGCATCAACACATTGCCCAAAGCATCAAATGCGATTGCCTGCATGCAAATCAATCCAATCGGCACAAAAGCCCCTTGATTTGCACTGCAATTTGCTGCAATTTTGCCCGAATGTGCGATTTCTCACATCATACAGCATGTATGAATGCTTAATTGCACAATTACATCAAAAGCTCCAAATTTCGACATCCAATTTCCTGCAAATTGATCCTGATTGTGACCGATGTCACCCAATTTTGCCAATTTTGCTCAAAAATTGAGCAATTCGGCACCTCTACCTGCTCAATTGATTGAATTGATAAGAAATTCCCAAAGAATTGAAGCAAATACCTCGTAATTTTTGATTGCAGGAAAAGGAGAGGCGTCGAATTTGCTCTGATGAGGTGCTGCTCTGCAGAAATCTGATGCTGCTGTTCGTGAAGACCTTTGTAGTCGGGCATTGGATGACAGGCGAATGACAGTTCAAGGGATTGTGGGTTCGTGTCCCACCAGGTGTGCCAGGAGTTTGTTGCTGAATCAGATATAGCTGGCTACTGCTCAATAGATGCCCAAGGTGTGAGCATAAGAGCTACTGTGCATGGGGCTCAAGAGAGGCGCCTTTACACAGGTGACTGTTGCAGGCAATGGCAGCCAGAAAGGACACCTAAGCAGTGTCGTGTGTAGCCGCAGTATAAGCGGATGGAAAAAAAACAGGTTTGCTGATGACGGGCACTAAGTGTGCTATCGAGTCGGCAACGCACGGCGGAAACTTGTTTCTCCCGCTCGACGCCCGACTACTCCTGCTGCGCGTGAACCTGTGAAGCTCCGCTGCTCTTCCTACTCGCCAGGGGATCGGTTCTAGAAGAGGAGAGTTTGATGCGAGGATCCATGGGGGAAGTGATGGGTTTACAATCTGTTATCCTGAAAGCCTCTAGCAGCTCTGTAACCTGAGTGCTGAAAAATCTCCAATCCAAGAAAGCAGTGAAGCAACCCAAGATCTGTCATCTCAAATTCCTGACTGAGGGCAACCGTTGTCTGAGCAATGTGTGTTGCATGGCTGCTTGTTATGATTAAGTCATGCACATAGAGAATGATATGAGTATACAACTCTGGGATAAATGTAGAGATTTGGATAAGCCACAAATTGCTTGAAACCCTTCTGTTGAAAGAAAGCATCAATCTTCTCATACCAAGCCTCGGGGGCTTGTTTCAAACCATATAAGGCCTTTTTTAGCCTGTAGACCATACCTTTGGAGCCTGGAACCTGAACTCCCGGGGGTTGTTCTACATAAGCTTCCTTCTTTAGCTCCCCGTTGGGGAATGCCGACTTGACATCCATTTGAAAGATGGGCCAATGAGAGTGTGCAGCAGGAGCAAGAACAGTCCGTATGGTCGCCATCGGAGCAATTGGTGCAAAGGTATCATCAAAATCCACGCCAGCTTTCTGAGAATAGCCTTTGGCCACAAGCTTGGCCTTGTGCTTATCCAGAGTCCCATCCGATTTGTACTTGGTCATATAGACCCATTTGATACCAATCACCTTCCGCTTTGCAGTCTAGGAACTAGCTCCCAAGTTTGATTCCGCTCAATAGAGTCAAGCTCCGCTTCCATGGCTTGCTTCCAAGTTGGTTTGGAAAGTGCCTCCCCAATATGAGTAGGTTTCGAGTTATCCTCGATACGTGACATCAGTGCATAATTGACGCACAGGTTTTCCTAAGATGATGTCGTGGTACACAACCACTCCGATCGTTGACGGGGACCCCCTGCTGGAGGTGAAGGCAACCATGTTACCCTTGAGTCCCGCAATCTCTGGTACAACCAATTGGGAATCTGAGATCCTCCCCTTAGAAGTCAAACCTTGCTCCTAAGATGTATCCTGTTGTGGAGCATCCACGGAAATCTCTTCCTCCTGATTAATGTCGGATGATCCCTCTGCCTGAGGTGCTCAAGGATGTGCCGGGTCAAGTTGAGGAAGAGAAAGAGGAGGATCCAGCGAGGAACCAAGGAGAGTTGAGTCGAATCAGCCCTTGAAGATGAAGAAGCCCCCTCTACAATGGAAGATGAAGCCTCATCAACCACATCTGTGCTAACGATGATCCTCGAGGTTGCAGGATTGTAGAGTTGATAATCTTTGGATTCTGAGGTGTAACCAACCAAAATATGATGCTTGGACTTAGCATCCAGCTTCCCCTTGTCACCATCAGGTACATGAACAAATGCAATTATGCATCTAACCCAAAAACCTGAAAATGAGAAACTGTGGGTTTTCTACCAAGGTAGGCTTGAAAGGGGTCTGCCCTAGGACAGCAGTAGTAGGGGACCGATTGAGAATATAAACAATGGTAGCAACTACCTCCTCCCAAAGCTTTTGAGGAAGACTCCGCTGTTCCAACATTGTTCGAGCCATCCTAATCACCGTTCGGTTCTTCCGCTCCACCATGCCGTTCTCTAAAGGAGTACTTGTGTTGTCAAACTCCCGCTCACAATACTAGTTAAATTTGCGAGAAGTAAACTTGCCTCCTTTGTTGGCTTGTTATGTCAAGACAGAGTGTCCCGATTGTTTCTCCACCAAGGTTCTCCATGTTTGGAATCTGTCGAAAGTTTCATCTTTGGATTTGAGAAAATAGGCCCAGGTATACTGGCTAAAATCATCAACCAAGAGAAAAACATAATTGGTTGAACCAAGAGACAGAGTGCGCATTGGGCCGCACAAATCTGCATGAACCAACTCTAGCTCGCCGTGTAGCTTTCTTTGGAAAGGCCTCCTGATGTTGTTTCCCTTTGAGACGAGTGGCAAGGGCCCTCTTTTTTCTTCGCCACTGGGATCTCATGGAAGGCGGCCTTCAAGCAGCCTTCAATGAGATTATGACCACAGGCACCATGCCAGAAAGGCTGTTAGAGGGTTTGATCTGTTAGAATATGCAGCGGAGATGATGACCAAAGCTGGGAACACAAGAGCAAAAACGCAGGCAGAAAAACAGCACAAGAGAGAGAGAGATGCAGGCGTGTAACTCTGCTCTATATACACAAGAAGATCCCGAGGAATGATACAAATGAGGTATGGGGGCTGGGGTCCTATATATACCTCCCATAGAGGGCAGTCGGCCAGCAGAAGGAATGCCCTCGACTGATGAAAAGACCCACGACTCCATAAATGCAGTCGGCCAGCAAAACAGGTGCCCACGACTGATCAAATCCAGTCGGCCAGCAGCCTTGAAGCCCACGACTGATGTAAATCCAGTCGGCCAGCAATAGGGTGCTCTTGGCATCACCTGGCAGCCCTCCCAAGCCTCAGAAAAATGGGAAAAAATAGGGGAAAAATGCGGAGAGTGGGGAAAAATGGGAAAACACCTCATAAGGGCGGGCACACCCACAACAAAGGCCCTGGTGTATAAAATTGGACAGGAGATGACTTCTAACACCCCCTCTCAGCTCCTGGCTGTGTAACCAACCACAGGGAGCTGGGGTGCCGCCTGAGCAAATCCTGAGAGCGACTTCGTGAAGAGGTCCACCGTACTGTCCTCCGTCGAACAGAACTCCAGCAAGATGTCATCAGCAACGATCTGTTCACGAACAAAGTGCCTCTGGATGACCATGGGTTCCTCCAGTGGAAGCCCAAACCTGCAAGGTAACCTCCTCCTGCTCCGTAAAACTGCTCCTGGGCCATAAGTAGATCTCCTCGTGTCCGGATCTCCTCCCCAAACCGAGTCACTCCAACCGTGGAGTCGGACTCCATCCAAGAGTCCATGATCCTCCCCAAACCGAGTCACTCCAATCCCCCTTCTGTGTACAAGAGTCCATGATCCTTCGCATGCCGCAGAAACCACAGGAAACGCAATCCTGCCTCCCAAAGAGACATCTGCAACCATGAGCTCAACCGCCTCATCAGGAAGCTCCCGTCCAATCTGGTGTCCATCAACCAGATCAATGAACCATACAGCTTCTGAGTCAAAGAGACATCACACTGCTCACAAGGATCAACACCTGTTACGGTGCACAAACAAGTCCTGGAAACCTGATGAAACCTGTCAACCACTCCCTCTGAATTCGGAACCACAAAGCCTGGAGAAACCACCTCCTTCTGCAAGTAATCACCTGTCACCTGCCTGGCTTTCCGAAAGGTCCCCGTGGAAAGAACATCCTTAACTACTGGAAGTTCTATGTCCCGAACACGACGAGACATCAGAGCATAAGTGACCTGTTCAGCTTCCTCTGACTCACGAACACAAGAACTACCAACCTCAGTACTAGAAAGTTCCTGCCAACTGCTGCCATCTACTGGCAAGCGATCCACCATCTGGTCCCGGAAAGCCCGCACCTGCAGCGTATCCACACCTGAGTAGCTATTACCACACTGCCACTCATCACAATCTTGAGGACCTGGGAGAGAGAGTGCTGAAAGCCTGTAGACTCCATTCTCCACTCCACCTTCCCAAACCACTTGGCCTGTTGCTTTGTCCCGGAGAGCAACAAAATGCTCATCAAACTCCACCCGTACGCCAGTCTTGCAAACCTGATGCACTGACAACAGATGAAAACCAAGTGCCGGAACATACAACACCTGGGAGGAATGCTTCCCCCCTCTGCCACCATCGGGAACTATCTCCATCCTGCCCTCACTGTGAACTGGGATAGTGGACGTATCCCCAGTAAGAATATGACCAGAAAGCCTGCAGAGATCCTGTAAATCGGAACGGGAAGGAGTCATGTGCCTGGAAGCACCACTATCGAGAATCCACTCCCGAGTATCCGTTGCGGAGAGTCCTCTAATCTCCTCCCTGCCTGAAGAAAATGAAGCATCGGTGTCCATCACCTCCAGGTGCACAAAAGCCGGAGTCTTCATGATTGCTGAGGAGTCTTCACCCTTCTCGGTCTTCCGCTTGGGACATTGCCTCCAGTAGTGGCCTTTCTCGCCACAATCATTACAGGTCCTCTCTGCCTTCAGCTTCTCGCGGTCACTAACGGACATCTTCTCAGAAGACTTCTCCAACGAAGCCTTCTCCTTGCCCGTGTTACGGCCTTTCGACCGTTGGCCAGTAAAGGCCTCCGAACCTCCACCCTGAGGAGGGTTCGTGAATCGTTCCTCCTGGTCCAGGACTATGGGCACAAGCTCCTCCCATGTGATGGTGCTGAGCCTGCCACCACTGGTAATCAACGACGAGTAGAATGCTGAGTACGAAGAGGGCAAATGTGACAGCAACGTTATGGCCATGTCCTCTGACGATATCTCCTTCCCAGCCTGGAGAACTTCCTGCTGAAGAGCCTGCAGCTTGTTAATATGCTTCCGCATCGTCGACGACTTTGCAGGGCTCATAACCCGCATCTGTACTTCCAAGGAAATCCTCTTCATGGGCGATACCCTGTTGTAAAGTGAGGCCAAATGCTGCCATATACCTCTGGCCAGCGTCATATGCTTGACATAATTGATTACCTGCGGTGTGCAGTTGAGGAAAATAAACGAACGGACCCTGGCGTTGACGCGATCCCACATCTGTGTCTGGGCCTCCCGGTCCTTTCGGGTTGACGGTAACTCCCCTTCCTCTACTTCCGGTCGTGGAACACCAACAATGACGAAATCGGCAAGGTCGTAAGACTCCAAAACGGATTCCATCATCACCTTCCATATGCCGTAGTTGCTCCCGTCCAACTGACGGTCCACCGGGAACGTGGGGAGTGTCGGGATCTTCACATGTCTCTCGGCCATCTCAAACTGATCTGCCATAGCGGGGATGTACTCTGAAAAGGGTGGCTGGGTGGGAACAAAGAAGAACTGATACCTGCAAGTGGCTGTCCAGCAAATCAGCCCGCCTTCCTCTTGCTTCTCCTCTTCCCGATCAGCCCAAAACAGTCCACCAATCAGCCACAAAACAGTCCCCCTCTTGCTCACACAAATCCCAAGACCTATCTAGAGCCTAGGGCTCTGATACCATGTCAGAATATGCAGCGGAGATGATGACCAAATCTGGGAACACAAGAGCAAAAACGCAGGCAGAAAAACAGCACAAGAGAGAGAGAGATGTAGGCGTGTAACTCTGCTCTATATACACAAGAAGATCCCGAGGAATGATACAAATGAGGTATGGGGGCTGGGGTCCTATATATACCTCCCATAGAGGGCAGTCGGCCAGCAGAAGGAATGCCCACGACTGATGAAAAGACCCACGACTGCATAAATGCAGTCGGCCAGCAAAACAGGTGCCCACGACTGATCAAATCCAGTCGGCCAGCAGCCCTGAAGCCCACGACTGATGTAAATCCAGTCGGCCAGCAATAGGGTGCTCCTGGCATCACCTGGCAGCCCTCCCAAGCCTCAGAAAAATGGGAAAAAATAGGGGAAAAATGCGGAGAGTGGGGAAAAATGGGAAAACACCTCATAAGGGCGGGCACACCCACAACAAAGGCCCTGGTGTATAAAACTGGACAGGAGATGACTTCTAACATGATCCACTTGATTCCTAAGGAGGGTGGTGACAGATTGGAGATTTGGGAGTGGAGACCCATCACCCTCCTGAGTCCTTGGGGTTTTCTGGAGAGCGATAGAGTTGATTGGGGCTTTCTAGAGGCCACTGGAGTGGATTTGTGGTGTTTCAGGACTTTACTAGTCAGGTTCTCATTCAGGGAGCCAGAGGTGACATATTTTCCCTTTCTCGCTCGGTCCGGCAGGGCTGCCCACTGGCACCATACCTCTTTCTATTTGTCGTTGAGGCAATGAGCAGTTTCTCTCTCTCTCAACTCAGGAGACTGGGCTCCAGGGATTGTGTGTCCCCATCCGTTCTCAAGAGGACCTGCTGGACTCAGAGTTTGTAGATGACACAACAGCATACTTATCTAGAGATGTGGGGAATCTTTAGAGATTCATAGAGGCGATAGAGATCTTCTGTTGCACATCAGGAGCGTAGATCAATAGGCACAAGTCGTGTGGTTTTTGGGTAGGCTCTCCACCCGCCTTGATTTGGCGTCAAGTTGAGGCTTTCCACGAGGGGCACTCCAGTTCGCTATCTTGGATGCTAGGTGGGCATCGATATCTCCCTAGAGCAGCAGCTAGCCCCTATTCTGCTGAGCATTTAGAAGTAGCTTTTGTACTGGAGTTTTGTGAGGCTTTCCTTAGCCTACCTAGTGGTGGTGGCGAACCAGGTCGTTCTTGCCACCATTTGGTATATTACTTCTTGTTGGGCCTTCTCTTGAGCTTGCATTGGTTAGGTACAGCGGTTGATCCACAATTTTTTGTGGGCCGGCAGTGATGGGAGGTCTGCCCAGGCCAAGGTGGCGGCAACTTATAGAGGGATAAGGATGCGACATGTCAAAGAGTCTTGGCTGGAGGCTATCTTACAAGCCTCTCATTGTATGGTTGAAACCATATTGCAATACATTTGGGTGTGTGCTCATTGGTGTCCACATCTCTTAATCATGGATTATCTTGAGCCTCCCTAATCTAATCTCTCATTATGAGCAACACTCTACCAAGCCTATCCCTAGCACCTTAGATTCTCAACACACAGGCTTGGTGATTGGGAATCTTTGAGGCTTGATTGTTTGATTGTAGCCATTCCATGTACTTGGATTAGTCAGGTGCAGACAGGTGGTGAATCTCGGGCACCCGAGATCTTATATTTGGAACAGACTCCTTTTGGTAATATAACGTAAGAGAGAGAGAGAGAGAGAGAGAGAGAGAGAGAGAGAGGGGGGGGGGTCGCCACATCTTCGCCCCCTAGTGGTGTGTGTTGTGGGGATATTTCATTTACAGTTCGAGTGCCTGTGCTGTGTATTCAATAGTGTTCTTAATCTTGTTTACGGTTAATTCATTTGTGGGATCGCATTGGAAGGATTCTCTGGGACACCAGCATCTAGAGTATGCCTAGTCCAGGGATCGGTGAACCACTGTGGCGTGGGCACAAGCCTTTATTTGTCCTTGCTAATACTAGCCTTACTTTGCAGGTTGGAGCTACAGGGATTTGGTCTACGATTACACCAGGTATGGGGCTAGTTGCAACTGCCTTGGATCCTGTTTCAGATATGCCATGATGGAGGATTCTGCTGTAATATGCATGTGAACTTGAGATGCACTAGCTAATGTTTGCTTGTCTGGTGGTGTTTGCAGGAGCAAGACGGTGTGGAATCAAGAGGGATACTCACCCATGGGTACAGCAGGACCTCCTGGAAATTTTGACATCCATAACCTTTTCAAGAATCCACCACAGTCTGGATATAATCCACCAGCCCCATATCCAAATTCAAGCCATCCTTTCAACAATAACTTTCCTCTCAATGACTTTCCTCCGCCCAATTTGTTCGGTCCCTCCCCAAGTCTTCTATCTGGTTCATATCCTTATATAACTCAGGGGTCCATGTACCAGCAGTATCCACCTTACCTTCAAGATCAAGCAGCACGGCCTCCTCTCTATCAAACTCAGGGCTTTCCTCAACCTCCACCTTCTCCACCACCGTCCATATCCCTCTCTGCATCCCCCCATTTTACAAGTGTGTCAAGGCCTTCCAGCCCTTCTTTGGATAGTGCACGCTTGATGGCACTCTTAACCAACCATTCTACTGGTGGCTTGGCTGTTCCAACATCCCTTGAGCTTCCCCCATCAGGTGTGAACTCATCTAACACTAACTCTGAAGTGTCGCTTCCTCCTACAGCTGTTGCTCCTGCTGTACCTTCAGCCCCTCCTGTGAGCCTTGCTCCAAATTCTGCTTCTGGGAGGCCTAGTAGCAATAAGCCACCAAGAGGCAGGCACCTGAAGGGTGAGCATGTCGTGTATGATGTGGATGTTCGGCTACCAGGGGAGGCACAGCCTCAATTAGAAGTCTCGCCCATCACAATGTATGCTTCGGATCCTGTACTACTTGTTGGCAGGCAGATAGCTGTAAATAGGAGTTACATATGCTATGGGCTGCGACCCAACCGACACATTCGTATTTTGAACATCAATACAGCTTCACGAAGTCTTCTGCGAGGGCACTCAGAGGTGTGTAAATCTACGGGTTTTCAATCTCAAAACTGGCTAGAATGCTTTTCTTGGCTTCTCCCGTCTCTCTCTCTCTCTCTCTCACACACACACACACACACACACACACACACACACTCTCCTTAATCTAGTTAAGACACATATTCATGCTTGAGTTGGATTGTTGCATAATCAAGACATAGAAACTTTTTAGAATATTGACTTTTGGTTTTGAATCATAGTGTTGTGTTTACACCTTTTGAAAACAACGTGGTGCTGTGTGTAGAGAGTGACCGACATGGCCTTTTTTGCGGAGGATGTGCACCTTTTGGCAAGGTTTGCATTTTACAAATGGGTTCTACACTCTCCCTTTCGACTGTGCTTTCTTTCAGATCTATACAGGGTTTTGAATTTTTTGTTGAATCTTTTTCTTGCTTTTTTGGCCCTGATAGTGCAAGCTCAGATGGAAGGGTGTTTGTTCGGAGAATAGTTGAAGGCCATGGTGAAGATAACAAGTTGCAAATAACAGATCAAATTTTGCTAGCGGTGCAATTTACTGGGAATTGGGAATCTGTCCATCCTCGCGTTTGCTGGCTTTGCCACACACAGGTGCTTTGCCTCAAGGGTACCTGTGATGCTACATCATCTTCCAAATGTGCCATTGTGTTCAAGATGCTTTGCCCCCTCTGTTTTTTTGTGTGTTTCTGTGGAGTGCTGGCATAGTGGTTCAAGCTCCTAGTGAAGTAAATTGGGTTCGAGTCCCTTCCCCTGCGCTTTACTGGCTTTGCCACACACAGGTGCTTGTGTAGTTGTGGTACATCATCTCCAAATGTACTATTGTGCTCAAGATGCTTTGCCCCCTCTGTCGGTTTTCTTGTGTTGTTTGTGGAGTGCTGCCGTCATACAGCTTATATGTTGCTTGGCTATACCCCTTATGATAATGTCTTTTTTATCTACATGTTTCACTTTGTTTTGTAGGAGGTTCTGGTTGTTGGAATGGGCAAATATGTCATCACCATAGACATGTCAAAGGTCAGGCAGACTGCCGCTCCCAATGGCTTCACTACAGAAGAACCAGTTCTCTGTCCTGTGGACAACCCGATTGAGGGTGTGCGTTGTGTAGTTGGACATGATGGGGAAGTCACAGATCTTTCCACTAGTCAATGGACTATGTTGGCTTCAGCTTCCAAAGATGGAACGGTACGTAACTCCCTTGTTGCTACAAGAGTTTCAGACCCGCCTTCTTTGGCCTCTCTTTTTGAATTGTATGGTACTTACTCTGACCATTGCCTTGTACTTTTTTAGATATGGATATGGAAAGATCAAAATATGCTTTCACTTTCAATTCTTACACCCCATGAAGGACAGCAAGTTGGTGCCGTTGCAGTCCTTTCAGCTCCTCATCGCTCTGATCACATTGTCCTCCTCTCGGCGGTATTGTTATTTTATTTTTGCTTGCTGCCATGAAAGCTTGGTTAGCTATGAAATTCTGTCTATAAGGGCAGCAGAGAACTCAAAACAATTCTTTTGCCGGATCTGTGGCAGGGACCATTGAACCAAGAGCTCAAATTGTGGGTTCCAGCTGCTGGCGAGGGATGGTTTCCTCAATCTGGGCCAGTCAAGTGGAAGTGCACGCAGACGCTTGAATTGAAGAGCTCCACTGGAGGGAGACCTGAAGATGCATTTTTTAATCAAGTCCTTGTGGTGCCCAGAGCATCTGTGATCTTGTTAGCAAATGCCAAAAGAGGTGCTCTTTATGTAGTACATGTGGATTTTGGCTCAAATCCCTCTTCTACTCGTCTGAACTATTTGGCAGAATTCTCAGTAGTATGGCCTATTTTGAGCTTTACTGCAACGAGTGAGAATGTTTTTGATGGTGATGGGATCCTGCAAGTGTATTGTGTCCAGACTCAGGCTATCCAGCAGTATTCGCTTGATTTGTCACAGTGTCTTCCACCTGTAGGAGAACCTTCCGTGTTGGCCACAGAGAAAGACTTGGTCTATGGGTCTCAGGTTTCAAGTGGGTCAATCACAAACAGTAAAGCACCCACTGAAGCTTCTACCACTGCATATGAAGTGAGCTCTATATTAAGAGCCAAGTCTCCTGGCCCTATATCTGGTGTATTATTAACTAACAAACCCCTTGGAGTTGGTAAAACTGCTTTGTTTGGAAGCTCAGATAATTTTCCTGGCTCTGGAAGCCAGTCACCACAAATTAGCATGGAGTCAACCTCTATGGTTGATTCTAGAATTGTTGTTTCTTCAGAACCAGAGACGAAAGAGCTTCCCACAAGAGAATTGGTACCCCACATTTCTAATATCTTAGCCCCAACTCCGCAGATGGGAGGAACTGCACCGAGTCCAAGAGGTTCCCCCTTGTCCAGAAGGGCCAAAAGTCCAATTGAAGATGGGTCCACTACTCTTGTATGCTCTCCTAGAGAGAACATGGAGTACTTCTGCTCGTATGAGCAGTCTGGAGAGAGAAGAATTGGATCTGGTATCCCCTCATCACCGAGTAAAGGAGTTCGGGACCCTTTTCCTTTATCTCCCAGGAAGCATTTCAATGACAATATGAAGATGAATGAGAACAGGGAGTGGCAGTTAACGTCTAATACTCTGAAGTCATCTGCTATCCCAGAGCTGCAAAGTACTACAGGTTCATCAGTGCATCTCATAACGCCTTCTCAACTCATGTCGATGGTGGCAAAGTCAAAAGTGGAGGTTGATGGAGGGTCAACAGTTTCTTCATCTCAGGACAGTGGTATATCAAACGAGTTAATCAAACCAGATGCAAACTCAGAGAATCACAAGGCAAAAGTGGATTCAGAAGCTTTGATGGTTGAAACCAAAGAAATGACTAATAGCACTACCTCTCATACGGATGACAATGGTCCAAATAAAGTGGTTTTGGCAAAGAGTGGTGGTCTTATTTCAGATTCTAAGGTGGATCAGACTAATACAGCATGTGAATACTCACACATGGATACTGTAAGAGAGGTTGATGTAGTTGAACAGGCACGTTTTGATAAGGCAATCAGTGAAGGAACTCATCTTGGGGATGATAATGAAGCTGTAGAGGAAAAGGAATCTTCATTAAAGCCTCCAGGAGATGAAGCTTGTGAGCAACTCCAAGAAGTTGCTGCCAAGGTTGATGACTCTCCAGCATTTTCTGGAGTCTCACAGGCTCGGAAAAAGAAAAATAAGAATAAAACTGGTACCAACGTATTGGTGGGCATGACACCGTCTTCATCAGCACCAATGTCCAGTGTTTTGGCATCAATCCCGAGTACTTCTGAGCAGGATTCAAGCAATGGCACTAGTGTCTCATCATCAGGGCTAGCTGCACAGATTACTGCGATGCAAGACTCCTTAAACCAGGTCTGTGTTCATGACAACTTGACATTGATGAGCTGCAAGATTGGTGGTATTTGAGACTCTACATGTTTTTGCAAACTAACTATGCATCCTTAAGGATGCAACTAATGAGTGATGCAGCTGATGCTTGGGTCTTTGCTACATTGCAGCTTGTAGCCATGCAGGGGGAATTCCAAAAGCAAATCGCAGTGATTGTATCTGTCCCTGTTGCCAAAGAAGTGAAGCGAATGGAAGCTGTTCTTGGTCAGCGCATGGAAAAGGTGCTCAAAGCTCACATGGATGCAATGTGGGCACGCTTACAGGAAGAAAATGCAAAGTGTGAGAAGTTGGAAAGGGAGCGAATGCAACAACTGAGCTCATTCCTTTCAAACTCTCTAAACAAAGATCTGCCTGCTGCTGTGGAACGAGCTTTGAAGAAAGAATTCTCTTCTATAGGCCCCTCTGTTGCGCATTTGGTTACACCAAGCATCGAGAAAACTATTTCTACAGCCGTGAATGAGTCTTTCCAGGTTTGTTTTTTTTAACATTGCCACTCCTTTTTTAAATTGTCTTCCAGCTCTGCATTGTCAGCCTCTCCCTTTGGTAATATTGGCCAAATAGGGCATATGTATATACACCCCCCCCCCCCCCCCCCCCTCCTTTTTTCCCAAAAAAAAGAAAGAAAAACAACCGGCCTGGAGGGTCTTAAGATTCCATACCCCAAAACCTACCTATTTAACGTGCCTTCCTTCTTTGGATACAAATGTTAATTAAATAAATGTAATCTGTTCCACAGAAAGGCATCAGCGAAAAAGGGGTTGCCCAACTTGAAAAATCTATTGGTGCAAAAATTGAGGCCTCGCTGTCAAGGCAATTGCAGGCACAATTTCAAAACAGTGGCAAGCATGCATTACAGGTTCTCTCATATGAAACAGCTCATTAGAGAAGCAAATATAGCATATTTTTGTTGTGGTCCAGGTTTTGAGATGATTTTTGAACATGTTTTTTATAGTATGCACCCAATGCATGTGAAGGGGTTTCCTGATAGGGCTAACTGTCTCATTGTTTGCTCTTCACTCTGATTATGGCAGGAAGGACTGCACGCTTGTCTTGAGGGATCAGTAATTCCTGCGTTTGAGAGGGCTTGCCAAGCCATGTTCAAGCAAGTGGATGCCGCGTTTCAGAAGGGCATATCTGAGCACCAAGCCCATGCACAACAATTGGCTACTTCTCACGTTTCCCTTGCTTCCACCCTGCAGGTATAAATCCAGTCTTTGATAAGAGTTTATGATGCTCTTCTATTTCTTTACCCAGCTGAATTAATGCGCTTGACTCTCTGATTTTTATATGATGGTTATCTGAATGTGGTATGAGTTTTTGCAATGATCCACTCTGAGCAGGAGGCAGTGTCTTCAGCAACTTCCCTTGCTGCATCACTGAAAGGAGAATTGGCAGATGGGCAAAGGAGACTTCTTGCTCTAGTTGAAAGTACAGCAGTATCTCGTGGAGCATATACAATCAATAGCAGCCTTCCTGACAAGGTAATTGGAAAAGATTATGTTTTCGTTTGCAAGTGCTTTGATGTGTTAGGAGGAGGTATATGTGAAACATAGCATCTTCAGTCCACTGAATTTCTTCTCTTCCTATAAATTTTTTGTTGTCATTTCATAGTAACATGAAACAGTCGTTTCCTCTCTTTAATCCTTGTCGATCACTCCAGAGCTCCATCTCCTCTCTCCTTCAAGCCTCATCTCTCTCCAGTGCGCATCATGATGATGATCTTCTATCCTCCATAGATCCTGGGGGTCAGATGCAGGGTCGAAACCATAGTGCCATCTTGCGAAGAACGCCTGAGAGCTGCGAATTACAACAGGGCTCTGTTGCATCACACGATCTGCCGTTGCGGGTGAATCAAACTCCACAGGAGAGTAGCCAAGCCTAAGAAAATGGATACCGGTGACTTTGCCAGGCTTGTCGATGGGGGCTGCCTGGAGCAAATACCGGATTTGTCCGTGTGCAGGTTGGCTCCCTATGATTTTGCAGACGAACGAAGAGGCCACGAGGGGAGATACTGTCAAAGCTAAGAGCTGGAGGTCCGCCTCTGAAAATAGGGAAGGGATAGCGGCCTCGGCCGAGGACGACGGAGCGGCTCCCATGGAGTCTTCCTGGAGGGTGAAGACCAGAAGTGCCTACTCTTGCTGATGAAAAACCCAGGATCAAACCACTTGCACGAAGGGAGATGGGTGATGCATGAGGGGAGAAGGGGGAAAGGTGCCACCGCGGGGGGGGGGGGGGGGGTGGGGGGGTGGGGGTTGGTTGTGTTGGTGGGGGGCGGCTCTGTAAAGCAGGGGAAAGGGAGGTGGTAGAGAGGTGACATGCAGCACACACGGAAAGAAAAAGTAGGGGCGATGGCAAACTGAAGGAGCAGCGGGCTCAAATGGGGTGCATAAGTGGAGGAGAGGTGAAGCCCAAGGGGGGCAGGGGCAGCAGCGAAAAGGAAGGCAGAGGGGGACTAGGGAGGAGGGTGAAAAGGCGCACAGGAGGAGGGGGATGGAGCCGACACATGGAGAGCTTGTGCAGGAGCGAACAGGAAAAGGGTGGAGGAGGAACCAGGGTGGAGAGAGGAGGCCGAACCGAAGACGGGGAGAGCGAAGGAGATGCAGATGAAAATCAATGTAGGTGGGCCCGTAACACTTTCTTGTACATAATACAGAACAATAGCTTTAGGACCCGTGTTTGATTCCGCTGCTCTCTTCTTTATCTCTTTTCTCAAACCCCAGCACATAGGCATGCGTGCTCTACAAAAGGCCTGCCTATCCATGTACCAGCAAGATCCACATGAGGGAGGGTAAATTCCTCTACTTTGAAAGATCAAGGGATGGATTGGGAATCCTATTAACTCTTCGTCGACCTAAATAATAAGGAAAGCTATCTCACCACTTCAACATTCAGGATGCACCAGGACATGTCATTGGCTCTTTTCTCTGAGGTCTTTGGATGACTGGACACGAAGTGTTGCATCATGTTGCAGGTGGTCATACCCCGATGCAACACCTTTTGAAAGTATTTTTCAAGACTCCATAAGAGCAAGATTCGGAAGAACATCTTTAGACTTTGGGGCAAGTGATGTGAAGAAAGCTAGGTATATCTAGCTTATTTTATTTCCAATTCTGCTAAGATTAGTATAAAGGGTAAACACTGGTAAATAAGTGTTTCCTGTAGCCTAACCCTTGTATACACAAATGCAAGGAGAGAGTATGGTCTGGTTTGCTTTGAATTGTTTTCTAAATAGCTAAAAGCTTTGTATACACGGTTTAATCCAATGGTTTATCCACTTTTATGGCTTCTGTCTCCCAATCTAGGGAAATAGGATTATGGACGATGTTTGTTATAATTGAGGATTATTGATGATGTATCTTCCCCATATGCATCATATGCAATATGGTTCTTTGGACAAGTACAACCCTGCATAGCTTTTAAAGAATTGCTATGTTGTTATGCTAGACTTTAAACGAATGTGGTGAAAACAAAGCTAAATACTTTCAGTAAATATGATTGAGCATTAGCTCTAACTTCTAAGCTATTATCACTTATGAGGAAGTGGGCTATAAGGCTGATGCTGATAATCCCATCATGAGTTTTCCCTTCTCTGAGACCTTGGTGAGGAATACTAAGCTCTCCTTGCTTAGATCTATTCAAAGGATACTGACTGTCACTGAAGCTGTCATGGGAAAGCAAAGACCCAGGCTAGAGAAACACTTAAAGTGCACACAGAGTGTAACAGCAGAAACCCACTAAATGTATGGACAACACATTGAGCCGGAACGACTGGCCCCCGTAGGTAACTTCTCTGTTAATTCCACAATGCTCACATGAGACTATGTCCAAGCTCTCTTCACAAAACCAAAGAAGCCCAGTCTTCTGCTATCTGGTCAGGCCAGATCTGCTCCGTGAAAATAGTCGTTCCACATGTCCTGAATACAGCCATAAACAACCCCAAACTCTGCCCCCGCAGCAGCTCACTTGTAGCTGGCTTGTGCAGACCACCAAAGAGAGAACAGCCCACTGGAAGAGCAAATAAATCAGCTGCTGTATGACCAGTTTATGCCGACCAGCAGAGAGAAAGAAAGAAAGAAAGAAAGATATATTAAATGTCTACTAAAGACCCAATGGGCCTATGAGACCAAAGTGGTACAATAATGTCCATGGCATATCTCATCATGGAATTTTGAGAGCACGAGAGAGAAAAACCAGCAATGCTGTGGGCCAGCAAAAGGAAAGAAGAGCACTGCTGTTGGCCTGTTCAAAGGCGAGAGAAGAGAGAGAAAACTTGCTGTAGTTGGCCTGTGTCTCCTGTGCGTGTACAAACCAAAGAGCAGCTCCCTCCTCTCTTTTCAACGATTAAGCCCCAACCCCCTTTTAGCTGAGTTGGCATGCTCTAAAATATGGCTTATGCTTTTTCTTTTTGCCAAAAGTGGCTTTGCTTGCTAAACATATCCAAGCTTTTGATTTCTTTAGCCAAAGACTCTATAAATGACAAAAGTTGGCCTTTTTTAGTGTCCATGCTATAAAAATATTGCTCAAAAGTGGGCACCTAGCTTTTACTGTCCTTGTGGCTCAACAAGCTGGCCTATATGTCCATGCAGGGTGCCCATGAACCTTTTTTTGATAACCGAAGCCCATAAAAGCTCCTGCTAAGTGCCCAGGCTTCAAATATCGGCTTAAACACCTGACACCTTCTTCAGAGAAATGATTTTATCCTTTAGCATCTCCCTTCGTGCGTAGAAAATCCCCGTTCTCACCTTGGTTCCGTCTTGTGTGTAAGCTTCCCCCAAAACATTGATCAGAGGTGGTAAAAGGCCAAATGGTAACATCCCCTCATTCTTATAAGCACCGAATAAGTTTGCTTTCAGCACTATATGATCCAAAATACAACTGTGTCCATCTCCATCTCTGTATGGCTGTAAGCTGAAACCCTAACCCTCTCTGTTTGGCTGTGGCTTTCCAACAGAACCTTAGCCCGGGTGGTTGCGGATGTGACCTACGGTTCAGTGGTGAGCTTGCATGCGCCCTGCTGTGTTGTTTGTACTAACCTTGCTCGGCTTGTGAATTAGGTTGAATCCTGGAGGGATGTTATAGATCTGCAGCATGTAGAGTTTGCCGGTGTGTGTATATTTCTAGCCGAGCATGTCCTATTCCTGAGGGTGTAGTTAACCTAGGTCAGGGGGTGGTAGTAACAATAGGCAAAGTTTATGCGGGACTTTGAGGACTTCGATAGGACTTTTAGAGTATTGGCAAGGCAATTAAGATGAGTAGGATTGGGGTGGTGAATCTTTCAAGTTTCAATGACATTTGTGCTGACTTGTATATTTCCTTGAGAGGGCTATGTCTGACTGATAGGCATTCCAGTCGGTATTGGCAGCGGGTCCAAGCAAGGAGCTCCATTGTCATTAGACCGGGACTCAAGGGATAATAGGTACTCACTACTTTAGTTGGAACAGATTATGGTTCCAAGATGATCGTGTCTGTGTGCTAGATTCCACTGAGATTAGGAGGGGAATTCCTGATGATTGTTGACATTCCTATTGCAGGTCATCTGGGGATATGATAGACTTATGAATTGGTAAAACAAATGTTTTACTTAGGCAAAAGTCCATGACTATGTGGTAGAATGTCATCAATGTCATGTTAATAAATGAGAAGGCATTTCCATTGTCATTAGACCGGGACTCAAGGGATAATAGGTACTTGATAGTTTATTTGGAACAGGTTATGGTTCCAAGATGATCGTGTCTGTGTGCTAGATTCCACTGAGATTAGGAGAGGAATTCTTGATGACTGTTGACACTCCTATTGCAGGTCATCCGGGGATACGATAGACTTATGAATTGGTAAAACAAACGTTTTACTTAGGCAAAAGTCCATGACTATGTGGTAGAATGTCATCAATATCATGTTAATAAATGAGAAAGCATTTCCATGAACTTTACTGTTGTCAATCACCATGGACCAGCAGAGGGCATGATGCTATTTGGAGGATGTTAGACAGGTTGACAAAGGTGGCAAGATTTTTACAAACAAAAGGGCAGCCATGAGAAGAACTGAATTGGCACAGCAATGTGTTGGGTAGCTTTTCAGATTGTATGGTCTACCTTGTGACATAGTGAGTGACGAGGACTCCGAGTTTCTGGACACTTTTGGAAGCTAGTTTCTAGGAATTGGAGACTATGCTGAGTTTGAGTTCCTCTTGTCATCCTCAGTCCGATGGGCAAACGGAGAGGGTGGAGCCAAGTTTAGGAGGATATGTTTGCGCATATATCTCGAGATGACCATTTGATTGGGAGAAGTACATCCCTATGGTCAGATTTGCCTAGGTTCATTATATGATGATGTACGGATATCAACTTGGATCTCCGGTAAATTTGAAACTTAAAGGTATTTAGTTTAGTGCATCTAGAGATTCCTTAGCAGTTATGTAGGGGATACTAGTTAGTGCATAGGATTCTATCAAGATTGCTTAGGATAGAGTAAGGTTAATTGTCACCAATTGATCCACCCGTGCTTTCTCATCATGTATGTACATTGGACCGGTGTCCATGGCAGTTGTACACGCTGGGGATTGATGCCACTCATGTGATACTGTGGACTTGTGCCTCTGTGTCCATGCCCGGAAATGCCTAGTGGATTGGTGTTCCATTGGGTATGGTACTTCGTGTACTTTCCTGGAGCACGTCTATATGGTATAGCCTCATGAACGGGGATTGTCCTCCATACCAATGCTGCATTTCATAGCATCTTTATGTGCTTGCTTGCAATTGAAATTGCATGCTGTTTTCATGCTTACTTGACCAATGTGTAGTTCTGGGTGAGGGGACGGCTGCCCGCAAACCGTGCGCGTGAAACTGTCTGCTGACATGGTTATGTGGCAAGTATTGGTCATAACCTGGCCTTAGGAGTTAGCACTAATTTATAAGTGAGTGTGTACACACTCCATAAAGTTTTGGGCAACCGAAACTCACTTATAAATTATGACCAGACCGGTGTTCACACACACTGATGTCCCGAGGTGGACATAACGCAACGTCCACTGCCAAGACCCTATTCCCTTTGTAACCAGCCATGTGTTCACTCTAGCTTTCTCCACAAAGCACCTGCTTGCCACCTACACTGGATAACTCACCACCTCACTCCTCCTCCTCTCTCTAGAGATAGACGCCTCCTTCACGAGGGCTGTTGGGTTGCATTTTTTTGCACTTTCTCCTTCCCAACTCCATATCCAAGCTTGCTAAGGTGTTTCTCAAGCTTCCAAGAGTGTTTCTGGATGCTAATCATTCTCCTACACACTCCCAATGATTGAAATTCAGCAAAACAGCTCTCTTTATTATTGTAATTTTTTGTCTTTTTGCTGAAAACCCTAATTTCAACCCTCCTTTCTCAAGTTAAACCATAGGGGAAGCTTTCCCAAGGTTCCTTTGATCCTCTTGAAGACTTTTGTCGCGAAGAAATACGACAAATCAAAGATCGCAACACTCCAAGGACTTCCATCGCGAAGACTTCCGCTGTCATCGACTCTACTTGCTATTGGTAAGCTTTTATGCTTAAATATGGGAGCAAGTAGCAGGAGGGAGGAACCGGATTAGAAGATCACATACCCTGTGTAGTGTTCTCTTGTCCTACGTGCTCTCTTGCAGATTGTTGCTACCATGTGTTGGTGGAACAATAGAGAGCAGATGGTAGGGAACATGGGCACTTGAGAGGGTAGTGTGGATTGCAAGTCTACATCGACAACCACTTGTTTGTAATACTGTATTCATATGCATTGGTATGGAAATCTGGTCAGAAATGCCCATGACACTATGTACTTGATTCTCCCAAGATCAATATACTTTATTTGAGGGAGGGGCTCATTGTGTGTCTCTTTGTCAATTCAGCAATTTACTTCTTGTATTCGAGCAAGTGTCCGTCAAATCTTAGTGTATTTAAGTGTATTGATTAGCATTGTGTTCAACCAATTGTGTGTCTCTTGTCAATTCAGCAATTTACCTCTTGTATTTGAGCAAGTGTCCATCAAATCTTAGTGTATTTAAGTGTATTGATTAGCATTGTGTTCAACCAAGTTACATTGGTATCAGAGCATACGGTTCTCTTTCACTTCTATCGTGAGAGACGATCACCGTGAACACTAGCTATCTCTACACTTAGAACATTATGAACAACCATACAGTGAATGTTGGAGATGCTAACACAAGAGGCAGGGACACTGAAATGCATGCCTCCAATGCTTTACAGGATGAGCAAACTCATGTGGTGCACAATAGGGAACATGAATATGTGGGACAGCCGTCCCGTGCAAAGAGAAAATGCAGGAAGAAGAGTCCATAGTCTTGAGGGCTGAACGTACTCGTATTTGAATCTCTACCGCCGCGAGGATCCATTGGTACATGACCGTTTGAAGGCCAAGAAAGCTGAATCTTATATGGATCATGCAATGGCAATGATTGCTCAAGAGTTGCATATGCAACCGAGACATGTAGCACGTGCATACTTGGCTCGTACTGAGGATGCCTATGTAGAAAAGGCAACCATCCCACATGTCTTGGAATCCCCATAGGTGCCCGAACAAGAACTTATGTCTAAGAGGATGAATCTCCATGCTATGGGAGAGAAACAATTAGTGACTTCACGCCATGCAGGAATACCTTATGTAGTCCGTGAAGGATACAATGTTTATGGCAGTGGTCAAAATGTATGTCAAATGCCATTGCCGACTGAAAATGTGCATGCACAACACATGCAACATGGGCTGCAGTTTTCTGCTGGTGTAGGTATTCCGCATATCTCTCATGCCACTCATGCTTTCGAGTGTACTCGTGAGGGAGAAGCTATGGCTGAAAATGTATCAATGCATGTTGAGGGGCCAGCCATGGCTCATGCTTACAGGGTACATGTATCTATGCCTTATGCTCACCTTTTGGTCCTAAAACGATGCCAGTCACAGGGGCTGTCCCAATGGACGAACATGGGAAAAAACATGTTGAGATGCAGGCACAAGCATCAAAGTCTCGTGACTTCAAAGCCGGAGATAAATATGTGAATATAATGCATCAAAGGCACTTGCTTTTATTGCCCAGTTTGATATTGCTTTCAGTGATGAGGATTTCACTCAGAAATCCATGATCCGGTATGTAAGCATGTTTATGAAAGGCACTGCTGCCCATTGATGGCTCACGGAGAAGCTCTCACCAAATCCTGTTAGATCATGGGAAGAGTTCAAGGAGAGGTTCTATGCTCATTTCTTATCTCCTAATGCATTGAATGAGATAACAATGAAGTGGGATTGGGTGAAGCAAAATGAGGGAGAATCAGTGAATGCGTATTTACAAAAGTTTTGGAAAGTACTTTTGGAGGTGTCTCCATTTATGCATGTCATCGAGGCGGAAAGAAAGAGAAGGTTTCAATCGGGATTGCAACCCGTGTACAAAGCGGGACTACAAATGTATCCTAGTCACACCTTACACCAATTAATCGCAGCTGCCACCGCCATTGAGCAATTGAAACTCAAATTGAGTCGATCCAATAAAGCTAAACCCTCATTTCAAGGCAAAGAGAGGACTGTCCAAAACCTGTAAAATAATGTCACAGCCACCTAAAAAGGACCAAAACCAAGATAAAAATGGTCCAAAGGTTGAAAATAACACTACCAAGAAGCGCTCCTTCAAATTGAGAGACTATGGTCTCACTCCGGAGCAAAAAAAGCAATATATGAGCAAGGGGAAATACATTCCTTGTGGTAGCACCGAGCACATTGTAAGGGCATGCCCAAACAAGAAGAAGCGTGATAATGCAAATGCATCAAAGCCTAATGTGCATATGGTTCCGGATGTGCAGGGCAACACTTCACATGATAGCAAAGACAGGGTTGTATGTAAAGCTTGGAGACAGCTCAAGGATCAGCCCGCTTAGTTCATGTTTGATGATTGTGCATTTGGGAATTTCATATCCACACAGATGGCAGCTGCTTTAGGTATTGAAGTGGAGGACATGGGTTCTCAAATCGAAGCAAGGGCTGCCTTTGTTGGTAGAGAAGTGCAGGTCATGCCTATTTTTGGCAAGTTGCGCATACACATTCAAGGCTATGTGGATCATGAGGATTTTCTTGTGGCACCTTTGAATGGCTGTGATGTATTACTTGGAAAGCCTTGGCATACACGTATTGATCCGTGCAAGGCTTACAAGACCAACAGGATCACCTTCATGCATAAAGGCTGAGAGCATGTAATTGATACTGGTGAAGAGGGTGATACCATTTCCCTTGTATCTCATGTACAAATTAAGAAAGTAATGAAAAAGAATGTTTTTGCTTACTTGATTTTTGTACGAGATCATATTGAGGAAAATAATGTACATGTAAACACTCTTAGTAATGATAGGTTGAAATTTTTGCAAGAGCCGTTTTGCTAATGAGTTACCAAATGAGTTGTCATCCGTACGATCGGAAGATCATCGCATTGATCTCGTGCCGGGTAGCTCACCACCTAATAGGCCAGCCTATCGTGTAAGTGCATCCTAAAAAGAGGAGATTATGAAGCAGGTGAATGAGCTTCTTGAGAAGAATTTGGTTCAGCCAAGCTCTTCCCCATATTGTTCACCCATCCTCTTGGTTCAAAAGAAGGCTGGATCCTTTCGTATGTGTGGAGATTATAGAGCTTTGAATAAGCTTACCATCAAGAATCGGTTTCCGATTCCACGCATAGACGACATCCTTGACAAGTTGGATGGATCGGCATGCTTTAGCCGAATTGATCTCAAGAGTGGGTATCATCAAGTGCGTGTAGCGCCTGAGAATGTACACAAAACTGCTTTTAGGACAGCATTTGGGCTTTATGAGTATCTTGTTATGCCTTTCGGTCTTACAAATGCCCCGGCTACATTAGAATGATGGATCGCATATTCCGTGGGTACATGAAATTTACAGGTGTCTTCTTTGATGACATCCTAGTCTTCTCAAAGACCGAAGAAGAGCATAGAGCTCATTTGGCCATTGTTTTTGAAGAACTCCGCATTTGGAAATTGCATAGGAGCTGTCTGCAAGAGGGACATGCCGTGGCTTATGAGAGCCATAGATTGCATGATGCAGAGCTATCTCTTGGCATTTATGAGAAAGAGCGCTTGGCTGTAATTCATGCACTTACTATATGAAAACATTACCTTCTTGGGGTTGATTTCACTGTGAAGACAGATCACCAGAGTTTGAGGTATTTTCTTACCCAAACTAAACTGTCAGAGAAGCATATGAGGATGGCCAATTTCCTCTCTATGTTTCATTTTCAGATCTTGCACACCCCAAGAAAGAAGAATGTAGTGGTCGATGCATTGTCACGAAAGCCGTATGTAGCAGCTATCTCGGTTGCCTCTCATGGGTACTTGTCTGCCATGCGTGATTTGTATCATACGAATGTTGATTTTGTCACTATTTGGGCTGATTTGATGGCTGGTCATGCATAAGCCTCAAATGTGATCAAAGAGGGTTATCTCATGAAAGATAATTGTCTATGTGTGGTGTATGACATGAGACAAAAGGTTTTGGATGAGTGCCATGCTCCTTCATATGCTGGTCATAGAGGCATAATGCCTACTATGCACATGATTGAGCGGTATTTCTTTTGGCCAGGTATGCGGAAGGACATAGAGGCACATGTACGTGCATGTATCACCTGTCAAAAGGTGAAATTTGACAGGCAAAAGGCACCAAGTTTGCTTCAGCCATTGCCTATTCCCATGCAGCCATGGAAAAGTATTACAATGGATTTCATTATGGACTTGCCACGGACCTAACAGGGTAATAATGCAATTTGGACAATTGTGGATAGGTTTAGCAAGCAAGCTCACTTCTTGTCGTTCAAAAAGACCATTAAAGCTAAGCATATGGTTAAATATATCTTGCACAAGTGTTCAAGCATCATGGAATGCCGAAGTCCATTGTAGGGGATAGAGATCCCAGGACTACAAGTCTCTTTTGGCGGGCCTCATTTGATAATATGGGCACCAAATTGGACTTTTCATTAGCTTATCGCCCTCAAATGGATGGGTAAAGAGAGGCTGCAAATTCAGACGTGTTGGATCTCTTGAAATGTTATGTGGCGGTCCAGAAGTCTTCTTGGAAGAAGTACTTACCGCTTGTGGAATTTGCATACAACAACACGGTGCATGCATCTACGGGAAAGGCCCCGTTTGAGATTGTTTATGGTAAGGTGGTTCCCGTTTGAGATTGTTTATGGTAAGGTGGTTTTGCCACCCATCCTTCGCACAAAGGATAAGATATTTGCAGTTGATGAGTATGTAAGAGACTTGGATATTGCTTTTGCTTAGGTGCGGACAGCCATTGCAAGGTCACAAGACAAGCATAAAAAGGCTACCGACAAACATAGAAGGCAATTGGATGTTAAAGAGAATGATTGGGTATTGTTGAAATTTAAGAAAGCAAGACTTGCAAAGAGGCCTGGCCAAGAGGGTGCATATCCTAAGTTTGCAACCAGGTACTATGGGCCTTTTCGAGTGATTGAGAAGATCAATGAAGTGGCTTTCAGATTGGCATTACCTAGTCATTGGCACATACACAATGCTTTTCATGTCAGGCTCCTTCGCAAGTATGTAGGGCCAGAGCCCAGTGAAACGGTCATTGAGGATCCACCAGAAGTGGATGAGCTTGAGAAGATCTTGCAGCCAGAGCAAATTGTGTATCACAAGAAACGCAAGCTTGCTGCAGGCAAAGTTGTCAGGCGTTACCTTGTGAAGTTTAAGAATATCTTCCCATTGATGCTAAATGGGTAGATGAAGAGTTCTTCAGAGATTGCCCGCATGTGCTTCAGACATATTTGGATGCTTTTCAATTGCGGACAATTGTTTAGAAGCCGGAGGGGGATGTCACCATTTGGCCACCCAATTGGTCCACCCGTGCTTTCTCATCATGTATGTACATTGGATTAGTGTCCATGGCAGTTGTACATGATGGGGATTGATGCCACTCATGTGATACTGTGGACTTGGCTTTCCGTTGGGACTTGTGCCTCTGTGTATAGGGGAAGCTTTCCCAAGGTTCCCTTCATCCTCTTGAAGACTTTTGTTGCGAGCGAAGAAATGCGACAAATCGTAAATCTCAACACTCCAAGGACTTCCATCGCGAAGACTTCCGCTGTCATTGACTCTACTTGCTATTGGTAAGCTTTTATGCTTAAATATGGGAGCAAGTAGTAAGAGGGAGGAACCGGATTACAAGATCACATACCCTGTGTAGTGTTCTCTTGTCCTACGTGCTCTCTTGCAGATTGTTGCTACCATGTGTTGGTGGAACAATAGAGAGTAGATGGTAGGGAACATGGGCACTTGAGAGGGTAGTGTGGATTGCAAGTCTACATCGACAACCACTTGTTTGCAATACTGTATTCATATGCATTGGTATGGAAATCTGGTCAGAAATGCCCATGACACTATGTACTTGATTCTCCCAAGATCAATATACTTTATTTGAGGGAGGGGTCGGCGGTTCCAGCTCATTGTGTGTCTCTTGTCAATTCAGCAATTTACTTCTTGTATTTGAGCAAGTGTCCATAAAATCTTAGTGTATTTAAGTGTATTGATGAGCATTGTGTTCAACCAAGTTACATTAATACTGATAGGTAGTGTTTCCAAATGGAGTTATGAGTTATCCGAAGGAATGCTGGTGTATTTGAGAGTACCTAAAGGTTTTGAGATGTTATAAATGAGGGGGAAGGTTGGGAAGTTATCCCCTAGGTACGAGGAATTGCCAGGTCCATAATTGCAATTGTAAGATTTAGTGATTAATTATGGAAGCAAGTAGCAAGGGGAAGGAGTAGGAAATTTGGTCAGAAATGCCCATGACACTATGTACTTGATTCTCCCAGGGTCAATATACATTATTTGAGAGAGGAGCCGGCCGCTCTGGCTCATTATGCGTCTCTTGTCAATTTAGTAAATTACATCGAATAGGTTCTGGTTTTGTCTTGTTTCCATTGTAATAGTCTGTTGGAATAGGAACAACTTCTTTGGTTGAGCAGCGAGTTGGTTCTTCTATGCGTGGCTATGTGGATTAAATAGAGGTATAAACTTGATTTTGGAGACAATTGTTTGTGGTAGCTAGATTCTTCTTCATTTATTTCCAAGAGTGGAAATGTCCTAAGTGGGGAGGAATGTGTTAGAAGTCATCTCCTGTCTATATTTATACACCAGGGCCTCTGTTGTGGGTGTGCCCGCCCTGTATAAGGTGTTTTATCATTTTTCCTCACTCCCCGTATTTTTTCCCTATTTTTCCCCATTTTTCCGTGGTGTGGAGGGATGCCAGATGTTGGCAGAAGTCTTTGGTGGCTGGCCGACTGCACATTCAGCAGTCGTGTGGCTGGCCGACTGCCCAATCAGAAGTCGTGGAGTTTCCTCTGCTGGCCGACTGCTTTATTCAGTCGTGGAGGCATTTAACTGCTGGCCGACTGCCTTATGCAGTCGTGGAGAGCTTCTAGAGCAGGCCGACTGCTTGCATGGGGCATATAAATAGGCCCCATGCCCCCACCACTTTCTCATTCAGTTATTTGCGGGATCTTGTGTATAGAGAAGAGTTTACACACCTCTCTCTCTGTGTTTCTTGTGCTGTCTATTTTCTGAATTCTACTTGCTCTTGTCAACCCAAGTTTGGTTATTATTTCCGCTGCATATTCTGACATGGTATCAGAGCCCTAGGCTCGTGATAGATCTTGGGAGTTTTCTGAGCAAGAGGGGGATCGTTAGGTTGCTGATTGGTGGAGTGTATTGGACTGTTTGGAAAGAGAAGGTGCAAGAGAAAGGCGGGCTAAGGAGCTGGACAGCCACTTGCAGGTTTGAGAGTTTTTTTTCCCACCCACCCACCCTTTCAGTTTACTCCCCGTGATGGCAGATCTACTAGAGATGGCTGAGAAGCACGTGAAGATTCCAACTCTCCCCACGTTCCGAGTGGACCGTCAGTTGGACGGGTCCAATTACGGCATCTCGAAGGTCATGATGGAGTCTGTGCTGGAGTCATATGACCTTGCTGATTTCATCATCATCGGGGTTCCACGCCTGGAAGCAGAGGAAGGGGAGTTACTGATGAGGAAGGACCGAGAGGCACAGGCACACATGTGGGATCGTGTCAACGCCAGGGTCCGGTCATTTATTTTCCTCAACTGCACACCACAAGTGATCAATCATGTAAAGCACATGACGCTGGCGAGAGGCATATGGGAGCACTTGGCTTCTCTTTGTAATAGGGTATCACCCATGAAACGGATCTCCTTGGAAGTGCAGATGCAGGTTATGAACCCTGCAAAGTCCTCGACGATGCGGGAACACATTAACAGCTGCAAGCCCTTCAGTAGGAAGTCCTACAAGCTGGGAAAGAGATATCATCTGAAGACGTGGCCATCACTTTGCTGTCCCACTTACCTGCTCAGTATTCTGCTTTCTATTCCTTGTTGATTACGAGTGGCAGGCTCAGCACCATTACTTGGGAGAAGCTTGTGCCAAGGGTCTTGGACCAGGAGGAACGTTTCACGAACCCTCCTCACAGTGGCGGTTCGGAGGCCTTAACTGGCCAACGGTCGAAAGGCCGGAATAACAACAAGGGCAAAGGGAAGGCTTCACCAGAGAAGTCTTCTGAGAAGAAGCCTGACTCGGAACGAGAGAAGCTGGAGGCCGAAGGTTTCTGCAATGATTGTGGCGAGAAAGGCCACTACTGGAGGAAGTGCCCTAAGCGGACAGGGAAGAGTGCTGATTCCTCAGCCTCAGCTGCAAAGACTCCGACATTTGTGCACTTAGAGATAATGGACTCCGATGCTTCATCATCTTCGAGCAAGGAGGCAGTTGGCTTCACCGCGAAGGATACCCGGGAATGGATTCTTGACAGTGGTGCTTCCAGGCACATGACTCCATCCCGTGACTTCTTTCTAGATCTGAAACGGCAGTCAGGTCGCATCTTTATTGGCGACAACTCCACTATTCCAATACATAGTGAGGACCGGATGGAGATTATTCTCGACGGCAAGGGGGGCAAGCATGCTTCCCATGTTCTTTATGTCCTTGCTCTGGGTTTTCATCTTCTGTCAGTGCATGAAGTAGGCAAGACTGGCTTTCGGGTGGAATTTGAGGAGCATTCAGTTGCTCTACGGGACCGTGAGACTGGCCAGGTTGTTTGGGAAGGCGGTGTGGAGAATGGTATCTACAAGCTCTCTGCACTCTCCTCGTTGACAGGTTCTCAAGTCGGAGATTTGTGGCACTTTCGTTTTGGCCACTTAAATGTGGATGCATTGAGGCGAGCTTTCCGAGACCAGATGGTGGTTGGCTTGCCAGATGTTGGTAGTAGGCAAGGGCGCTGCAGTTCTTGCATACGTGGTAAGCAGCACAGGGAATCCTTTCCGAAGCAGGCTTCCAGGCGGGCTTCGAAACCATTGGAGTTGATTCACACTGACTTGTGTAGACCTCAGCAGACACCATCTTTGGGAGGATCTCTCTACTTTATACTGCTTGTTGATGATTGTACCAGATTCACGTGGGTCTACTTTCTTTCCCAGAAGGACCAAGCTTTTGCTCGGTTCAAGGATTGGCACGTGATGGTGGAGAAAGAGTCTGGATGTCAAGACTCTCAGGGCTGATAAAGGAGGTGAATTCTCCTCGACTGTATTTCTGAGATTTTGTGCAGATCATGGCATCAAAAGGGAACTGGCCAATACAGGATCGCCTTCGGAGAATGGAGTTGTCGAACGCAAGAACAGGACGGTGGTGGAGATGGCGAGGACCATGCTGGAGCATCGTGATCTTCCTCGTCCACTTTGGGGAGAGGCTGTGGCAACGGCTGTCCATACCCTCAACCGATCTCCGACGACTTCAGTACCCCATATGACTCCATTTGAGGCATATTTTGGCAGGAAGCCTGATGTCTCGCACTTCCGTGTCTTTGGGAGTGGCGCATATGTACATATTCCGAAGAAGCAGAGGGGGAAGCTTGACTCCAAGTCCCGCAAGCTTGTATTTGTGGGGTATAATTCTCTTTCCAAGGGATACAGATTGTATGATCCAGACAGGAACGAGATTGTTGTCAGCCGGGATGTGGTCTTTGACGAGCATGTTCTAGTATCCACTGTCGAGGAGCCGCCACTTCTTGGAGATCCAGAGGAGTCTGATGATGATTCCCAGACCATCATTCCAGTTGATCAACCTCAGTCACTACAGGAGGTTGAGCCCGCAGTTGGAGTAGAGCCCCCGCGACCCCACAGGAGGCTCCACAATCTGTTCGAGTACCTAGGTGGTTGTTAGACACCCTTCGGGAGTCAGGTGTCACGGAGTTACCCTCCGAGTGGACCACAGAGGACGGCCCTCGACGATCACACAGAGGCCGAGATAAAAGCTATACAGCAGAGCTTCTTCAGGTGAACTATGCTTTGATGTCTCGTATTATGCGGGAGAAAGAGCCCACTTCCGTAAAGGAAGCCCTTTCACAGGATACTTGGGAGGAAAGCCATGCAGGTGGATCTTGTTGCCATCGAGACGAATAACACCTGGGAGTTGGTACCGAGGCCGTCGAAGCGGTCAGTCATTGGTGTCAAATGGGTCTTTAAGACCAAATATGCGTCTGATGGGTCGGTGGAAAAACACAAAGCCAGACTTGTGGCTAAAGGTTATGCTTAGCGGCCAGGCATCGACTACGAGGATACCTTTGCACCAACAGCACGGATGTCCACGATTCGGACCGTTCTTGCCCTTGCTTCTTCTCAGAGGTGGCCCGTGTATCAAATGGATGTAAAATCTGCGTTTCTTAATGGTGACCTGCAGGAGGACGTATATGTTGAGGAGCCTCCAGGCTTTATTGTTCCAGGATTTGAAGGGATGGTTTACAGGTTACGTAAGGCCTTGTATGGTCTTAAGCAAGCTCCCAGGGCTTGGAATCAGAAGATTGATTCCTTCTTTATTCGGACTGGATTTCAGAGATCGGTTGCAGATCCAAACCTGAATCTCTTTCGGGAACACGGCATGGTCACGCTTATCATCCTTTATGTGGATGATCTCATTCTCACTGGTGGTCATGTGGAGCACATTAGAGTGACGAAGGCTGCCTTGTCAAAAGAGTTTGAGATGACCGACTTAGGCCTACTCCACTTCTTTTTGGGATTGGAGATCTGGCAGACCCAGAGGGGTTTTTTCGTCTCTCAGCAGCGGTATGTTCATGAGTTGCTTGAGGCCTTTGGGATGGAGAACTGCAAGCCTATTACTTCGCCGATGGACCCGAACACAAAGTTAACCGTTATTGATCCTTGTGAGCCAGTTGATGCCTCGCAGTACCGGAAGTTGGTTGGTTCATTGATCTGGTTGCTGAACACCAGATTGGACTCGAGCTTCTCCGTGGGGCTGTTGAGCTCTTTTATGCAGACACCATTAAAGTCTCGTTGGGACGCAGGATTGCGGATCTTGCGGTATCTGCAGAGTATGAAGGATCTAGGACTCTTTTACACAGGAGGGGATGGAGTCAGGCTCCAAGGTTGGAGTGACTCAAATTGGGGAGGAGATCCAGACACGAGGAGATCTACTTCAGGATACAGTTTTACCCTCGGCTCAGGAGTAGTTTCTTGGAGCAGCAAGAGGCAGCGAACTATTGCCCTTTCTTCGACAGAGGCAGAGTACCGGGCTGCTTGTGGTGCTGCTTGTGAGGTTGTGTGGCTGCGGAGGCTACTAGGCGAGATTGGGTTTCCACAGAAGGAGCCCACAGTCATCCAGTGCAATAACCAGAGTTGTATAGCTATTGCTCGGAACCCGGTCTTCCATGCCCGGACCAAGCACATAGAGATACAGTATCACTTTGTACGTGAGAAGATCTTGGTTGGTGACGTCTTGCTACTTTATTGTTCGACGGAGGACAATGCGGCGGACCTCTTCACGAAGTCTCTACCTCAGGCTACGCTCAGGCGGCACTCCAGCTCCCTTGGGTTGATTTCACAGCCAAGAGCTGAGAGGGGTGTTAGAAGTCATCTCCTGTCTATATTTATACACCAGGGCCTCTGTTGTGGGTGTGCCCGCCCTGTATAAGGTGTTTTATCATTTTTCCTCACTACCCGTATTTTTTCCCTATTTTTCCCCATTTTTCCGTGGTGTGGAGGGATGCCAGATGTTGGCAGAAGTCTCTGGTGGCTGGCCGACTGCACATTCAGCAGTCGTGTGGCTGGCCAACTGCCCAAACAGCAGTCGTGGAGTTTCCTCTGCTGGCCGACTGCTTTATTCAATCATGGAGGCATTTAACTCCTGGCCGATTGCCTTATGCAGTCGTGGAGAGCTTCTAGAGCAGGCCGACTGCTTGCATGGGGCATATAAATAGGCCCCATGCCCCCCACCACTTCCTCATTCAGTTATTTGCGGGATCTTGTGTATAGAGAAGAGTTTACACACCTATCTCTCTGTGTTTCTTGTGCTGTCTATTTTCTGAATTCTACTTGCTCTTGTCAACCCAAGTTTGGTTATCATTTCCACTGCATATTCTGAGAGAAGTTACGTACCTGACCCTAACCCTTGGGGTTAGGGACTAATCCAGCAGGGTTATGGGAGCCGTGGGATTAGGGAAAGCACTCTTTGATGGGTGTCTAAGGTTGTGAGTCTTGGGTTATTATTATTCAATGTGGTCTGGACCTGGACCAAGAGGCTTACTCTTGCCATGGACGCGGCAGATCACATGTGGCTTGCCGAGGGTCCCTTGGGACAGGCTCTGGTGGTATGAGACGCGGGCTAACTGGCTTGGCCTGTAGGAGTGAAACCTTAGCCTTTGGCTCGGGGGTGGTTGCAGACGCCACCTACAGTTGTATATTGTTTGTGCTAACCTTGTTTGGCCTGTGAATTAGGGTTTAATCTTGGAGGCATGTTACACAGCCAAAGTGCTATAGCTGTGGCACAGAATCCAGTTTTCCATGCACATACCAAGCACGTAGAGATTCGTTATCACTGTGTCAAGGAGAGGCTTCATGCAGGGGATATCATATTAACCTACTGCTCTACACAAAACAATATTGGAGATCTATTTACTAAAGCATTGTCTCGAGAGAAGTTTGAAGCTTTTTGCAAAGATTTAGGCTTACTTTTTTAGAGAGAGAGATCTGCTACCTTGTACAGGTTCACATTACCACTATAGGGGGGGTTTTGGGGGGGAGATCTGTTTTCTAAGGCCTTGCCGGCGAGAAGTTTGAAGCTTTCTAGGCTTACTCTACTACAAAGAGTGATCTGCTACCTTGTACAGATTTACATTACCACTGGGGGGGGAGGGAGGGGGGGATTTGAAGGCATATGCTTTTATGTAGTGCTACATGTGAGAATATGCATAACTCCAAGGGCACTTTTGTCCTACGGGTTTTTCCCCGTGGACATCCGGTGTGAAAGGACACCTAGCTAGGTTTATTATTATCACTTGTACAACTTATCATTATTGTGTGAATATACGTGGAAGTACTTCTCCCATTCTTGCCCTCTCGTGCTTGCTTCCTCTGTGTGTGCGTGCATGTGTGAGAGAGCTTCCATTGCTGTCCAAACTCTAACCCTAACACCTGTGTGCCAACATTAGGCTTATGGCATTAGCTATGGAAGAGGAGCCCTTCTTGAAAGCTTTACTGATTCAAATTGGGCAGGTGATCCAGTCACCATGTGTTCAACCATAGGATATGCTTCACACTTGGTTTGCGGCTCATCTCCTGGACAAGCAAAAAGCAACAGAGCAAAGGGCAGCGACTTGTGAGGCTATATGGCTTAGGAGACTTCTTGGTGATGTTGAATGAGGCTTCTACTATAGTGTGACAGTTACAAGTTGCTTGGCAATGGCCAAGAATCCTGTCCTTCCATGCTTGGATGTAGCACATTGAGGTTCGGTATGATTTTGTTCAAGAGAGAAGACCCTCACAGATGAAGTCTTCTTGAAATCTTGTCATGTTGAGGACAATATAGCTGACATGTTTACAAAGGTATTGCCTCAAGATAATTGGAAGACCTCTTCAGGCGAGTTGGTTGGCTCACAACCAAGATCTAAGAGGGGGTGTTAGAATCCATTGTATGGATAGCTCTCATTTGTGAGCCATGGAGGGAGGAGTCAGGACAGTGGGAACATGCAACAGTAGGCTTAAGGTATTGGTGTGGTACTTTTTCTAAGTATCGGTGAGGTGCATTCTAGACTATAAGCAGGATTTTTGGGGCTTCTGGAGGGAGAAAAGGTCAGCCTAGAATAAAGCCAAGATCATGGGGCCCCTGGAGGGAGAAACAGTCAACCCGCCACAAAAAGTGGAACCTCCTTACTGAGGTGGAGAAGAAATTGCACCTGCTGCCCTATAAAATGGCACCTCTTCCCACCACATACTCACTGACTGAAAGGTTCAGAGCCCATGCACGTGGAGAAAGGAGAGCAGACTTGGAGCACAGGATTGCAACAAAATTGTAGAGGTTTTTGTATCTATTTTTTTCCAGAATTAATATGCCATTTTTCTGCAAGTTTTGTCTTTAGATTTCCGCTGTAATTTCTTCCACCACAGCCCCCCTTACTGGGCTTATATTTACTGCATATTTCCGCATTATTCCTGCATTGTATTGGGCCCATTCCCATAGGACTTTGTCTTGCACTCTTGAGTTGGTGGGGCTGTCAGGCTGTCATTTTGCAATTCGCAAACGAGATGTGGCCCAAAAGTAATTCTTGTGATTTGGTGATCTTTACCCAATACCAAGGTTGTAAGTGAGCTGAATTTGTCATCTAATTGCTCTGGTCTATTTCCCTTATCCACTGGCTCAGCAACTGCAATTGCCAGGCTCAAAGTGCCAACTTTGTAATACACCACGTTAAAAGTAATGCCATATACTTTCATTCTACCTGGTTAGCTTCCTGAACAAGGTCTCTTGCAATCTGATTTTATTGGAGATGGTTGACTTTATTAAAGGTTTTCTGAACAGAGTTAGTGTTCAACTTCACCTTTCTGTGTTCATGTCACTTGGGTTCTTAATGACTCCTGATTTGGCCGTGTATGCTAGGCTATGACTGTACAGCATGTTGAGGAGTCTTTGGATCCCACTAAAGAATTAGCAAGGTTGATCTCAGAGAGGAAGTTGGAAGAGGCTTTCAACAAGGCACTCTCACTGACTGATGTTGGAGTTGTCTCCTGGTTGTGCAATCAGGTATGTTCGTTTAACCTTGACTCTTTTTGTCTCTCTTTCTGTGCTAGAGTTTGTTTTTTGAGGGTACTCTGATGATGTTTCGAACATTGCTTGTTCTCTTTTGAATGGTTGTGAGGCATTTGTTTTCTGATGTTTCTGTTAAAATGTTACAACAGGTAGACCTAGCAACACTTCTCACGATGACACCACCTCCTTTAAGCCAAGGGGTTCTGTTGGCTTTAGTGCAGCAGCTTGGCTGTGACCTTGGTAATGACACTAGTAAGAAACTGATGTGGATCAAGGATGCAGCTCTGGCTTTGAATCCTGACGATCCTGGGCTCCCTCCACACGTAATGCGGCATTTTCTGGAGAAGCTTTACACCAATCTTCATGCCCTGCTGGCTACAAATTTGAATTCTGATCTAATAACCATGACAAGGTTAGTTATACATGTCGTGAACTCACTGTTGACTTCGTGCAAGTGAGGCCCTAAGGGTGCCTGCCTGCAGCCAGTGTAACATATGAGATGCTCGGGAGATACGAAGCTTCTGTACAGATGTGACATGAAAACACCACAGAAAGTGGATTGCAGCACTATAGACTAAGATCTTAGGCTATTAACATGTGTAGGCTTGCATTTTATCTTGTGTGTATATGCCTACTTTTTGAAATTAAATTGTCCATTTGCTCAGAAATGTGAAGGATAGTACAGGACACAACTCAAAAGTGTTTCTGGAAACTTGCTTCTAGTTTTGTTAATGGGTGAAGAGTCATGTTCCTACCTTGCTTTAGAGGATTTGATAAGCAGGGTATGGTTACCATGAAACAGAGTGTTTATAGATGTCTGCAATGAAAACAGGACTTCCAATGGGGCTTCACATAATGATTCTAGTGGGTGCAGCCCATTGGTGATGGATGGGGAGGATTTTCAGCTGTGCAGATTTTCTATTACATGTGTGTTAAAGGTCCAAGCATGTGTCACTTACACGTGTCTGCAGTTTATTCCTATAGACCCCAGATTATTGGAGATGGCTGATGTCCATCAATGGTCATTAGTTTTGTGGTGTGGGTTGAATGCACAGAGAGAAGGATTTTCAAAGGTAAGATGCTTAAAACTAGATTCGAGCTCTTCCGATATTGACCAAGTATAACATTTTTATGTTTGGCAGTTCTATTGTTAAGGGTGACCTTTTCAATTTTTGTATATTCTTTATAAAGGTTTTCCTCTTTCTGATAGAAGGGAGCTATCTACCGTACTTCAACGCACAAGGCCTCGGCGATATCTTTACATCAGTTTAGTTTACAACTTTTGGACGAAAAAGGTAGTTTGAGGAAGAAAAGATGGAGTGATGTGCTGTAGGCTGGACCTTTTCATAAAAGAACAGATTCATGCCTATGCTCCTAATCTTCTCATGCTTATTTGTCACCAGCTTTGCAAGCCAAGTGCTCACATTGGAGTTGAAGAAAGGTTAATTGGTGCCTCTAATATACTAACGCGTCCTGAAACTTGCCATGTTGGGTACATGTTAGTTGGTATGTACAAATTCCAGTCTTCTAAGTCTCTTCATGGGTTTCTTTGCATTTTGAAGCAAAATGTATGGTGAAGCTGAAAACGATGGTGAATTTTACGAGATGCATGCATGCAACCACTTTATACTTCAGGATTTATAGATTTGGTGCTTCCAATAGTTCATGTCTCTCAAGAGTTGATGTTGTGTGCCTTGTGTTGCACTTAGTAATGCATATGGCTGATCCTTATTGAAGTGTGTCTCCTTGATGCATCATTGTATTCTCATTCATGCATACCATATCATATGCCTATTTCTCCTCAATCATCAAGTGCATGTGTCTTTTGATCTTATGCCAAGTGCCACAGAGGATTTTGGCAGCAATTTGATATTATTTGGGTTGTTTCTTAGCAATGGGTAGTGGGTGGAGGAAAGGGTGGAGGAACTTTTTTAGAGATCCGTTCATCTTGTGCCTATATATATGAGGCATTGTAGTTCATTTCTAATCAAGTTGGCTAGTGGTTCATTGATGAGTTCTTGAGTGCATTGTCTCTTCTCTCATCTCTTCTTTCTCACATGGTATCAGAGCAAGGTGGTGGCGCACATAGTCTCCTTATCCTTCTTTCTCTCTACCTCTAGTCCTCTTTAACAACTTCGCTTTCAATGACGTTTTTTCATTTTTTGATTTTATGCTAAACGAATGCGTTTTTGAGGATTGTGCTTGTGGGACGTACTGGAATCATCGTGGTCTGCAACTTAGCAGAAGAAAGTTTTCGCAAATTCTTGTGCTTGCGGGACCTACTGGAATCATCGTGGTCTACAACTTAGCAGAAAAAAGTTTTCGAAAGTTCTTCACCGTTTTTGAGTTATTCTTCGCAAACTGCTTGCATGCAAAATTTCTGCTTGCGTTTTTTGCAAAAGCCCTTACTCATCATCCTTGCACTCATTTAATGATGCAAAGGGCTTCAAACCAGCACCTTACCATCCTCTACAAGTGTGTTTTTAAAGCACTTCAATCCGAGTCCTACAACTCTACTTGCGGTGAAAACATTGTCAACTAGTTTTTTCTACATGCGGTAGCGTTTTTTGGGAGGCTTCTTGTGGAGAGATTTGTAGCCATTTCTTGGCTGCGTTTTCATCATTAAGTTCAGCCCTCTTCATGGTGTTTTGAGGTACATATTCATCCTCTTTTCTACACCTTTTTACTGGCTGAAAATTTCACTTTGCTACACACTTTGTGTTTGCGTTTTTGTGGACAATCAACTCCTCCATACTCCTTCTACCTAAGGCTACATTCTCAGCCCTCTTTTGGTGGTTTCTACGGAGTCTATTGGTTCATATATCGGTTGCGTTTTCGCACTGTCTTTGTGTTTGCGTTTTTGTGGACAATCAACTCCTCCATACTCCTCCTACCTAAGGCTACATTCTCAGCCTTCTTTTGGTGGTTTCTACGGAGTCTATTGGTTCATATATCGGTTGCGTTTTGTGGCTGCGTTTTCGCACTGTCTTTGTGCATATTTTGGAGATACTTCCTTGGTGGATAGCCCATCTATTGGTTGTGTTTTTGGAGGTATGACACTTCTTCCCTTGTGTTTTCCCACCGTCCTCTCCCTATGGGATCTCGGAAGTCTTCTACTCCAAAAGACAAAGGCAAACTTGAAGATACTATGGATCCTACATCTATGACGGTTGGGCCGGCAACTACTACAACGGAAGTTGGCGCAATTCCTTCTTCGATAGGTGCTTCTACTTTCTCTTTTCCGTCATATCCATTACCTTCTACGGATCCTTTCTCTCTTTCTTCTTTGTCCTTTATGCCTTTCTATCCACATACTTCTATGCCCTCTATGGTATATCCCCCTACATCATCTATGCCTTTTATGGCAACTTCATCTACTATGATTCCTCCTTCTACTACTTCCACTACTACTCCTCTTCCCACTCAATCATATGAGCCCTTTAACCCATTCACTCAATCTTTGAGCCTTCCAAGTCTTTCCGATTCACAAAAGCTTATCCCAAACAACTACCACACTTGGTCCTTGTTTATGCAACTTCTTTTGGAAAGCGCCGGGGTGTGGTCTATAATCACTTCTCTTCATATGGTACCTTCTCAATATCAAACCTATATGGATGCACGGGCCAAAGCTTTACTTGTGCATGGCATGTCTACATCGGTTGTGTCTCAATTTCTTTCTACAAGGAGTACGGCTCAACAATTATGGCACGCTATACAAATGCAATATGGAAGACTTTCAACGGTTAAGATGGCTAAGTTGAAAGAAGATTTGGATAAGCTTTCTATCTCCAAATCCGACAACATAGTGGAGAAGCTTAGAGAATTCAATCGAATCAAGCGGCAACTTGAAGAGTTTGGTACATTGGTAAGCAATCCGGTCCACAAGCTACTTGGTAAATTGCCTTCTTCTTTTGAATCGTTCAAAGATCACATCTTTCTTCGAGTTCCTTTTCCTTTCTTTGAAGAGACTATGGGTCTTCTTCATGATAAGTGCCTTACTCGCAAGCAAAACAAAAAGGACTCGGCTTTTGTAAGCCAAGGCAAGGGCAAAGGCAAAGGCAAAGGCAAGGGGAATGATCAACGCAAAGGCTCTAATTCTAATGCTAAAGATTCTTCAACCAAAGGCGACAAGGACAAATCAAAGGATTCTTCCAAGGAGTGCACTTTCTGTGGTCGTAGTGGCCATACGGAGGATCGTTGTTTTGCTAAGAAGGCAGCATCCAAGAAGGTAAAAGCTGAACTTGAATCCAAATCTAAGGGTTCTTCTACATCAACATCTTCAAAGACAAAGACAAGAAGGAAGACGGTAACGCCAAGGTTGCATATGTTGCTATGTCTTCTACTTCTTCATGTGACACATCACTTGTGGTAATCAAAGATCTTGATACGCATACTGCGGATGAGTGAATTGCCGACAGTGGTGCTACCTCTCACATGACGAATAGTTCTTCCTTATTGGAAAACCATAAGTCTCTCTTCATCAGTACACATTGGTGATGCTTCGTCTCTCCCTGTAATTGATATTGGTGATGTTTCTTTTGGAGATGCTATCTTACATGATATTTTGCATGTACCTAAGATGTTTGCCAACTTATTTTCTATCTCTAAGGCTACTTCTAAAGGTCTTCGGGTTTCCTTTGATGATGAAGTGATTGAAATCATTGATAGATAAGTCACTTTCTTGTGTGGCACATGGTTATCAAAATGTTGGGCTTTATCATATAAGTTCGTTTACAGCACAGTTGCCACCACATGAGTCTTATCTTCATCAATTATTTGCTTCTACTAAAGCACTTTTTCTAATGAAGATAGTGATCTATGGCATTTTCGCTTTGGCCATGTTCCTCTTGCTACTTTTGCAACATCTTGTCTCACATGACATGGTTACAGGTTTACCAAAGCTTCAGAAACCTCGCCATCACATTTGTTCTTCTTGTGCTCAAGGCAAGCAACATCGGGCTTCTTTTCCAGAGGAGGCTACTCATAGGGCCACACGCATACTTGAGCTTATTCATGCTGATCTTGCAAGACCTATGGAAGTACAATCGCTTGGTGGATCCAAGTATTATATGCTTCTTGTGGATGACTTCTCTCGCAAATCATGGGTTTATTTCTTACCTAAGAAGTCTGATGCTCTTTCTCATCTCAAGGTTTGGCTTGCCCAAATGGAGAATCAAGCAAGTCAAAAGGTATCTTTTCTCAGGACTGACAATGGAGGTGAGTTTACAGCATTTGAGGATTTTCTAGCTTTAAAAGGCATACAACGACAAACCACCATACCCTACACTCCTCACCAAAATGGTGTGGTTGAAAGAAAGAATAGAACGGTGAAGGAAATGGCCCGCTCCTCCCTCTTACATCATGCGACGCTACCTTCCTCCTTTTGGGGTGGGGCTATAACTACTTCAGTTTATCTTCTCAATCGCTCTCTTACGAAAGCAGTGGATGGCATGACTCCAGAGGAGGCTTTCACAGGCCACAAGCCTACTGTTTCTCATTTTCATGTCTTTGGTTGTGTTGCTCATGTGCATGTGCCTTCTTCTAAGAGGAGGACTCTAGATGCTAAGTCCAAACCTATGATATTCACAGGATATGCTTCTCGCTCCAAAGGGTTCCGTTTTTGGGATCCTTCTCGTGTGAAGGATATTGTTCTTTCATGTGATGCCATCTTTGATAAGCATGTTTTTGGTCTTGATGAGTTACCACCTTCTACATCTCTCTCAGATCCATTTCCATCTCTTGAGCTTGAGCCTCTCTCATTACCTATAGTCTCATCCTCATCTACACCATTAGTTCTTCCTACTTCATCCCCTTCATCCATTTCGATTGCGACACCTACTGCTTCATTGGATTCTACACGGACTTCTAGTCCTCCAAAATGGGTTCGCTCTCTACTTCAGGATTCAGGTATATCACTTTCAGATGCTCAACAATCTACTGCACGTGTCTTACGTACACGCCCTTCAGTAAATATTACCTTGATGTCTCATATTGGTGATGTGTTTGAGCCTGAAACGGTTAAGGAAGCTCTTTCCTTACCACATTGGTGTGAAGCAATGCAAGCAGAGATTTCTTCTATTGAATCTAATAACACATGGCAGTTAGTTCCACGACCTTCACATAAAAAGGTCATTGGTGTTAAGTGGATTTTCAAAGTCAAGTTTCATTCTGATGGTACTCTTGATAAGTACAAGGCACGACTTGTTGCTAAAGGTTATGCTCAAAAAGAAGGTGAAGACTTTGATGAAACTTTTGCTCCTACTGCCAGACATTCTACTATTCATGTTGTTTTTGCTCTTGCTTCTCACTATGCCTGGCCTATATATCAAATGGATGTTAAATCTGCTTTCTTGAATGGAGATTTAGAGGAGAAAGTTTATGTGGCATAATCTGAAGGTTTTATTGCACAGGGTCATGAACATGATGTGTATTTATTACAGAAAGCTCTTTATGGTCTTAAGCAAGCTCCTCAAGCTTGGTATCAAAAGATTAACAGTTTTCTCCTTTCTCTACATTTTGAGAGGACTCCTGCAGATCCTAATCTTTATGTGCTTATTGTGGATGATGATATATGCATTCTTGTGCTTTATGTGGATGATTTGACACTCACTGGCTCTAATTTGGACTTACTCAAATGGGTTCAAACTCAACTCACAACATCATTTATCATGATCTTGGACTACTCCACTATTTTCTTGGTTTAGAAGTGTGGCAATTTGCTTCTGGCATCTTTCTTTGTTAAAAGAAGTATACTTTAAGGTTGCTTGAGAAATATGGCATGCATGATTGTGCATCACTCACTTGTCCCATGGATCCTAATTCAAAATTATCCAAAGATGATGATTCCCCTGAGATTGATTCTATAGAGTATCGCCAACTTATTGATTCTCTACTTTATTTGGTTAACACTCGGCCGCCAGATCTCTCCTATGCTATGAGTATTCTCAGCCAATTCTCGTCACAGCCTCGTTGATCTCATTGGCAGGGGCAGCTTTGAGGGTTCTTCGATATCTTCATGGAACTCTTGAGTATGGCATTTCTTATACAGGTGGAGATACACTTATTGGTTACTCAGATTCTGATTGGGCAAGGTGTATTGATACTAGGCGTTCCATGTCAGGCTATTGTTTTATGCTTGGTAAAGGACTTGTTTCTTGGAAATGTCAAAAGCAGCGAATTACTTCTTCTTCATCGACAGAAGCAGAGTACAAGTCATATCTTAATGCCACTTCTGAAGCACTTTGGCTTCAGCAAATTCTGAATCACCTTGGATGTTCATCTACTCCGACACTCATCTACTCAGATTCACAGAGTCCTATTGCTTTAGCCAAAAATCCAGTTATTCGAGGATGATCCAAACACATTGATGTTCATTTTCATTTTGTTCCTGATTGGATTTCTGAAGGTCGCATTCAGCTTGAGTATTGTTCTACCAAAGATAATGTTGTTGATTTGTTTACTAAGCCTCTTCCTTGACCTACCTTGGATTATCTTCTTCAGCGCGTTGGCGTTGGTCCTCCCATCTGGACCTGAAGAGGAGGTGTTGGATAGGTGTCATCTCCAGATGGTGTCACGCTAGTGGCACACTCTTTAGCCTCTAGGCATTTTTGGAATTTATAGCATTCATTTTTATTTTTTCCTATTTACACATTTTTGGGTGGAGGAACTTTTTTAGAGATCCGTTCATTTTGTGCCTATATATATGAGGCATTGTAGTTCATTTTTAATCAAGTTGGCTAGTGGTTCATGGATGAGTTCTTGAGTACATTGTCTCTTCTCTCATCTCTTCTTTCTCACATGGGTCACCCTCTGGAATGATGTCGTGTTCAGCTTGTAGCCAGATACCAGGTATCTGGGTCTTAGATCATGTAGTTGCATGTAGGAGAAGGCAGCAGCCCTTTGGGATACCCCAGAAAGGGATTGGTATATCCTCCTTGACGAAGGGACAGGATAGGACTTAGGCCACCCTAAGGGGCCAATAGGCCCATGGCCAAGCCCAATATCCACCATTGGCTAGGGCATGCTGTCACATGCGGCTAGGCTTGAAGGGCATGGGTAGCAGCAAGGCCTAGAAGGCCTGAGAGCCGAGTCAGCCAGCCCCCCACAAGGCCGCCTTGGCGAGCCTGTCTGCTAGCACCTAGGCATGTTGGACAGGAAGGAAAGCTTGTGCACAAGTGTCCAGAACAGTGCAAGGCAACGAGATCTTGTGTCAGCAAACATGGTGTGTAAGAGACACCTATTTATAAGCAGATTTATAGGTCGTGGAGAGCCCATAAATAGGCCAACTACTAATTAGCAACCTTTGACCAACATAGAAGTGTTGCCATATACATAGGCAGTGATGTGTGTGAATACACTTAGGACCGTCGGGGTACTTTTTTCCTCTTTAGGAGGTTTTTTTCCCCGGCTTATATATACGCCCATCCTTCTAGGGCTAACTTATCTTTTGTACATTGACACAATCTAATACACTTTGTGTTGTGTGCATTCTTGTTGCTTCTTCTCCAAGCTTTGTGTGCTTTCCTGCAACCCTAATTCCAACAATTGGTATCAGAGCAGGCATCGGCTCCCAGGGCTACGCCGCCAGTACCCTCCGACTTACGTGCTCCGATTGAGGTGAGCTTTCACGAGCGCTTCCAGGTCCCTATACTCTGCAAATATGCCCGTAGGGCTTTGCGTTCTCAGAAATCGCATCTGAGGTCGTTTCGGGCTCCGTTTTTGCATTTCAAGTTCTGCACAGGTGTTTTCGTCATTTTCTGCAGAAATTTCGACAGTGCAGTTTTCTACAAAACAGGCATACGTATTCTATTGTGGCCCGCGCTACATAGCACGAGTTGTTGTCTGTTCAGTCTTTGCTTCATTACAGGTGGCTTTTGCATCAGTTTCAGTCAGTGGCCATAGCTGATAACAATAATGATGTATTTTGAATGTTGTCTGCTGAAGACAAACTGGATGGAGACAGCAACTACCCACTTTGGACATACACGATGCAGCATGTTTTGGTTGCAAAAGGAGTGTGAAACATTGTGCAGGGTATGGATGTACGTCCAGGTTCTGTGGATGTAGGATCTGTTGAGGATGTTGCAGATTCTAGCAGCTCTACTGTTGCTGCTGTTTTACCCACTACTGAACAAGCTCGTTGGGATGGTAAAGATGCGCAGGCTCATGCCTTGATTGCACTTTCTGTCAAACGTAACATCACCCCACATATTCGTTCAGCTAAAACAGCAAAACAGACTTGGGATATTCTAGCTGGTTTGTATGCAGGTCGTAACGAGGCAAAAATCACTTACCTGCGTAAAGAGCTAGAATTGAAGATTATGCAGGAAGATGATGACATGAATGTTTTTCTTGCTGAGATTAAAGATCTCAAAGAACAGTTGATTTCTACAGGTGAGATTATTCCTGATCATTCTCTTGTGCAGACTGTTCTTGATGCTTTACCTGAGACATATCAGACTTTTGCTTCCACGTGGAGACTTCTTAATGAGGACAGACCTGATGCTGTCAAGTATGATACTTTAGTCAACAAGCTCTTGCAAGAAGCGCAGTCCAGGCAAAACAGGGCCAAGCAGCGTGCAGTTGATCAAGTATTTATTGCTGCCGAGGAGCAGAGAAGAAGTGGTAAGGCAGCCCCTTCCACTGTTTCTTCTTCTATTAGTAGGTCTGCAACTTCTTCTCCTTCCACAGGTAGCAACAATAAGTCTGAGAAGGCTCTTGATAAAGGCAAGAAAAGACCAGGTGCAACTATTGTAAGGCAAATGATCATGTCATTAAGAATTGCCCTAAGTTAAAGGCTAAAGAGGCAAAGAAGAAAGAGTCAAATGCAGCCACAAAGATACATGCATATTTGACTGCACATGGTTTTCAGAATAGTCCAACAGAAAGTACTTTGTATGTTAAACGTGTGGATGATGTACATCTAATCATTGCTCTCTATGTCGATGACATGCTGCTTACAGGATCAAATGAGAGTCATATTGCTGATTTTAAGGCTGATTTGAATGCCTCTTTTGAGATGTCAGATTTGGGGCATTTGCATCATTATTTGGGGATACAATTTAAGCAGTGTGATGGAGGTATTGCTTTGTGTCAGACAAAGTATATTGAAACATTGTTGCGGAGATTTGGCCTTGAAGACTGCAAGCCTATTGCTACTCCAATGGAGACAAGTTTGAAGTTGAGTCTTCGTGATGCTGGAGATCACTTTGATGTCACACTCTATCAGACAGCTGTTGGTTGCCTCATCTATGTATGCATTACAAGGCCGGATATTCAGTTTGCAGTCTCACAGGTGAGCAGGTTTATGCATAGCCCAGGGTCTCAGCATTGGAAGGCAGTTAAACGCATCTTTCGCTACTTGAGTGGCACCATACATCTTGGGTTGTTTTATCCCAAGGGGGGATCGTTGCCGCCAGATTTACATGCTTTTTCGGACTCAGATTGGGCTGGTTGCTATGACACAAGAGTGTCCACAAGTGGTTTTTGTTTCATGCTCGGTAGCTCATGCATATCTTGGTTGAGCAAGAAGCAACCTACTGTGGCCACTTCTAGTTGTGAAGCTGAGTACAGGGCAGCTTTCACAGCTACGGTTGAGTGTGTGTGGCTCAGACGGCTTATGGCTGATTTGGGTGTTGGACAGGAGTCTGCCACCTCTATCTACACTGATAGTCAAAACGCATTGGCAGTTGCGAGAAACCCAGTTTTTCATGCTCGCACAAAGCACATTGAGGTGCATTATCACTATTTCAGGGAGAGACTCTCAGCAGGAGAGATCAGCTTGGCCTATGTGCCAACACAGAACAACCTCGCCGATCTTTTCACAAAGGCGCTTCCTCGTGAGAAGTTCGAAGCTTTCCGCAAAGCTTTGGGCTTGCTCTCCTTTGTGGATTGATCTACTTCGGGCATGGCACTCCCCTATACATGAGTGCCAGCTCTCGTTCACACCATCACTCCCAGGGGGGATTTGTTGCCATATACATAGGCAGTGATGTGTGTGAACACACTTAGGACCGTCGGGGTACTTTTTTCCTCTTTAGGAGGTTTTTTCCCCCGGCTTGTATATACGCCCATCCTTCTAGGGCTAACTTATCTTTTGTACATTGACACAATTTAATACACTTTGTGTTGTATGCATTCTTGCTGCTTCTTCTCCAAGCTTTGTGTGCTTTCCTGCAACCCTAATTCCAACAAGAAGTGACTACAAAAAGCACTGGCTTGCATTTCATTAGAGTTATATTATAAATTCACAAAGGGTTACAACATTCCAAGGGCCAGGACAGCCAAGGGGAATTCTAAAGCTAAGGTGAAGGTGAAAGGTCAAGAACTAGAAGATTTTACAGATTTGTATCATTCTAATAAAGCAAATACACCGTTCATGGTGGGGCCCTACAGAGGGTATTTGGGACCCAATACTGTGTCTGACTCACTCTCTCTCTCCTCTCTCTATCTTGTGCATTATCTTCGTCTCATCACGAAAGATTGCTTAATTCTGTCCATTGAAGTAACCATTTCTATCCATTGCTACTTCCCTCCTCCTTATCTCCTGTTCTGTGAGTTTCTTCACAGTCTGCTTAGTGCGTACCATGGCCTCGAATATATGAAAGGCTTAAAGAGGATGTATGCCCTCGAATGTATGAAATGGCCAAAAGAGGAAAATCTCCTTATATAAAGCTCAAAAATACGTCATCATTACAAGAAACCCTAATTTTAGGAGATGTTTTGCACGGGCCACTAGGGTGCGAAAATGCCAAGTCCGAGCACCTCACACAGGGCATTATTGCACCCTTTAGGCCCGCACTTTTTTTTGTTGAAAAAACTCAATTCTACAATACTTGACAATCTCCCTCGCTTGATAATCCACAATTTTGACATTAAATGGCAGTTGGAAAAACTAAAAACAAAAATTGTGGCAAAATGACACGACTCTAGAAATGGAAAAAAACAAAATTATCATTTATTGGTATCATATTACATAGAGGGTAGAAGTTTTATAAGCCAAAATTTGCCATCAAAATTCCTCCCTATGACATCCTAACTAGGGAAATAGATAAGCTTAGAGCTACACTGGATTTAATTGTGCTTGAAATAGCAGGGGACTCCAGTGCTTGGACAATGTTATGCACCATAGCTTCCCGGTGTTGTGCAATTTTTTTATAGCATAGCGCAAGGCTAAGGCTTGGTCTTCTTTGCAGCACTGCGGGGTCATTAGGGGCTCTACCACCTATGATGTGGCGGAATGCACTTCGGTTTACATTGCAAAACTACAAAACAAGTTTTTCAATCATAAAAATTTACACCATGAAATAAATAATCCTCTAAGGCTCTTACACATTACTTACCCAAGTAGTATGGCCAATGCGACTGCCAAGGTTTTGTAAATCTTGGATGTGGGAACACAATCTCCCTCTCTCCAAGCATGCTTCCTGGGATAGGGAGGCGGCCTCCTCTTCAGTTAGAATGGGTAGCTCTAGGTCAAGTAAATATTATGCAAGCTCCTTAGCGCTCATGGTTGCCATGACAAGGAGCACTAAGAGAAGCAATGGAATGGAAAATGAGAGGGGCTACCTAATGGGCACAATTTATAGCATCATCAACGAAGGCAAAGGAGGAATCACCTAGGGTTGTGAAGCAGGCCAAGACTGACCGAGAGTGTTGAGGCAACGAAAAGAGAGCTCCTAAGACAAGAGTTCTCGGGTGACATGATCACAGAAAGATGTGTATTCATGTGCCAAAACCAGAGCCGGAGCCAGAACTAGAGCCAAAGATAGACCTAGAAGCCAAACCAGTACCAGAACCACAGATTGAGCAGGTGGATCTTTCTAAAGCCTATTTGGAGGAGGATGAGGTCAGATTGATAGTTCCCAAGGAGGTGGATCTCTCCAAATCATATTTGGAGGAGGATGAGGTCAGCCCGATAGTTTCAGAAGAGCTTCCAGAAAATCTATCTGAATTGTGTGAGGAGGAGGAGGCGACTATATGTGATTCAGAAGACCCAGAGACCCCAAGCCAGAGAACTTCAAGACCAAGTCAAAGAGCTTGGGGATCAAGCCAGTGGATATGAAGTGGAGTCTTCAATTGGATGGCAATGGAATCGGAGTAAAGATGTATGGATTACCCTAGTGGAGTCTTCAATTGGATAGCAATGGAATCGGAGTAAAGATGTATGGATTACCCTAGTGCTCCAAGCTTAGCAAGAGGGGATGTCATGTGCATTTGTCAATCCCAATGCTCATAGACATGTATATTCTCATTAGCAAATATATGGGTAGATTTTTTAAAGCAAATTTTGTAGCCCTACAGGCTCGCGGAAGTTCCCAAGACATAACGCAATGGTTTGGACACCCTTTGGGCATAGTTTGGACACAAAACATGACTTTTTAGACAATGCTTTGTGGAAAAGATTGGCAAAACCGACTTGATTATGAATTCCTTATAGATAGGATCATTAGGCGTTCATTATAATCATCATTCAAAGATCAAGGGGATCCATTTGTCAGAGTCTCCAAGGCAATAGGACACAATGGTGGATTAGCAAGAGCTTCTCTTGTGCATTTTCAAGTAGAGGACTGTAGGAATCTTTAGTATGCAACAAGAAGCTATGAATCAACAAGATCATTGTACATATTCATGTATCTCTCCTTCTCTTGTGTGTGTTTGCTAAACATAGGATTTGGGTTAATCTTCTTTGCTTAGCATTACATTGGTATTAGATCCTTCTTTAAGTATCTAGCCAAAAAAATAGATAAAAAGAAAGTTTTTTTTTCTGTTATGTAGTTTAGATGTCGGAGGACCACCCCCTTTCGTTGACTCCTTTATCCCTTGAAGGAAGGTTGGTTTTTAGCCCCCCTCCCGAAAAGTCTCCCAAACGCATAGTGGATGGTTTAAGCCCTTGAAGGACAGCTGGTTTATAGCCTCCGAAAAGTCTTCCATATGCATAGTGGATGGTTTTGGAAAGGAAGTGCATATCCCCACTATGGCCAACTTCAATGAAGATAGAGAACAAAGAACTTCAGAACAAGAAGCATCGAACAGTCTTTTGAGGATGACAGACATGAGTGTGCACAAGATGTTCCAAACGATGATGTAAGCACTTGCAACTAGAACACCAAGTTAGAAGAGTGGAAGGCACAGATCTTGGCCCTAGAAGATAGAACCTGTACTCCAATCCCTTTTTCTCCATCTCCTCCTCTCTCTCCTTCTCTTTCCCAAAACCCGATAGCATATTCTCTTTTGGATAACCCTTTTGGAGAGTTACTACCAACACTCGAGTTACAAATGTGAGTATTAGAGATTTTATTGATGGAAGACCATGTGGCAACATCCCATGCTTCCAAACAAGAAGACACCAGACGATGGGTGGAGCACGAAAGATTTCTTGTGGCTTTCGATGCAAGAGTGACACCAGAGCTTCTTTCTCAAGTCAAGCATAACAACACAATGTTGGATGCAAGAGTGACACCAGCTTCTTTCTTGTGGCTTTCGATGCAAGAGTGACACCAGCTTCTTTCTCAAGTCATCCTCCAAGGATGAACTTCAATAAGTATAATGGTAAACTCAACCCCATGACCCGTCATTCCTAGTTCCATCAATTTGAAGTTTATTTTATTGTAGTTAAGAAAAATGATATTGACAGAGTAATCTTGGCTAGTTGGTATTTAGAGGGCAAGGCCATCCCATGGTGGACTCATTGGGCTCATGCCCACACTAGATTCAATATGGTAGCTTATGTCTGGGACGAATTCGTGTAGATCTTAAGCAATAGATCTTAAGTGAAAGCTTCTACCACCCCATTACCCTGAGCGACTCGAAGATGAGTTCAAGGGGACTATGTCAAAACGCGCAACCAGTCTTGCAATTTGCCAAACAAAATTTCAAACTTATGTTTGATATTAGGCATTTCTGATAAGGACAAGAAAGGGCAGTTTCTCTATGGCCTTGACACGCAAATCCAGTGGGAAATGCATATGTTTTGGATAGGCACCTTCGAAGATGCACTCTCACTTGCACAGAGTGCTGAGATGAACTACTACAATGGAGGAAAGCTTGAGAATTCCTAGCCTTCCACTCCCAAGGGCACCCACCTTGGGGGAAAAAGGCTAGAAGCAGACGAGGTCTTCCCTAGAACAGAGCATGGGAGCCTCTGGCTCCTAGAACTCGACTAATGTGCCCAAGCTTACTCCTGACCAAAAAGCTCAGGCAAGCAAGACGGGTAATATTTATTTATGGTCAAGTTATGGAGAGCCCATAAATAGGTCGACGGGTAATTAGCAACCATTGACCAGCATCATAGAAGTGACTATAAAAGCATAGGCTTGCATTTCATTGGAGTTATCTGACAAATTCACAAAGGGTTGCAAAATTCCAAGGACCAAGACAGCCAAGTGAAACTCTAAAGCCACAGTAAAGGTAAACGGTTAAGAACCAGAAGATTTTACAGATTTGCATCATTCTAATAAAGACAATAAACCATTCGTGGTGGTGGGGGCCCTACAGAGGGTATTCGGGACCCAATATTGTCTCTCTCTCTCTCTCTCTCTCTCTCTCTCTCTCTCTCTCTCTCTCTCTCTCTCTCTCTCTCTCTCTCTCTCTCTCTCTCCACATCTCTCGCTATCTTGTGTGTTATCGTCATCATGAAAGATTGATGAATTCTGTCCATTGAAGTAACCAACAAGCTTTCGCATGTTACATAAAGCTTCTCTAGTCTTATTATTTATGCTAAAACCAAGTAGGGGTTAGAATGTTGAAATCTCCCCATGTTGTCTTGGAATAATAATCAAGTTAAAGAAGCTTCTAACCATTTTTATAGGCTAGAGATTAAGAAGCCTTCCAATAATGTTGAGTGATGTTAATCGATTAAGTCTTGAAGTCTTATGTTCTCTAATCATGTTAGTTAATGATAATGAAGTAAAATTTTAAGTCTTAAAACTCTTCAAACCTATTTTGTAATGTTGATTAAGGGATAGAATCTAACCACGTTAAGTCATAGACTTCGATCTTTGCAAATGTGTTTTGATCTATCTAATCTCTTAGGTAGTTATTAACCATAATCTTGAAGCATGGTTGAATATTTGGGATTAACTAATCCTCTTGAATAGCAAGAGAATCCCTCACTTAAGTTTAAGTACACTTGTTCACTAGTCACTTGTTGAGAAGAAGTTAATTTATGTTGAATCTACTAATCGCATTGGAAATGGTTGGATTCATCAGCCATTTATGTCGAATATATGAATCACACTTGTATTCACTAAGCACATTAGAAGTAGTTAGCTTATGATGGCTTTGCTAATCACGCATGTATTTGTACTAGATTGCTAATCACGCATGTATTTGTACTAGATTAGCTAATTACTTAGACTCAAGAATTGGGTTCTATTAAGACTTACTAACCATGTTAGATAAGGACTTGGTTATGCTAAATATCGTCAAACCATGTTAGCTAGCTTGCATTACGGTTAAACATTGTTTAGACTTATGGGAAAAGGGAAATGTCTTAGGAGGAAATGAATAAACTATTTCAAATTATGCAGTAGTCAATGAAGTCTAAAGCTAACTTTAAGGATCAATAGATGAGTCTAGCAAAGTTGCATTCAGCATTCATGGTGGTTAGGTTGACATGTAATGATGAAGAAAGGTTAGCTTAGGAACTCGTGGTGGCTAGGCTAAACCTTTAGGACAAATTAACCAAGAAAATTCAATTGTTCTTATGTGTAGAATTAGATTTCTTAATTATTAAGAGTTGTGGTTAATCAAATCTCTTGACTTTCAGGGTTTCACTTCTCTTCACGTGATCAAGGATAAGCATATATCCAGGATTAAGTAAAGCTTAAGGAATACAAAGGAAGAAACCCCGTAACCAAGAAGTTTTCACAAGATAGGTCCATTCTAAAAGTTTCCCGGAATCTAGTATCTACTTTGTATACATACACCATGTAACAGATTCATTTGTTGACCAGTATCTTTTGACTAAATATATATGATGGATTGTTGTTTGAATCCCTGGTCTTCGACCAAGGATAATGGAAACCCAAGAAAAAAGAGAGGAGGAAACTCCAATTACAGCATCTTAGGAATGAGAATTGGATTGTGAATTAAGTGAGAACAAGTGATGATCTTGAAAATATTAATACGTCGAGGAAAGTCGTAATTGGAAAGCGCCTTGCAACAATGAGACCAAAATTATGGGTTTCTCTGTTGTAAAATGAATTATGAATAAGAAAAAGTTGTTTTATTATTTTTTGTTTTCCACAATATCTAAAATCATGTTATTATGGACATTATGAAAAAGCTTGCTCGGACCGACGGGACATGGAACTGTCACACAGGATGGAAAGCCCCTAGACTAGGATGTGGAGCCGGGCCGAGCATGAAGGCAAGTGCCCTGTAAGGTAAATGCGCGATGACGCGCTCGACGGGCCGATGGAATCGAGTCTGAGATGGGTTAGTTGGAAGGCCACTTCTCGGCGGCTAGATGTCCGATTCCCAATCCTTTGGGCTTGTGACACACACGCAGCTAGCGACCATGGCTTGTAGGGGTGCCAACATGGGCAAGTAATTCAGAGCTAGGCATAGCAGCGAAGGGGGGCAGAGCTGAGCACAAGCGACAACAGAGAGGGGGGTGTCCCGTGCGTGGCCGGAGGTACCCAAGAAAAAAGGGGGCGCACGTGTCTTTTTTTTTGGAGCATGTGCTTTTTTTGTAAATTAATTAGTCAATCAATCAATTAATTATCTTGGTTTTTTAAAAATATCACAATTAAAAATAAAATAAAAACAAAAATCTAGTGGCTTTTTGAAGAAAAAATTTAAAGGAAGAGACTAGGGGTCTTGTTTTTTCTTAAATTAGATATATACATATATTATTTCTTTATTTGTATTTTTGGAAAAGCAAAAAGAAGGGGTGTAATTTATTTTTTTGAGAATGAACAAGGGTGTGCACGTGTGCATGGTGCAATATGCATGCAAATGGAGTGCACATGTACATGCAAGGTGTGAAATAGGGGTATCTTGAAAATATGTGTTCACCTGTGTGTGAATGGCTACATGCAAATGCGCGTGCATGTGCAGTGTAGATGGGTAAGTACGTGCGCATATGCAGAGGTGAGTGCATGTGGATAAGAGTGTGTGCAAGTGTAGAGGTGAGTGCGTGTGAGTAAAAGTGTGTGCACGTGCAAAGGTGAGTGTGTGTGGGATGCACGTGTAGGGTAATTATGCAAGTGTGTTGGGATATGTGCACGTGAGAGTGTAAGTGAATGTGCATGTGTGGGTGCATGTGCATGTGTTTGGAGATGTGAGTGAATGTATGCACGTGAATGTGTAAATGTAAATGTGACTGTGTAGGGTGCAAGTGTGCCAGTGCAAGTGAATGTGCATGTGCAGAGTGTAAATGGGAGCATGTGTCCGTTGAGTAGGGTAAAGGTCATGCAAACGTGTAAGAGTATGTGCACGCACATGAATGTGCATGGGGTATAGTGCACGTGAATGTATAAGTGTGGATGCACGTGCACGTGATTATGTGGGTGTGCACATGCATGTGGGCATACACTTGAGTGCAAGTGTGCCAGTGCAAGTGAATGTGCATGTGCAGAGTGTAAATGGGAGCATGTGTCCGTTGAGTAGGGTAAAGGTCATGCAAACGTGTAAGAGTATGTGCACGCACATGAATGTGCATGGGGTATAGTGCACGTGAATGTATAAGTGTGGATGCACGTGCACGTGGTTATGTGGGTGTGCACATGCATGTGGGCATACACTTGAGTGCAAGTGAATGTACACGTGTGGGTGTGAATGTGGGTGCATGAGCGGCATGGATTTATGCACGTGCAAGAATGCAAGTGAATGTGTATGCAAATGGTGCAGGGTGGGTGTACATGGAGGTGCAAGGGTTCCAAATGTGTGAATATATATGCGTACACGTGTGTGTGAAATGGGTGCACATGCATGCTTTCAAATGTTTTTTGTTGACAATTCTCAATATGTTTTTGTGTTTTTTTTATCATTCTTGGTGAAGGTAGTAATGATACACTTGAGCGAGGGGGACTATGTTACATATGTAAACATGGGCTTAGGGTTCAGGCTTACCATACACGCACTTAGCGGGCGAGGACGGTGATGACACGGAAGCGGTATAGCTGTATATGCCTTTATAGAGTGTCACACTTCCACACACTCATACAAACACACCCAGAACACCAGACCCAAGAACATGAACAAAACTTTATTTCAGTATAAGTCTTCGTCTTTACAAAGTTGGACATCCATTACATCTTCAGAACCATCTTCATCTAGCACCCATTCACAATCAGCCCACTCCCCTTCATCTATATAAACTATGACTGACCAGTACCGTGCATCACTATCAGAGTATACAATCTCAAACATAGAAGCATCTTCAAAGTACAGTTCCTTGATGTCCGGACCAAGCTCCAGGACAAGATACATATCTGAGATGGGCTACCCTCAAAGCCTTATTTCAAGTTTATAAGACTGTACTCTTAGGACAAAAACTGTTACAAGTATACATACAAGAACTCAGTTCCAGCTTTGAATCTTTACATAAAACTTCCCAGAAAACCCAAGCTTAGAGACTCCATGCACAGCTTCAACATCTTTGGATTGAAGACCAAAATCACCATCGCTTGCCATTAACAGTGATTGCATTGGAGAAGATAATGACCACCACCAGAAGGCACCAAAAAAAGTTCATAGGCCGGCCGTATTGAAGAGGTAGACTTTGTCGTGCACCCTTATGACTGGAGCAAGATTCAACAAGGAAGTCTCTGCTTTCTCTCTCTCTCTCTCTCTGTGGCTCTTTCACACTAGTGGCAGCAATACACACTGGCTCCAGCGGTAGCAATACAACTAGCAACAGCAACACGCCCTCTAGCTACTACTAGCTGCACCCCAACAAAGCAAACATATGCTGCGCTGCTAGCTGCACCAAACACAAGAGACTATGGCTTCAGACACAATACACTCTCCACTCTTTTCCTCTACTTCTTTTTGCAGTGGACGCCACCACCTTTTTGTCTTCACACAGTCGACACCACTCTCCTCTTCTTCGACTTTTGTTGCAGTTGACGCTTCTCTCTCCCTCTACAGCAGTCGACACCTTGCTCTCTTCCTTCACTGTTTTTACAGTCGACGCCCTTCTCTTCTTCCCTGGTTCTCTGCAGTTCCCCCGCCTCCTCACTGTTGACGCCCCTCCTTGGCGACTCTCCTTCGGCTCTTCTCCTGGATTCCCTCCTCCCCCATACAACAAGCTCATCCTCTTGAGGCCATGTAGTCCCCTTCCATCTTTTGCTCACGTGGTGAGGGCAATCTGCCCAGATGCTGTTGGTGGCCGCCACCTTAATTTTTAGAAACTTGAAGCCTCTATTCTCATATTAAATCTTTTATTATCTAAGGCCGCGTTCACACTGTGCAGCCCCTTAAACCACACCCCTATGCCACTTATGCCTTTCATCCTTTGCCCACATGCCATTAACACCCGCATCCGCCATCTCCATCCATACTACATATTTACAAAAGGCTTGCCCAAATGCAAACGGTCAGCACTCATGCAGGCACTGACACACACACACACACACACACCCGAGGGCTCGTCAACAAAAGCAACGAGATCACTACATCATGAGGATGCAAGACCTGATGGTTATGCCTCTACTCCTCCTGCTCAGCAGATTTAATCTCAACCAAAACTCAAAGCTGACCCAAACTAATTACATATTTCCTGAAACTCTTAGTACTATGCACAGTATGTACACATCATCAGCCTCTGTTTTTGTCCACATATATTTAGCAACCCCCTATTTCTGCTGAGACATTCATGTCCAGCAGCTGTACAAACAGGGATGTAATATTCAGATCTTCCTCTGTACTCTCCACAACCCTCCACAACCTCCTGACATGCATCACAAGCTTCCTGATCTTCTTCTTTCAAGGCTAACATCAACCGAGCAAAATATTTCTTTAATCGCAAACCATTCACTCTTCTTTTATGCTTCTTTCCATTTAAATCAGTAAGCTGATAGCTTTCATTATCAAACTTTTTCTCAACTTTGTATGGACCTTCCCATTTTGTCTGGAATGCAGTATGAAATGTACTGTCCAGCTTGCTATTATATCTGAGAACCAGATCACCTTCTTCGATTTCTTTATGCTTCACCTCCTCATTCTCTTTCTCTTGTCTTTTCAATTGCATAGTAGCATAGTGATCAAAAGCTAGCTCGCTATTTATTTGGACTGTTTGCAAGGCCAGCAATCTTTCTCTGTAACAATTAATAGGTTCATGCCCTTTTTCAACCAAAAACTTCAAAATTGGAATTTCTACATCAATAGGCATGAGTGCTTCTTTTCCATAAACTAAATGAAAGGGTGAGAATTGTGTACCAGATTTCACTGCAACTCTGTATGCCCATAATACACGATTTATCTCTACATCCCAATTTTTAACATGGCTTTTTGTCATCTTGGTCATCATCAGCTTAAACTCACCATTGAATCTTTCATTCAAACCATTGCATTGAGGGTTGATGTTTAGTCTTCTGCATAAGCGGTCAACTACCTCTCCTTGAAATTCAGGACCGTTATCTAAGGAGTGGTATACTTGTGGTTGATGTTTAGTCTTCTGCATAAGCGGTCAACTACCTCTCCTTGAAATTCAGGACCGTTATATGATAATAGCTCCAGAGGAATACCAAATCTGCAGCATATATGTTCATACACAAAATCAGCCACTTCCTTACTATCAACCCTCTTCACTGCCTTCACTTCTGCCCATTTTGATAGGTAATCCACTGCAGTAAGCATATAACACTTTCCTCTAGCCGTCCTGGGAAGTGGTCCAACTGCATCCACCCCCACCTCTCAAAAATGTCATATTCCAGCATGATATTTCTCGGCTCCATTTTTAGGATTCTTTTCCCCATTCTCTGGCACTCATGGCAAGACCTGCACCAGTGTTGAATATCCTTCTGGATGGAAGGCCACACATAACCCTCCAATAATATCTTCTGTAAGGTGATCTTAAATGCATAATGACCTCCACAAGATCCCTCATGATTTGAAGATAGAATATGATATATTTCTTCCCTCCAGGGAATTCTTCTCAATACCTGATCAGCTCCTTGCATGTACAATTCATCCCCAATCATGACATAATGTTTACTCTTCCTGATAAAATGATAATTTTGCCCCTTTTTGAGCTCTTTAGGCAAGCGACTTGAGAGTAAGTAATCCACCACCTTAGACAGGTATTCCCTCCCTCTGTAATGGCTCTTCAATTTTTGCAATCACTAGGTCCTGATCAATTACCTCCTGGGCTAACTCATGTGCAATATGATTGTCCTCCTGCCGCACATGTTGAATACTCCATGCTGTAAATTGATGTAGCAGCCTCCTAACATCGGCTAGACATCTTTTTAATCTCGGATTCTTTGCTCGCCAGCTACCCAAGACGTGCTTTACTACTAACAGAGAATCTCCTTTTACAATTAGTTTCTGAATTTTCTGTTTTAGAGCAGCCTGCAGCCCCTGAAACAATGCTGCGTATTCAGCCTCATTATTACTTTCAACTTCCAAATGTATCCCATCTTTTAGAATCAGCCCGCCTTCTGAATCCTGGATTATATAGCCCCCGGTGGCCTGATATATACTCCTCTTATACGAACCATCAAAGAATAAGACATGAGCTCTGGGAATGATAATTTGTTCCTCTTTTTCTATCTTTAAATCCACTTCCTTCACTAGGATTGGGCCTTCCTTATATGTTAGATCTGCCAGAGTTGCCTTGCAAGTATCTTCAATCAAAAATGAGAAATCATATTCTTGAAGTTCCACTAACCATCGCATCATACCTTTTGAGAGCAAAGTACCATTCACCAGCTGAGGGAGAAGAGTATAGTTCGTCAGAACCACAAATGGTCTCATCAGGAGATATGACCTGAACTTCCTGCAAGCATACACCAGACTCGACAAAACCACTTCAACCTCTGTAAATTTCCTTTCTGCCTCCGTCTTCACCCTACTTGCATAATATACAGGTTTCATGTATCTGGACTCATCTCCTCTTTGCATTAAGATTGCTCCAACCACATCCGGACCAAAAGAAGGATTCACATAAAAGACCTGAGAGAAATCTGGGGCTTTTACACTGGAAATACCTCCCAATACCTCCTTCACTTTCTCAAACACTTCGTCGCATTCTTCATTCCATTGCAATGGTTCTTTCTTCATGGCCTGTTGAAGAGGATAAAGCAATTGAGACAATAAATGAATAAATCTTGCCATATATTTTACCTTATGGACAAAAGTCTGCTGCCTGGATGTTGATGGTGCAGATAATAGAATAAGAGCTTTTATTTTCTCTGGATCAGGTTCAATTCCATTTTGAGATATCATATGACCCAACAGCTTCACTTTTGAACATCCTAAATGGCACTTTTTAGGATTCAGCTGTCCACCTGCATCATCCATTTTAAAAAATACTTGCTCCAATTTATTACCATGCTCCTTTTGAGAACTATATACACATATATCATCCAAAAAAGCTCTCATAAAATCATCTGTAAGAGGTTCAAGTACTCTATCAGTATTCTTCTGATACCATGAGGGTGCATTTTGCAAACCAAATGGTACTACTCGATAACAAAAGCAACCCCACGGTGTAATGATAGTGGTTTTAGCCTGGTCCTTCTCAGCAATTGAGATCTGAAAGTATCCAGAGAAGCCATCACATACACTATACCTCTCGTATCCAGCCACCCTGTCGTATATATCATCAATGAATGGCAGAGGGTAGTGATTGCTTCTTGTTGCAGCATTTAGAGGCTTGTAATCAATACAGACTCTCCACCCACCTGTATGCTTTGGAGTAATAACCATTGGATTTGCCCAATCTGAGTGATCTACTGGATAAATTAATCCTGCCTTTAATAACTTACTCAACTCTTCCCTCAACACAGGCAATAGCTCTTTATTTATTCTTCTTAGCTTCTGAAACACTGGCTTCACACCCTCTTTCAATACCCTCTTTCAATACTATAGGCATTGGTTCACATTTGAATCCTCGGATCTCTTCATATGAGGTAATGAACAAATCTGGAAATTTATGTATTACCTTCATATACTCCTCTTTTTCCACTGGCTGTAATCTGGGATTCAGCATACCCTGTATAACAGCTTCTCTTTCTCTGCACTGGGTGATGGAGGCTGCATCAGATTGTCCATATCTTCAAGTCTACTCTCTTCTTCCTCCTTTAACATCTCTTTAGCTTGCATTACATGCTCATCTTCTTTCTTTCACTAAAAATGATACCTGACCCTCATCATCAGAAGTACTCTCTTCCTCAGTTTCACTATCTATATATTCATCAGTACTTGTTTCTTCAGGCTCACTCTTCATTTCCAACTTGTTACTCATATTGAACTTCCTGGCTCTTCCTCTCTTATTATGTACAGTTATAGTCCCCCTTCTCCAATTTTGGATGGCACCCACTTGTATGAGAGCCAAGGCCTGCCTAAAATCATTGGATAAGCTCCCAAACCAGCCGGCATAATATGGCAATTTCTGTTGCAAATTACACCAAAAGCAGTCACTGGCACTCCTGTACATATACCCAGACACTTCACTTTTGCATGATTTGCTAATCGGAGTCTAAAATCTGAACTAGCATTCAGCTTTAACCCCAATCTCTCCATGCAGGACTGAGTCATTACACTGATTTATGCACCGCCATCTACATATGCCTCTCCAACACTCACACCTCCACACCAAGCATCAACCGATGGACAGGTATCAGGAAGGTCTTCCATAGACATCAACTCCATTTCACCTTGTGTGGGCTCCTGCTCATTTGCTGTCCTCGGATTTGCCAACCTCTTCCATTCTCTCTTGAGCTTCGGACACAATCCAAGCAATTGGGCGAAAGTTATATTAGCTGCCCTTCCCTTTAAATCTCCCATCAGGGTATATTCCTCCTGACCTTGACCAATATGCAAATCTGAAGTTTTATAGCGTCTTCTTGGCTTCCTTTTCTTCTTCTCTAGTTGAGGGCTTATGTCAAATTGGACATGTTTTCCTTTCTTAGAAGACGGTTCAACTTCCGTCATTGTACTTCTTGTCCTCTTGGCCACGGGCATGATCTCTGGGATGGTCTCCACTCCTATCAAGCTAAGAGCCGGTCCCTTTCCCTTATCTTCCCATTTAACTCCACTGGTAGAGGGCTGATTTGGATATTTTACCTCAACACTGTGATCTCCTGATCTATCATTAGTTCTTTGCATCACGGGATACATTCCACCACCTGCTCTGGGCGGTTTATCACATTGAGGGCTGATATGTCCCCGCTCCCCGCAGTTCCAGCATTGGACATTGCTTAAATAATAGCCCCGTCCTCCCCTGATCCTCCCATATTTCCTTCACCTGTTGGCATAATGTCTCTTCTATTATTTGGAGCACCTCGGCTTCTTCCCCTTCCACCTTCTTCCATCAAATTCAAACTTAGAGACTTCATGAGTTCCACTGCATCATGAATGTCTCTCTTCAAAGTATCCTCTTGTTCAGGAACAACAGCAGCTTCTCTTTCAGGATGCATACTCTCAATCTCTGGCATCTTCACAAACTTCTTCGGCTCTTCCTGTATTCCCATCTGCCTCAGAAGCTTCACCTTCCACTCCTCTCGAGCAACTCTGACAGCTTCCTCAAAGCTATCCAGATTCTTCAGCTCCACCTTTAGATGGAGGGTTGGCTCCAGACCAGCCACAAACCGGTCTCTCTTTATCATCTGTAGGGATACTTCAGGAATCAAAGCCTCACACCATAGACTCCACAGTCTACAAAACTCTATCAGATATACTGATCCACATCCTGACCATCCTTCTGCTGAATTTTACACAACTCCTTCCACACATCATTTGGACTTCTTACACGGGCAAACTGTGCCAAAAATGCAGCTCTAGCTACACGGTACTCAGGATCCTGTTGATGAGCATTCCTGTGTGTAGTTACAAACATCTGTAGCCATGCTTTTGCATCACCCTGTAAAAGCAATAAGTCAAAATCTGAGAGAGGATCTCCGGGGTTGCCTTGTCTTTCATCAAAGCTGTAAACTCCATCTTCTCCAAGAACCTGATTGCACTTTCATGCGGTAATCCCCAATACTTTGGAAAATCTTGAGCCATCTCCCCAATCTTCTTCACACACACCCTTGTCTTCTTTCACAAACCGAAGGAAATTTGTTCCTCTGTGGAGGCACCAAAAAGTGATGACACGGAAGCGGTATAGCTGTATATGCCTTTATAGAGTGTCACACTTCCACACACTCATACAAACACACCCAGAACACCAGACCCAAGAACATGAACAAAACTTTATTTCAGTATAAGTCTTCATCTTTAAAAAGTTGGACATCCATTACATCTTCAGAACCATCTTCATCTAGCACCCATTCACAATCAGCCCACTCCCCTTCATCTATATAAACTATGACTGACCAGTACCCTGCATCACTATCAGAGTATACAATCTCAAACATAGAAGCATCTTCAAAGTACAGTTCCTCGATGTCCAGACCAAGCTCCAGGACAAGATACATATCTAAGATGGGCTACCCTCAAAGCCTTATTTCAGGTTTATAAGACTGTACTCTCAGGACAAAAACTGTTACAAGTATACATACAAGAACCCAGTTCCAACTTTGACTCTTTACATAAAATTTCCCAGAAAACCCAAGCTTAGAGACTCCATGCACAGCTTTAACATCTTTGTATTGAAGACCAAAATCACCATCGCTTGCCATCAACAGTGACCACTGCCAGAAGGCACCAAAAAAAGTTCATAGGCCGGCCGTATTGAGGAGGTAGACTTTGTTGTGCACCCTTATGATGACTGGAGCAAGATTCAACAAGGAAGTCTCTGCTTTCTCTCTCTCTCTGTGTGGCTCTTTCACACTAGTGGCAGCAACACACACTGGCTCGAGCGGTAGCAATACAACTAGCAATAGCAACACACCCTCTAGCTACTACTAGCTGCACCCCAACAAAGCAAACATATGCTACACTGCCAGCTGCACCAAACACAAGAGACTCTGGCTTTAGACACAATACACTCTCTCTCTATGCTACCAGCGCCGGCCAACAAAGCAAACAAAGCGAGACCTAAAAACTCCTCGCTACCAAAGGCGCCAAGCCCAATGAAAAACTCCCTTCTAGCATCGCCAGCCTCAGAGAATCGGCGGCAGCAAATACAACAACACACCACTCTCTGCTTCTCTGCAGTTGACACCACGGATTTTTCTTGGCTTCGCTGCAGTCGACACTAGCCTCTTTTCCTCTACTTCTTTTTGTAGTGGACGCCACCACCTTTTTGGCTTCGCTGCAGTTGACACCACTCTCCTCTTCTTCGACTTTTGTTGCAGTTGACGCTCTCTCTCTCCCTTTGCAGTCGACGCGCCTGGCTCTCTTCCTTCACTATTTTTACAGTCGACGCCCTTCTCTTCTTCCCTGGTTTGCAGTTCCCCTGCCTCCACCCCTCCTTGGCGACTCTCCTTCGGCTCTTCTCCTGGATTCCCTCCTCCCCCATACAGCAAGCTCATCCTCTTGAGGCCACGTAGTCCCCTTCCATCCTTTGCTCACGTGGTGAGGGCAATCTGCCCAGATGCTGTTGGTGGCCGCCACCTTAATTTTTAGAAACTTGAAGCCTCTATTCTCATATTAAATTTTTTATTATCTAAGGCCGTTCACACTGTGCAGCCCCTTAAACCACACCCCCATGCCACTTATGCCTTTCATCCTTTGCCCACATGCCATTAACACCCGCATCTGCCATCTCCATCCATACTACATATTTACAAAAGGCTTGCCCAAATGCAAGCAGTCAGCACTCATGCAGGCACTGACACACACACACACACACACACACCCGAGGGCTCGTCAACAAAAGCAACGAGATCACCACATCATGAGGATGCAAGGCCTGATGGTTACTCCTCCTGCTCAGCAGATTTAATCTCAACCAAAACTCAAAGCCGACCCAAACTAATTACATATTTCCTGAAACTCTTAGTACTCTGCACAGTATGTACACATCATCAGCCTCTGTTTTTGTCCACACAACGGAGAATCATTCGCCCCGAGCGTGTGGCCAAACAAGGTCCTTGTCTCCGAAGACAAAACATTATTGCTAGCATTGGTGTTAACAAAGGAGGGCCACGCAACTAGATGGTCTTTTTGGGAAACTCTAACTCAAGGAAAGCCAGTTCCACCACTTGTTCTATCTCAAATGCGTTGAGCATGAATAGGGATGTGATTTCGACATTGTCCAATCATGTAAATCTTGTCCTAAAGATTATGTGGAAGAGTATCCATGGTTGCAAGAACATGAATCCAGTCCTCAAAGTTGGCAAGCTCAGAGAGAGGCTCATATTCTTGGTCCTCATCTTTACCATCCAACCAACATCTTGTTACAAGCTCTACAGATATCGATTGACGTGTTATGAGCTTATGTGCTACATGCTTTGTAAATATTGACTGAAGTGGTCCAAGTCACATTGCCAAGAAAGCCTCAATCCATGGAATGAGTCTTCCCTATTTTCAAGTTTACTTTTTGAAATAGTGTCCGAGCTTGTTCATGGGAACGTTTGGATGTCCATTTGTCTTGGGTATGGAATAAGAGTGCTCGTCGTGCCACCATTCATCCTCCTCTTCAAGTTCAGGTTCAATTGTGTGGGCTCTTAAATTCTCATTCATCCAATGAGATGAGTCTCTCCAAAGTTGTGAATTTCCTTCAAAAGAGAACTTATTAGAACTCGGACTTCCAAGGATAAGAGGTTGTGAGACCTGCTATGTCCCTCGTGCGATATTTATGCTCACTTGACTTGTACTCGCTCCTCAAAGGTGGACTAAGACCTGCTAATGTGCAAGGGATATCTCCTTCCACAGGAGGCGGTCCCTCTAATGGGATCAAAATGAAGTCACCATCTATCATATCGGAGAAAATATTATGGTGACTATGATGACCCATGGAAGGCTAACTTTCACCTCCCATTGAATCCTTCTCCACTACATCTAGCAAATTTGCAGAATCTGGTTAGATTGGTTCTAGAGGAAGAGACTCTGACAACTTGTTCTTTTTGTGGCCTCTTAAGAATGAATACGGTTTCGGTCAAGGACTAAAGTCCTCTCGTTGGTTCTATGATTGATACGTAGATGAGGTCAAGGATTAACTCTCTAGTTTAGCCTGCACCTTCCTTATGAACTCTCAAACTTTTTATTGGCTCTTTCTGCAATGGAGCTCAACGCTCGTGTTTTCCAAAGTGGATTCCACTCCTAGTCACAATTGCAAAGCTATTCTTTGGCTCAAAGCAATGGAATCTTAGCCTCTTGGGTCCCAATTTCGTAATTGGGCTCTACCAATAGATAAAAAAAGAATTTTCTAATACAAACAAACTTTAAAACAAAATCAAAAGCAATAAGCAGACACATCTAAGGCTCCAAAACTGTATGGATGGAGGAATGGAGCTAAGCCCTAGGCTAGTCCTACAGTTGTGCCAAATATGTTCAAGTCAAGAGAGCTTACCTTAGCCTTGTCGAAGCATGTGTAGCCTTCGAACCGCAAATGCAAGTCCCCAATGTGGGTGCACTAGCTCATCTGTCACATCCTTGCTCACCCGTCACATCCTAACTCCATTGTTATATTGGAATGCTCCTTGTTGCCAAAGGGGTGAAGGGAGAGCTCACAATGCCTAGATGGAGGTAAAAAGAGATGGTCCTTCACGATAGTTCTCTCTCACAAAAAGCAAGAAAAGATCAAACTAATGGAAGAGAGAAACCTAACACCTATTCAAACAATCATCCATCAAGCATGTAAGAATCCAATAGCATGCAAGTAAGCAAAAAGAGGAAAGAAGGAGAACTCACTAGCAAACTATTGTAAGGAAATGATTGCTCATTGCACATTGTCAAAAATGACTTATATACAATTGACTAGTTTTCACACTATTACTAAGTCTTACGCAACATGTACACAAAGCCCGCAGACATTACCTATTTGACATTAAGCACAACCACTTTATATGTTCCAATCCGGTCTTAAAAAAGATAATTATCCGAATGTGTAGGTAAGATGAAAAAGTGCCTTACATTAGGTTACGCAAGCAAAACTATGTTAACATACGGAGTGGTTAACATATCCCCCTTACTAACGGTGACCTCATATTTGCAATAACCAAGTCAATGGTTAATATAAGACCAATCAATTATTGCATTGTGCTAATAGTGAGATGAAAGGCTTCAAGCTGCTAGATCCTTTATAAAGTTGGGAGTCGAGGTTTACATGTATGTGTCGATCAATTGCATAATTGATTGTAGAATAAGATAATAGATTTTTTCACTAGGTATGAAAGCAGCATGGACTTCATTTGCTTTTTAGCACTGGTAGCGCAAGGGTAGGATTTGACCTCGCAATCTTCAAGTTCTGAGCCTAATGACCATTTATCTCTACAATAATTTTAGAAATTCTATTGAAATTCATGCAATATATAGAGGGTTGGGGGTTGATGGCCAGCCAAGCCAATTGGGCTAGCTTTTTTTTCTTCAAAGATTGACTATTAACCTTAGTTTTGTTAAACCTTAACAAGAGAAAATTTTCTAATTTATTTCATCATTCCAATCCTTGATTACTTATTTCATTTTAAAAATGGACCCTAAAGATATGTTGTGTTAATTATTATTGGGGATGGTGATAAAGCAAGCTATCCAAACGACACTATTCACTTCATGTATATTTACAAGACGGCAAATAAGTGCCTTTGACAAAGGTTCACAAAACTATAAACGTCTGTCCATGTATGGACATCGGTATGTCAAACAATTTTGCGATAGACACTATCCACTTCATATTCACAAGACAGCAAATAAGTGTCTTTGACAAAGGATCACAAAACTATAAACGCCTATACATACATGGACATGGGTATGTCAAACAATTTTGCGATACAACATTTAAATTCACAAAGCAAATCAATGATGGAGGGAGACAAACATTGCAAGAAAATACTCCCCTGAGTAACAGATGGCACTTGCCAATAGCTCGTGCATATATATGCTCGTGGATGCTTGGTTTTGCTATTTACAAGATTCATGAATCATTCTTGAGATGGGGACCGGGGTAAGCAAGGAAAGCCGTAGTAATATCTGTCCAGCCTTTTGGTAGGAGAGTTTAGCAGAACAGGCAAAGTACTATAAGTAAATAAATGGTTTAAGGCTAGCAAAGTAGTCTCAACTTTTGTCAGCACTTTACAGACTCATCTCTGCTGGTTTTGAACTTTGATACTGAATATTCAAACCACAGTGTAAGGCTTAAAATTACATAACTCATGACCACAAAGTTGGACCTGCATGATACAGGTGTGAACAATTTATTCTTAACGGAATTCTGTGTATGTGTCCTTTCCACACGTGTTTGTATGTCCCTTTGAAAAGGGAACTGTGTATGTATATCTATTGACAAAGGCTACCTTGAAACCACATTAAATCCAGGGCCATTGATCGACTGTAGTAAAGCCATTGCAGCCCTTGGGTGTGGTAAGTCCCCCGAACCATGCTTTGAGGCAACAAGCAAGTAGTTGTTTGTGGTATCAAGCAAGCTCTTCATGCAACTCCTTACATCTTCTATGAATTTCACACTTGATTTATGGCAAGGACTTACATCATGGAGCCAGAATCGATGCCATTGCTATCTATCAAATGCCCTAGAACACGTGCTTTTTCCTGTTCAAATTGCAGCAATTGCATTCTCAAGCTGCGCTCCTCAACCTGTCCTCATCCAATGGGGCTGTTAGAGATTATCATCCCAGTAAGATAACCCACTGACCGTTATGTAACTAAAGGTGCACCCACATGTTAAGAGAGAACAAGAACTGACCTCAAGTGAGGAAGCAATCAAGAGCAAATCTCCACATTCTTCCAGTAGTGTCCTCTCTTGATCAGCTACTTGTGCAAGCTCTGACATCAGTCCATTTGTCTTCTCCATCTGAGGTGTAATAATATGACATGATCAGGTCAAGCAGATCTTGCATGATTGCTACAATTCACAAAGAGAAGCACCATGGTTCCTTGACTTCCACCGTAACTAGATACAACACATGTACTTCACAAAGAGTGCCATGTTGTAACCACCCTACCGTTCTGTATCACAATTTCCATTAAAGAAAAACCATACAAACTTTGCGTACTCACAAATTGTCATTGTTAAATATTCACTACACAGTCAAGATTAATAAAGCCTTGTAAGCCAATGTTTAAGTTTTATTAATCCCATCAAGGCATCTACCCTTGCCCCTTCCCAGGTTGCATCTAGACACTCTTCATACAGAGGTGAGGCAGTTGAGGTAGTTACTTCATATGTATATTTGGGTCTAACCGGCTGCCCAGGCTAGAATGGCGAGAGGGGATATGCCACCTTGGCCCACCTGGAGAGACTGTTTTCAGGCTCATTTCAGAGCTGTGAGGCCAGTTGTGATGTATGGTGCTCCTTTTTGGGGGCCTGACCTGGGAAAGGCAGGGAAAGGCAGATGGGAGGAAGATAGCGAGAGTGCAGGTGATGATGTATATTTTCTTACATGATCAAAGACCTAAGCCTTTGCTATCACATGAGATCAGTTAGTACTGGCAGGGGTTTGGGGTAACACCGTTGGCACTCGATGCTCTTTTCAAGACCGTCACCTACATATCTCACATGTACTGGTACACATCAGACAGATCGCATCCCAAGGTTGGCATTTGAGTCTTCCAGGCAGCTTGCACAAGACGGACAGAGAAAGTCTTGGTACTCTTAGATTCTCACATGGTTTGACATGCATGACCTCAGATGGATTGACTCCCCGTTTTCAGTAAAGTTTGGAATTCCCATTCTTGGATCTCTCCGCAAGAGACTCCCCACAAGTCCAACATGGCTGACACACCCAGAGCACATGATGAAGCTCCAGTCTACAAATAGCATTTTTTGAAGGGTTACAGAGGTGGGTTCATTGAGAAACCCAGGTGTCTTTTTAGAGACGTCTCATGCTATGTGAAGTGCCATTGATCAGCTGAGGGTATCCTCCCACCACCATTGGATTGAGTCAACGAGGGCTGAGGGCATCCCGCAGGAGAAGGAGATATGCAGATTACGAGTGGAGAGATAAGGCAGAGGAGCATTACTTGTTCAGATGCCCACTCTATTATGAGATATGAGGAAGATTCCACCATCTTTTCAGGGATGATTTCAGCCTCCTGCGGGTGATGCATTTCGAATATCAGAGATGTTTGGTCCCATATTTGCTCACGCTCCATCGTCACCGTCACTTCAGAGGCCTTGATGAGGCTACACCCAGGGATGCGGGATCAGCGTGACACTACTCAGACGTCCATCAGAGGGAGCAGATAGATCATAGACTCTGCATTAGTAGATCTTGCGATCCATTGGCCCTACACGTGCATGGTGTCATCAGAGAGTGGGTGCAATTCATCCAAAGTGCCAGAAATCCCTATCCTCAGAGATTTAGACCCTCCCTCCATCCACTTTTAAATTCATCTTTCTTTTTCACATGAATCACTGTTTGGTCTCATTGAACATTTGGATCTTTTGTCTGTGTGTGTGTGTGTGTGTGTGTGTGTGTGTGTGTGTGTGTGTGTGTCTGTGCGCGCGCGCGCATGTGTGTGTGTGTGAGAGAGAGAGAGAGTGTGAGTGAGTGAGTGAGTGAGTATGTGCACAGGCCCTCTGCAGTTAGCTGAAGAATAATTGTTTAGAACATGACTAGGTGAAGACTGGAGGCTGTGCCCTTACCAAGTAGTCCTCACTGTTTTACCAAGAAATAATGGGTACTAAGATCTTGTGATCCTATAGGTGCATTATGCAAAAAAGAAGCTGGTTTCCTTTCCTGAAAGGATCTTGCTGTTCTTCAAACATGCATACACAAGTACAAGCAGGCACAGATGAAGGAAATCTAAGATTGGTACGATACTAGAATCAGGCAAAGGACCAGAATGGAATTCCCAAGGTCTCAACCTAGTCTATGCATCATTGGAAGGAGATCTTGAATGCAGTATTACCTTAGGCAGTAAACGATTGACAGAAGCCTCCACTGCATTCACCAAATCAACTGCAGAGGTCATTGCTTCTTTCACTGCTTGGGTATCCGCCTGAACAAAGAAAAATTTAGGATAAGGCAAGCACAATTAGAGTTAAGAGTTCAAGGCCACGCATGCTACACAGGCTGGTGATCCAATTCATGTGAGCCTTGACAAGAATAAAAATGCCACACCATACCTTGATACCCTCATTGACAGGAACTCTCAAGACAGCAGCTTCCAAAGCTTCAACAGCTCCTGACAAAGCATTGCTATGATCTTGCTGAATAGTGGACCAATCCTCTAGACTTGATCCCTAAAGAATCAGAGTAATGCAAATTCATATGTTCTGTATTTGATTTAGGAAAACACATGGTTTACATATTTATGAACTAGAAGTGTTTGAATACTGAATCAAGAGATATAAATTGGCATGGCAAACTCAAGTCAAACCTTAATGGCATCTAATTTCAGTACCCACTAGCGCATCAAAAAAGAAAACTCTAATAGCCCCACGAGCAGCAGCTTGCAAGATAATTGCATCATCAAAGATAGCAAAACATGTTGTATAGGCTGAATGCAAAGGCTAGCAGGGAAAGCGGAATCACCACCATCCCTACTCTTCTGACGGATCTCCTCCTCCACGAGCATGGCACTAAACTCTTCAAAATTTAGAGGAGGATTTCTCACCTGAGTGTTCAATGAGGTGACCAAGCTACCATACTGCTGGGGCACAAAACTCTTCAAAAGTCAGAATAGATTTCTCACCTGATTGTTCAATGAGGTGACCAAACTATCATACTTCTGGGGCACTAAACTTCTCAAAAGTTAGAGGAGGATTTCTCACTTGATTGTTCAATGAGTGTTCAATGAGGTGACCAAGCTACCATACTTCTGAGTGTTAAGTACCGTTCTTCTCAACTGCCTTCCCAAGTTCCACTGCCAACATGCTTTCTGCATATGCTCGAGCTTGTTGCAGTAGACACGTTTCACTATTTTCTTCTTCAAGAGGGATTACCGGAGTCCTTCTCTTTACTGTCACATGCATGGCATCATGGACATGCTAAACCTCTGATTTGGCAACATGCTTTAGGCGTAAGAAGGTGTTGGGCAGCAGTCGGCAGTCTTTTGGGCAGCAGTCGGCAGTCTTCTACAGGTGTGGACAGCAGTCGACAGAAGGCCTTATTCCCCAAGAGAAACAGCAAGCAGATAGAAATTTTACACTGATCATGATCAGTTAAAGATCAGGAAAAGCATATGTGAACATGACATGCTGGTCTAGCTAAAAACCAAAAGTGGCATATTCACAACTTAAAGATGGCCCTTCACAGAATCTTTCTCCAGGACTAAACATTGTAGCTGCTTTCTACACAGGTGACCTCTTTTCTACAGGTGAGCTTTGTGAAAGAAAAATGCATGCCAACTGTTAACATTGGCATTCTATGTTGGTATCTCTGAAAGCCCTGACATAATCTTTCTCCGGGACTTAACATCGTAGCTGCTTTCAACACAGGTGACCTCTTTTCTACAGGAGAGCTTTGTGACAAGCAAAATGCACACCACTGTTAGCATTGGCATTCTATGTTGGTATCTCTGAAAACCCCCCCAAAAAATGCTACGGTCAGCTAAAAGTTGTTTCAGAAACCCCAGCTAAAAATGCCCTGGCAGAACCCAAACTACTGTAAAATAATGCCTGTTTTTGAGTACAGCTCAAACACTAGAGTAGCCTAAAGTAAATAATCAATTATCACTTCAAATCAAGAAAGTTGTGAATTCTTAAAGAAAGTTCTTCTTTGAGTAAGCTCTTACCTGGACTCTTAGAACCGAGTTAAGCTTATGTGCTTGGCGAGCCTGCTGCAGCTTTATTTTCTTGGTTGTGACTGATTTTCGAATCTCGGCTGTCTTTGCCCACACACTGAACAACAGTTTCTGGATAAACAAAAGTCAATAGGTCATTAGTACCGTGATGATCTTTCATAGCATTTACACGAGATTCTACAGCAGCCATTACCATGACATTATCTTGAACCACTGTTTGTCCTTTTCTTGATTGGATGAACAATTTAGGTTGCTAATCTATATGCATTCCAAGCCCCAGCCATTGCTGGTACCAACTTATATATTTAAAAGAAAACCCATCTTTTCGTCAGTAATAATTTTTCTGCTTCAATACCTTGTTTAGATGAGAAACACAGCTTTTAAAACAGGCATGACCTCTGCCGTGACTTTGTCTCACTTTCCCTTGAATCACTGCCTATCCTATTCTTGAGTGGACACATAATGTAGCCATCCTACATGTATTCCAGCCATTGCTGGCGTCAATTCAGGTGTTTGTCAAATCTGTGTGTGTGTGTGTGTGTGTTTGGGGGGGGGGGGGGGGTGTCCTTTATCCCATAATAAGTTTACAGTACTCTTCAAGCTGCTTGAAACTGGGATGTCTGAGGTGGTCAAAATCAGCACGATCTCAGCTCTAAAATAGATAGCTTGAATAAGCTGTGTATAAGTCATCAAAGTAACAAAGCACTGTTGAAGGCGAGCATTACCTCTCCTGCTTGTCTTTGAGTAGTATTTGCAAAATCAGCTCGAGCATTGGCGAAGCGCCATTGCAACAACCTGTTGTGGAGTATGCGGTGCAAGTAAGCTGCTTCTACTTGAGAAAGCCCTTTTCTGCTCTTTCGGGAGTCAGCTCCAAAATGTAGCATAGCTGCAGCTCCGCTGGAGCGATTTGCAGCAGAAATGCTTATTGAGGAAGACAATGCTGATACCCTAGATCGTGAGGGACTAGGCCAGCTCCTCACAGACGTGTAACCTGGGGTAAGGTTGGCAGGTGAAGGCGATTGCTGGTGGGAAGACTTGTAAGTTGAAGCCAGATGGTGGGGTGTTCCTGGCCATGGAGAAGCAATGGTATGACCTGCTCTCGTTTCTGAAGATGGAGTAAGTCTCTGGCGAGTGGTTAGTTGCCTTCCACCAGTGGCCATGGTATATCCAGACTCTGGAGTTGATGCACGCAGCCTGCAGGCATCTGAGGGTGTCCTTGACCTGCTTGCAGGAGCATCTTGCATGAACCTGGCGGCCACTGATGCTCCTCTCGTGGTCCTCCCAGAAGTGGCTAATGCACCCCTGGCCCCGACTGGTGTCTCGTCTGCAGGAGAGCCTTCAGATGCAAGCTCTGCTTCTTCGTCAGATTGCCGTACAAGATCTACTGACCTCTCAGCCTGAGGCGAAGCAGTGCTAATCCGAGAACTGCCATCCCTAACAGGAGTTCCTCTTGTGCTTCTTACAGGCGATTCCCTGCCGCTAACCTTTGGCTTGTTTTCCAGGCTCAGTTTGCGTGCAGCAGTTCGAAAAACCGACGAGGCAGGCCCATCGTTAATCGATTGGTAAACCCCTCCAGAATTCGGTATAACCCGTGGTATGACCTTACTGCTGAACGAAGTAGGTCTGGCCTGCAGCATATTCATGGAATTAGCACGGTTCGAAAGTCTTTCTCGGTCACCTGCGAGATCAACGGACCTGCTCATAGCGGTGCCATGCAGTTTTAGGCTGCTCAAAGAACTCGGCCAGCGGTGACGCAGTACTGGCTCGGGCTTTGGATGAGGGCTTTCAGAAGGTCTGGCATTCTCGGCTTGGTCCAGGCTATGTCGTCGCAAAGGCGTACCTTTACGTTCCGGCGTCTTCTTCCGTTGATCTGCAGGTCTTTGAGCTGCATTTGGAGAGGGTTTTAGGGTGTGATCTGAGGCCAAGTTACTGAGAGATCTCCCTCTGCTGTCAGGGCGAGTCTTTGCGGGGCTTCGGAGAGGGGGAGAGTAGGGTTCTGCCTGCATTGAAGAGTAAAGATTTCTGGTGGACGGCCACAGAAGCTCTGATCGGCCGACGGCCGTGGTGGTGGTACGCCTTGGGGGCAGGGAGCTGCCATCACCGCTTCCTGTAGAAGAAATTTTGGCGTCGACGCCACCTGTTCTGGTAGGGGACGGGCGGCGGCGTTCTGCAGAGACTGCGCGCTTGGGAGATGGTGTGGCATCGAGGAAGCTGCGATCGACGCTGGGGGAAGCGAAACGGCGAGTCGAAGAAGAAGAAAAAGAGGCAGAAGGAGGGGGAGACCTGTACCTGGATGCAATTTCTGCAGGCGAGGGAGTCGGGGACTTGTATCTTGAGGTGATTTCTCTGCTGCGAGGCTTGTTGCGAGCAGCAGCAGCAGGAACAGAAGAGGCTGAAGATGCAGAAGAAGAGCTCTTTTCAAGAAGAAGCTGACCAGACGCTCGACCATGGTGATGGTTATGGTGGTTGTCGATGCGGTGGTCCAGAAGCGACGATCTTGCGGGGGCAACACAGAAGGGATCTGCAGAGACCATTCAGACTAAACACAGCACCTAACCTAGCAGGTGCGCGATTCCTTCATCTGTGTGGTAGGAGGAGCGGATGGGGGCTTCTCTGCGTGTGCGAGTGTGTGTGTCAGAGAGCAAGGGAGGAGAAAAACATTGGATAGGAGGATGGCGGAGGAAGGGGGTGTTTCTGTCGGAGGGTGTGTAGGCTGTGTCGGTGGGGCGCAAACGGCCGGATCGGATCCGGCAACGGAAACTTAAAGTTTGAACGGCTACCTTGGTGGGGACAAAAACGGCTTCCAGGGGCGCGAGCTTGCGGGGAAAATGACGTGTCATCCACGTCATCCAGGACATAAAATGGGCACGGATGCCGGTTTCTCACTACTACGGGCAGCTGAATGGCCCCCCACGGACCAAACTAGGTAGCTTAGAGAATCTGCTCACCTTTCTTCCACCAATTACTACACTTTCATGCCATGATGATGGTAACTGATGGTAACATGGAAAGTTAGTGAGTTGACGCACTTCTTCTTTAGAATCATATCTGTGTAAATAGGTCGTTCATTTGTTAGAATCATAGTTGTGTTAAGTGTCCACTAGAGGAGTTATAATGTGCACTGTTTTTCGAATAACTGGGTATACATATTTTGTGTTGTTTTGTTTCAATCAAATATAGTTTTGTGTCATGTGTCGCGTGATATTTGACCTCTAAATATGTCTAGACTATTTGCATCATGCATCCATATGTGAAAAAGAAAACCGCATGTAATTGTGGATCAGAATCGGCACTCATCCGACACATAAAGCTATTTTCTCGCTTTAAAAAACCTCAAAAATCAAGATATAAGCTTTTTAATGATGTAGTGCATCAGCAAAAACACCATAGCTTGACATTATAAACTTTCAACATATCATCAAGGCAGAGATGAATCAACATATTTGTATAGCAAAATAGTTGCAACTTGCATCCTTCAATTCACAAAGTAGTTGCAAAATAGTTGCAACTTGCATCCTTCAATTCACAAAGTAGAGCTTTTGAGCTTTATTTATTGCTCACTTGTGAGGTTTTGTTTTAACTTATTTTCTCTAGTTAGTGAAGTAAAGCCTTTTGAGTTTTCACTATTGCTCCCTTCCTTTAATTAGCGAAGTAGTGTTGTGTTATTTTTTTAAGGTTCTTTTCTTGTCTGTTGGGATAAGGAAGTGGGATTGGGCTACCTTACATAGAATTCACATGTTCTCAAGATTGCTTATTAGAGAGATCAAGATTCATTACCTTTGTTAGCAACTTAAGGATAGGTATGTTGTTGATGAGCTACTACCACTTCACCACCTAGGGGATTGTTGCAATGAGTTGTCTTGCAACTCAATGTAGTTGAGTTATTTAGCATCAATAGAAGATGGTCTCTTTCACTTTCTTCGGTTCACAAGTTTGGTCGTTGCAATGTAATTGTGCTTGTAAGTTGTGAGGATCAAAAGGGGAAAACAAGTTTTTATAAAAAAAATTTAAAGGGTAAAACTCAAGGTGCCCTTAAATGGGGCCAACCACTTGGTGCCAAGTTGCATTAGCATGGATGAATCATTCAATTCTCATGGATATGTGTAAAATAAAGGACTCTAATGAATAGGAGAAACATTTAGTGAAATGGGAAATTCTCAAGTAGCTTGAACAAATTTATAGCGCACACATTCAAACGTTTTCACGACTTAAAAAAGCATACATATGTTTTGAAAACAGATGTTATGAGTGAAATAAAGGACTCTAATGAATAGGAGAAACATTTGGGGAAATGGGCAATTCTCAAGTAACTTGAACCAATTTAAAGCGCACACACTCAAATGTTTTCACGACTCAAAAAACTGCACATATATTTTTAAGGATTGGATTTACTCAATTACATATATTTTTTATCTCTTTTAAAAAAGATCAATTTACAGCTCAAGACAAAGTTTGGCACCAAGGTGATAGTTCTTTTATGAGCTTGCAATCTTTAAGATGCACTCCAAGTCCAATGTTGTATAGTGCCTATTCGCATGAGTATGTGGCACTAGAGACAAGCTTAATTGAAGCCCTTTGCTCCATCATGTGTTATGCCATGGCAATGCTCAATCCATGAAAACCACCTCATCTGGTTAAACTTCCTTGAAGTATATGAAACCGCACTTGCAAAACTCCTTTGAAGTCTATGAAACAACATTATTATATTGAGAAATGCTTTCATACGGGTAAAAACATGGACATGAAGGATAGGCTTTACTAATTGATAGGGGTCAATTTAACGTTTACTAGGGTGGAAGCAAGTAGAAAACATTTTTCTCAACATACCCTTCAAGCCTTAAAATTTTGAAGGTTTTTGTTGAGAATTTGCAAAATTTTAAAGCTAACAACGTCCATTGTATATAATTTGCAAGTTTTTTGTGAACACCCGTGAACAAACCCCATAGAGGGCACAAAAATATCCCCTTTTTCTTTTTCTTTTTTTGGAGATAATTGGAATTGAACACACACAACCTACAACTATGAGGTATATCACATGGCCAAATGGCATGTAGAAATGGCCCATTTTCGCTTGACATCAGTGGCCGCCGTGAGAGTGAGAAAAAATCAACCGAGAATCATCAAAAGTAGTGCAAATATTTTTTGAAAAATGGGAAAACTATATAGAAAAAAGAAAACCTCTTTGAACGTGCTGCAAACCACTGTGCGCATTGTGAAAACTACCTTGTGTGTGGGGAAACCAGTTGGGTGCGAATCCAAAAGGTTAGAATATTCTAAAATATTCTCGTAGGTGTGGCCCGAATACACGACCACCGATGGTCAAAAATGTGGACATTTTGGCCTCCGTGTGATCTGCCGCATAGATGTGAGTCACAGTTTCGTCGGAGGAGATTCGATCCCACGACCTCATAAGGGAGGCACTCGAACACTTCCACCATGTTTTTTTTGTTTGGCAATATCCCTTTAAACTCAACATAGTTTTTTTAAAAAAAATCTTATCCATATGGGGCTGGTGACATGTCACGTGTCAGCATAATATGCCACGCGCGATGCACAAAATTTCCAAAGATGCATGCAGCGTCACCCGACGATCGCGGTAGCTTTTTTATGAAATTTTTCCGCCACCAAAAGTTCTAACACCAGAGCAATCAAGGTCTGGACGCGCGGCCGCTCAGCTTAAAAGTCCACCGTGCGAAACAGGCGAAGCTCCAGCCTCGTACGTGCCAGAGTGGTCCAGGGACTCCAGATTCTAGAGATTACATGTGAGCATCATGAGTTGAGAGGTGACGCCGTCTGGGCGGTGGTGGTGGAGGCGCGGCGTTCTGCTATGATACTTGGAATGATCATTTTTGCGACGCACGCTAATGACGGTGTGAGATGGATGTGGTTATTGGCCTCGGGCAAGGTGTCCGTCCGGCGGAACCGACAGCCGCCGTTTCGTGCCGTCAGCCGCAAGTATCGCCGCCGGTGTGAGGGCCCTAAAGTTCAAAGAGAATATTCTTGGCGTTCGCCTCCACCGCCGCCGCCGCCACCCCGCCGCGCTCTCGGCTCCTCTCACTTTGCCGAGATGCCATATCTAGGCCGTCCTCCTCTTTACAGATCGCTGCTTTGTTTGCTGAACCCGTAAAGCGCTCTCCTCTCAACTTTTTCTTCCATAGCTAGTAGCCCACTACCAACTCACACCCACTGGCTCACACGCACGTGCCAACCCAGCTGGCAATACTTCCTTTCCTGCGGCAAAATTTACTCCACATAATCATTCCCCACTAACAAAGAAACGGGATCTTGCTTTTTACTCATGAAATCTCCACCACCAAGACATCACAATTCCCCTTAACCTCTCTCTAAAAAGCTACAATACTTACCCCTTAATCTCTCTATTAAGCTAATATAAGTGAGCCTTAAGCTGACTCCAAGCATATTCCCACTGTTGTGTTGTGTTGGGGAAAAGCCTTTTACTCAACCTTGCATGAATCTAGCTGAATTTGCTATAGCTATAATTTATAACTATAATCTAACAAAAGCATTAACCATAACTATAATTTATAACTTCATCCCATCATGACTAGAATTTTTAGAAGGCAAATTCCTTCATGTTGTTTTATAAGTTGAACTCCTCTAAGTCAAAACAAACCTATCTTTTTCACTTAGTAAGGGGATTTGCATGGAATGCATGAAATGCACATGGGCAAGAAGCCATTTAAAAAGTCCACACCCTTGGGCTAGGAAGTTCTTCCCCAATTTTTACATTTTATTTTTCAAAAAAACATGAGGGCGTCGAAAGTCTATAAACACCCTAAGAACCCATGTATCCAAAGGGCCCATGTATTTAACAATGTGCACTAGAAAATGCTTATTAAAAGTGTAACTTGTTTTCAAATGTCCAAGCCTTGAGTCACTCATTTGTGTTAAAGCTAATACCCATACATATGTGTTAATGTATTATGTGAGGTTGGGTTCACATTCATCAAACAAGAAGCATCACCTAATAATGGCTTCCTTAAGGGTTATACTTTTATTATCTTAAAAGGATTGTGATCACGATAACCAATAGCCGATTATAAAGTGATGTGGGTTGAAGCATGGAGGTATGTGCTTCAAAACGTGATAATGTATTTTTTTGTGAGCTTCCACCTTGGGTCATGCCAGACGCTTTTGTATAGATTTTTCCATGACATGGAAGGTAGGTGTGTTGCTTCCACTCAACTGTGACACTTCTCACCTAGATAAAAAAGATAAACCAATTAGAATTTACCTACTAAGCCTTACCTTAAAGCTTCTAGTTTATGCTAAATGGTTGTGAGCCCAACATAAGGTAGGTGAAGAGTGCACATTAAGTGTAACTGCCTACACCCTTTTTTTTAAACCTAAGCATAGTTGAGGCTACAACCTTAGGAGGAAGTATCTATCACCCATGACGCTAAGAGAGAGTTTCTATCAATTGGTAACTTGCTTGGGGTAGGTTGAGACGCTTTCTCACATGTGCAGAGCATAATTAAAGATACAATAAAGTACTTTCCTAACGTAATATTCTTGGTAGAAAACTAAAAAACACTTTCAAGCAAGTACTTTCCTAACCTGATACTCTTGGTAGAAACCCAAAAAATACTTTCAAACTTAAGCTTTCACTTATGCGACATTGTATTCCCATGAGGTTGTTTACTCTGTTATGCGAGTAAATACATTCCTATACTATAAACATGCACAATGATCAAAACACTACACTAACATAATGACCAAGATATCTTTGTAGAAATAAAATAGTTAATGACATAATCCTTCACTAAAATTGAAATCTCTAAATCATTTTGAAAAGATTGGTTTGCAAGAGATGGGTGAGAAGGGATAAAACAATGCAAGGTCCATGGACTACGTTGTGATGTGTACAAATGCCATTATAAATGGTAAATTAGACTCAACATGACATGATAATGAAAGCACCCACCATCTCTTTCTTTAAATTTAGCCTTTCTTTTACCCTCCTTTCTCCTCTAAAGAGCCATGGCCATGGCTTTTATGTGGCTTGCCTTTCCTTCTTGTGGTGAGTGCCACAATCTCATTCCCTTCTCACAATAATGAAGGATTTTTTGTTTGCTGGTTTTTTCTTCAACATCCCCTCCTCCCTCTAAGAGCTATGGCCATGGCTTTTGTGTGGCTTGCCTTTTCTCCCTTTAAGTGAGCCATGGTCTAATTCGCCCCTCCCTCCTCATAATATTGAAGTATATTTGTTTATTAGTCTCTTCTTCAACAACTTCCCCTCCTCCTTATAACCCATAAAAAATATATTGTATGATCTTAATCTTAGGTTTTAATATTAAGGTTAATATTATTATCCGTATATCTGTTAGGGTAAGAATGTTGTCTACTATTAATATTAGTGCTTGAATAATTGTCTACATGATTAGGGTCATCATTTACTTGTATCATTATGTTTAGTGACACCTTAATTTGGATTGTTAATACTATCTCTCAATTGGCAAAGGCACCAAATTCACACTTTTGAAGTAATCCAATTTATTCAAAGTTGTCGAGGTCATGGAAGATGAACTCCTCCCATGTGCTCTTGTCACTACTTCAAAATTTTGGGAAAATGGAAACCCAAAAATGAAGCTTTTAAGCTGTTAGGTTAACATGGTTTCACTTGACTGACCTATCATAAGGCGTTTTTCCATCTTACCCGCTCGAATGGGCACTTATGTTTTGTAAGACGGTGTTGAAGCATATACAGAGGCCTCACCTTGGGCTTAATGGCAAATAGGAAAAGTCCAAGGACTTCATGTACATACTTGCTTAAGACTTTTACTGATGGCCAGACCGTTTTTAAGTTTAGCCACAACCTAATGTGAAAATTGGTCACTTTTATATGTTATTTTTTAAACTAAGTAATACACAATCATTCCCTTGTAATAGAAAACTTGTGAGCTCCCCTTCTTCCCTATTCCTGCTTGCTTGTGCTCTATTGAATATTGCATACTTGTTGATGGATACTTGCTAGGTAGGTTTGTTTATAGGTTTCCCTTGTGCATTAGCTTCTTCTCCCCCTCCTTTTATGAGAGAGAACCATCGCGAAGGCTATCTCTTTTTGTCTCCATCCAAGCATAGAGAGCTCTACCTTCACCCTATTGGGTAAAGGAGCATTCTAGAGTGACAACAGAGTGAGGACATAATGGACGAGCTTGCACACCTACATCAAGGAGTTACATTGCGGTTCTCAGGCAAGGACCAACGATACATGATTTAGAAAGGCTAAAGTACGCTCTTGGCTTGAACATATTTGGTGTTACTATTGGGGACTAGCCTAGGGCTTAACATTGTTCATCCGTCCATTCCAAGTTATTAGGATTACCCAATATTTCCTGGTGTTGATTAGGAGGTCACTCTCCAAAAAACACATGGTTTTGGAGCTTTGAATGTATTTAGTTTGTTCTTTTTTATATTAGGGTTTGTTTATGTTAGAGAATTCTCTATATTCATATCTTGGAAGGGGAAAACCTTGATTTCATTAGCCTTTTATATGATTTTGAAAACCTTGATTTCATTAGCCTTTTGTATGCTTGTGTTAGGGAATTCTCTATGTTCATATCTTGGAAGGGGAAAACCTTGATTTCATTAGCCTTTTATATGATTTTGATAAGGCTGTGATCTTTTGGCATTAAGCCAAGGAATAGCTTAGCAATTATGATTAGGAGTGAAAATATAAGCATTAAGCTCTATTATGTGTGAATTAGAGTGGGATAGTTAATTTTTATTCATGTAGTTTATATTTTTTCATGCATTGTTAAAGTTGGGAGCTTAGAAGCATGCAAAATCAAATTTAAAAATAATAAAAATATTTAATTACTTATATAACCAAGATTAAGAATGGTAATCACTCCCTATTAAGTCCAAATCTAGGATTAAGAACCTTAATCACTCCTCATCAAGTCCAAAACCTCAAAAAACTCCAAAAACCAAACAAACTAGCTCTCAAGTTGGGAGACATGAGACCATAGTCCCTTGAAAAAAGACGTGAATCAAACACACGTGAGCCTAAAGACATGAGCTGTGTGCCTACAAAGCCACGTCATTATAGGGTAAGTGCCATTTAAACTGCACAGTCCACCAACCCCATGGGGTAAGAAATCCCAAACCCTAAAACATAGGGTTTCTTACAACCACTCCCTTACGTTCCACCTCTATGTAAAAACATAGAAGACGTGATTAGGATAGCATTTGAAATGGGAGGGAGGTTGCAACAAACATAACACCTAAAGGCTCAAAGTTAGTGTTCAAGTCAAGAGCTTACCTTAGCCTTACAGAAGCATGTATCATTGGGTCTTACCTTAGAGCCGTAGTCTGCAACTTCCCATGTGGGTACACTAGCTCATTTGTTGCATCCTTACTTCGTTGGCACACTAGAATTCTCCTTACTAAAGGGGTGAAGGGGGGAGAGCTCTCAATTCCTAGATGGAGGCAAGAAGAGATCCATCTTTGCGATGTTTCTCTCTCACAATAGGTGAGGGAAGAAGAGGAAGCTAATGCAAGAAGAAAACCTACAATCAAACGTATCTACTAGCATGCATCCATCAAGCAAGTAAGATTTAAAAGCATACAAGTAAGCAAGAAGAGGGACAAAGGGAGAGATCACAGGTAAACTATTGCAAGGGATTGATTATTATCAAAAACGACTTATATACAAGTGACTAGTTTTCACACTAGGTCAACTTAACTTTAAAATGGTCCAACCTCTATTACTAGTCTTAAGTAACTATGTACACTAGGCCAACCTCTATTACTAGTCTTAAGTAACTATGTACACTAGGTCAACTTAACTTTAAAATGGTCCAACCTCTATTACTAGTCTTAAGTAACTATGTACACTAAGTATGTAGCCCCTCCCTCTTTAACATGGTTAGGTTGCTTTATATGTTTCTTGTCTTACAATAGATAAGTGTCCTCCATTCTCATGTGAGTAACATGGCAAAGCGCCTTATGGCAGGTTGGGCAAGTGAAACCATGTTAATCTATGGAGTGGTTAAACATACCCCCCTTCCTAATGGTGATTACGTCCTCACACCACCCAAGTCGGTGGTGAAGCGGCTTCCGATAAGTGGATGGTGTGAATGGTCCACGATATGCTATGGAGTTGGCAGCTAAGGTTAAGTGTTTAGTTGAGTATTGATCTATAACCAGATGATAGGGAAAGGTGATGGGAAGCTTTGGGTAGCTCTAATGGCATGCATCTTGTCTCAAGGCGGCATGTGAAGTGATAGGTGATGTAGAGATGATTTATGTTGAGCCTCCATTGGTTGTGGATGTAGTGTGGACCTGTCGAGAGATGAGGAAGCTGAGAGAAGCGGTCCACACCCTGTTAGTGGTCGAATTAATGCCAAGAACACCATGGAATGATTAGCATAGCTAGATGGAGGTCTGAGAGACAGCTTGGCATGACAGGGTATTATGTCCGAATGGGCTTTGCTTACGAATATGTGGGCCAGGGAGGGAGGTTTTGTTGGTGGTGAATTGGATTTGAAGCAAAGGATATATGAATGGAAGCTTGAGGGAAGTACCTATAAGGTTTAGGGTTCTCCAAGTGATTACCCATCTAGAGATGTACTAGAGGGTTGGTGGCATTGATAAGGTTAGTTGCAGGTGCAAGTGTTTATGTGTGCTGCGAGATGCGAGAAGTGAAAAATTTGATCCACATCATAGGTAGGCCCTTCCATTGGCTACTGCAATTCTGGAGCTGAATTGCAACTATGTTCCAACACTGTAGCGCCATAAATTAGCTGGAAAAGGGATGCATGCCTCCTTAATATTATAGGAAGCGTGAGACTTAGGACTAGCATGGCCTCTTATCATTAACCTTATTCTATGAATATTGCATCAAATGGGAGAAAGGAGGGTGATTTACATATGTGCTGAGCAATGGATAAAGTTGAGTAAAAAAAAATAGTGCTTATGGTCTCTCCTTCAATGTAGCCCGCCGATACAAACCAAGTGGTGATGAATCTTGTTGTCCTCAACTTTTCCCTTCCAATCAAAGTATTTCTTTAGTAGTTGTTTCACTGCCAAAAGCTTCAAGCCAAAGCCTTTGAAACAATCCAAATCATCAAGTCTTAAAAGCACCATGGTCTCTCCTTTAAAAGCAGCCTAATACAAACCAAGTGGTGTGATGAATCTTGCTTCGCCAAAAGCTTCAAGCCAAAGCCTTGAAACTGTCCAAATCATCAAGTCCTAAAAGCACCATGCTATCGTTAAAATGTTGGGTTAACTTAGCTAGAATATGAAGTGTAACCAAAAGAGCAAGATGTGCTTTTAAATTTGGCCCATGTGTCTACCACATGCAATCTAATGAGGCTCTCTATGTCGTCAAGGTATGTTCTGTAGCACAAGAGGAAATGGTGCTCAATGATGGGGGTCTAGGAAACTTGATGAGCAAGTATGAAGGCATGGGTAGAGAGTTGTTGCTAAAGCTCAGAAGTAGGATGAGAGGAGTGGTCCTCCACAAGAGGCCTAGAAAGGCCCTCAGAGTGAGCTAGGATTATCCGAATCATCCTTGCAACATATGATCCAAGAGAGCACGTTTGTTGTTAGGTTTGGAGGGGTTAGCCTACAATCGGCATCACAGGAGCCATCCATAGCATGTATAGAGTGAAGGCCTAGCTTTGTAAGCAGTCATCATTGCAGGCCTCCTCACAATGATAGAGGTGGTCATCATGATGGGAACACTAGCCCTATTAGGTGCCTGCACCCCAAGTGGCAGCAACCCAAAGCCCCCCTTTTCCTTATGATGCAACAACAGTAGCTTCTATCCCTTCTCTTGTCTTTTCTAAGCAATGGGTAACAAGTGACTAAAACCCCCTCTTTCCCTATGCAATAACATCTGCCAAATTCCAAATACTATCCCACACATTGCTCGTTCTCTGTGCATGACCAGCTCTTCTTTCCCTACATTACCTTGTGCACTGCTCTCCTAACTCTTTGATGTGCAATGGGCAGTTGTATCCTTGGCTCTCTCTCCACGTGTAAGTGTGTAGACTTAGTCAAGCGGTGCTTTACTCTCTCTCTCTCTCTCTCTCTCTCTCCCCCTATGTAGATATATTCTTCTCTCTCCACATAGATCGACACTCACGCTTATATCCTCTTAGACCAACTTGCAATTGGTAAAGTGAAGAAAGGGAGTGTGCACATGGGGGTACAATGTGTGCATGTGCCTATTTTTAGTTGTTTTTTGATATGTTTGAGTTTTTTTTTAAAATTCTCGATGAAGGTAATAACTGTACACTTATGAGGGGGGCTAGGTTACATATGTACATGTGAGTTAAGGTTTGACGCTTTATTGTGCACATGCTTAGCAGGAAAGGGTGGAGTTGCTTGCCCATCCATGACGAAAGCTTGGATGTACCACCATGGTTGGCTTGGTTGGTGCACTTGTCTGAACTTTAGCCTTCCAATTGCTGGTGAGTTGGTGTTGTGGCAAGGCACACAGGGGTTTTGTGGGGCGGGATCACTTTGGGCCTAGGGTGTAACTATAAGGCATAGTGGAACACGGCACTATAGGTGGCTCATCAGGAATCGAAAAACTATCCTAGCGATGTAACCACAAAGCATGGGCTAGGTGGCATAATCAAGGGTTCTTCCACCAAATTCATTGGCAAGAGTGGAATGCATATCGAGAGTGAGGCTCTCCATGGTTGAGTATTTAAAAGGGAAACCAAAAGCATGGAATTCCCACATTCTAATCAAAATGGGGTGGGTAAGTGTAGTGGGGGTAAGTACTTCAGAGGTGATGATATGAATGCTACCATTCTAATTAAAATGGAGGGCGACCACAACTGGGATCCTAGATGGGGGAGCAAGGGTGAGCATAGCCACTAAAAACATGCTGCTCCATTCAGGTGATGATATGAATGCAAACATTCCAATCAAAATGGAGGGCATGACCACGACTGTAATCCGAGATGGGGGAGTAAGAGTGAGCATAGCCACTGAAAACATGCTGCTCCTCCATTCTTGTTAAGACTTCGGGGGTGTTGTCGAAGGTAGGACCTTGGGTCTCCACACCCACTTGGAGTTGGGTGCATTTGTGTGGGCACTTGGGGCGCAATTTCCTTTGATTTTAGTGCCCAAATGTGGGGGTTCCTTCGTAGAATCCTTATGTTTTTAGCAGTTTGGTTGAGATCTAATGAGACAGCTCTTGACTTCTAGTAGCTTGATGGGGATCTGGTGGGGTTGGGGTTTGGGTAGAACACCCGTTGGATGGGCTCTTGTTTGGTGGATCCTCGCTTATGGTTGGGCTTCGGGCCACGGTGAGGCAAGAATGAGGTTAGCATTAGAGGTTACTGCAGCGACGGCAGCGACATGTATGTGGAGGACGAGGCTTGGGATGTTACCTTTTTTCAAGAGTACCCAATGTGTACACTGGCACACTTGGCCCTCTGACAATTCTAAATGAGGTATATTTGGAAACTTGCGAATCCTCACAATCTTGTTCTATGGAGCTCTTTATGTTTTGGTATAATTCATGTTGAGCTCTTAAAGGTGCAAGTGCTAATGTTATGCTGGCTTTACCATGAGAGAAGAGCATTCTTACAAATGAGGTTTTGAGAGATTGCTATAATTTTGTAAGGGAATTATCAAATTCTTCACGTGCTTTCTCAATTGCATAATTCGTGCAATCTGTCTCGAATGACTCTTCTGTAGAGAGTATGTCTTCCTCTTGAAAGGGGAAGTGGTACTCCTCTGGGCTTTATATTTTGGTTGCTTTTTTAGGATTGGTATTATGAGGCTCAATCACAACTGGTGATCTTGTAAGACATTCAACCATGCTAAGCATCCTCTCCTGAGCTTGCTTTTTGCATTCCGCATATGTCATGTGATCATGATTTTCACTTTGGGGTGGTTGGGTGGGTTCTAGTTTCTTGATTGTTCTATTAAATGTATTGAGTGACGAATCAAAACTTGTTTCCTCCTCACTAAGCGATGTACTAGAACTTGTTTCATCTTCCAACTTTCTTTTGATCATCATCAGTTTTTCATTATGTTTGTCCATGTGACGAGATCGAATTCTCTTTTGGGCTTTTGTATCCTGTGTTGCACATATGGGTTTTGTGGTTTGTGTGGTGGCTTTTGAGGTGGATGCTTCTGCATCATGTGTAGCTTTTGGCTCTTTTGGGTTTATGTCCCCTTTTGGATTTATGTCCTCCACAGGCTCCTTTTCCCTGTTCTTTAATTCAACCTTGGTTTCGATAGTTTGTTGTCCCTTGTTTTTCTTGGGTTTAGAAGGTATTGTTTTGTCTTTTGGGGTCTACTTTAAAGCATGTTCTTCTACCCATGTTGAGGTATTGTCTTTTGCGTACTTTTTGACTATTTCTCATGCCTTGGCTTGTAAGCATGTAAGCACATTCAAGGGTACCATGGACAATTGCCCGTTTTGTACGCTTAAGATGTTAAGAGTTGTATTTTGTAAGACAAGTTGCATTGAAGCAACTCGTCTTGGGAAATCTTGGAACATGTGATCAATGCCACATCGTTCACACATGGGTTGCAAAGTGTCAGTGACTATGGGCATGAAAGTATTCCAAACTGTGCAGTTTGCCACTTTGTGAGGTCCATGACAATAGAACACTAAAGTGTTCGATTAACTGCTTCCTGAGCAGTTTCTACCCTTTGGATTATTTTTGTTTGGTGCACGGGAGATGGAGGTTTTGAGTCAATTGTTGATGAATTGGGACACTTTGTAGTATCATAATCAAAGGATTTACAATATATGTAGTACATAAAAATAAGTGCCTTGTATGCACAATGGGGATTGGGATGGTCGTAGTGATTGCACTGAACACACAAGGCATTTTGCTCCTCACTTGTAGAGGCATTAAGGATGGTTGGTTTTAAAGGAGCTCATCTTCTCTTAGAGATGTCGATTGAAAGCTTTTAAGCAAGGTTGCATAGAATTCGGGGAATAACAATTTCGAGATCAATCTGTCTTTTACCATTGCTTCACTTGGTTTAGATGAGGAACATCTCGTAACATGATCATCTTCCAACATGTTGTCATCTAAACGTACTGCTTCTTTACAATATTGATCGAATGTTTCCGAGTTGGATACAATGATTAAGTTGTGTAAGTTGTTATTCTTTAAGCCCATCATGAAACATCTCTTTAATTGAGAATCATTTAATTTTTTCCATGACTCACATCGTGAGTCCAAGAGTTTTATCCATAGGATAAAGTCTCTAATGGTTTCATTTGGTTTACGGCGTTTGGTTTACGCTCAATTGAATAGAGTTCTTTTGTTGCACTCCACCGATCACCTTGTCTAGAAAAGCCATGTATAAAGGTCGACTTCAAGGTTCTCAAGTTGGTCTTGATTGCCATCATCAATGTAATGAACCATCAACTAGCTTTTCCCTCTAAGCATAGGTTTAATGCATGTACCTTGGTGGGGCAGTTTGGATTTCCAAAGGCCTCGCATCGCTGTTCAAATATTTGTATGAATTGAACAGGATCTGTCGTTCCATCATATTTGCCCATGATTGTGGAAATTTGTATTTTTTATGTCACTGAGGCTGTATGTGAGTGCTCTTGATGGTAGGGACTCACTCAGTCCTTGGACAACCCCCCTTCTTAGACTAATCAGTATAGCTAAGGTATGGGCATTTAGGGGTTGGAAAGGGTTGGTACCTATAAGATTGGTGGGACTGTTGTTAGGTAAAGGACCAAAGCCCGGTGGGATTGAAGTGACAGGGGGTGTAAAACCTGATGACACGCTTGTTGTAGGCATGGCAAATGGTATTGGGAGGTGCATTTGCGGCATAGATTTCAATGGCTCGAAGATGTCAACTATTGGGTTTAGTGAGGGTGTCGGCCCATGTAGTATTCACTAGATGAATCCATGCAAACAGTCACCTTGAACACTCCTACAGGTAATATACAATTGCTAACGGGAGGAAGAAACCTTGCAGGAGCTGGAACTTCCAATATATCTTACTGCAAAGATCCCTAGGATTTTGGTTGGATTGGAAATTGCAAATAAAATCACCACAGCTCACATCTTTATCCAACTACACGAGAAAACAATCTCATGACCCTCGAGCTATGGGATTTGTTAGGTCAACCAACACTCACGACACACTCTGAAAGGATTACCTTTACACAAGACTTGAACATGCCATGTGTGGGGTACTTTGAAAATACAATGTATATTGAAACTAACCCATCACTTGTTGCAAGTTTTTTGTGGTTGAGTATGTGTTGGAAGTAGATTTGATCTTGGGGCATAAATGGACTGTTGCTGCCCAAGCACCACTGTGCTTTTCTAGCGATAGATTCATCATGATGGTTAATGACAAAAAGTTGATAACATATTGCCAGGAAGAGGATCCAACTTTAATGGATATCTATGATGCTGAACGCAAAAGGATACAAGCCTCTTCCACAAATTCCCCTCTACACAATGACCTACCATCTGCGTCAACAACCAACTCCAATAAAGCCTCTACTCCTTCAACCCCATCCTCACCTACGAAGTTCAATGCCAAAACCTCGCAATCAACATCTATTCTTGAAGAAGTTTCCAGAGCCAAACCATCTATCTCTAATAAGGAACTCAAAGGAAAGACCCCAGAGCCTATGCATCTTCATCGACAAACCTCACCCCAAAGAAGACAACCATGAGACAACCACCTGCTTAAAGGCCTCGTTCATCGACAAACCACTCCACAAGAGACTCTAACTTCATCATCATCAACAATGCCCATGAGTCTCAAACCCACAGCACCAGCCAAAGTCAAGGAGGGCCCCATACCTTCCACATCAACCCTAAAGAAAACTCCACCAAGACTCCCACAATCACTCACGATATCTTAATAGTATCAAAATGTGGGTGGAGAAGTAGCTACTTGTAGCTCAAGGCTACTATAAAGGTGCCAATCAAATTTGGGTCCCTCGACAGTCAAAACCTCTTCCTCAACGCAGCACTCAAAAGCTAAGGAAAAAGAAAAGTACTCCACAACACCGTTCACAAAAGCCTATGTAAGTTCCTCAAAGAACTCCACCAATGCAACAAGTGTGGGTACCAAAAACATTGTTGTAAGCACAAGGGTACTACCAAAGAAATACCAAAGCTTGGGTCCCCAAGTGCATCACAAAGTCCCCTAAGCTTGAACAAAGAAGAAAGCCTCAACACCAAGCACATTGGCCACCAAATTACAGTGTTCGTCAAAGATGGGTGCCTGTGCATGTACTTCAACAACAAGGATACTATGATGGTAATTCCATCATATGGTTGCCACAAAATCGAACAATGTGAAGAAAACCTCACCACCGACTTCAACCCCATCAACTTCACTTAAAGTTCGACAAGAATGGAGACCCAAGCAACAGCAAGTAAATCACTCAACCACTCTCATGCATTCGGCACCAACACAAGAGCTTGTCTGTTCAAGCAAACAATCAGCAGTCTTCCCTACTGCCTTGACATTATTTCAGGAACAAATTCAAGAACAAATACGGAGACTTAGGAGCACATCAAGAACAAATACGGAGACTTAGGATCATATCAAGAACAAATTCGGAACAAATACGGAGACTTAGGAGCACATCAAGAACAAAGTAATGTAGCAGCTACTCCATGAGTACATATCCATACCCATGCATAGGAGAACATTTGCACCAAAGCCTCACCATCGACAACTTCTAGGTACATCTCTCGATGGGGGGGCCATGGTGGGTGAAAGCCTGGTCAATGGTACAACCCATCGCTTGGAATTTTCCTTCAAATTACAAACCTCTCCAAACGACGCCACCATCTTCACAAATCAATGATCTTCAATCCTTAGTGAAGATATCTATATTAGCCTCGTAAGTCGACGTAATTCTTTCAATTCTCACCAACAAGTGGCTACTTCAACAGAGAGTAGTTAAATTTGAGTAGTTAAATAAGAGTCTATATGACTCAATTCTTGTACTTCATGAAGATCTGCTTCTAAGAGCACTTAATTATGCATAAAAACATAAAAAACACATGGGCAGAAGAAGACAGGATCAGGTCCTACTCAATAACATTTGACAAGAATCTTGCCACACAAAGGGACCTCATCACAAGCCAATTACTTCAAATGATGAATGTCGCTTCAATGAATCAAATGAGGAACTGAGAATCACCATCTCGTTCTGATGATTAAGTCTACGTTCCTACGGATCCTTCTCTCTCTTCTCTCCCATAATTAACATCTCTTAGTGTCCCCACTAACAAAAATCACATGTAAGTTTGCCGATGATTGCCAAAAACAAAGTGCGCAAAAAAGGGCTCACACAAATATAAAAATGCAATCATTCGCAAAACCCCCCACCCTGTTAGGAATTCCCAATACACAACTAACCTCTTCATTCATTAACTAGCTTTTCTTATTTCCTCCGGAGGAATAGAGACCACTGAACGTCATTCAACATCAAAGCCATCGACAAAGCTTGTTCATTCTCCCCACACAAAGGTCTTTAACACAATCATGTACGCGATAGTGATCGCCATCAGGAAGGGGGAAATGTTAATCCAATTCTAGGATTAACAAGAGCTACCGCCATTATCTTACATTAAGGAGTCATGGTAGATACACCGAAGGGTCATACATTCATGATATGAAGCAATAGTGTCCAAAGCTACGACTTGGACGGGCACCTGTAATGGTATGATGGAGTATTTATGGCGATTCCCGCTCCAAGAGCGTGTGGTAGGAAGTTAGGATGAAGTCCTAACTGATGTAATTCATGGATGAAGTCCTAAGTGATGTAATTCATGGATATATTATGAGAGTAGTCATTGTAAATAGCATTAGGCCTCTTATGAGCCTAAAGTGCCAAGTCGGCCATAGTTTAAGTGAGTATGAATACTTATGGCCATGTATATAAGTGAATTTCTCTCATAATATAACATACTCTCCCATTGCGCAATTGAGTCTTGCTCTTGCTAATCCTTTTGCTAATCTCTCTTCCTAATGTGCATGCTAGTGAGTGTGAGTGAGTGAAGTGAGGTGAGAGGACCCGTAGTGTAACGCGGCAGTGTGACAACGCTCGTAGATGTGATGGAATTGCTTCTCAAGGAGTTGTAGAGCTTGGAGACCTCAAGGGTTACGAGCTCGGCCATTGGAAAGATCCTCACTACAGTTGCGGTTCACCAAGTAATCTCTTTTTGGATGTGTTTCAAGGAGGGCTAGGGTGAGCCATAATAAAGTAGTTAAGCCCCTTGGTATGCCTAATATTTCTGCAGGGCATTCTCTTGTTGATGGAGTGTCTAGTGGCTCAGAGATGAGCCTTTATGAGGAGCTTGGGATTCCAACAATGAGAACACCTGCTGGTGTAAAGAAGGCTTTGGAAGCCATCAATGCAAATTTATGAGGATCTGGAGGAAGAGTCAAAAACCCTGTGTAGAGATTGACTTACGATGGTTATGTGGTATATCACTATGCTTACATGGCAAAAGTTGTGCAAGATGTAGAGCCCACATGTTTTGATGAGGCTATTGGAAGTGTGTATAGGGAGAAAGCTATGGAGGAGGAGATGGATACATTGTATGGAAATGAGACTTGGGGATTTGGTGCCATTGCCATAAGGCAAGAAAGCTATTGGATTATAAGGCTAGATTGGTAGCCAAAGGATATGCACATACTTGGGATTGATTATGAGATGAGACGTTTGCCTAGGTTGCAAAGATGGTAACTATGAGAGCTGTGATTTCGGTGGTTGCAGAGCTAAAGGATGGCTTTTACATCAGATGGATGTAAAAAATGCATCTGTGCAAGGTGACTTGCAAAAAGAAGTGTATATGGATCAGACACCTAGTTTTGAGGATACAAGTCAGTCAGAGTGTGTATGTAAGCTTCATGAGGCCTTGTATTATGGACTGAAGCAAGCTCCACGAGCATGGTATGACAAGATTGTTGAGTATCTTGTCACTATTGGTTTTCATATGGCAGATGCAAATCACTCTTTGTATGTGCGTAAGAGTGATAAGGGTATTGTGATCATCACCATCTATGTAGATGATCTTATTGTTGGGGGTGACAACTTGGAAGAGATTGAGCATGTGAAAAGTCTTCTCAAAAAGAAGTTTGACATGAAGGATTTGGGAGACTTGCGCTACTTTTTGGTAATTGAGGCCATTCACACACCTTATGGTATTTGGCTGTCACACAGAGACAATATGTATTGGACATGTTGTCCAAGTATGGGATGGCTAGTTGTTAGTCAATCTCGGTGGTGCGATTAGATCAAAATGGCAAGCTCAGTGTGGATGCAGGTTATGTGTTGGAGGACCCCACTATGTATAGGAAGATTGTGGGGAGTTTGATCTATGTCACGATGAGCAGGTTCCGCGCAAACCACATCTTGACAGTGTGCGACACACACTTCAGTATTTGAGGGACAATGTTGATTATGCATTGTTTTATGTAGCAGGTGTACCATTATAGCTATATGGGTATACATATGTAGATTGGGCAAGTAGCATCTTAGACAGGAGATCTACTAGTGGATTTATGTTTTCATTGGGGAGTGCTGCTATGACATGGAACATCAAGAAGCAGCCCACAGTTGCCTTGTCGAGTATAGAGGAGGTAGAATACAGAGGAGTTGCAGTGATAGCGTGTGAGCTAGCTTGCTTACGCAAGCTACCTGATTTGGGGTTGCCTATGGAGAGAAAGGTTGTCATATATTGTGACAATCTTAGTAGTATATAGTTGGTTACTAATAACGAATCCAATTTTCCATGCGTGGATGAAACACATTGAGGTACACTACCACTTCATGGGGGAGAAAGTCTCGGCAGACGACATCGACTTGGCCTATGTTAGCACACAGGATCAGGTCGTTGACATCTTCACAAAGGCTTTGGGAGCTAAGAAGCGCTGCAGATTTCGAGATATGCTTGGAGTTCACAAGATGGAGTTGAGCTTAAGGGGGAGTGTTGAGATGTCAAGCTCAACATGAGTGGACACTCACGAGGCGCCTACGTGACCGTTCGACATTTACATCATTGTGCAGGTTTGGTAGCTGGCACCGACATCTTTGCCAGAGATTCTACAACTGGACTACACTGACTAGTCCACACCTACCCACTCTACTTTAGGGTGTTCACATTATAGACCACTTGTATATACTTTAGTATGTGTGTTAGTCACTTTATCTCCTTTGTAGACCTCTTTTGTTGAAGAAGAAGAAGAACAATTTTCAGCCTCTCACCTTGTGTGTTCTCTTCTAGGGTTTGTGAGAGTGTGTGTGTGATTACAAGAGCTCAAGCTCCCTTCTCCCCTGTATCTTTTCAGGCTTATTGTTGGGTGTATTGTGGAACACTTGTCCCTAGTGGTACATCAAAAGAGACATGCCGTGTTTGCTATTGGGCTATTTGCTAGTCATGGTTGGCTTAGGACAAAACCTAGCTCAGGATCGACTCCAAATGTTTGAAACATTATGTTGTCTAACAAGGTTTAAGCGCTTCCTGTGGGAGAGGACCTTGAGATTCCAGGTCTTTCTCCCGCTCCTTTAGTGAATCTATGCCCAAAGATGGGCAGTTAAATGCCTTCCTCATAAAATTTATGGTGATGTTTACAGAGCTGATTGGTGAACCTAGAGTTCAGAGGACCATGGGATGTCTCTTGTTTCTAGGCGTTCCATTGTTTCTCCACTCATATATGTCCTTCATTGGCTCATTTCTTCCCACATCTCCTCGCTTGAGGTGGATTAAAAGGATTCTAGTATTCTTATTAGGGAAGCACCATGCTAAGTGCCCTCACCTCGACAAGGTTGGCCTCACAGCCTTCTAGAACCAATCACCCCATGGGGCCTGGATCTCCCTCTCACCCCTGTACTGCATTGAGTCCTACCATAATATGAACAATTTAGGGGAGGTTAAGATGTCAGATGGGCCACATTGTTAGATCCCTCTCACTGAGGATCTCATTAAAAGGGGCCTACACCTCCCATCCACCACATCCAAATTCTACAACGAGAAGGGAGCAGTCAAGGTTCCTTTGGTATCGATAATCCACTAAAGACGGTTTGAATTCCAATGGCCCTAAATTTGAGGACATCATGATCCTTGGAAGTGGGTTCCCCTAGCTTGTGTGCACGTTTCTTACTCACCAGAAGGCTAGGGACCGACAAAATAGGGTATCCCTCACCATATTAGTCAAGCTGCTTTCCGGCTACTAGTCGACAAATTGGACCCAAGCCAATGAGCTCCAAAGCACATTCAAGAACTTGGCAAGCAAGGTACATTGTCTTGACATGCTCACAAAGATCCTTCACCATGCCATTGACAAGGAGCTTCCACTCCCCGCCCTTTCCCGACTTATGACATAAAATCTCTTCTTCGACAACACCAAGCCCCAACCTCCCTCAAAGAGGCAAAAGTGGGAGACTCCTGAAACCCATCAATTTCCTCACCAAGGTCAACCATGGAGGAACCTCCAACTGCCCACCTGCCTGTGGCACAAACCTAACCACAACTACTACTACCTTCAGAAGCCACAATCTACATCCAAGCGCCACATCCTGTGACAACAACATGAGCTCTGGATGACTCTATCCATTGGAAGCTTAACCACTCCCTACAACTACTTTAAACTGCATATGAGAAGAATGCCAAGCTAGAAGCCGAGCTCAAGACAATAAAACGAGAAATCTATAGGCCAACCATGGAGGAACCTCCAATTGCCCACGTGCCTGTGGCGCACAAACCTAACCACAACTACTACTACCTTCAGAAGCCACAATCTACATCCAAGCGCCACATCCTGTGACAACAACATGAGCTCTGGATGATTCTATCCATTGGAAGCTTAACCACTCCCTACAACTACTTTAAACTGCATATGAGAAGAATGCCAAGCTAGAAGCCGAGCTCAAGACAATAAAACGAGAAATCCATAGGCTTCAGGATGAGCTTGTTGTTGTTTGTCCCACGACCTTGGAAGGAGCTAGCAAACACTCACAAGCAGGACATGGATGCCCTCCGGCTACAATACCATGTACTAGAAGTTGCCAAGATTGTAATGGCATAGGCACATGAAGCCCAAATAGACCAACTCCTAGATGAGCTCAAGCAAGCTAAGGGCAAAGAAACTCGAGCAGCTACCCAATTTGCGAAGGAGTGTGACGTTGCCCTTGTACAACAAGAGGCATCCAAAACCCTTACCAAGTTCCATGAGGAGTATAACCAAGCCATTAACAAAGGAACTGCTCAAGTCACAGTTTACCAAGAACTCAAGAAACCCTTATCACCTAGGCACACACGCTAAATTTATAAGTTGGAAACCATTTTGTTGGATGATACCTTGAATATCTTATGCTATAGGTTTGCCATTTCTAGTGTCATCAAATTTCTTATTTTTTCTTTCTTAAAAGTAGTCTCTTAAGTAGTAAGCTTTAGTGGCCATTTTCATTTGTAGGTCTCTTTTTGTAAGAAGGTAGAAATTTCAGTTCTTATATTCCCACATTGAATGTGGTTGTTTAAAGGGTGTGAGTAAGATAACCTTTCCACTAAGTGTTCCTTCTTGAAAGAAGATGAGAGATAAAGAGAGTTCTAAGAGGCATTCAAGCATGTCTCTCATTTTAAATTCTAGGACTATTTTCCCATGACTTACTTAATTGGGTCACGTGGATACCTTTTTGGCATTAAATACAACACACAAATGACAGCGCCACAAATATACAAGTACAATTTGTGAGCAATTTCTCAATTGTGCCCATTTTGGCACAATTGGAAAACAACATGACCCAATTATCCTAACGTTTCTTAAAATGCTAGGGCCATTTTCCCATGGCTTACTTAACTGGGTCACGGATAACTTTTTGGCATCAAATACAACATAAAGATGCACATTCCCACACATATACAAGTACAATTTGTGAGCAATTTCTCAATTGTGCCCCTTAACAAGAAATGCTTTTTGTGGCACAAATAATTATGCGTGGGAAAAGGCAATGATTCTTTGCATTGCCTTTAAAGATAGAGGCGCCTTTGACAATGGAATCATCTGCTTTAACACCGACACTATCTTCTTATGATACACTACGTATTAAAAATGTATAGTTCCTACTTATAATGCCTTTCAAATCAAGTACATCCTTACTATGTTCGTGAAAATTTTAGAGTTCCAAAAGAATTAACCTACATAAAACTATTAAAAATGTACAATTCCTACTTATAATGCCTTTCAAATCAAGTACATCCTTACTATGTTCATGAAAATTTTAGAGTTCCAAAAGAATTAACCGACATAAAATTTGAGATAATTAATTAGTTCAAATAGAAAATATAAAATACGAGCTTATTGAAGCCTTGGAAAAAGTTTTGTACTCTAAGGCCCGTTACACATACATGTATGGGCGGAGGAGATTGCCTGCCCATGACTTTTGGGCGGTGATACCCCATGGGCAGGCAAGGGTATGGCGATGTGTAATAGCCCTAAATATTAGGAACTGAAAACACACAAGAGATACAATAATAATAAGGAAACACACACATCGACAACCACCACCACCATCACCATGGTCGAGCTTCTGCTGGACAAGAGCTCTTAGGGACGATCCTGCGGGGGCGACACAGAAAGGGGTCTGCAGAGACGATTCACCTTTTCATCCGTGTGATAGGAGGAGCGGATGGGGGCTGCTCTGCGTGTGTGAGTGTGTCGTCAGAGAGAGAAAAACATTGGACCTGGAGGATGGCGGCGGAAGGGGGTGTTCCTGTGTGAACTGTGTTGGTGGTGGCGCAAACGGGCGGAATGGATCCGGTAACGGAAACTTAAACCTGGATGGGGCTTGCGTGGCAAATGACGTGGCACCATGTCAGCCCGGGCATAAAATGGGCAGCGTTGGGCAAGGGTTGCCCATTTCTCACTGCCCCGGGCAGCTGAACCGTGCTCAATGCTACGAGTGGCCTAGACGCGCCGACTCTTAGACCTGCCTTTGGTGGCACATCGATTGACCGGTGTAAAGCGCTCACTCTCTACATGTGTTTGCATCTGTGACATGCATATAAAACACACACACAACACACACATATATATAGAGTGAGTAGGCTAGGAGCCTCGGAGGCTGATGCCGCTTGACATGATCTTGAGGGAGCTCATGAGCGATTATGCAACACCTCCTACTGCCTCTTCTCTAGTGTGCTTAGAAGCTTCCTTGTGGTTGTTGCAAGAGATTTGTGGTCGTTGGAGAGAGCTGCCACATGGTTGTTGGAGTTAATGGGGGAGAGCTGCTCCACGGAAGAGAAGATGGTTGGAACTATCGATGAGACAATCTAGTTCTAGGAGGGCAGCTAGATAAGCTATGTAGAAAAATATGGAGTATTTTATACTTCTTTGCATAATTATTACAAAGAGGGATTAGGCCTTGGGAGCTTTATGTGTGGCTCATCATTCATTGGCCCAATACACCGAGAGATATTGGCAATGAGGTAGGTGGTGGGGGAGTTGGGAAAGAGGACTGCCATTAGTGCACACTAAGTTCTCTCGCTCGCGTATATAGCTGCCGTGGGAGAGCCCCGGCCCCAAGCCACCCACCGCCATGGTTGACGTGTAGACTGTGGGTTAGAGGGCCAAGAAGAGGGCATCCTTATTGCCCTCCGAGTAGTTCATGTTGCTCTTGGAGAAGCCAGACTCTGCAAACAACATTGGCTTCCTCACCCCATGCCCATCGTTTAAGAGAGAGAGAGAGAGAGAGAGAGAGAGAGAGAGAGAGAGAGAGAGAGAGAGAGAAGGTGGGTCTCCCTCAGGGGATGAAGAGAGGATCGCCGGTGTGATGCACTCAAAGGGACATGGTCATGTGCTTGCATAATCTCATGCCATGTGGAAGGCCTACTCTCCCACCACATGGCATCTCAACATTAAGATATTAAAGATTAAAGAAGATAAAGATAAAGAAGAAGAAAATAAAGATATCAATGGGTTCTTGATTACTTAATTAAATTGGTAAGGATGTGACTAATGTGCAGACGCACCAAGAACGTAAATAATGGTTTGCAGGTAGAGGCAGTGTGGCGGAAGTAGAGGTGGAGGGCAAAGTACTTGGGCCGTAGTGAGTTTTAAATGATTAGAAAAGAAGGGAGGGAGCACGATAGTTGAGTTGATATCTGAACTGTAAGGAGGAGTGCTAGTGGAGGTGAGAGGTGTAGGATCTTCAACCACACCCACCAGCGAAAGAGTGCATGCTCGCTTAATTTTGAGTGACTTGTAATGATGTAGCCCACCCATTAAGTCCACATGTTGCCTCTCCCTCCACTCGGACAAGGGCACCCACGTGCTCTTCACAGTCAAACAGCCGAAGCCTTGAGACTTTTAGCACATTCAACACCTCCTGTGAACACAATCCTTCTTCGCTTGGTTACCACATTCCTAGCAAGCGATCAATCTTGGGGCAGATCTATGCCTCAGTAATAGCTCTTGTTGTTGTTGTTGTTTATGGTGGTGGAGGTGGTGGTGTTCATCTAATTACATGCCAGACTTTGCAGGACCACCTCCTTGCGACATCTAACTGCACGATGCCATTGCTCCATATAGGACCACCTCCTTGGGAAGCACTTGTTGTCCTCATTGTTTTTGGTAGGAGGCATTGTGCCAGCCTCTTGCCTAGCTAAAGCTAGTTGTGCTGTTGCAATGTGGTTTGTTGAGCCTTCTACAGAGATGAGCCTTGCATTGCTTCCTTCACAATCTCTTAATGTGCTTCACTACTGCTCACATATGGATGTGCACCATGCCACGATGCTTTAACATTTACAATAGCTTTGCCTTCTTCACCCCTAATGGTAGCACCAGCAATCACTCCTCCTATCAATGGTGTCCCCTCGGATAAAGCAAGAATCTTGGGAACAATAGAAGTGGTTTTTCCAAATGTGTAGCCCTCCCCATTACAACCATTTTGATCTCCATCACCCTTTCCATCTCCTCCCCCCTCTCGTCTCCTGCCAATGCTATTGGTTTCCCACCTCCAACTACTCACAAAAGGACGCGCACCATGCCATGATGCTTTAACATTTGCAAACAGCTTTGCCTTCTTCACCCCTCCTTATGGTAGCACCATCTATTGCTCCTCCTATAAATGGCATCCCCTCGGATAAAGTAAGCATCTTGGGAACATCAGAAGTGGTTTTTCCAAATGTATAGCCCTCCCCATTATAGCCATTTTGATCTCCATCACCCTTTCAATGGCTCCTCCCCCCTCTCCTCTCCTACCAACGCCATTAGTTTCCCACCTTCAGCTCCACTACAACGGACGCCGATTGCCCTCGTGATCTTCTCTATTTTGGTGATATTCCCATTAGCTCTTTCATCCATAACCTTGTCCTTACAATCTAGCAAATGGCCCCTCAGTTGCTTATAGCTCTCATATAAAAAAAAAACAATCACAAGTTTCATTTTTTCTTTTATCTCTTATTCACGCACAAGCCTAATTCTACTATGCCACTTTCTTTGTTTTAAAAATGAAGCAGTGAGAGGAAATTAAAACATAAGTTTATAACCACATTAGTTCTTTGGTTATATACAAGCTTGATTTTTGATGTGCACCCTTGCCCATCAAAATTGACAGATTTGGTGAAATATAGCAAGTTTTTTTTTGTATTTTAGTGTAATTTTTTGCGGGCATTTTCTAATTTTAAAAGTATTTTACAGTCAAAATGCTGCGTGACACCCATTAAAAAGCAACTATGGTTCTATGTGAAGCGAGGTTGTGAATTCCAAAAGTTTTTTTGATGGACAAAAGCTATGCCAACCATCATTTCATTGTTATTTCAGCTAGTCTTTGCAAATGTATTTGATGTTACATTTTAATTTTGTGTGAGAAGCATATCACTTTCAAGTTTCAATCGAAGGCAAGAAGTGTTACACTTTTCTCCATGTGTGAACAACATTCAAACAAGGTAGCTTAGTGATCCTCTTTCACCAATTACTCTACTTTCAATGCATGGTGATAGCATGCGCAGTTATGGGAGGTGACAGCGAGCACTGTTTTTCTAGTTGAAAAATGAAATTTAAGAATAGGTCATCCATTTGTAAGAATCATATTTGTGTTAATCGGTTGTTCATTTATTAATAACATATTTGTGTCAAGTATCAATTGGAAGACTTAGTGCACTATTTTTCAAATAACTATACGTATTTTGTGTTGTATTGTTTTCATCATATATAAATTTGTGCCATGTACCACGTGTTATGTGTTATGTGACGTGTAATATGTTTAGAGTGTCCACTTCATGAATAGGTGATTGACATCAATGTGAAAAAGAAACCCACATGTATTATGGATAATAATTGCCACACTTTTTCTAGATAAGCTATAAAAGATGAGAACGTACCCTTCCCTTCTTGATTCTCATCAAGTCACGAGTTAAGTATCATAACTTATGTATAATTTATATATATGTCATTTGGATATGTCATGTAGAGTATTGAGACATGTTTCTCTATATTAAGAAAAGAATCACATGAGTCTAGGTGAGAGTTGATGCACTTCTCATGTGCATGTCACAACAACTGTGTGAGAGAGAGAGAGAAAGAGAGAGAGAGAGAGATCCTTGTAGGTCTTATAGCAACTAAGGTGCATATAGATGGTTTTACTCCAACCTTTGTTAGTACAACCATCATGCTTATGGCCAAACCTAGCATGATTGTGCATGAAAGGACCAATTTACTAACCTTGTAGCTCTAAAAGACCCAACAAAGTTCCTCCATGACCTAGTTGTTGCACTATGTGCATCATTGTACTCTTCTTTGGGCAATCTAGATAGCCATTTATCTTAGATCTGAAATTTCGAGCCACCTTGTTGTCATCCCTCCTCCGAGTGTACGAGTAGTGTGATACGACCATGAGATAATTGTACTAATACCACCATGAACTATTACCCTAGTCTCACTATTTGTTGTGTCTCTTCATTCAACCTATAGTGGCTGTAAGGAACCTTGTAAATCAAGACTCATGCGAACCCCAAGAGTATTCCCTTTCCAATACCATTCCAAGGAAACGGAATCGATGTAACTTACTACTAGCAGAGTTTTCAATTAAAACAAAAGAAAGGAAATTGGTTTGAAGCTCGATAAGGGGGGGTGACATGTCATGTCACATTATATGGCACGCCCCTGCGCAAAGCTTTCCAAAGATGCATCACCAGACGTCGTTGGTGGGCGGTAGCTACCAGAGCAATCAATCCGCCCGACATCCAAGGGCTGGAAAGGCGGCTCGACATAAAAGTCCACCGTGCGAAACAACAGAAGCAGCTCAGAAGCTATATTCTCCTGCGTGTGGGTCCAGACTCCAGATTCTGGAGACTGCATCTGAGCATCATGAGAGGGAGCAGGCAGGCGGCGCTGTGGCGGAGGAGGGGCGGCGTTTGCCATAATTGTTGCGACGCACGCCTTGCTGTGGGCACTGGACAAGGGACGGCATTAGCCTGTCATTCGCCTCGGACAGGGCATGCACACTCATTTTACGTGTGCACGATGCCGCCGACGTAACCGCACCCCACACCACCGGCGCCGGCGCCAGCGCCAGTGCCGCCTCCTCCTCCTCCGCGGGCACACTCGTTCGCTTTTCCGAGACTGCCCTACTTCTCTTTTGCCCTTCACACTGCACAGTGGCCGTGCTACTGTCGACATTCGCTCTTTACAGATCTCTGCTTTGTTTGCTTCGCCCGTAAAGCCCTCCCCTCTCCACTTTTGTTCCGTAACAAACTCACCCACAACGCACACGCCAAACTAGCTGTCAATACTTGCTTTCCTATAACGCTGCCATCTCTCTCGATCTTGCTTTTTACTCGTGAAAATCTCCTCCACCCACCTCTATCTAAAAATCTCCTTAGTCTCTCCCTAATAAGTTACAATAAGTAACCCTTAAACTTGACTCCAAGTATCTTATAATCCCACGTCTAAGCTACTCCTGGCTTCACACTAGTGCCTCTCTACCCTTCAAGCTAGTTTTGTGTCGGTAAACACTTTCCACTCAACCTTACATCAATCCTTCTCACTATAAAAGATAGGAGAATCTGAACAAGCACAAGTAGGTGATCGTATATGTAGCTCTCAAAGCTCTCAAAGCCCTCAAAGCCCTGTACGTAGCCCTCATGGTGGCAACAACTAGCCTCTCTTCATGGATCCATGTCTTTGCAAGGTCCATCAATTATTCATGACAAACATGCTTTATAAATCGGTTTGCATTAAATATGATCTGCTCTTCGTCAGCCTCCTCTGCACATGGATTCTTGAGAATGGCATACTAAGCATGATAATTTGAGACCATTGGGCGAATTCTTTGATTGTATATATCTATTGGGTTCTCTAGATATATGTCCCCTTCGAATATCATTATATGCATATAATCTACTGGCACCTTTTTGAACATCAGCTTATTCAATGGTTGGTCTACGGTATATCCTTGATATATAAACATGAGAGGCACTCTCGGATCAACTGATCCTTCTCTACATTCATCCCCTATTGACTCTATGGATTTTGGGCTTGCGGGTACTTGTGCACTCTCCTTTGTCAATTCTTACCCAAGCTTCTAGTGATTGCATATTTTTTAGTGATCTCAGTTGTATGCAAGGCATTGGTGGACCTTCAATTGGCCTCAAAATAGGGCGTCTAACCTTGGCTCCCACCTTGACCTTGGACTGGGGGTCCACATGAAATTCTTTTGTAGTAGTTCGGTAGTAAGAAGCATCTAAGGAAATCCATTCCCCATGGTGACATGAAAAAATTAAGCAAGCCTACTTTCTGTGGGAGCATGCTGGCATTTGCATCTTTAAGAAGTAGATTATATTCTCAAAATCACCCTCTTCCCACCTTGAGCTTGGACTAGGTCCACATGAAATGCTTTTGTAGTTCAGTCGTAAGATGCCATTGTCTAAGGAAATCCATTCCCCATGGTAACATGAAAAAATTAGGCAATTCTACTTCATGTAGGAGCATGCTCGCATTTGCATCTTAAAGGACTAGTCTATGGTAGTCAAGGCCCGATTGTTGAAAACAGGAATGCCCACACACAATGGAGAAGCTCAAGGGAGCACACAATAAGATGATAGATAGATAATGAATGTGTGCTATATAAAGATGATAAGTATACCCCAAGATGGGTGTATACTAGCACATGGGAAAAACCTCCTACAGAGGGAAAAAGTGACCCGGTTGGTCCTAGTGATCACTAGAGTATTATGAGACAAAGTACCAGAAGCAACAATTGTATTACCATCGCTGGTGATCATGAATAATATATCTGTCACACCACAAACTGAATCACTGAGTCAGTCTTAGTAATGGTAGAGACAGATAACAAGTTCTTCTCCTGATCCCTAGTACATATAATACATTTGAGAGTGTGATTGATCCACTATTGCAGAGCAGCAATGAGCACAATTTTACCAACTCCTTTTACATGATATGAGGAGTTGTTTGCACATGTAATAGTGTTTTCCTATGGAGTAAATTCACGTGATGAGAATAAATTACGATGAGAAGTAATGTGCTTACTAGCACCATTGTCAAAATACGAGACATGTATATCTGTGATAGCCATACATACATCTTTATGCGAAGGGTCAAAATTGTAGTGCCCGATTGTTGAAAACAGGAATCCCCCCTAGAGTAATGATGTGAACAAGGGGTGAGTTGGCACTAGAAGTATAGAGATATGCAAGGCTCTTTGGACTGTGATAGGGAGCCCAGGCTAGTCCCCAAAGAGAAGTAAGTTTAAACCTTTGCAAAAAGCTTCAAACTTCTTTGGTGGGAGAGCCTTTATGAACAAATCTGCCAAGTTGTCATGTGTTGGCACATAAGCCAAGTTGATTTCCCATGTAAGCATCTCTAACTTTCAATGTGCTTTGTGCGAGCATAAAAAACTGGATTCCTTGTAATTGCCATACAGCTCTAATAGTTAGTGAAGATGGTAGTGGCTGAGGACTTGCCAATACCCAAATCAACAATAAGGTGCTTGTGCCCAACACATGTAACTGTAGCTATAAACATTGCCATGTACTCAGCTTTGTAGCCATGTACTCAGCTTTGTACCCTTCTTGCTAAGCCATGATATACATGAATCACCAAGGTGAAAGCAAAAACCACTCGTTGACATGCCTGTGTCATAACATCCAGCCCAGTATGAGTCTGTAAATGTATGCAGCTGTGAACCACCCCCCTTGGGATAAAATAACCCAAAGTTCTTGGTGCCCTTAATGTAATGGAACACTCATTTGACAGCCTGCCAATGCTTTTGTACCTAGGCTATGCATAAATTTTCTCAATATTGAGACTACATACTGAATGTCAAGCCTAGTGTTACACAAAAAGATAAGGCATACAACACCGTCTTGATATAAACAAGCACCAAAAGGGTCACCTGCATCTTCAAGACTTAGTCTTGTAAACCTAATTCCATAGGTATAGCCACAGGTTTACAGTTTTCAAGATTGAACAATGCATCTATGTATTTCCTCTATAGCATAACAATGCTATCATTATGCTGCCAAAACTTAATGCCCAAATAATAGTGTAATGGTCCAAGATTTGACATCTTAAAAGACTTCTCTAAATCAACTATAAATGCTAAAATACGATCATCATTATGGCCTATGAGCAGCATGTCATCAACTCTAAAAGCTAAAATATAATCATCATTATGGCCTATGAGCAACATGTCATCAATGTATAACACGATGACCAATAAAACATCCTTAGTCCTCTTAATATAGAGGGTACTGTTAGTTGGGCTATTGCAAAAACCATATGCAACCAAGTATACATGTATCTTTTTGTATCATGCTTTGGGAGCCCGCTTAAGACCATATAAAGCTTATTTCAGTCTGCATACTTTTGATTCTTGAACTTTCTGAACAAAACCATGAGGCAGAGATACATTAACCTCCTCATGCAAATCTCCATCCACAAGAAAATAGTTTTAATATTCAACTGACATACATTCTAACCTTTATGTGCTGATAATGCAATGATACTCTGCATGGTAGTCATATGACATGTGGGTGCAAAGGTTTCGCCTTAGTCAATACCTTTCTCTTGCGCATCTTTGCAACAAGCCTAGCTTTGTATTACTCATCTCAACAGTGCTGCCGTCTGCTCTACGTTTGAGCTTGTAAACCCATTTTGTAACATGAGATGCATGATGAGAACTTGTACATGTTCTGTTAGGGAAAGGAGTGGCCAATTTGCTATCATGTAGTGTTTCACCAGTCATTTTGGCATACTTCTTGACTCCTCAATTTCTCTTCTTTCCTCATCAATTGCATTATTCACATTTGCCTCATCAATAGACTGATCTGTGGGCTGAAAAACATGCTGATTTTTAACATGTGTGGGCTCATCTTTAGCATTCCTTTGAGTACCAAAATTCTCTACATTAATGTGTCCTGCATTGAACAATGGAAGGAGAGTGTTGAGTATGTTTTGCAAAAATACATTTTGCTGTTTTTACATGAAAGCAAGGGCTGATTTGCAATTGACATCTCTACTCACAAAAATCCGCTTGGTAGCAAGATGATAGAGATGGTAATCTTTACTTTCTGAGCCTTATCATTAAGCTTTCTACAAATTTTCTCAGGCACAAGTACATAAGCAAGACAACTAAAAATGCGTAAGTGAGCCACAAAGGGCTTTTTGCCATTCCAAGCTTCAAAAGGTGTAATTGTATGCAAATCCTTTGTAGGATACCTGTTCAAAACATATGTTGCACACATGACTGCTTCTAGCTAGAAACCATGCGATAACTCTTGACTTTTAACCAAACAACATGCCATCTCCATGAGAGGCATGTTTTTGCGTTCAGTTACACCGTTTCATTGAGGTGTATAGGGCACAATACATTGGTGTTTTATCACATGACCAGCCATGTATGCATGAAACTCCTTAGACATATACTCTCCCCCATCGGTCTGTACGTAGGGTACCAATCTTACATGTAGAAACAACTTTAACTGTAGAAACAAAGTACATAGAAACCTCTGATTTATGTTTCAATAGATATATCCACGTATGTCTAGAAAAATCATCAATGAATATGACAAAATAGAGGTAGCCCCTAATAGATGGTGTACTCGTAAGACCACATACATGACTGTGCATAAACTTTAATTTCTAGACAGCTCTAGTTAAACTATCTTTGGAAAATGATGTCATTCCATGTTTCCAAGAATACATCCCTCGCAAACATGTTTGATAGGAGCTTCAAGATGTGGTAGCTTAGACACCATGCCATGCTTATGCAAATGCACCAAAGTGCCAAAGTTCAAGTGACCAAAACGTGCATGTTACAACTTAGCATCACCCATTGCCTTTGTGGGCAGAGACTGTATATACAGCATACTTTTGTCTTTTATATGCATCTAGCCTATAAAGGCCATGAGACAAAGTACCAGAAGCAACAATTGTATTACCATCGCTGGTGATCATGAATAATACATCTGTCACACCACAAACTGAATCACTAAGTCAGTCTTAGTAATGGTAGAGACAGATAACAAGTTCTTCTCCTGATCCCTAGTACATATAATACATTTGAGAGTGTGATTGATCCACTATTGCAGAGCAGCAATGAGCACAATTTTACCAACTCCTTTTACATGATATGAGGAGTTGTTTGCACATGTAATAGTGTTTTCCTATGGAGTAAATTCACGTGATGAGAATAAATTACGATGAGAAGTAATGTGCTTACTAGCACCATTGTCAAAATACGAGACATGTATATCTGTGATAGCCATACATACATCTTTATGCGAAGGGTCAAAATTGTAGTGCACAATGAAAGCTCAATCATCATGTGCATAGTTTGCAGACTCTTTGTTTTCTGCATTAGATGCTACAACCATACCTGAGTATTTCTTTTTCTCCTTCTCCAGCTGCTTCTTGCACTTATTAATATAGTGATCAGGTTTCCTGAAATAGTTGCAGTTGCTCTTTTTCTTTGGCTTGTCGCCTTCCTTGTCTGTAGGCTTGCCTGATGACTTTGATTTTAGCTTGTAACTACTCTGAGGAAAGGATTTATCTTTTACTCTTTGTTGACTGGTAGCAAAAGCCCAATCTCCTGTACGCATGATGGATCTGTTTTGCTTGGATTGCTCTTCTTGTAAGAGAACATAGACCAACTCCTCAAACTTCAAGGCATTTGGATTGTCTTTCATCATGAGTCTGATGGTAGAAGAAAAACTTTGATATACGAGTCCGGCAACACATTCAAGGTAGTAGGCACCAATGAAATATCAGGATATACTTCATCAACACTGGCTAGCTGCTCCTTAAAGTCCTTAATTTTTGTAAGGAAACTGTCCATGGAGTCTCCCTTTTTCATATGCTCTGACTCTAATTTCTTGTGTAGATAAGCAACATGTATTTCATTACATACTTGGTACAATGTGTAAGTGCATCCTCTAAGCATGTTTAGCAATCTTATATGATGGGATGTGAGGAATGATACCCCTCTTGAGACTGACAGAGCAAGCAACGCATGTGTCTATGCATCTCTTCCATCCCACTTTGTTTGTTCCTATGTAGGAGGTATGCTATTCTATGGTTATGTATTATATGAAACTGAGTCCGTATCTGTAGCTTCTATAGCATGTTTATCAGGGAAACTAGGAAGTTTCTCAATACCAACCACAACATTCCATAGCTCTTTGGCTACCAATACATGTCACGTCATATAGGACCATAATGGGTAGTTTATTCTGTCAAGCTTATCCTCAGTCAAATAACATCCAAAATACATCATTCTCTACCATTTCTGATAATACCCAAGCAAGTAATCACGCAACCAAGGCGTCCAATTTCACTTACACATGTTTGACAACTGCAAATGCAATTTTTCCCATGAAACCCCAAGCTTTCATGCCTCATTATTTGATTTAACTATAGCCCCCAAAAAACATCTGAATATCTATCTTCAAAAGACTTTAGATGCTTAAATGAGTGTTGTTGTATCCAAACATTAGGTTACAATTTTTGAAAATTGAGGAATAACTCAACCTATAAGAAAGTAAAATTGAATTATTAGAAAATTGTGATGCCAAACTTGCTAATAGAATATAGAGTGCTAACTATTGATGATGCCATACTTGTTATTGGCATATAGAGTACTAAATAGTAAATTTCACATAGATTACTAAATAGTGAATTTCATAGTTATCCCGTACTAGTTAGTAACAAACACAATGCAATGATGATGATAATATTGACTTACTAATTAGTGTCATAGACAATGCTAGCTAGTTCCTATCATAGTGGTCCTATAATAGTTAGTACTAGTTAGGCAGCACAATGACATACTAGCTAGTGGCATAAAGAGTGACTACCATAGTTGTCCCCATACTAGGCAGCAGTATTAGTTAGTGATAGCATTGACATACTAGTAGCTAGTGGCATAGATAGTGCTAAACTAGTGATTGTCACAGTGGTCCCATACTAGCTAGTGGCATAGATAGTGCTAACTAGTGATTGTCACAGTGGTCCCATACTAGCTAGTGGCATATAGAGTGTTGGCTAGTGATATGTCACAGTGGTCCCATACTACTTAGTGATAGAATTGACATACTAGCTAGTGGCATATAGAGTGCTAACTAGTGATTTGTCATAGTGGTCGCATACTAGCTAGTACGAGTTAGGTAGTTATGTTATACTAGTTAGTGGCATATACAATGCTAACTATTGACATCACAGTGGTCCCATACTAGCTAATATGAGTTAGGCAGTTGTGTCATACTAGCTAGTATGATTGGGTAGCTGTGTCATACTAGCTAGTGACAGAGTTAGTGCTAACTAGTGACTGTCATAGTGGGTAGCTGTGTCATACTAACTAGTGACATAGTTAGTGCTAACTAGTGACTGTCATAGTGGCCGCTTACTAGTTAGTACTAGTTACGTAGTAATGACACCTTGGCTAGTGGCATAAAGATTACTAACTAGTGCCTATGATAGTGGTCCCTTACTAGTACTATAGTTACATGGTTATGATACACTAACTAGTGGCATAGATAGTGCTATAACTAGTGATTGCCTATGTGATCCCATGCTAGTTAGTGGTGTCAAAGCTAGTGATCCCATAGTAGTTAGTGGTGTCAAAGCTAGTGATCCCATAGTAGTTAGTGCCAAAACACAGTTCTAACAAATTGATAGTGATAGTAGTTAGTGCAGTGGTGTCAAAGATGGTTAGATGCCAAAACATAGTACTAACAAGTGATAGTAATAGTAATGACATACTAGCTACTAACATATAGAGTGCTAATTAGTCACTAACATAGTGATCCCATACTAGTTAGTATTAAATAGAATGCTAACTACTCACTGACATAGTGATCCCATAATAGTTAGTAAGTATTAAATACAATGCTTGATCAAGATAGGAATGATAAACTATTTAGTGCCATACACATTGCTAACTGGTGACAATCATAGTAAAGCCATACTACTTAGTGCCACATATATAGCCAATGAAACCACCATACTAGTTAATGTCATACACTATGGTCTTGCTAATGGAGATAATGCCAAATTAGTAGGTTCTCACCTAGGGAAGATTGAGAAGATGCAAGGGGTGTTCCATCCATGTTTTCCTACCCAACCGCTTCTTACAAACATCTTTCTTGTTTGGTGACACATGCGTTTGTGAAGCCCAAAAGTAAAAAACTAGTTCCTTTAGTTAATCTATAATTGGACTTGTGCATTGCTTCTATCTACAAGTCTCCAAGGGAAACTAACCATCCTCAGCACACCAGGGAGCTGATTTCTTACCTAAATTAGATTTTTGTACTAGCATTGAGCACTTTGGAGATTCTTTATGGCTAAATCTCTTGAAAAAGGATGCTTCTCAATGATAGTCTCTTAATTCAAAGCTAAATTCTAGGCTTGATAAGCTAGAGATTAAGAAAATGATATTTTCATGATTTTGTGCTATTAAAATAATGGTAAATTCTTTTAGATTGTTTATGAGTAGTTGAAAACTACTCTAATTCATCCTCAATGAGAAATGGATTATCCTAATAATTTGGGAAAAGAGGAATGTTGAAATTAACTTAATCTAGAGGGATAATCATAGTTATGTTTAATTTTATGGTTAAAATTATGATTTAAATTGAGAGTTTGATTTTAAGCATAAAAGAGGAACTATTATCATATTTTCATTACAAGCTTTTATTCTTTAGAAAAAAATTAAGAATTATCAGTAATAGCAGCGAAGCTATAGTAAATTTTTTTAAAAATAATACATATCTTATTTTTATGCATAATGCTAAAAGAGGACTTCCTACCATATTCTAGGATTGGATATCCTATGCAAAAAGGATGATTTTCATCATATTCATGAGAAATAATTTTTTGTAATTATGCATAATTAATTGACTATGAGAAAAGAGTAAATTTTTGGTAAATTTATTTTTATGCAAAAAGAGGAATTCCCATGATATTTGAGATCCAAGCAATTAAATAGTAAAAGAGAAAATTTTGGCATAATTCAAATTATGAGTATTTATCAAAAGTGGAATTTTGAGCATTATTAACTTTATTGGGAAATATGGATAGAATTGATTTTTGTAAATCCCATGAATCTTTTACTCGAAAGAAGAATATTGAATATAGTTTACTTGAGAAATTTGAGAAAGAATATGAAAATATCCATCAAACTTGGATAATTCTTATTCAAAAAAGAGAATCTGGAATCCATGGGAGGATCGAGGATCAAATGAGTAAACGAAAGTTTAGAATTAATTCTCATTAATGAAGCTTAAGGAATGAAAATACAATTCTTAAATGCTCTTTCTGAATTTTTACTATTCAATTCTGATAAGGTTTATTTTTCCTTTTTAAACCTTCAACAACACTCTGATACGTAGATTGAATGGGATCGAGAAAAAATATCTTTAACTAGCCAAACAATTGGCAGAAACTTAGAAAAGTCCTATCAGTATCGAAAGTAAAAAACGGTACTAAAAGTCGATGAGATGTGATGTGATGTAAATGGATATAGATGTGAATGTGGTGTGATAAGATGTGAATGTGATGTGATAAGATGTGAGTGGATGTGATGAGATGTGATGTGATGTAAATGGATGTGGATGTGAAGATAAGATGTAAATGTGATTGGATAAGATGTGAATGTGATGTGATGAGATGTGAGTGGATATGATGAGATGTGGATGTGATGTAAATGGATGTGGATGTGAATGTGAGGAGATGTGGATGAATGTGAGGAGATGTGGATGGATGTGGTGTGATATGGATAGATGTGGATGTGATATAATGTGGATGGAATGAATGTGATGTGATATGGATAGATGTGGATGGAATGTATGTGATGTGATGTGGATGCAATGAAAGTGATGGGTGTGATGGGATGTGATTGGGAGTGATGAGATGTGAATGGGTGTGATGGATGTGATGAGATGTGAATGGATGTGATGTGATGTGAATGGATGTGATGTGGTTCTGGGTAGATGCCAATGGATGTGATGTGATGTGGATCTGGGTAGATGTGAACGGATGTGATGTGGATCTGGGTAGGTGTTAATGGATGTGATGTGATGTGAATATGATATGGTGAGATGTAAATGGATGTGAATATGATGTGATGAGATATGAATGGATGAGATGTGATGAGATGTGGATCTGAATGAATATAAATGGATGTGATGTAATGTGAATGGATGGATGAGAGATGTAAGGTGGATGAATGTGATGTGATGTGGATCTAGGTAGATGTGAATGGATGAGATGTGATGTTGTGAATGGATGTGATGTGGATCAGGGTAGATGTGAATGGATGAGATGTGATGTGAATGGATGTGATGTGGATATGGGTAGATGTGAATGGATGTGATGAGGATGGATGTGAATGGATGTGATGTGGTTCTCGGTAGATGCCAATGGATGTGATGTGATGTGAATGGATGTGATGTGAATGGATGTGATGTGGATCTGGGTAGATGTGAACGGATGTGATGTGGATCTGGGTAGGTGTGAATGGATGTGATGTGATGTGAATATGATATGGTGAGATGTAAATCGATGTAAATATGATGTGATGAGATGTGAATGGATGAGATGTGATGTGGATGGATGTGATGTGATGAGATGTGGATCTGAATGAATATAAATGGATGTGATGTAATGTGAATGGATGGATGAGATGTAAGGTGGATGAATGTGATGTGATGTGGATCTAGGTAGATGTGATGTGAATGGGTGTGATGTGGATCGGGGTAGATGTGAATGGATGAGATGTGATGAGGATGGATGTGAATGGATGGATGAGATGTAAGGTGGATGAATGTGATGTGATGTGGATCTAGGTAGATGTGAATGGATGAGATGTGATGTGAATGGATGTGATGTGGATCGGGGTAGATGTGAATGGATGAGATATGATGAGGATGGATGTGATGTGGATCGGGGTAGATGTGAATGGATGAGATGTGATGAGGATGGATGTGAATGGATGTGATGAGGATGGATGTGACGCAATGTGATGAGAATCTGAATAGATGTAAATGGATGTGATGAGATGTGATGTGGATGAATGAGATGTGATGTGGATGAATGTGATGTGATGTGGATAGATGTGATGAGATGTAACATGATGTGATTGGATGAGAATGGATGAAGGATGATGTGATTGGATGAGATGTAATATGATGTGATTGGATGAGAATGGATGAAGGATGATGTGATTGGATGAGATGTAATATGATGTGATTGGATGAGAATGGATGAAGGATGATGGGAATAGATATGACTGGATGAGGAATAAGCAAAGTGAATTGATTTAGAAAAATGTGGAATAACGAGAAATGATGTGGAACAATGTGGAAAGATGAGAGTTTGTTTAGAAACTGTATTTTATGACCCGTTTTTAAATGACTGTTTTATGTCAAGAATGCTGGGGAAGCATTTTGACCATCTTGTGAATGAGGTCGTGGACACCTAAGTGATAAAGTTGCATAGCTGAGACGAAGAGTCAATGGAGGACGTCTCGCGTAGCAAGGTCGGTCGAGGTCTTGACCAGCCTTGGTTCGATTTAAATGGTGAGCTTCTGGTACGGTGGATGAGGGACCAAGGAAGCGGCCTATGAGTGAAGCGCTAGGTGACTTGTGAAGGAGCCTAGAGGGTGCTGACCATACGATGCTCGGGCTCTGGGTCGCCAAAGATACCCATGCGCGTGTTGAGGAAGAAAATGGAACAAGGAGTTAGAGTTGTTTTCTGAACTCGGGCATGGATCTGGTTGATTGGCCTTGCTGGTCTTCAACGGATGAGTCCATGGCTCTTTTATATGGATCTGTTGGTTGATCTTGTTGATCCTAACGGAGAGTCTATCTGGATCTTTCTTATGTGATTATATTTCTAGGTACTATGAGTGGGAACTATCCAAAAAGGCCCCTGAGCAGGTGGTGAGCGTTCTGGTTGTTGCTAATGATGCCATATGTACGCTGGGGAAGAAATAAATTTAATACTTGATTATATTTCTGGTACTATGAGCTAGGAACTATTGAAAAGGCCCCTGAGTGAGTAGGTGGTGAGCATTCTGGTGCCAATGATGCCATAGGTACACTGATGAAGGAATGATTAGAAATTAGAATTCAAGCTAGATATTTTGGAAGATTATGATCAATGATACTATGGTTTCATTAAAGAATTATTTTAAAGATAGCTGAATCTGTGAAAAAGGCAATTTCATATTGGGTGTGTAAGTGGTGTGACTATCTTGAACTTTGCTTGAAGCGTCGGCTAGGGGACTTGGGAACTCTTTTCCCTGGTACTCGAGGAAAAACATAACCAAATTCCTAAATGGATCCTATCACTAAAGTGGTTGGGCGTGTTGAAATTTGAGCATTGTGAGTGATGAGCTATGGTAGATCAAACACTAGAATCAACATCATTAACAAAGTGATTAGCAAATAATTAAGATATAATTAGTGGGTAATTAGCAAATAGATTAATGTAAGCATGGATACTCAAAAATCAGCAAATTCTCATTAGGGCAATGCCTCAATTTATAGAGTTTACATCAAGCATCAAATCCCACTGATTTCTCCATGATTCACTCCACCTCTTTTCCATGATTCTCTCCACCTCTTCACTTTTCCCAGAATATCTCCACACTTCCCAGAATATCTCCACACTTCCTAAATCTTCTCATGCTACCCTTTATTCTCTCCAGTAGATTCTTCTCACCTTTTCACAGGTTCTTTCACATTTACTCATTCTCTTTTACAGCCTCTAACCAAGGGCTTGTTCTCGCACACACCCTATTCACTTGTATTTTCAACACCTCCCCTCAAGAGAATACTCTCTAGCACACCTGGACCCTGTATCAAGTTTCTTTCTTACTTGATAGCCCGCGACCAGTGCCTCAAGTCCCTAAACTCCATAGTCTTTGACACACACTCTCTCTCTCTATGTGTCCAAGGCTACTATATGTGCCCGCGACCTTGACTAAAGTGCTCACACATACATCTACCACGTGGCCTACATCATCGGTGGCTCAGAGGTGGTTTTACTTTGTTGGGGCAGGCTACATTGGGTTGTGGGGTCTCTCTCTCTCTCTCTCTCTCTCAGAAAAGATGATCCGACTCCACTTCCTTTGGAGCCTCCATGAAGTTTGCCGATGTCGTTCGTTCTCCACTGGGTTTGCTGTAGTAGTCTCTCGCCATGTGTCCTGGCTTTCCACATTTGAGGCAAGTGAAGGTCCTTCCTCCTACTCTGCCTCTTCCTCGTCCTCGTTCTTGAGAGAATCCTCCTCGGGTGAAGAATGCTTTTTCTTCTCCTGCTGTTGCGTTGAGCCATTTCTTCTCTTTGCCTCTGCTCTCTTGCTCTAGTAGAGCTACTTCTATCTCGTGTAGCTTCAATTCAGGTACATTCTTTAGTGTTGCTACAATGTTTTCATAATCACCTTTGTCCACACTCTTCAAAAGCACTGCTAGTGCCTCATCATCTTCTACCTTTTTGCCAATAGCTGCGAGCTGTTGCTTAATGTTTTTATATTTGTTCAAGTGTGTGATTAAAGGTTCACTTTCCTTCATGTCCAGTTTGTAGAATTTCATTAACACATTTATCTTTGAATTTTTTGCTTGTGTACCAAATAATTTATTGAGTTCATCCCATGCATCTTTTGCCCATTGTATCCATGTGATGTGATGAATGATTTAATCATTTAAACTGAGTGCAATAAGTCCCAATGCTTTTTCATTCCTGCTCTTCCACTCATTTTCCCCTCTCTCTGGGCATTCATCTCTCCCTTCAACTAATCCCCACAGATTTTTCCTCATGAGCAAATACATGGGTTTTGTCTGCCATGTGTAAAATTGCTCCCTATTAAATTTGGCTATTTCTTGTGCTGTACTCATGGTGATGTGAAGGGGGTCTTACCTCTTGATCCAATTTCAAGATTCAAGGGCAGTATCTACCCTTTTACAACTCAATCTAGTGTTTAATAGATGATTACAACAAATTTATCAGCATAAAATCACCAGAAATTACATTAAATCAAGGGTAACCAATTTGTACGGAATGGTTGGAGTATCAAACCAACTCCGAATTGCAATCTGAAGTTATAGGGATCTGTATCAGATACCTAATGGTTAATTTGAACCCTCAATTGCACCAAAATACAATGATTAGTACTGATTAATCACTAATTAGCAAATTAATGCTCTATTTTATGTGCAAAAAACAGAGTATGCGGGGAGTCCAGATCTAGTGCCTTAGACTTCAAATGAGCTCAAATTCTTTCAAAGGCATCAATAGCAATGAGTCTAGTAGAGGATTAAGCCAAGAAACACAAGATTTGACCAAATATTGAAAGCTTAATCTCTGTTTTACCAAAGTCACCTGCAGATTTGATGAAGAGCTTGGATCTCACTGTAGACTTGATGAAACTAAATTTTGTCTTCACCAGCTTATAGAGCATGCTTGAGAACCCTTGGGGCTAAGAGGAATTGAAGAGATTTGATTTGATGAAGCAGCAATGGTAGAAAATCCTCAAAAAATTGGCGCCAGCAAAAATGACGATTTCTCCTAAACGCTTCGACGGTTTGCTGCGCCGATTTGATGAGCTTAAAGGCAAGTGGGTTGGCTACCATATGCTAGAAGGGTTTAAGCTAAATGTGAGTGTGCAAGGTGAATGAGATCCTCCACTAGTTGGGGGTACAGAAGTGAAGTGAAAAATAACTAAAATTTTGATTATTTCTTAATTATCTACTAATCTTGATTAATTAAATAATGGGCTCATAAACCTAATGGATTCTAGGCATGGCTCTGATACCATGTTAAAATTTGAGCATTGTGATGAGCTATGGTGGATCAAACACTAGAATCAACATCATTAACAAAGTGATTAGCAACAAATAATTAAGATATAATTAGTGGATAATTAGCAAATAGATTAATGTAGGCATGGATACTCAAAAACCAGCAAATTCTCATTAGGGCAATGCCTCAATTTATAGAGTTTACATCAAGCATCAAATCCCACTGATTTCTCCATGATTCACTCCACCTCTTTTCCATGATTCTCTCCACCTCTTCACTTTTCCCAGAATATCTCCACACTTCCCAGAATATCTCCACACTTCCTAAATCTTCTCATGCTACCCTTTATTCTCTCCCAGTAGATTCTTCTCACCTTTTCACAGGTTCTTTCACATTTACTCATTCTCTTTTACAGCCTCTAACCAAGGGCTTGTTCCCGCACACACCCTATTCACTTGTATTTTCAACAGGGCGGTGGCTAACCCATGGGATTGGATGGGGTTAGGCTGGATTGATGGATCCCTAAAATGAGATTCAATTCTGTTAAGTTATGATAGTTAAAGTAAATCCTGGATAACCCTTGTTCTATAGAAAAGAATCAACGGCTATGCCTCTTGATGAGGAAAAAGCGTTGGACTCTATGATCGAAGTGCAAGTCTCTTCCTTGATCTAACCATGAGACTTACAGGTTCGGTCGGATTAGTTTGGTTAGTGAAGACCTTGATTACATTAGAATAAAATATCCTGGAGGAATCGCCTATGTCTGCTGGGCGACGAGGGAAGTTTTTCTGGGTTCGGTTTTGGAAGAACCGAGGGATTAGTCTCTTGTCCGTGGATATCCGTGGGCAAGGCCCCGAGTGAGAGGCTTTGCCTGGCGCTACTTCCGCTGCTAGCACCCCAGAATTCGATGCGCGGAGGGGGCAGGGATCTTTAAAAAATGATTAGATAAGAGGGTGTACATATGCACGAGGGAAAAAACCTCCTAGTGAGGGAAAAAGTGCCCCGACGGTCGTAAGTGTGTTCACATACATCACTACCATATAATGCTACAAGTTCTAGGAGTATGTATGAGAGGCATGTTGCTATAAGAAGGGATCCTAGGAGAGGCGGCTTGGTGATGGTGTAACAAGAATGTAGAAGTTGCACCAATACCACTTGGCCCAAGGGTACATGTAAATTGACATGCTAGAGCCATCACAAGAGGCCAACATAGGGGAGGGAGAGACATGAGGATGGCATACGACACCCCACTACGAGAGCCAATGAGAGTAATCCCTCATATGGGAGTCACAACACCCACTGCCAACAATCTATTTAAGGATGGCCAAAGAAATAGGAAGGTGGGTTGCTCAAAAGTTAGGTACCGCACACACTGGCACCACAAAGAGCAACACTAGTCAAGCCCAATCATCATGTGGCAAGATTGATGTTAGAATTTTCAAGTGATGGCAATGCCATACAGCACCTGGAGATATTTGAATCAGTGTTCGATCATTGACCAAATGAAAAATTTGCTTTTTTCCTTATACTAGAAGGGACGGGCACATCAATGCGATTGCTCAAGTAAGATGACAAGATTAATTTTGCATGACTTAAGAGTGTGTTCATACCTAGTTTTGCATGCAACGGAGATAAGTGGAGCCATGTGGCTCAATTATATAACATTAAGCAAGAGGAGCATGAGTCTATAGAGATGTGAGATTACATCTCACATCTAAAAAACCTAAACTCTCGATGTCAGATGAGCAACTCTGATATTATGCTTCGGGAGTAAGGGATGCTAAGATGCATGACTACTTGTTGTTGTCCAAGCTAACATTACTTGATGATTGTTTTGCAATCTAGCCATCAACTTTGAGGATAACATGCTTGATTTACCACAACCTGATGACACCAAATCTATTATGAGATGGTAACTCCATCGTATATGCATTGAGCCGAACAAGCACGGCAACCTTAGAGAGATGAATAAAGAATATGACTCTAGATGAGCTAAGCACTGTACTTCTAGATAAGATAAAGCTAAAAGATGTAAGGGATGTGCCCATACACCAACATTTATATCCCTAACGAGAGTTGGTATGGTGCTTAATATGTTGACAAAATCACACAGGCACAATGGATTGAGTGTCCCCAGTGGAGGCCTTGCCGATTGATGTATTGTGTGCATTGTGAATGTGACTTGGGAACCATGATACGAGTATGTTGTTGAAAATACAAGTGAATAGAGTGTGTGCAGGAACAAGCCCTTGGTTAGAGGCTGTAAAAGAGAATGAGTAAATGTGAAAGAATCTGTGAAAAGGTGAGAAGAATCTACTGGGAGAGAATAAAGGGTAGCATGAGAAGATTTAGGAAGTGTGGAGATATTCTGGGAAGTGTGGAGATATTCTGGGAAAAGTGAAGAGGTGGAGAGAATCAGGGAAAAGAGGTGGAGTGAATCATGGAGAAATCAGTGGGATTTGATGCTTGATTGAGGCATTGCCCTAATGAGAATTTGCTGGTTTTTGAGTATCCATGCCTACATTAATCTATTTGTTAATTACCCATTAATTATATCTTAATTAATGGGTAATTATCCATTAATTAATGGGTAATCTATTTTTTAATTATGTCTTAATTAACATTAATTACGTCTTAATTATTTATTAATTATCCATTAATTATATCTTAATTATTTATTAATCACTTTGTTAATGATGTTGATTCTAGTGTTTGATCCACCATAGCTCATCAGAATGCCCTAATTTCAACATGGTATCAGAGCCATGCTAATTTGTGAGCTCATTATCTTGCTAATTATTTTGCTAATTAGGATTAGTAGAAAATTATAAATTTTTCTCTTTTTTCAACTCACCTCTGTACCCCCAGCCCCAGTGGAGGAGCTCCCTCTCCTTACACATAAAATTAGGCCAAACCCTTCTAGCACATGATAGCCAACCCAAAGCTCATCCAAACAACATAGCAAACCGCCGCCGGATGAAGGAGAAATCGCTGTTTTAGCAGGCTCCATTTTTCAGCAGAAGATCTTAGATCTACACTCACTCAGGATGAATTAGTCTAATTCCTCTTAGACCAAGGTGTTTTCAAGCATGCTCTACAAGCTGGTGAAGACAGAATTCAGTTTCATCAAGTCTATAGTGAGATACAAGCTCTTCATCAAATCTGCAGGTGACTTTGGTAAAACAGAGATTAAGCTTTCAATATTTGGTCAAATCTTGTGTTTCTTGGCTTAATCCTCTACTAGACTCATTGCTATTGATGCCTTTGAAAGCATTTGAGCTCATTTGAAGTCTAAGGCACTAGATCTAGACTCCCCGCATACTCTGTTTTTTGCACACATAAAATAGAGCATTAATTTGCTAATTAGTGATTAATCAGTACTAATCACTGTATTTTGGTGCGATTGAGGGTTCAAATTAACCATTAGGTATCTAATACAGATCCTTATAACTTCAGATTGCAATTCGGAGTTGGTTTGATACTCCAACCATTCCGTACAAATTGGTTGCCCTTAATTTAATGTAATTTCTGGTGATTTTATCCTAATAAATTTGTTGTAATCATCTATTAAACACCATATTGAGTTGTAAAAGGGTAGACACTGCCCTTGAATCTTGAAATTGGATCAAGAGGTAAGACCCCCTTCACATCACCATGAGTACAGCACAAGAAATAGCCAAATTTAATGGGGAGCAGTTTTATACATGGCACACGAAAACCATGTATTTGCTCATGAGAAAAAATCTGTGGGGGCTAGTTGAGGGAAGAGATGAATGCCCAAAGAGAGGGAAAAATGAGTGGAAGAGTAGGAATGAAAAAGCATTGGGACTTATTGCACTCAGCTTAAATGATGAAATCATTCATCACATCATAGGGATACAATGGGCAAAAGATGCATGGGATGAACTCAATAAATTATTTGGCACACAAGCAAAAAATTCAAAGATAAATCAGTTAATGCAATTCTACAAATTGGACATGAAGGAAAGTGAACCTTTAATCACACACTTGAATAAATATAAAAGCATTAAGCAACAGCTGGCAGCTATTGGTAGAAGATGATGAAGCACTAGCTGTACTTCTGAAGAGTGTGGACATTGCTGAATATTAAAATATTGTAGCAACACTAAGGAATGTACCTGAACTGAAGCTACACGAGATAGAAGCAGCTCTACTAGAGCAAGAGAGCAGAGGCAAAGAGAAGAAATGGCTTGACTCAACAGCAGGAGAAGAAAAAGCATTCTTCACCCGAGGAGGATTCTCTCGAGGACGAGGATGAGGAAGAGGCAAAGAAGGAGGAAGGACCTTCACTTGACATAAATGTGGAAAGCTAGGACACATGGTGAGAGACTGCTACAGCAAACCCAGTAGGAGAAGGAACGACATCGGCAAACTTCATGGAGGCTCCAAAGGAAGTGGAGTCAGATTATCTTTTCTGAGAGAGAGAGAGAGAGAGAGAGAGAGAGAGAGAGAGAGAGAGAGAGAGAGAGAGAGAGAGAGAGAGAGAGAGAGACCCACAACCCAATGTAACCTGCCCCAACAAAGTAAAACCACCTCTGAGCCACCGATGATGTAGGCCACGTGGTAGATGTATGTGTGAGCACTTTAGTCAAGGTCGCGGGCACTTATAGTAGCCTTGGACACATAGAGAGAGAGAGTGTCAAGGACTATGGAGTTTAGGGACTTGAGGCACTGGTCGGCGGGCTATCAAGTAAGAGAGAAACTTGGTATAGGGTCTAGGTGTGCTAAGATAACTTGAGGGGAGGTGTAGACACTGGTCGTGGGCTATCAAGTAAGGGGAGGCAAACTTGGTATAGGGTCTAGGTGTACTAGGAGTATTCACTTGAGGGGAGGTGTTGAAAATACAAGTGAATAGGGTGTGTGCGGGAACAAGCCCTTGGTTAGAGGCTGTAAAAGAGAATGAGTAAATGTGAAAGAACCTGTGAAAAGGTGAGAAGAATCTACTGGGAAAGAATAAAGGGTAGCATGAGAAGATTTAGGAAGTGTGGAGATATTCTGGGAAAAGTGAAGAGGTGGAGAGAATCAGGGAAAAGAGGTGGAGTGAATCATGGAGAAATCAGTGGGATTTGATGCTTGATGTAAACTCTATAAATTGAGGCATTGCTCTAATGAGAATTTGCTGGTTTTTGAGTATCCATGCCTACATTAATCTATTTGTTAATGACCCACTAATTACGTCTTAATTATTTGGTAATCACTTTGTTAATGATGTTGATTCTAGTGTTTGATCCACCTAGCTCATCACAATGCCCTAATTTAAACATATGTGTAGGTACCCACGTCAGACACAACAACCGCAAGTACCTCAATTTCCTTCTACATGACAATAGCTAGCTTTACTTGCACCACTTTGTTGGGGAATGTATAGAGTACCCAAAGTACCTATGCAAAACTAGATAAGGGGAATGTATAGAGTACCCAAAGTACCTATACCACCACCTCTCCTACCACCATAACTAGTAGCACCTGGCATAGCACTAAATGATCAAATGATCATTGAAGAGGTACTAGAGGAAGGAGAATATGCACGATAGTCTTGACTGACCATGGAAGAGATAGATGATAATTGGGAGGTAACCTCGAAGTATTTTCTAATGCAAGGGAATACGCCAGTGTCAGTGTTCCAAGCTGTAGTGCAATGGAAGGGCCGTGAGATTAATGCCACAACAAGGAGAGCCCCACCACACTGCTACCATTGCCAAGGATCTCACCAAGTGGTTGAGTATTCTTATAAAATCAATGTAAAAAATCCGTAAACTACCCAAGTTAGCACACACCAAGGATTGAGTTGTATAAAGTGCGGAATTGACTTTTCTATAGTAATAATATTGGTCAAATTTGAGCAACCATGGATGTGGCCGAGCTAACAACATTTCTCTTTGTAGAGAGATCAAGATGCCAATCAGAACTTGGTTGAGAGAAAATCCCCGTGCCAATGTGTATTGATTTAAAGGAGTGGGTAGAAGGTAGAATGTTGGCCAATCCTCCGACCGACAAGGGAATACCTTTGCCTCTCAAGAAGGATGTAGATATCGAGGGAGGAAGGGACGACTCAGCCATCCAAACTCGTCCAAATTTTGGTTAATCAAATGGGAAAGTATTACAAGAGTGATGACGCGAATGCAGCACTACCAATGGTGCACAAGGGTTATCAACTCTTACGATCCTTGATGGTGGGGCTAGAGTAAGTATCATCACAACGAAATGTTAAGAAAAATTGGAAAAACTAGCCTTAGAGCATACAAACCTCATTGTAAAAATAGTTGATAGTACCATGTCATGACCTATGGGAGTTCTATAGAATTTGAAGATGAAAGTTTTCCCTTTGTGGTCAATTTTACGGTAGGATGTGACTCTTGGAAGACCTTTTATGAGAAGTGCCAAATTGGTACACCATTGGGCCACGGATCACATATATTTACGGAAGAATTCACAAAGGGCCTGAAAGTGGAGGACACATCCCATATGGACAGGGGGTTGTTCCGGGAAATGACTTGAAAACTATACATAGAACCACCTCGGTGTAACTATGTGCAACCTGTGAGAACAACTAGAAACATCACAGGAAGAGAACATGAAAATCTTGTATACTCCTCCTTCGAATGATGATTTTTATGAAAACTGGTGCATATATTAGCCACAATAGACATTGTTTTGGCTCACCCTAACCCTCCTTGAAACATATCCAAAAAGAGATTACCTGGTGAACCGCAATTGTCGTGAGGATCTTTCCAATGGCCGAGCTCGTAATAACCCTTGAGGTCTCCAAGCTCTACAACTCCTTGAGAAGCAATTCCACCACGACCCCGTTTATGTGAGCTAGCTATAGCATAATTTCTATTGATTCGAGCTTGTGTGTTCTCTCAACAATGGAGGAGCAAAGTCCCCAAACCATTTTGAGTGTAGCCTATGCCTTGTGGCACAAGGAACCTCCATAAGTGGTGCCCGTTTGTTGCCGGGGAAAAATCCCCTCCCTTAGCCCCATAGTGGTTGAATGCTTGCATTCGGTTCAAAGTTTTGATTTGAAGAAAGCTTAAAAAATCATCAATTTAATTGTGTTTTTCTTATTATTTCTTCAAATTTTCTTGCATTTTTGTTTCCCCCTCTTGTTACCTTTTAAAACCTCTTGATTTTCACTTCTTTTGACACCCTAAATCTTAAATTTGTGAATTTTTAAGCTTTTTGTTATCCAATGTTATGCTTATTTTTCCAATTTTGTAAATAAAAAAAATCAGTAAATTGGACTTTGATTGTGTAGGGTCCCTATCCCCATCGCGCAAAGAATTTAGGGCCGCTAGCAGCGGAAGTAGCACTTCTTGCATGGGCCAGGGTCCCTCACTCGGGGCCATGCTGCCCACGGATATCCGGACAAGAGACTAATCCATCGGTTCTTCCAAAACCGAATCCGAAAAAGCTTTCCATTGCCCGGAAAGCACGGGCGATTCCTCTAGGATAATTTTTCTCTAATGTAGTCAAAAAAATCTTAACTAAGTGAACTGATCTGACCAAACCCGTAAGTCCCATAGTCAGATTAGGGAAAGATTGCACTTGGATCATAGAGACCAACGCGTTTTTCCTCATTGAGAGGCACAGCCATTGATTCTTTTCCATAGAACAATTTTTGTTCGGGATTTACTTCATTTATCGTACCATAAGAGAATTGAGTCTCAATTTAGGGATCCATCAGTCCAGCCTAACCCCATCCAGTCCCATGGGTAAGCCAACCGCCCAACCATTGTAGTGAGGATGGGATCCAATTAGGAATTTAGTTAGGTTTTGTCCCGAGTACCAGGGAAAAGAGTTCCCAGGCCCCCTAGTCAGATATTCATACAAACTTAAAACTAGTCACACCACTTACACACCCAATATGAAATTGCCTTTTTTCAGAGATTCAATTGTCTTTAAAACAATCATTTAATGAAATCATAGTGTCACGGATCATAATCCTCAAAATCTCCGATTGAATCCTTATTTCCAAACATTCTTTCATCGGTGTACTTATGGCATCATTGGCAATCAGAACGCTCACCACGTGTCCACTCAGGGGCCTTTTCGATGGTTCCTAGCTTATAGTACTCGACAATATACTCACATATCAAAATGGAATCTCCGTTGAAGATCAACAAGATCAACCAACGGATCCATATAAAAGATCCATGGACTCATCCGTTGAGGACTAGCAAGGTCAATCAATCAGATCCATGCAAGAATTCAGAAAACAACTCTTACTCCTTGTTCCAATATCTTCCACGATGCACGTGTGGGTATCTTCGGCGACCTAGAGCCCGAGCACCGTAGGAGCGCCCTTTAGGATCCTTTTCTTCGCAGGTGACCTAGCGCTTCACTTATAGGCCGCTTCCTTGGTCCCTCATCCACCGTACCGGAAGCTCACCATTTTAATCAAACCGAGGCTGGTCAAGACCTCGACTGACCTTGCTGAGCGAGACGTCCTCCATTGACTCTCCGTCAGCTGCTATTGCAACTTTATCTGATTAGGTCTCCACCACGACCTCAATCACAAGACGGTCAATATGCTTCCCCAGCATTCTTGACATAAAACAGTCATTTAAAAACATGTCATAAATATAGTTTCTATAACGAACTCTCGTCTTTCCACATTATTCCATTATCAATCCACATTATTTAATTCCACAACCATTTCATAAGTATTCCTATTCCCATCCAATTATAATCATTCACATCACAATTCACATGACACCACATCAATTCTTGTCCACCATCACATTCAATTACATCACATCCATTTACACCCATCAATTCTTGTCCACCATCACATTCAATTACATCACATCCATTTACACCCATCACATCTCATTCATTCATATCCATTACATTCGTTCATTCATACCACCACATACATTCTTGTCCACCATCACATTCAATTACATCACATCCATTTACACCCATCACATCTCATTCATTCATATCCATTACATTCGTTCATTCATACCACCACATACATTCTCATAACTATCCCATCACATACATTCTATCCACATTATATCACATCTCTTGTGTCCACACCATATCTCATTCATACACATCCATCCATCGTTCACCTGTACGACTACCATCTATTCATACATTCCTATCTATCACTTCACATCCACATATATTCATGTCACATCACTTCATTTTTCATCACATCACATTCCTTTGCATACACATCCACATCACATTCTTTTACATACATTCACATCCTTTCTTTCACATACATTTACATCCATTCTTTTACATACATCCACTCACATCCCATACCATTCATTTACATCCTGATTCACATGACATCACATCTTATCACATCTCTTCACCCCTATTCACAACACATCCATCCATTCATGCACATCTATCTGATTCACATCACACATCTCATCACATCTATTGACCTCACATCCATCCATCCATTCATGCACATCTATCTGATTCACATCACACATCTCATCACATCTGTTGACCTCACATCTCATCATTTTATTGATTTAAAATGGAAAGCAATGATGAGAAAAAAGGTGCCTCCTTCATGAGAGGGAATCCCCATTTTGAGGTGTCAAAAATCAGTTTTCTAACTATTTTCCTTGGTCCTTAGTCCACTCTTCATCTTATGTGAACATTAACTCATTTTTGGGGGGTTTTTCTTTTATTTTTCAATATCTCCTCCCTAAATTTGGATTAATCTTATGGGTCCATAGGAACCTTAATCTAAAATTTTCAGAAAATCTAGACCCTTAGGCTAAGGCTTTTTGAACAGATTATAATTTATTTCTAATGCACCTTTTGAAACTCTTTTTGAACTTCTGTTTTGGGAGAATTTATTTTAATAAGAAGAGATATTTTTCCATCCAAAAATATCTAAAAATTGAATAACCTCTCTCTAGAATATTTTCTCTCTCTAGGCCAAAACAGGTAGAAACAAGATCTTTTATTATTCTGAAAAGGGGATTGATTACAGGGGAAGAAACTCGACATCTTGAGGGCTGGGGAGGAGGAATCTTACAGATTGATTCAAATTTTGTGAAACAGGTTGCATAAATGGGTTTAGCAGCCTTGAAAACCCCTAATTTGATATATTGCATGACTAATTTGGGGTAAACAAACAAACACAATTGATTCTCACGGTGGGTACTTCTGTAGAAACCTATAAAAGTGATTAGCGCTAATTATGATCAGTAATAATTTGTCACTAATCTATACTAAGTAGGAGTAATTGTTGTTGTTAGTGGGTGAAAACTGAGCGTCTTCGTGTTAAAGAAGATAACTGCGAATTTGTTAGCATAGGTGGTGGGTGAAGTGGTGCTGAAAAGTCAAATGGACCCGCATGTCATGCTACCCCAAAATAAAAAAGTTATGGAAAGGAAAAAAGAGAAGGAAAAAGGTAAAAAGGCAGCAGGCAAAAAAAAGTTTTTTTTTAAAAAGTGTACGCATAAACTAGCCTATTATGTTATAGGTTTTAGGCCATTATGGTCAGTTTGGTGCACTCTACACAAAACCCAAAAAGTTTACAATTTTCCATATGTAAAGGAACCACCTTAACTATAGGAAACCCTCTGGTTAGCCCAAAAAAAAGTGCATACACAACCCTTTCTAAAGTGTGTAGAACAATCCGAAACCCACTTTGGTCAAATTTCTCTAACACCAAAAAATAAAAAAGTAATAATTTTTTTGGACATTTGGTTCCTTTGCCCCTGACCAGCCTTAATTCATATGCACTTACGATTTGTATGTGTATTAGAGGCCTATTCAGATGATAGTACATCTATCGAGCTAGGTGCGTACCAACCTACACTAGGCTTAGGACCTTCGATTAGAACCCAGTTTAGCATTATACAAGGACCTGCAAAATAGGGCCAGTGATACTTTGACTTCAAGTCAAATGGACAATTACCAAGGATTAAGAAGTGATAACCCTAACGAGGCCTCACCAGTCTGGTTAGTACCAGTCTTTTTGATGACTGTGTAGCTAGATAACTCATAGATTCGGTCTCAACCATTACCTCTAAATCAAATCTTACTACATATCGACTATGTGATGGAGGAGTTGAGATAAACGCCAAAGAGACACCCGGTGTAGTCTCATCATTACAAGCAAGGACCGTTCACGTTGATATCCTTGTCCAATACAGCTCCTGTTGCGCCTATTGACACCATCAACCCACCCCTCGCACAAGTGCTTATGCCCGACGGTAGAACATTAGAAGATTAAAAAATGTAGTAGAAGCACTAATCTAGGCTGCTAAGCAAAGGAAGAAGAGACTTTGCAATTGGCATAGCAATAATTAGTAGCCCAAACAGCTTACTATGCCCAAAACGAGTCCTATTCCAAGACTACACAAGTAGTGCCCAGTAGTCTCAACACAGGTAATAACATTGGGTCTACCTCAATGAAAGAGCTAGGCTTATAAATCTTGGATCAACATCTTCTTATAGATGATTGGGAGTATGACGCATCAATAGAGACTCTTGTGGATTTTGGTACAAGCCAAGCTTATGGTGTTAGTTGGGAAGGGATTTTCCAGTCAATATCTAGGAACATGATAGAGGACAAAGGATTATAGGGTAGCTGTGATTACATACGTAGGATTATTGAACATGAAAGGATCCAAAGACCTGTGGCCCAAGTCAGGACATCCAAAGCAAGAATGCCCACAATAAGCAAAATGGCAACACCTCCTGTGAGCCAAGTGGATCCTACTTTTGTAATATCACTCGGCTATACATGGACCAACCCACATCTTCTAGCCCCCCACAAGGATGTGCAGGCACTCAAGAGCCCACAGACCCAATTGCTTTTGCACTAGCCTTGGGAAGAGCGGTAGCGGGAGCATAGTGCCTATTATGAGAAAGGTTGCCCAGCTAGCCAAACTAACTCATACATTCACTAGAGATGGTGATCCTAGGAGACAATTGGAGGTATTTAATCAAGTGTGTGAGGCTCTAGGAGAACAAAATGAGGTTTCCAAGACCAATTTCTTTAGTCTAACAAGAAATGGTAAGGCTGGGGATTGATATAGAACTCTCAAGGTTGAGGAACGCTTGAACTTCACCGCTCTTAGGAGATTGTTCTTGAAGCAATTTGTGTGTGAAGGAGTCTTATGGGGTGTAGCTTCATAGCCACACAAAGTCGAGAGGGAAGAAGAGGAGTCGCTTTGAGATTTCATTAGCCAGCTCTCAGACATTTGAAATCTCGTTGCCTTTTACATGAATGCTATTCGAATAATCAATTGCTTAATAGATTTATCCATGGGATTAAACATGAAGCAATCTATAATGGCTTAGTCATTATAGGGATCACTACAGGGGATGAAGTCACAAAAAATGCCATCCAACTAGAAGATAATCTGATGGTCAAGGGAGCCAAAGCATTGGGTTCTAAATCTGGTGTTTTCGGAGTCACGGGACATATGTGCTTGAACAAGTTTACGAGCAAGGAGGCTTAGAGCTTTTCGGATGGATACTCAAGCTACAATCAAATTTTGATTACACATGAGGACCAAGCCAAAACAGCTTTTGTCACTGTGTAGCTTTTGTCATTAAGCATGGTGTGTAGCTTACAGAGTTATGCCATTCAGTCTAACCAATGCACGAGCCACATTCTAAATACTTATGAAAACTACTTTTAAAGACTTATTAAGAAAGTTTCTTGAAGCTTTCTTGGATTATTTATGCATTCATTCGTCTTGAAAAGAGTACCTAGCCTAAAAAGGGTGTTTGAAAGGTGTCAATTTTATCGCATATCCTTGAACCCTTACAAATGCCAATTTTGGGTGAAGCACGGAGTTATTCTTAGGCATATAGTGTCCAAAAATGAGATTTTTGCTGATGAGAGCAAAATTAAGGTTATTGTAGAATTACTTCCACAAATAAACTACAAGGGAGTCCAGAGATTCATGGGTCATGTTGCTACTACCGTCGATTTATTCTTTTCTATGTAGAAATAGCTCATCCTTTGTACAAGCTATTGATTGTATTTGTATGGAAAGAGGAGTGTCAACAAGCTTAGCACTAAGGCAAGTTGGCAATGCTCCAATTTGGGATGTCATCTTCCATGTGTATGTTGATGCCTCCAATTTTGCAATTGGATGTGTCCTAGCATGGCTAAGGTAACACAAATTTGACTATCCTATTAGTTTTGCAAGTTGACAACCAAAAACTAGACGATGCTAAAATAAATTATCCTACCAGACTGAGCATGAAGGGTTAACAATAGTTTATGTTGTAAAGAAATTTTGGCATTACTGTATTTTGCTAACAATTTTTTTTTCTATGTCGATCATCAAGCCTTGTTGAGAACAAATTATGCTCCACAAGAAGGATCACAAGGTGGTTGTTGATTCTTCTTGAGTTCGATTTTACATTAGTTGTGAGGCCTGGATCATCTATCACATATACCTAATGGTGGTGAAGCACCAATCAGAGTTGATGATGAGTTACCTGATGCTACACTATTTAAGGTAGAAGTTATTCTAGAGTGGAGTGAGAAAATTGTTAACTTCTTGGCTAATGGTTTTCCAGAAGGTAACGAATTGAGAAAAGATTTTGCAAGGAAGTTGCTAAAAGAGAGCAAGCATTATAGCTAATTGCAAGAACTTTTTATAGAAGAGGTAAGGACGATATTCTTAGACCCTACTCACGTGAGGATGACTATCTCATGAACATGGAATCTGCACACCAAGGGGTAGTAGGTGGACATTTTGCAACAGAGATTACTGCCAAGAAAATACTCCAATTGAGATATTGGTGGCACTTTTCAAGGACTGTGCTTTATTTGTAAAAGGGTGTGATGAGTGCCAACATTGTACCAACCCACAAAGGAAGGACATGATGCCATTGTATCCTATTAGAGTGGACCAACCTTTTGAAAAATGGGACTAAGATTTCATTGGTCCCATTAGTATCGCTTCCCATGGCAAACAAGCACACTTCATCATTATTGCCACATATTATGCTACTAAATGGGGCAAAGCAAGAGCTTCAAGAAAAGCTAAGTTTCTCTGTCTGAACATCATTACATGCTTTGGATGTCCATTTGAGCTAGTGTGAGGGATCAAGGTAAACATTTTGTCAATGATGTTATCAAATATCTCACTAGCATATTCATGATTGCACACCACAAGTAAACTTAGCTTCAAGAAAAGCTAAGTTTCTCTGTCTGAACATCATTACATGCTTTGGATGTCCATTTGAGCTAGTGTGAGGGATCAAGGTAAACATTTTGTCAATGATGTTATCAAATATCTCACTAGCATATTCATGATTGCACACCACAAGTAAACGTCATATTATATCCACATGAAAATGGCCAAGTAGAACGCACTAACAAGGTTCTTATTTCTATACTAATAAAGACTATTGAGGCTCAATGCACTGACTGGGAGTCTAAGCTCACAACAACTTTATGGGCCTATTGCACATCGTATAAAGTTGCACAATTGGTTGTACACCCTTTTGGATGGTGTATGAACTTGAGGCAGTATTGCCTTGGGAGTTCATGATTCTAAGCTTAACAGTGGTTGTAGCCAAGAAGCTTGAGGGTATTGAATTAGCTAAATGGTTTTTTGTTCTAGAACAACTTGAGGAATAAAGACAACTTGCTATGTAAAACATGCTAATCAAAAGACCACCAGAAGAGGTGGTTTGTCTAAAACATTAAAGATAAGGAGATCAAGGAAGGAGATCTTGTACTTATGTATGGGGTCCATAGTGAGGAAAAAAGCTTTACATCTGGAAAGGGCCAATTAGGGTTTTCAAATTTATGCCACAAGGTAGGTACTATACGTGTTGAGTTGCAACCGTGGGCTTCCTTAATGGTAATAAATTTAGGAAATACTATGGCCTCCTCATCATTAAAGAAACCTTGCGTGCTTCCCATGACAAACAAGCCACCAAGGAATGCGCTACATTAAAGAAAATCCAAGCCCAAGAGGAGGCACAAGCAAGATAGACCAAATGAAGACAACATCGAGAAGCAAACCTCAAACTTGCTTTGCAGAAGTGTATATTGGAAAAGTTGTAGATGATGGTACGAAAGACTACATTCCACATCTTAGGACATCCATTGAGTTGCCTAGTCCCTATGGTAAAGTCTTCTGTAATGCCATGCATGACACATGTGCTAGTCATAATTTTACTCTCTTTTGCTGCATGGAATCAATTAGGAAAACCTTAGCTTGAAATGTCTAACATGAGAGTAGACGGCATAGGTACCAAGAATACCAAAGCGCTTGGATTACTTAAAAATGTCATCTATGGACACTTGGTTTGTAGTTTTTTGGTCATACCTATAGTAGGAACATTAAAGAAGCATGTTGTTCTTGGATGAGCATGGACGATAGCGGCTCAATGCGGTATTGGTTGGGCTACAAAGAGTGTTTCAATGTTGAAAGCCTCTAAAGGCCACAAGGAGGAAGCCTCAACCTCAACACACTTTGATACTTCATCCTCCACATCAACATCCACTCTTTAGCATCATACTACATCTACAATCCTTGCTTCCATGTCTACCTCGACAAGGAACCCACCACCACAAAAAAGACTACAACCTAACTTCAAGTGGGTATCTAAAGCTTCACCCACTAGCTTTAACTTACCACCAATACACTATCAAAAAAACTAGAAGGCACTGCAGCAGCAAACAAAAAGGAAAGGCACAGGTTATCTCTTGATGGATCCCAATTCGACTTCAAGCTCAAGGCTACTACGAGAGTAACATGGATTTGGGTGCCGAAGAGGATGAAAATGTCTATAGCCTCATTATCCATATACACATCCACCAGCCAACCAATGCCAACCCTAATACCAAAGAAAACAAGGGAAAACAAAATGATGAACGTTCATTACCAGCATCCCATAAGATTTGGAGTCTAAAATCTATTCAACAGATGGCCTGCCCCTTAAGAATATAAGACTTTGACAAAGCCTCCAATTCCCATGATGAGGTCTTGAATGCCCAACCAGACTCCATTTTCAAAAGTACTTTAAGAGAGCTCAATACCTGAGGAAAGGCCTGCTACTCAACAAGTTCTCACATCAACATCAACACTTTTCTAGGAACTTGCAAGTCTTATCTGTGCCTATAAAAGCCTTTCAATTATTCAATAGCATCAACAACGAGGTGCACCCCAAAGAAAGAATGCTAAGTGGATAAAAGCTAGAGAGGATGGCTATAGAAAGCTTACATAAACCTTTGTGAAGTCTAGGGATGACCTGCCAGTAGGAAGGGGAGTGTTTCCATAAAGACTAAATCTTTACCCCCCCAAAACATCTCCACTTCCTGACAATTCTTCATGTCCATATGCAAAGTAAATTGTACATCTATACATATTTATAGGAAATATACACAAACTAACCCCCACATCAAAAAAGAGAAGAGATAATAGAAGAGTGCAATAACAATAGAATAAGAGAATAAACACTCAATGTATTGACTTTTTTTGTAAGATTGACTATTGATGTTTCAGGTATCAAGTAATGGAGACTAAATCTTTACCCCCCCAAAACATCTCCACTTCCTGTCAATTCTTCATGTCCATATGCAAAGTAAATTGTACATCTCCACTTCATGTCAATTCTTCATGTCCATATGCAAAGTAAATTGTACATCTATACATATTTATAGGAAATATACACAAACTAACCCCCACATCAAAAAAGAGAAGAGATAATAGAAGAGTGCAATAACAATAGAATAAGAGAATAAACACTCAATGTATTGACTTTTTTTGTAAGATTGACTATTGATGTTTCAGGTATCAAGTAATGGATTTCAGTTGGCATGACACAAATGCACCTATCTTGGACCTGGATTATCATGAATGGTATTATCAAGGCATAATTAGCATACTACCTTTCCAGGCCCACTCTCATTACTTTTATGCATCTTTAGGGGAGACGATGTGAACATGCATCTGTTGAATTATTTTTACAGCAATTTCATCCCATTGCTCCATGCCATGCATGTGAGCGGCATGTTTACATCATCCCATATTTGCTGGTAGTGTAGAACCTATTTTCAACGCTACAGCATTACTCCAATGCATGGTAGGAGTAACGTTGCAAAAGCAGGATGACCTAAGTGTTCTTTACACAGTTAATGGACCTGATCAAGTAAGAACACCCCTTGAGGAAGCAGACGAGTGATGGAGGAACACCCCTTGAGGAAGAAGACGAGTGATGGAGGCAAGAGCGTTATTGTGCATCACTCCGTCACTTCATGAGTTATTTTTACCCACACCATGTCCATTCCAGGTAGTAGCAAGGGAGTTATTATGGCTTTTCAGGGCATGAGATGCTTGACCACCTTACCTATAGTGTCTATGCCATTTTATATTCAAAATAAATTGATACGATTGCCTACTCATTCAACATCAAGTTGACTTGTGTTTTATGCAGGTACTGTAGTATGTCTTCCTGTATGTGACATCGACTCATCTTCATCAACATATTTTGAGGATGTAATCTACATTAGGAAGGGGGACATGTTAAGAACTACTACTAGCTGAGACTTCTACACAGTTGATGTTGGTTGTCCTACAATTTTCGACCAATTTGGTCCTGTCATAAAAAATGCCAGTTTTTACTTAAAAGAATCTTATAATGTATTATTTTGTGTGTGTGATCACTGCTTGTCTATAAAGGCATGCCGCAGAATCCTAGGTTGAGAGTGCTAGCCTTAGAATAGGTGTTTACACTAGTTAGAGTAGCCAAATGAGCCCGAGGACAAGACTTTTAACTTTGGCCACCCAAGAGTGTGAACCCTAAAGGTCACTTATACAAAACCTAAAATGTAATTCTCACCACTCATTCTCTTCTCTACTCTCTTGCATTATCTAGTATTCTCTTCTTTACTCTCTTATGCATTATCTAGTATTCTCTTCTCTACTCTCTTGCATACTTGCCTCTTATGCTCGAGCTCTTGTGTGCTAGCATATTGTTGTGTGAGTGAATGTGACGAAACTTTGCAAGTATGTGGGGGGGACCCTTCCCACATGCTTGTAAAGTTTGGTCTCACCATGGGACGATATTTGGTATGTCAAGTAGCGCCTAATGTGATTTTTTCAATTTAAATAATATGAAATCTAAAAACAAAGTTGTTATAAAAAATAAAAGAGACACTTAGTTGGAGCCATGATTAATAGAATATAATTATCATCCAGATACTATAACTGATAAAGTACAAAGATAAACTCAAGATCAATCACACTGATAAAGTACAAAGATAAAATCAAGGTAGAAGAGATGTGAACATGAGCAAATATGAAATGCCTTTAAAAGTACAACCATGAAATGAACAAAAGTACTATGAGGGAAGTAGACTCCCTACCAAGATAGAGATCTAGTCATCAACATCATCTCTATCTCCCAAATGCTCCAGAATGCTCTCATGGTCATCCACTCAAAGCTGACAACACAAGCGAGATCCGTGTTTTCAACTCTGTACTTGATCAAGGGTGGGCTTGATAGCAAGCACTAGATGAGAGTACTAACATGCCTCTAACTACCACTACCATTGTTGGAACTTAGGACTCCCCTGACAATGTCTAATATTTTGGTAAAACCACCCTACCACAATCATGCAAAGGGCATCAAAAGAAAATCCATGATCATCCATTGTATTGTGGTCGAGGATGCACTTTGGTCTAGTGCAACTTATGAGATAGTAGTCTACTCCCTCTGTCCTCTCATTGGCAATAATGGAAAATATATCACCCTCTTAGAGCAAATCTCTTAGGTCATCATAGTTGGCCATGAACAGATGACTAATGTGCTCATCAGGCTCGATGTGAAGGATGCTTAGGAGAGAGCACTCATGCTTCACAAAAGCATGCAAACCGTCGTGTGTGAACCGTATGCATGTGATCTTGATGAAATGTAAGCCCAAGGTGTTGTGTCAATCATGTGGGCCTTTATGGTCAAGAAGGCCACCATCCACACACTAGAAAAATCTCATGACAATCCGAGAATCACATTAGGGATAGGATGATGTTGCTCTCCCACATAAATGCTAGGAACACCACTCGACCATGTGGTATGCATCTCTGAACTGCTTAGCATCTTGCTACAGTTGATATCTCAAACTACATTTTGCACATGCGTCCTCACCATCATGCTCACCCTTTCCATGACCAGTCTCAAAGAAGCTCCAAAACCCTCGGATACTAGATCGCACATGCCACCTATAAACCCATAAAAACAAGTCTTGGATATTGTTTTCTTTAAGGTGTTATAGGGAATTTATGTTATTTATAGATCCTTGACAACTATAAGTACTACTTGTAGAGGTAACAGAATAGTTGTGTTGACTTAAACTGTACACCACAAACATTTGACCAAACCCATTGCTAATGCAATGTGACCCCATGATCTTGTAAAAAATCATCATGGAAAAAGAAACAGTGTTGCACAAAATAATGTGCATCAAGTAAGCAATCATCATCATCACACTGATGTAAAAATGATACTCTTAAACAATGGCATGGGCCTCGGGGGTACTCGATATTTCATCTACATGTGCCTCTACATGCCGATAGATAATGTGGACCATAAAAGAAACCAGGTGAGGTTAAGGGAGAGATGATGAGGTCACAAAAATAAATTAAGTAATATAGCTCAAATACGAAACAAACAATATGAAATATATCCATTACCTACTTCAAGAAGTAATACTCAGATTGTATTTCTTGAAAAAGTGTGAAGGTGTACTTCTCTATAAAATCGCGACCATAAAGACAACCACACTAGTAGGGAACTCTGCCAGGCTTGCTCGGAACTTATGATCTGTCCCTAAATGTTATTGTTGTGAAGTGGCAAATGTGGTGTATGTTTGTCCTCAATCTGCAACTTCCTGGACTACCCACCACTCTGGAGCTGATGTCACATACTCATAGCATCGCCATGTTATTGTGAAGTGGCAAATGTGGTGTATGTTTGTCCTCAATCTGCAACTTCCTGGACTACCCACCACTCTGGAGCTGATGTCACATACTCATAGCATCGCCATGTCACTATCTCTTGGTCACTTTCATGAAGATCTACCATTTGTAGCCGTGCAAGTGAACCACATGATGTTTAATTGCTCTCCATACATGGTGTCACATGGTAATGGGCATCCTCCCTGCATGCACACAAAAGAGTGCTGAAATCACAAGGACTAGGAGGCAACTCTCTATGCCCACTAAGAGAATGGAACACATCATAAAACAATTAGAACTCAACATGGTAGTAGTAACAACACGTGTTGTGTTGTCGTGAGTACCTTACAAACCAAGGCTTTCACCCCTCAAATGACCTTTGTCCAATTTTAAGGTATGGAAATGATGCCACAAATTGAGAATACAACTCGATTTGGGTCATTTCAAGAAAGCAAGCACCATGCTCAATGAACACTCCTCCTGTGAGACTCTCTTGTGCAAAGATTTCTTGAAAACTGGTGAGGCACGGTAATTTTTCTCCCAAAACCTTTCTATCAAGGTGGTTTCATTTAGTAGGTGATCATACCCAGTTACACGACCACTACTCACTCATAAACCACTAGCCTCATTGGCATCTAAACTTTGTCGTTTACTAGAGCTAACTCTGAGTGCACATGGTGCTATGTAAAGGGTGCGAGATGTCACACTCACCTCCCCTTCATTTGGGAGCTGCTTATGGCTGCCATAATAGCCCTGTTGTTGAAATATACAAGTGAATAGGGTGTGTGCGAGAACAAGCCCTTGGTTAGAGGCTGTAAAAGAGGAAGTGTAAATGTGAAAGAACCTGTGAAAAGGTGAGAAGAATCTATTGGGAGAGAATAAAGGGTAGCATGAGAAGATTTAGGAAGTGTGGAGATATTCTGGGAAGTGTGGAGATATTCTAGGAAAAGTGAAGAGGTAGAGAGAATCAGGGAAAAGAGGGAGTGAATCATGGAGAAATCAGTGGGATTTGATGCTTGATGTAAACTCTATAAATTGAGGCATTGCCCTAATGAGAATTTGCTAGTTTTTGAGTATCCATGCCTATATTAATCTATTTGTTAATTACCCACTAATTATATCTTAATTATTTACTAATCACTTTGTTAATGATATTGATTCTAGTGTTTGATCCACCATAGCTCATCATAATGCCCTAATTTCAACATGGTATTAGAGCCATGCCTAGAATCCATCAAGTTTATGAGCCCATTATTTAATTAATCAAGATTAGTAGATAATTTAAGAAATAATCAAAATTTTAGTTATTTTTCACTTCACCTCTTCACCCCCCCAGCTGGTGGAGGAGCTCTAGCTCCTTGCATACTCAATCATTAGCCAAACCCTTTTAACCCTAGCTAGCCAACTCTCTTGTGCTCAAGCCTATGCAAGAATCACCTCAAACCGCCAGCGCAAATCGCAGATTTTTGTAGATTAAGGGGCGTTGTTTTTGAGCTGTTTTTGACATTACTACTTCACCAAATCAAAGTTCTCTAATTCCTCTTAGCCCAAGGTGTTTTCAAACATGCTCTACAAGCTGGTGAAGACAGAATTCAGTTTCATCAAGTCTACAGTGAGATCCAAGCTCTTCATCAAATCTGTAAGTGACTTTGGTAAAATAGAGATTAAGCTTTCAATATTTGATCAAATCTTGTGTTTATTGGCTTAACCCTCTACTAGACTCATTGCTATTGATGCCTTTGAAGGCATTTGAGCTCATTTGAAGTCTAAGGCACCAAATATGGACTCCCCGCATACTCTGTTTTTTGCACACAAAACAGTGGATTAATTTGCTAATCAATGATTAATCAATGCTAATCACTATATTTTGGTACAATTGAGGGTTCAAATTAACCATTAGGTATCTGATACAAATCCCTATAACTTCAGATTGCAATTAGGAGTTGGTTTGATACTCCAACTATTCCGTACAAATTGGTTACCATAATTTTTGGAAAAATTGTGCTGATAAATTTGTGATAATCATCATTTTGCATTCAACCCTTGGTTAATGCCTGTAAATCTCACTCAAATTCAAGATTATTCACAGCCAGAGTTTCATTTGGAAATGTGCATAAGAATGAATGCTATACGCATTATGTATTGGGCACATTGCATCAGTGTAAATATGGGATCAGACACTGCCCTTGTCCTGAATAAGGCAAGAGGTAAGACCTCCCGCATAAATTTGGGTTTGCATTGCATAATGATACAAGATAAACATAAAAAACCCAAAGGAACTGTCAGCAAATCATTTGAACATGTTGCTCACATGGAGCAAAAAGACCTAACGGACGAGATCATGGCCCCAGCCATGAAAGAAGAAGAATATCTCTTTCCAAGAGGAAGATCCACACCAAGAAGATCTAAAGGAAGACATGGACATGAGAAGAGAAGCTACCCCAAGAAGACTGCAAGAAGAGACGGACGCGTGGAGAGAAGCTGCCACGACAAGAAGACTGAAGGCAAGAGAAGATGTGAGGCTCCAAAGAGTGAGGAGCCATGTGAAAATCTCAGAGAGAGAGAGAGAGAGAGAGAGAGAGAGAGAGAGAGAGAGAGAGAGAGAGAGAGAGAGAGAGAGACCCCACAACCCAGTGTAACCTGCCCCAACAAAGTAAAACCACCGATGATGTAGGCCATGTGGTAGATGTATGTGTGAGCACTTTAGTCAAGGTCATGGGCAACTATAGTAAGCCTTGAACACATAGAGAGTGAGAGTGTCAAGGACTATGAGTTTAGGGACTCGAGGCACTGGTTGCAGGCTATCAAGTAAGAGAGAAACTTGATATAGGGTCCAGGTGTGCTAAGATAGCTTGAGGGGAGGTGTAGGCACTAGTCGCGGACTATCAAGTAAGGGGAGGCAAACTTGGTATAGGGTCTAGGTGTACTAGGAGTATTCTCTTGAGGGGAGGTGTTAAAATATACAAGTGAATAGGGTGTGTGCGGGAACAAACCCTTGGTTAGAGGCTGTAAAAGAGGAAGTGTAAATGTGAAAGAACCTGTGAAAAGGTGAGAAGAATCTACTAGGAGAGAATAAAGGGTAGCATGAGAAGATTTAGGAAGTGTGGAGATATTCTGGGAAGTGTGGAGATATTCTGGGAAAAGTGAAGAGGTGGAGAGAATCAGGGAAAAGAGGTGGAGTGAATCATGGAGAAATCAGTGGGATTTGATGCTTGATGTAAACTCTATAAATTGAGGCATTGCCCTAATGAGAATTTGCTGGTTTTTGAGTATGCATGCCTACATTAATCTATTTGTTAATTACCCACTAATTATATCTTAATTATTTATGATAATCACTTTATTAATCTATTTGTTAATTACCCACTAATTACATCTTAATTATTTGCTAATCACTTTATTAATCTATTTATTAATTACCCACTAATTACATCTTAATTATTTGCTAATCACTTTGTTAATGATGTTGATTCTAGTGTTTGATCCACCATAGCTCATCACAATGCCCTAATTTCAACAAGCCCATCCGTAGCCAAAGCATTGACATAGTTCCTCTTAATGTACTATGGCCCCCCAGGACTTGTCCTCTTCCTAGGAAAGGACAAGCGATCCAGTTGCATTTGAACATCTATCTAGTGAGACAGAGTGGTGGTGGGCTACAAATTTTTATCTCGGTTTGTCAAGAATTTTATTTCAGACAACCTTATCAATCTTTATTTATGTGGAATCATTAGTGGGATGAAGACAAAGAAAATTTTATTATACTAATAGACTTTTAGTCTATGCTTCAAATCTAAGCTTAGCCATGATTATGGAAAGTCCAAATTTTGTAAAGGAATACAAAATTTGTGGTGGTAGAAGTCTTTTTACCATAGATGAGTATTTAGCTAGGCTAAATCATTTGAGCCTATATCTTTCCCACATAAAGTTTTTAATTGTAGGGCATTATCGTTGTTTTTAGCTTTTTGGATCCCAAGATTGAGATTTTTATGTGGCCATGTAGTAAACATTTTGAGGAAATAAAGACATATTTTCTTGTTAAGAGAACCAGGGCTGTTTTGAGGACACCTTGTAGTGATCTTGGTGTATGCAAGTGGGTTTATTTTTTTAGCGATCATTTTTGGGTGAGTGCTTTTTGGTGTTTAGGCAAGTGATTTCTCTCTCTACACTTCTCTACCTCTACTATCTCGCACATTGCGATTCATGGTGACAGTAGAGGAGAGGAGTAGATGGATACAAGAGCACTATACACATTGCAACTCATTTACAACTATCAATACAACTCATTTACAACTATCAATACAACTACCATTGCAACGCGTTGGTACCATATTATGATCTTAAACTTCCATTATATTCCCTAGCAAACTTACAAGGCCAAAGAATTACATGCTACAACATGACACAATCATTTGTACTTGTTTACAAAGACACCATATGAAAGCATCTTGGACCTCAACTATCATCTTGGCCTTTTCCATCTACCCTATCTTGAGAATGAAGGTAGCAATTTCAACTCTAAGAGGATCCTCATTTGCCTCTTCAATGAAGCTGAAAGCTCTCCATATGCCAATGGCTAAAGCTGCTTTCACCTCTAGCATGTTCTTGTCTACAAGATCTACCGCTTGGCATGTTTTGAGCTTCTTGTAGAGCTCATACACTTCAGACGTTTTTGTCCATGCTTTTAAAACGGCATCGGATTTGGGTTCCTTTTCTTTAAGTTGCATGAAAGATTGAAGAGCTTTACTTAAGTTGGTTTTGCAAACGTAGTAGTATTAGAGGGATCGTTAGATGAAGCCATAACCAAGGAGTTCACAAGGACCCTATTGCATTATGAAGGTATAAGGGGAGAGTGATGTGGGATGTGTCTAGAAGAAGAGTATTGGAACATGGCAATCTCTATTGTTTTTGTAACTTTAAAAGAAATTAAAAAAATACTTTTTGAGCACTAGAATTCCTACTTTAAGCATAAGAATAACAGTTACTACTTTAAGCACAATTGTTATTATTTTAATGTCTCGGTCAAACAATTTTTTACTCACTCTCTCTCTCTCTCTCTCTCTCTCTCTCTCTCTCTCTCGTGTTTTTGAGATCTCACACCAATTGCTGCATCTCTCTCAAAAAACAATGCCATGGAAGAAGCAAAAAACAAAGCCATTGACATAATATAAGTGCACAACAATAATGTCTAAAACCAATATATTTCAGGTATTACAAGCTAGTGAAATACATCAATAGGTTGTAATGACACACTCCACAGTGGAAGAAGGATGGTGGTATGGGGTAGGAAGCTCTACCAAATAGTGCAAGTGCGGGAGGAAAAAGTGGCCTTGCAGGCCATGGTACCCATGAGGGAACTGCAAATGAACCTACGGGGGATGTATGTGGCATGACATGTTGATATTGGGGCTGTATTAGAACACCATGTGGCCATGATGAAGCACTAAACTATGTTGGGCTCATGGGTGCTGGGAGGACTGGAGGATATGGTGCCCTCACGTCCATTTGCTACTCTCGTTAGAAATCTCACTAACCTCACCCCTGAAAAATTGGTTACCCAAATCATCTTACACAGCGGCAAGTGGTCGCAAACATGAACTAAGGCACACCTCATCGCTCTCCATGCTGATGCAATGTCGTTTGCAGTGTCTTGCATGCTCTAGCCATGGTCCTAGTACCAACAAAGTAATCTAGGACTACATTCCCGTTAGTGAACGTCCTGAGTAACCACTTGCCATAGTACAAGCTCACAATTACCATATGTACAAATGGATGACAATGTTTAAGACAATGACTACATAACAATTCCACTACTCGAATTGTGCTTTAGTTACCTTGCAAAGGGCTCGCTACGCTTAACAATATATCGGATGGGATTCCTGCCTGCATCCATCTCGTATGGGGAGGTTTCCTCTTACGCTTTTGGCTCCAAGAAGATATCATCGCTCACCTCAAAACCTACACAATCTGCAGCTACCTTGCCTCCCCGCCTGCCATACTTTGGAAGACGACGTAATCTCACTGGGGTGCATGAAGATAGCGATGACCAAAGCAGAGACCCTACTTGCACACACTAGTAAGTACGTTAGGGAGGGAAATCATTGAGCTTCACTTTGATTAAAAAAACAAAGAATCTTGCACTCACCTCTACTTGGCCATCTTCTGACATGACATATAGATATCATGGGATGCGCAAGAACAAAGTCCTTTGCAATGTGAAGGTCCAAGTTCCTGCCTCTTGCACAGCAATCCCCAGGTGCTCCGCACGTAGAGGACACACCATAGTGCCATCGGCCTATAGAAACTCTACAGCAAGCACAAAAGCTGACTCCACAAGTACCTCCCTAAAAACATTCCATCGAGGAACCACAAAATTGCCCTTTTGGAGACACAAATATGTAGAAAAATTAGCCCACACCAAGTGCACACCTCCAAGGCTATTGAAGGCGTCCCTGCTTCCTCACCTTGTCCACAGATCCCATGAATCGTTGCAATACTTCAAGATATGACATTTTGAGAGACTTTATTTGCTGATTAAAGTTATAGGTGGTACTCAGATTTAGATCATGGCCACTTATAGCCAGGATGAACTATCAGTAGTAGAGAGAACATTGCCCTTCTGATGATCCTTATTCAAATGGATGTTGTAAAAGGCATAGTTCTTTATGGACCACTTTGGAGAGATCTCAGGGTTCATAGAATTATTTATAAGACTCTTAGGTGCTGTATTCTTTGACATACGATATGGACAACTAGGCGAGCCTGATCGAATGTATTACGGCATGTGAGTTTGGATATATCGTCACTCCATGAGAGCTAGATTTGGTTGTTGATGAGCTTCCTTTGATATATTCAAATAAAACTCATTTATTGGAATAAAATATATGTTTTTATTTGAATATTATCTTCCATTTTTTAGTAATGTTGTGTAAGATTATAAATGTAGTATGGCCCAGGACTTGTCCTCTTCCTAGGAAGGACAAGCGATCCAGTTGCTTTTGAGCATCTATCTAGTGAGACAGAGTGGTGGTGGGCTACAAAATTTTATCTCGGTTTGTCAAGAATTATATTTTGGGCAACCTTATCAGTCTTTATTTTTGTGGAATCATGATAAAGACAAAGAAAAGTTTATTATAGTAATAGACTTTCATTCTATGCTTCAAATCTAAGTTTAGCCATGATTAAGGAAAGTCTATATTTTGTGAAGGAATACAGAATTTGTGGTGGTAGAAGTCTTTTTACCATAGATTAGTATTTAGCTAGGCTAAATCATTTGAGCTTGTATCTTCCCCACATTAAGTTTTTAATTGTAGTTTTTTGGATCCCAAGATTGAGCTTTTTCACGTGGCCATGTAGTAAACTTTTTCAGGAAATATAAGACAAATTTTCTTGATTTGTAATCATTACTAAAATTTTAAGTTAAGAAAAGTCTTTTATTTCAAAAGAATCGTGAGGCACGAGTGTCAAGCTCATAATGTTGTACCCAAAGTGGAGCCTTTGGATACCAATATTAAAGAAGTTGTCGATAGATCTCATCTAGGACCCTTCCGAGGCAAGGAGAGTAACAACCTTGGAGAAACAATATTAGGCTATATAGACTCTATGGACGAGCATTTTGATATTGCAGGGTATAATGATAGGAGTAAGTTGGCTCTTGCCAAGTTAAATATTACTAGTGTGGCCAAGAGCAGTTGGAGGAAGTATCTTGAATCCAGTCATCTTAGTTAGGGCCAGCTAGGATGGGAGGAAAGGACTACCCTCATTAGAGATTTTTTCTCCCTTGGATTTCCACAAGAAAAGATGAGTGAGTTCTTAGAGCTATCCTAGGCTGGCAAACCTATTGAGGAATATCACTAATCTTGTGTGGGACTTGTTAGATATGCTCTAGAGATGGATCATGAGACTCTTCTCCAGTGGTTGGTTAGACTTAAAATCTTACAGATTATTCACATGGGGTTAGCATTCACCAACATTGGTATAGGCAAGCCTAAATTGTATGATAATTATACACATGCAAATCATTGACATAACATGGGTCTTTAAATTAATCTTAATATCTAGCATTACACATTATTGGCATCATTGAAAAAAAAATGTGCATCTATTTTACCATAGATTAGGTCTTGTTATGTGGCCTTGAAAGTATCTACAATCGTGGCACTACTGCTGGCCAAATGATTGTCGAGGCGGGCGTTGAACTAGCTTCCATAGTCAAGTGCAATTGTGAGGTGTTTGTTACCTCACTTGATTTGGCCACTTGTGATATGCTCACATCTTACGAGAGAGCAATCTCATCTTGTGATCCAGTGAAGCCCTTTGATTTTGCAAACAAGTGCGTGGAGGCATTTTGTCTTGAATATGCATCCATATTTAAGAATAGTTCTTAAATTAGTATTTTATCATTAAGATGTGATGCAATTATTTTAAATTAGTCTTTAATTATTATCATTAAATTTTTATTCAAATTATATGTGATGCACTATCTCTAAAATTTCAAAAATTATTATGCCATTTATATTAATAAAAACAAGTTTACCTCGAGAATTTGGATGATTGAGAACTCTTCGGCGTTGAGGGCAAGTGAGGACCGCTACCGCTTAAGGGCACTGAAACCGTTGAGACCGCTTAAGGGCATTGAAAGAGAGAGAGAGAGAGAGAGAGAGAGAGAGAGAGAGAGAGAGAGAGAGAGAGAGAGAGAGAGAGAGAGAGAGAGAGAGGGAGAGAGAGAGAGAGAGGGCATTGAGATCGCTTGAGAGGCGAGAGAGTGCGAGTTTTAGAGGGCTTGAGAGAGAGAGAGGGCTTGAGAGAGAGAGAGGGCGAGTGTTGAGAGGGCTTGAGAGAGACAAAGGGCAAGTGTTGAGGGCTCTTTGTGAGCCCTCAACGTTGTTGTGCAATGACTTTTAAAGTCGTTGCACAACCACATGGCCTGCATCGCTAGCCACCACGTAGGCCACACGTCCACGTGCTTGGCCTGATGGCCACATGGTTGGCTTGGTGGCCACGTGGCTGGCCATGTGGCACGTCGGTGTAATGCCTGTGTGTGGTCATTACACGCAACGTGGCCACATGGACTATTTAATCCATGTGTAATGCCCGCACTCGGGCAGCATTACACATGGCGTGGCCACGTGGACTATTTTGTCCACGTGGCCTTGCCATGTGTAATTCCTAAGTGTAGGCATTACACATGGCCATGCCGAGTGGACTGTATAGTCCACTAGACACGAGTCCATGTGGTGCTACCACGTGTAATGCCCACACTCGGGAATTACACATGGCCATGCCACATGGACTATGTAGTCCACATGGCAAGCCATTTGCTCGCCAATGTGAACTAGACAATCCACGTGTCGTGCCACATTCAGCCACGTGTGTCAGTAGTGATGGTGACACACATGGCTCTATGAATCACACATGGTGCCAACCAGTTGTTGGCGCCACATGTGATTCACGAGGCACCCACATGGAGTGCACCACCGCGTAGTCTACGTGGGCACCACGTGGAGTGTGCAGTGAACGTGGCACCACGTGCATTGTGCACTACATGTGCAAGCCATGTGTAATGCCCATTTGTGGGCATTACACGTGGCAGTCGCGCATGGCATGGTCGAGTGGCATGCAGCCATCAGCTGTGCTAGACGAGGGCCCATAAAAGCCCTCCTCCCAAGCACTTTTTCTCCCAAGCACCCCCCTCCTCCAAGTGCCCCCTCTCCTATCACCATCTCCAAGCGGCCCCTCTCCTATCACTGCAAGTAATCAAGGTTGAAACTCTCTTTTTTCTCCATCAGCGTGTAGACATCCACTTCTCTTCCATTAATACGTTTTCTATGTTTTTTTTACACATCATGGCCACGCCATCATTAGAGGAGCTTACCACGGAGTGTATCATCTTGCAAAGATACATAGACTTGCTTGATCAGATGTACAAGAAGGACTCAAACAATCCAGACTTGTACCAAGCTAGAGAGATTTAAAGGAGTTTATTATTGGAATTGAATCAAATAATCAAAGCAAAGGAGAACGACTTGGCAACAACGATTGATATGTTTGAGCTTAGAATATCAAGTGCAATTGCTTATTGGAGGATATACAGAGTCATCAACAATGAGAATGAGCAACTAATTAAGAATATAGCCCAATCAAGGGTTGCGTGCCTGATGACTGTGTTTCCTAATAAGTATTGAGCATAGTAATAATGTTGGCACTACTTCATAATGCCAACTTCTTTGATGTAGTAATAATGTTGGCACTACTTCATAATGCCAACTTCTTTGATGTAGTAATAATGTTGACACTACTTCATAGTGCCAACTTCTTTAATGTATTTGTCTAGTTTTCTATGACTTAATAATGGTTATGTTTTTTGATGTTCATCTTGTAAACCATGATGAAGGAGAGAGATGTATGGATGCTAATTTTTGGAATATATATATATATATATGATAATATTTTGTTATTTTTTAAAATGAATTTTAATTAAATCAAAAATTAGAATTAAATTATAACCTAGTATACCCTAACCGAGTTTGGGGCGAACTATAGCTTCTGATGCTATTGACATTCAAATGTGTCAAATTTTAAAAATTTATGTAATCTAGCTTAGTATTTTGATTTTTTGTTAGTTTGAGCAATTCTATACGTATTCTTTGATTTACAAGGTATATTTCCAATAATCTGATGATTTTGTTTAGTGTTTTGAAATACTATTGACTTCTTTGTATGAATTTCTAGTTTCCTTCCTTTCACTGTGGGTAGGTTTTTGTCTCTTTTCCCTCCATTCTCACATTAATGGTGATATATGTTCCCATTAGGGTGAGAAAAAGGGATAAAAATGAAAGTGTATATTGGTTTTCTAGTGCCACAGAGTTGGAACCAAAAAACCATCTTACTCTTCATTCATCTTTCTTATAACACTACAAGTTCAGTGAAAACAAAGCTATGGAGGTCAGTGTTCTTTATTTTTTAAAATCTTATAGATTCGAATGTTGTTGATTTGAAGGATCTAATAAAATAGTTTTTTAATGATATGTAGTATTAATTCTTTTATCATCAATGTTTTAAGATAAACATTATATTTTTAAAGTTTAATGATTTTGATTATTGTACCTGATTTTGAGTCAATGTTGTTATGAATTACTTATATATATCGATGATTCTAATGGAGTTACAAGATACACAAAGTTATAAAAAATGAGATATTCACATTTAACTTGATGCTGAGTATGCACTTAAATATAAGAGGACTGAGGTTACCTTGGTGCAACAATTAATAATGTAAGAGAATAGAGATGGAAAGAAAAAGTATGTGGACTTAAGGGTAGGGGGATTGATATATCCTATTGATCCTCTATCAATAGTCAAAATAACCCCCTCTATTTTGAGGATTAACCTCATTTATCAAGTATGTATGTGATGGTCATGTAGGTCTCTTAGGTTATACAAGAAGGCTTTCCAACCAAGCACATTATGTACAAATCAGCCCAAACTATGTCGTGATAAGTAATGAAGTGATGATAACGCAACTCTCACAATCATTGATTGAGAAAGAGAAAGAATATGAAAATTTGTAGGGTGAAATGCATATTGTGGAAGTATAGAATACCAAAATAAGTGTGAGGGTATATGTTCTTTATAAAGTGAATAAGAAGATGTAAAGAATGTTGGAGAACAACACTGCATTTGGGGTAAGGATATCCAACATTTGAAAGTGTTGAGGTGGATAGCTCAATTTCTAGAGTGGTCTCAAAGGACATGGTAATGTCTGCACTCTAAGATAAGAACTTTAAAGCAATCCCAAAAGATATAACAAGAGATAAGATGCATAAAGTGACAAAGACATTTATAGCCAACAATGCCCAAGGCATATGTGATAAAGCTTGGATTGCCTCAAGAGCATATGTTGCTATTTACAAGAAATTAGACAAAGGATTCAAGAGTGTTATGAAGAAAAAAGGGATTTTTTCTCTCCCAAAACCATATCATATAGGATAAGCATGAAAATTTTGTAATAGTAAAATTATGGAGCTCATTGTTGGTGAGCCTATGCATCTATGCCATACACATAAATGTAAGTCAAAGGTTATATTTAAATTGATGAAATTAAAATTTTTTGTGCCAGATATATGTAAGGCGCAAAGCGCAATGGTCAAGTTTTATATCATGTAGTTCAAGAATGTGGTGGTACACTAAAGTTTGTATTAAAACTTAATGAATATAAGATTGTCAAAGGACAAATTTTAGAGAGGGTAAGCTTAATAGAGCCTTGATTCTGGACATCAGAAAAGAGCATTCAGATTATTTTTGTGCTCAATTAGAAAATGACATTCCAAAAGAAGACCATGAAATCATGAGGCAAATTTCGGACTCAAAAAGGGCCCTCTAAGAAATGCCATGTCAAATTTTTCTAGAAAAATGGGATGATAGTTAAAATTTTGTAAATCAAATCAATTTTTTCCAGAGATTGTAGATTAGAAATCTACTCTTTGAGATCTTTTCAATAATATATAGCATGATGGGAAAATTTTCATAAGTTAAAGGTTTTCTTTAACTTGACAAGTATACCAAACGTGGTTAAACATTAGACCATGAGAGAGGTCCTAAAAGTAAATGAATAGAATGTACAATGGCATCTCACAGGAGGTTAAAAACTTTAAAATGCATGTTTGGTGTGTTGTGTGGATACGATGCGAAATTTCCATACCTATATATCAAGCATGAAATCTAGAAAAAAGTTGAAGGATGGAAAGGAAAATTGGATTGCAAAGACAAGAAAGGAGGGTGCCCCAACTTGTGACCAACTTATAATACGCGAGGGAAAAATGGTCTACTTGGATCCAAAGTGGAATCCCATTCTAAAGATACCCTTAACAAGGGTTCACTTTTGAACTTTACATGCCATGGTAGGGATGCGCTTGAAAAGTTGGTATACAAGTACGTGTGCTTTGCCTATAAGATGCAACCAGAGAGTGATACTCAAGAGACATGCAAGAAACTAAAGGAGGTTTTGTCAGACATTGGATTCCACATAGGTCAAGTGGAAATTAAAAAGGATAAAAAGATGTCAAGGGTAAGTGGAAACTAACCTTACAAGCCGAGAAAATTTCTCTCCCCATGTAATGAAAATGGAGATTTATTAGTGAAGTAGCCAGAGAAATACAATGCATGGAAAAAGTTGCATATAGTTGTTCTTGATAGGAGAAATGGAGAAAAGACTCAATTGGGAAAGGTAAACATATGGGTTGCATTTGACTAGTTGGTAATTCGTTTACAAAAGATGACATTTACAATGGATGATGCACTAAATTTCAAGAACGTTGTTAGAAACTTTTCCAAATCAATGGTAGAAGCTTGGGGTCATAGTAGTATCACCCACTACATGGTAATAGTTTTTTCAAATTTGTATAAAACTATGTCTAAAAGTTTTTCTGTTTTTGTTTTAAGTTTCAAAGTTCTTATGATATGGACCTTACTTTGCAACACATTTTAGAGGCTAAAGGACCTTACTTGGCCAAAGAGGGAAGCTTAACCACATGGTCTACTCAAGGCATGGAACAATCTCATTAGAAAGCTTGATGTGGTTTTCAAAAGGAAACATCACATGGATGTGGAATACATTATGATAATCTAATGAGACAACTTGTCCATTGGTGATACATTAGAATATAAATTAGGTATGAGCAGAAGGTGTTAAAGTCTACTCTTGATGAATCACATGGAGATCCAAGATATGTTGAGAAGAATGTGGGGAACAAGGTGAGCTTGAGATCCTTACAAGCAAACACACACACACACACACACACACACATAAGAGTAGACAAACACACAAGAGAGATGCATAGTTGAGTCTTCTTCTATTCTTCTCTCTTCTCTACAAGAATGTGGGGAAGAGGGTGAGCTTGAGCTCCTTGCAACAACAAGCAAACACACACATATAAGAGTAGACAAACACACAAGAGAGATGGATGGTTGAATCTTCTTCTATTCTCCTTTCTTCTCTACTATAAGGGAAAGTATTCTCCTACTATAAAATATAAAGGCCAGTCCATAGTGTAATCCCGACTATATGAGCTAGTGCTATAACTATGCCATAACTCTAATACACCATAGTGGTTGTGTCACACATCTTGTAAATCGTTGGGATGCATATCACCCATAATCTCACCAACCATGCCAATAGTGTGAGTGTGGAGATGTCATCCTAGCGTGTCACCTATATCTACACTAGTTGAGCTAAATAACTCAACATAACACCTAGATGAGCTGATATATGGAAAGAAAAAGGTTGAGCATAATGGGGAAGCACAGAGAGGATTGTATTGAGTAGCATTGTATGTTTACTTTGTCACTAATTAGTATGGTTTTGTGAGAAGAAATTCTTGTTGTATGGCGATAGCTATTTAGGAATTTGATGTTAGCTAGAGAGAATTAGAAGCTAGACTAAGTATCCTAGAGTCAAGAATTTAATGTTTCCTAGTGAGAATTTAATGTTTCCTAGTGAGAATTAGAAGCTAGATTGAGTATTATAGAGTCAAGAATCTAATGTTGTGTAGTGAGAATTGGAAGCTAAATTGAGTATTCTAAAGCTCACTATTGTCTTTTACTTAATGATCCAGTCTATAATGCTCATTGTATTCTATCTGGGTACTATTGGAGTGTGTCTAAATACAAATGCCAAATAGTTTTTGTTGGAGAAGAATTCTATCAAAGAAGACTTTTAACAATTCCCCATCACCACTCACTAGAGAGAAGCAAACATGTCCCTAGTGTTCCGAGTCTATACATGACACTGGTGTGCCCGTACTAGCACCTAATGTACCAATGTGATCACTTTAACATTAAATATTTATTTTGAACTATTTCAGCATGCAAATTAGCATTATAGTTCACATAAATGTGTCTTTCTTGCACAATTAATGATAGTAAGTACTCTTTACTTCAGTCCACATACACATTTTGGATTGTACTTTGGCTCATCCTATGCCAATCTCTAAAGCGTCCCTTGCTCATGTAGACATTGATGATGGGAATATCTTACCACTTACAAGGTTGGGCATAGTAGTAGAGGTTGGGAATATCTTACCACTTACAAGGTTGGGCATAGTAGTAGAGCTCATCCCATAAAGGCTGTCAAAGTAATCTGAAACCACCGAAGTGTCAAGTCTTGACTGAGAATGATATCCCAGTTGGGGGATCTCATGATGGGTGTGTTACTTCTTTATTTTTTTGTATGCCCATTGGCAATCATTTGTCCATTTAAAGACAATTTTAAACTTATATAAAGTTCTCACAAATATTGCATACAAGAATATGAATCTTCTATAATGCCCTACCTACCCCATATATGGCATACCAGAAGATGAATCTTTTATAGTACCCTACCTACCCCATATACAGCCAAACAAGAAGATGAATCTTTTATAGTACCCCACCTACCCCATGAATCTTTTATAATACCCTAGCTACTCCATAAATATTTTATAATACCCTACCTACCCCATGAATCTCTGCACTGCCTTCTTGTAGTTGATGGGTGGTGTGGTAACTCTAAGATCACGCGAATCTTTTTCTTATCTGTGGAGATGCCATTCTTGGAGATAATGTACTCAAGGAAGGCACCGTGTGTTTGACCTAGAATTAACATTTGAGTGGGTTTAATGAGATGCTATAGAGTATACATCTCTCAAATACTAGCTTGAGATATGCAAGAGGCTCCTTCCACTTTTAGGGCATGCAAAGGTCATCAATAAATACCTACAAGATCTTTCAAAGGAGATCCTTGAAGACTTTATACATCAAGCGTCGGAAGCCAGCAGGGGATATTGGTTAAGTCAAATGGCATGGCACTTCCCCATTCCATAGCAAATGTTTTCTTATATTGATCAATTGGGTTGATTGTCACATGGTTATAACCTAAGAAGCTATCCAAGAAGTTATAATCTTTGTGGTTGGTGTAAGGCAGAGGGTAGTGATAGTGATTGTGGTAGTATTAACATTTTTAGGTTACTGAACACTCTAAGCTTTTTGTTCTTTTTGGGAACTATCACTATTGAAGATATCACTTGGTATGCTCAATCTCATACACAAGTCTCGTGTCAATGAGCTTGTCTAGCTCTTCTTTGACTATTTTTTAATCCTTGGGGTTCATGTGATATGCTCTCTATTTAATTTTTTTGTTTAGATGGTTTTGCGCCTTCATGGAGAGGAATGGTGAGTTTCACCACTTTCGAAAAAATTCCCTTCATGTCATGTATATTTAGGCAAAAGCATCCCAAAATTCCTTAAGAGCAAGGCTATAAAATCTTCTTCTTGCTTAGGGGTGAGGAACACCAACTTAGGTTCTTCACTAAGGCCAATGAGGTTTACTTCTTTGACCTCAGAGGAGACTCTTCGCTTGGGCTTCTTTAAGCTATCTCACTATGTACCACTCTATCCCTGATGTTGTAGGGCTTAAAGGACAAAGTACTCACCTTAGCTCTTTCTCTTGAGACTGTTAACAATCTAGAAATGGGATTGATCATGGTGAAGGACATAGATTAAGCAACATAATTAAGGTGGATTAAACCACACTAAGAACTCCATGACTAGAGAGAGAGGGAGATTGCACACTCAACACTATTCCCTTGTATTGCATATCACAATGAACCATACAATGATATAGGCTCTCTAGCCTTATCCCACTTTACACATCATCATCCATGTGGCAACTCCTTTTCCACACTAAGAACTCCATGACTAGAGAGAGAGGGAGATTAAACCACACTAAGAACTCCATGACTAGAGAGAGAGGGAGATTGCACACTCAACACTATTCCCTTGTATTGCATATCACAATGAACCATACAATGATATAGGCTCTCTAGCCTTATCCCACTTTACACATCATCATCCATGTGGCAACTCCTTTTCCACTCTTTTGGTCAACTCTCACACACCATACAATATTACATGTGGCATTCCTTTCTCACCACAATATCTTGCACCTCTAGGGTGCTTTCCCATATACACACATACACATAATATCTTGCACCTCTAGGGTGCTTTCCCACATACACAACACCGCGATTACATCTCTCAACACCCCCTCTTAATCGAGGTGTTCCACAAAACACCCATCATTTATCATCCATATCAATGTAGCATTGCCCAAACGCAATCGCTACCTCTCAACACTCCCCCTCAATGATACATTGGAGTGTTCAATCAAACATGTGTGCGCGTGTCTACCATCTTAGACACCTAGTCCATTTTGAGCCGACTCGCTCACAACAGAACCACTGAGTCCGATTTGAACGTAGAAGTTTGGGTGGGAACCAACCCCTGAGCATGCACCTCACACGTGCATCGCTCATGCACACATCACAACAACTATTTTGAGCTTCTCGGTGAGCTCAGGCATGGTTACCCTCATACCATGGGTGAATACACATCTCGTTGTTTGTGAGCATGCAGGCTCGGGTACGATTACCCTCCCTAATTACATGGGTGACTATCAAATTACAATTTTTATCTCCATTTTGGTCACAACCGGGCAGGGGAACCGCATATGAAAGTTATCCATGATTTCACATTGGTAGACCAATATTTTGCCCAATTATTTAGGGCACTTACAACCTTGTGTGTGTGAAAATCCCTTTGATAAAGATTATGAAAACAATGTATGTGAACATATTCTTGTTTGGGATTGTGTGTGTGAAACCATCCTTATCGATTTAAATGAGAGATATTTAAATCATTTTTTTTTGGACTGGCGTGTGTTCATCTTTGCAAACAGCTGGCTGGCTCATTTTTGCAGGTTTGGGACCCGCATTCATGTGGCCGTCTTCTTCTCCACGCGGTTGCTGTATGGCTCATTAGCCTCTCTCTCTCCTTGCGAGACTCTGCGTTGCCACACCTGGAGCTCAAATCCAATGCTCCGTTTCTTTGCTATTCCAGCTTTTGTCATCCTCTCAATGTACGTGCTTTCTTTCTGCAGCTATTTGCTATGTTATTGTTCGCTGCTCTTCTCTCCAACGTAACGTTGCTGCTTCCTGCGCTGCTGTTGTGCTACTGCTTCTTTGCAGTCGACTGTGGCCTGCTCTCTAGCCACGCTTGCCTCTCACTGTCACTGGGATTGCTACCCGTTGCCCACCATTGCTTATGCTTTCCATGCCAACCCTATCCTCCTCTTTCCTTGCATGCGCCCCTTTGCTACCTGCGCAATGCTGCAATTGTCCTTTCCGATGATGACGTTGAGCAGGTGATGCATGCCTTTGTGCTCACAATGGCCATGCTTGAAGATTGATTAAAAGCTTTGAAGCCACTGAGTTACTTCAGTCAAGGTTATCACCTCTCTCTACTACTTTCGACACTGCTCTAAGCTTTGTAGGCTGTGCTACTGTCCAGTATGCAAGCCACCTTGTCTCAATTCATTGGTCCCTTCTCTACTATAGAAGGAAGGTTGAAGAGGCTTTCTTGCAAGGTTCTATTCTTGTCCAAATGTGCGTGCATCTGTTGCTCCGTAGGCTTCTTCCTAGCCTTCTTGCTATAGAAAAACTGCCTTCATCATCTTTCATGTTGCTAAGGCAAAACTTCACAAAACCAACCTTCTTGAGGAATAATCAGCAGAATATCTTCTCTTGGCAGCTTCTCCTTGACGATGATGAAGACTCCATAGCCTTCATAATGCTGAAATCTCCATTTTCAGCTTCCTTGATGATGAGCAAGCTCTCCATGTTGCAAAACTCCCTTTGCAACTCTCTTGGGCAGCTTCTATGCAGCCTCCTTGTTGCAAATCTCCTCTCAAATCCTCACAAATGCAAATCCAAATGATAATATGAGTGTGCATTATTTTTTTTTCATAATAAGCTGAAAAATAGTGCTTAATCAAAGAAACTCACAAACCAAGCTAATTTACATAATAAACACCATGACCAAGAGCCCATTTGGCTCTGATACCATGTTAAGATTCTAGAAATGGGATTGATCATGGTGAAGGACATAGATTAAGCAACATAATTAAGATGGATTAAACCACACTAAGAACTCCATGACTAGAGAGAGAGGGAGATTGCACACTCAACACTATTCCCTTGTATTGCATATCACAATGAACCATACAATGATATAGGCTCTCTAGCCTTATCCCACTTTACACCATCATCATCCATGTGTGGCAACTGCTTTTCCACTCTTTTGGTCAACTCTCACACACCATACAATATTACATGTGGCATTCCTTTCTCACCACAATATCTTGCACCTCTAGGGTGCTTTCCCACATACACACATACACATAAATCTTGCACCTCTAGGGTACTTTCCCACATACACACAACACCGCGATTACATCTCTCAACAGAGACTTGGCAAGATCTTTCAATTTAGCTTTTTTATCTACCTCAGCCTTAACTTCAGTAAGCTTACGTATGGTCGCTCTGTAGAGCTTGTCTTGCTTGGAGCTTATGGGCACCTTGTTATTAGTCATTGTGCTAGAAGTGTAATCTTATTTACATTAGCTTTGTACTATTTGGTGTAGGTCTTATGTGAATCAATAACCTCACAATGAAGATCCGTCTCCATGGGGATAAGGTACTTGTTATCCTTTCTATGTTGTTTTCTCCTTCTTGGGTGGGTGACTGTGGGCACTCCCAAACGGGACACTACACTAAGCATGAAATGGAGGTTATTTTTGTCCCATCTAGTATGGCAAACCTTGTCCCAAGCTTTTGTGAAAGAGTGTCCATGGTTACCAAGAGATGAATCTAATCCTCAAGGTCTCGGGCTGTAGAAGAGGCTCGTAGTCTTGGTTCTCAATTTCACTATCCAAAACTCATTGGCAAGAATGCCTCAACCCATGGGATGAGTCTTGTCTGTTTTTTAAGTTTATTTTTAAGGACTGGTTACCCTTGTGCATATAAAGGTGATTAGTTTCCTAATCATAAAATAATCTTGCTTCTCTCATGTAAGGCCATATGAGTATCATCATGTATGACCCTCTTCTCTAAAAATCCATCACCAGAGATGTGTGGCAAGACACCTAAGGGTTTGGTTGTGTTCCCTTTGGCAAGCTTGACCATGAGGTTCATGCCTACGAGTGGTTGGCTTCCATAAGTCTTCTAAAAATCCTTGGTGGTTATGCTGACACTAGCACCACTATCCATAATCATAGATATCGTTATTCCTTTATACACATGACATAATAATACATTCATTTGATCACTTTAAAAGTAGTGTCCCAAACATGTTCATGGAACTTTTGGCTGTCCTTTGGTTTTGGTTATAAAGGGAGAGTGCTCAATGTGGCATGGCTTATCCTCATCCTCTTTAGGTTCAAGTTTAGTTATATGGGCTCTTCGGTTCCCATTCATCCAGTCAGATAAGTCTCTCCATAGTTGAGAATATCCTTACAAAAGGGAACATATCGGAACTCGAACTTCCAAGAAGATTGTGAGTCTTTCTATGTCTTACATATGATATTTGTATAAGTTGATAATTTTCTTACAAAAGAGAACATATCTAAACTCAAACTTACAAGGACAAGAAGGCTGTTAGGCCTACTATGTCCCGTGGAAAATATTTGCACTTGCTTGGTTTGTATTCACTCTAAGGTGGGGTTAGACCTATTAAAGTGTAAGGGATGTGCATTGATCTCTCCCTAGGGAGTTAGTGCCTTTAAAGGGGACAAAATGAAGTCATCTCACCAATGACCTTGGAGAAAATGTTATATAATGATTATGATGCCCCATGCAAGGCCAACTTTTACCTTTCACTAAGTCCTTCTTCATTACATCTAGTAATGTAGGGTCTAGTTAGATTGGTTCCAAAGGAAGAGGCTCTAGAATAGGATCTTTTACAGCCTTTTTGAGAATGCTTATGGGTTTGGTTAAGGCCTTTAGAATGCTTTAATGTTTCCTCACGAGTTCTATGATTAGCTTTGGAATAGAGTTAGGGATACACTCAGGAGGATTCAATAGTTCACACTCGACCACTTACTCAAGTATTGGCTCTAGTTTAACTTGCACCTTCCTCAAAATCTCTTGGGCTTATTTCATTTTCTCCTTCTCTAACACACGATTTGGGTACTCTTGAGTTTCTTTTAGACGGTTATAGGAAGAGCAAGTTAATTACTTGCTATCTTTACAAGGTTTCTTTAAGAAGGTTTCATAATCAATAGGCTTCTTTTCTTTGGGAAGAGAAGGTTAATCACTTGCTATCTTTGCAAGGGAGGTAGCTTTTAAGCTCTCGTCTAGATCACTTTTTATAGTCACGAAGACATTGTTGTCCTTAATAATTGATTGTGTATTACATTTTTGCAAGCACTTCAAGGTCTTCTTATTTGGACCTTTGGTTATCGTTCATTAGGATTTTTATGGATTATTACAACCTTTGGGGCTTGTGCTCTTTTGCTCCTTGCTTCAAAGTTGAAGCTTAAGGTTTCTACTTATGGGCAGTCTTGGATGTTCCCCTAGTTTAATGGCCTCACCTTGGCTTGGAGCCTTGCGATGGCATTAAGAGGGACTATATTAATAAGTCCTACACTTAGCAAATTAAGGCTAGTCAAAGTTATACCTAATGTTTTGGCCCACTAAGGTGGACAATCTTTATAAGGGGAACTATATGAACAAGTCCTACACTCAACAAATTAAGGCTCATCAAAGTGGTAAACTGATGCTTCTACAACAACTAGGGTGGATAATCCTTATAAGTATGGTCAAATTTGTAAGGAATTATATGTTTAGGTTTGGCATGGGATTCGGAGTACTTAGAGCACAGGGGGATCTAATGGAGGGTCTTTGTAAGGGAACTCTACAATACAATATGGGCCTTGCATTGCATTGGTGGCCTATGTGTTTAGATATCAATCTCAACTAGTGCTGCAGACATTGCTGACTTACGTGGGTGATGATAGACTCCATACTTATGCCACTAGAACGGTTGGTAAGATTATGGTTGATATGCCACTCTAGTGGAAGATAGCTATGTGACAAAACCACATTTGAATTACTAGAGTATGGCATAGTTATAGCACTAGCTCATATAGTCGGGTCCACAATATGGACCAACCATTGTATGTTATACTAAGAGAGTATTTTTCGTTATAGTATGTGCTCTTATCTCTTTAGTTTATGGTTGTAGAGAAGAGAAGAAGACATAAAAAAGTCATCCATCCATCTCTCTCTTGTATCTTGCTCTCCCTTATGTGTGTGTGTGTGTCTACTTGTAAAAAGGAACTTAAGATCTCCCTCTCTCCCGTATTCACTTTATGGTATCAGAGCTCTAGTTATGAGAGTTGAGGAGGCAAGAACAAGGCAAGCAAGGAAGCGATACACAAGGAAGGGTATTTCCATCTCTTTCTCTCTTTGATTTTGGAGAAACACCTTTGTTAACTATGAGAGCGATAGGCAAATAGGAAAGTGTCTATCTCAAATTGAGACATCCTCTTGGGTGAAGATGAAGATCCTATTATGTGTAGTTAACTATGATAACTATGTTAACTGAAATTTTGTGTGTTTTAGCTCTATAAGTATTTCACAACGCACTATATGGAAGTGTTGATTTTGGTTGTGTATGCCCAATTTTTGGTTTGGTGCAAAGTTGCAGCAGCATTTTATTTGCATAACAGTCTATGTGAGAATTATAGATTCGCAGGTTATGTATGTTTATGTGACTATTCCATATACAATTATAGTATAGCAGGTGTGTGGTATTAGTGTGTTGAGGATTTTAAGTTTGTAGTAGTAAGTGTAGAAATAGTTGCAAGTACTATTGGGTAAGTTACTGAGTAAAGATGTCTAGTAGTCTATCATAAATTGTGAGTGAGAAGCTAGACAAGAATAACTTCCAAGCATGGAAGTTCATGTGATGACCAATTTTCTTATTCATCATAGATAATAAAAAGGATTTAGAGGTTTCTAAAGAAAATATAGCCCCACAATAGGTGCATGCATATAAAGGGTTTTTGCAAGATGAGGTTATTGAGTTTTGTTTTAGGTGCCCTTGGGTTTAGCCTGAAAACATGCAATTTTTCAAGAAGATTAGCCAGCCTCTCCTAGGTAGCCAAGGAGTTTCACTTCAAGGTCTTCTAATAAAACATCACATGCAAAATTGATCAACTAAAAACATAATCCAATTGAATATCCAGTAATTGCAAAGCCCCTTTTGTTTGGGCATAAAAATTATATACAGGCCTTGTCCCAGGTTTGGACAGGTACACTAAATGTGAGTAAATTGTCTATAACTTTTACATTATTACTCATATGATGTTCCCACTTTTCATATCATAAATTCACATAACATAAAGCTTAACTTGATTTAATAAGTAAATTTTTATGTGTTTTTCTATTTTTTATATTATTTAAAAGGTATTAGAATTGTTAAAATATATTATTTTATCCTCCCACCACATCTACCATTTAAAATGCTCAATTTGTATGGATCTCATGATGATTAGATTAGGAGAGATTATTAGAATGTGGATCTAAGGTAGAATTACAAATCTAACCGTCGAATTTTTGTATATGTAATTTGTAATCAATTGGCCCATTAAATCAATTGTAATTTAATTTTAGAAAATTTAAAATTTAATATTTTGATCTAAAAACTCTAGGAATCACTATACTAGTTACCATGAATTTATTTTTAAAAATGGCTTAATTTAAGTATGAGAAGGTCCATTTTTAATCCTCCCAAGTGAAAATTCCCATATTGTGTCCACTCTCTCCTTTTCAAGTCTAAAACCAATCCTAATAATCTAGGCTTAGTAATCTGAGATCATGCTATGTGTGAGCCTTGGGAGGGCACAAATCTTATATGTACATACCACTTTATGTCCACATCAGCTTAGAGAGGATCCACATAAGCACCATGCCACCTCCACCCTCCACATCAATATGGTCAACCTAGTTGACTTTTTGTCACCTTTGCATGCCACCTTGCACTTGGTGCCATGGCAAGCCCCATCATAGAATACCATGTCATGCATTATTCCACATCATCTCTCCATATGTCAATCCATGTAGACATGGGGAGCATAGCCACATCAGCCATAATAGTGCCACATGTCAAGTCAGTGCCATGTGGCATGCACACTTGCCATGTGGAATCTCCCTCCCACCTTTTCATTAATTTTTTATTTTTTTTTTAGTTTTTAAAATTAATTTAATATGTATTAATCCTTTTTGAAGCTAACATCATACATGAGAAACATACATAGAAAGATAATAAAAATATGAAATTTTAATATATTTTTAGTATTTTCTTTAAAAAAGAAAGAATAAAAATGTAAAATTTTAAAGAATAAAATATATAACTTATAGTAAATATAGAATCACTAATCTTAAAGAATTATATTTTTTAAAATTAGATAAATAGTAAATTTTATTAAGTCCATGTTATTTTATTTTAAAATTTTGATTTTTTGAATTTAATATTTCATGATAAAATATCATATGTAGAAAAAGACTTTGAATAAAATTTAAAAAACATAAGAAAATATTATATATATATATATATATATATATAGTAATGATAAATATTTAGATTTATAAATATTTATTATTAAATCTAATTTTTTTAAGTGGATAATAGATTTCTTTTTATCTTTATGTTTATCTTAATTATCCAATCAATAATGTACTAAATAGATAGGAAATCCAATGAGATCTGAAGTGGATAAGCTAATAGACTCTTTTTATCTTTATGTTTATCTTAATTAACCAATCAATTATGTACTATATAGATAGGAAATCCAATGAGATATGAAGTGGATAAGCTAATTTTCCTGTATGAACACACATCTCTAGAACTATCCCACCACATCTCTAGTACTATCCCATCATGGAGCCCTCATACTTTTTTCTCTCTTAGCTTCCTTAAGAATGGGTTATCAAAGTCATAGGAGTAAAAAAGGTGATAGGACTAGAGTTCCCCCCATCCACCAAGCTCAAGAGGATAAGAAGACAAGAGTAGCTCATGAGAGAAAGAGAGAGTGGAGATCATGTCGTATGTCAAGCAATACCTTTCGTTGGTGACAATCCAAGCCTTGCCCCTCCTCTTCCTCTCCCTTCGCCCTCATCTCTACCACTATCCCTTAGTTTAGATAATCCACATGAACCCACCGTTCCTCCTCCTCAAGAACCCCCTCCTTCTCTTCCAAAAGAATCCACCCCCTGCTTTGGGTGCCCATAGTGTGGATAGGAAAGAATTAGCAAAGTCAAAGGCACATCGTTGTGCCCATGAAATCTTTCAATCCTATTTCAAAGACCTCACGTCTTCATCAGCATCATCAGACGCATGCGTGCTTGATGCTTTGATCGATCAACCCAACATGGTCGAGTGAAGAGCACTTTCTAACATTGGAGGTCAAAGAGAGAGGAAAGCTGGCATGGCGGTGCTACAAAGTGTTCAGTTGTTCCTATGAAGTTAACAAACATTACTAAAAAATGGAAGATAAGATTCAAATAAAAAATATATATTTTATTCCAATAAATAAGTTTTATTTGAATACATCAAAGGAAGCTCATCAACAACCAAATCTAGCTCTCATGGAGTGACGATATATCCAAAGTGACATGCCATAGTACATCTGATCAGGCTCACCTAGTTGTCAAGATCATATGTCAAGGAATACAGCACCTAAGAGTCCTATACATAAGTCAGTGAACCCTAGATCTCTCCAAAGTGGTCAATAAATAACTATGCCTTTTACAACATCCATTTGAATAAGGATCATCAGAAGGGAAATGTTCTCTCTGCTGGTAGTTCATCTTGGTTAAATAAAGTCTCTCAAAATGTCATATCTAAACCTGGCTCATCTTTGATACTAGGTGAGAGACCCCTACTCCTCTATCTATAATAGTGGAATCTCAAGGCCTCATATCACAATGTCCTAATGCTTGGCTATAGCGTCAGTTCTTCTTAGTCTAGCTAGAGTACTTCTCATGCAGAAAAGGTGAATGATTCCTCTAGGTGTTTTCCCTTCATAGTTCTCACACAAGCAGGTTAATCAAGCGGCTCTTCCAAGATCAACAAGATATCCTCACTCCTTGATTATGAAAGCAACGCGACTACCTTCATTCAAGATTTACCAACTAAAATACTCATCCTAGGTTTTTCTCACTCTAAAAGACATAAATTTGTTTTGTTTTTTAATGTAGCCACATGTTGCGTCCACCTTCTTCGAGTGTTTAATTCTCTTTCTCTACTTTGACTAGATCCATAGGCTTAGCCTAGCTCCATCTAACCCCAAAAATAAAAGAATAAAAGAACCCCCAAAAATGAGTAAATACTCACATAAGATGAAGAGTTGACTAAGGACAAAATTATTAGTTAAAAAAGAAGAGTCTGATATTTAGAGGAAATGATGCATTTTTGATACCTCAGTGTGGGGAATTCCCCTCATGAAGGAGGTGCCTATTTCACATGTGTGGATGAGTTTTAAACTCACAAATAATGAGATATTTTTATCTCTCCTCTCTCCCGTTTCAACTAGATCCCAAAAGTAAGCTAAACTGACCTAAAAATGGTCAAAAAGTGACCAAACTGATCTGAAAAATTCTAGAATCAGTTTTCTTGGCTATAGGCTCACTTTTTCTATAAATAGAAGTCTCCCCCTTTATAAAAGGTTAATTGTGTTTATGCACTGTTACTCTACTCCTCCACAGAGTCAAATACATTGAATTCACTTGATAATTCAATTATTTTTGACTAAATCCTCTCCAAAAGAACTGGTGGCCACTCTTGCTGCAAACAAGAGTAAAACCCTTAATCCCTCAAGCCAAAGGAAAGCTTACAAACTCCATGTAAGCTTAATTCTTACTTATTTTTGTGAATTTTAAATCTCTGGTTTTCTTAAATTTTATGACTTGAAAATGTTTGAATTAAAATCTGATGCTATGCCTTGATGGAAAGGCCACCCCCTTCTCTTCTTTACAATTCAGGCCTTCTTAATCCTAGAAAGTTTAATTGAATGATTGATTAAACTCTTTTTATTATTTACTCTCTTAATTTTTAAAAAATGGAGTAGATTAGAGATATTAGAATTCAAATTGGATTAATTCAAGTCATAAATTGAATGTTAAAATTGAGAAATGGTCAGCCATACAAAGGAGGTTATGGTAAAATTTTCTTAAATTTTGTGGAACTAAAGTTTTTAATAGGTTATTCTAAAAGAGTGATTCCTTCCGTTTGTGCATTCTAAAAGATTTATTTTATTTCAAAAGTGTCATTCTCATTAAAATTGAATTTATGCATTGAAAGATGCATAAAGGAATTTATTTTTATTTCAAAAGAGTTATTCTCATTGAAATTGAATTTATGCATAAGAAGATGCATAAAAGATTTATTTTTATTTCAAAAGTGTTATTCTCATTAAAGTTGAATTTATGCATAAAAGATTTATTTTTATTTCAAAAGTGTTTTTCTCATTAAAATTAAATTTATGCATAGGAAGGATGCATAAAAGATTTATTTTCATTTCAAAAGTGTTATTCTCATTAAAATTGAATTTATGCATACGAAGATGCATAAAAGATTTATTTTTATTTCAAAAGTATTATTCTCATTAAAATTGAATTTATGCATAGGAAGGATGCATAAAAGATTTATTTTTATTTTAAAAGTGTTATTCTCATTAAAATTGAATTTATGCATAGGAAGATGCATAAAAGATTTTTTTTTATTTCAAAAGTGTTATTCTCATTTAAATTAAATTTATGCATAGAAAGATGCATAAAGGATTTAATTTTATTTCAAAAGTGTTATTTTTCTTAAATTTGAATTATGCATAAATAGATACGTAGAGAATCTTTATATCAAAAATTAGATTTCTCTTAAATTCTATGTTTAAATTCTATGAATAGATGTGATGAGATAAGGTGTGAATTAGATAGGTGTGAATGAATGGATGGATGGATATGATGTGAATTAGATAGATGGGAATGAATGGATGGATGGATGTGATGTAAATAGAAGTGATGAGAATATGAGGTGAATAGATGTGATGAGATAAGATGTGAATCAGATAGATGATTGGATAGATGTGATGTGAATAGAAGTGATAAGAACATGAGGTGAATAGATGTGATGAGATAAGATGTGAATCAGATAGATGATTGGGTAGATGTGATGTGAATAGAAGTGATGAGAATAGAAGTGATGAGAATATGAGGTGAATAGATGTGATGAGATAAGATGTGAATCAGATAGATGATGATTGGATAGATGGATGTGATGTGAATTAGATAGATGCGAATGGATGGGTGGATGTGATGTGAATAGAGGTGATGAGATGTGAGGTGAATAGATGTGAGATGTGATGCGAATCAGATAGATGGGAATGAATGAATGGATAGATGTGATGTGCATTAGATAGATGCGAATGGATGGATGGATGTGATGTGAATAGAGGTGATGAGATGTGAGGCGACGAATAGAGGTGATGAGATGTGAGGTGAATAGATGTGAGATGTGATGTGAATCAGATAGATGGGAATGAATGGATGGATGTGATGTGATGTGAATAGAGATGATGAGAATGTGAGGTGAATAGATGTGATGAGATAAGATGTGAATTAGATAGATGATGATTGGATGGATGGATGTGATGTGAATTAGATAGATGATGATTGGATGGATGGATGTGATGTGAATTAGATAGATGATGATTGGATGGATAGATGTGATGTGATTAGATAGATGCGAATGGATGGATGGATGTGATGTGAATAGAGGTGAATAGATGTGATGAGATAAGATGTGAATTAGATAGATGATGAATGAATGGATGAGATGTGATGTCATGTGAATCAGAATGTAAATGAATGATATGGGATGTGAGTGAATGTATGTGATGATAATGAATGTGAATGTGTATGTAAGGAATGGATGTGAATGAGTATATGAAAGAATGGATAAGCATGTGTATGAGAAGAATGGATGTGAATGTGTATGTGAGGAATAGATGTGAATGAGTATGTGAAAGAATGGATAAGGATGTGTATGAGAAGAATGGATGTGAATGTGTATGTAAAGAATGGAATAGATGTGTATGTGAAAGAATGTGATGTGATGTAAAGAGATGAGATGCATTAGGGAAAAACGGAGCTCATTTTGGGGCCCTGTAAGAAATTCACTATTTTTTGATTTATTTCTCTCCTAAAAGATCTCAAAAATAATAAAATATGGAAACGTGGCTCAGAACTATCAGTAAGGACCACTGAACTGTCAGTTCAGAAAAGAATAAGATAATCTTTTGTCTAACTAACATGATTTTGCATTAAATATCTCCTTAATTTTTTTTGTTTCTCGAAGATTTCGCATCTCTTTTGACGACGTGTGCAGGCCTCTCATAAAGAATCCATCACTGAACTTAATGATTGT